>NW_017728994.1:47166868-47177755 GCF_001723915.1 Gavialis gangeticus | reverse complement strand
TTTTTTTTTTTTTTTTTTTTGTGGGGTTTTTTGTCTCTAGCAAAGGACTAACTGCTACTATTACTATATTATCCTGCATATCATGTACTGCACACCTTTTACCCTCTCTGAAACGGGGGTGCATGCCTTCAGCAGGAAAGCTGATTTCTCCCCCGACCCCCTCCTTTACTGGAATAGAAGCATGGAGGCACTGAAGCAAGAGAGCTGCCAGCTTCTTTCCGAGCCAGCAAGCAGGAGAGATGAAGGCTAGAGTTAACCCTTTCACAGCTGCTCTTAAATTGGCAGCTATCTTGCTGAACTGATTCTCCATGACAAAGCCAGCTCTAGGCCGTGACTCTAGAAATATCTATTTTTATTTATTTGTAATAACTATATAGTATGTCTACATTGTGCCTGTCATTTGGGAGTGAAACATCAGGTAACCTTAGTAATGGTCAGGGCTAGTGACCCTATCTCTAAAAACCACGCTCACTCCAATTTACAGGAAGAAAGGAGCAGTCGCCTGTTCCTGACTAATTTCCATAACCCCCCTGCACCCTGTGCTTCGGAAAGCACTAGCTACCTGCACGCAAGTATTCCCTTTTGGAAATGTGCTTGTCTGCAAAATAAAGTTTCCATTCCCTGGTCTGTCCTGCTAACAGTAGCTACAAGCCTGCCTTTCGTGGCAATGTTGATGCCCTGTCATGGCTTCCTAAGGCTTTGAATAGGTCTAGGCAGACATTTCAATGCCTACAGTATAGGGGTGGCTCTAGTCTGCCCATGCCAATTAACAGCAGATGCCACTGTTATCACCAGAAAACTCCAGTGGGTGATCAGCTGGGGGGGATGTGCAGCTGTTGTCAGAAGCAAAACTCCACCTTGAGAAGGCAGGAGAGGGGAGTTTGTACATCATCAAAGGCTTATTCATCAACTGCAAGCACAGGTGTGGACCTGGTGTTCAGTTCTACCCCGGATTATGCTCGTGTGCATAATGAGTTGAGCATAGCTGGCCATGCAGCAGAGCGAGGGGTTGCATCCCCCAGTTCAAAGGCAGCAAGCCAAAGTCTCAGGATTTCAGAAATAAAACTAGGCATCGCAACTACATCTGCCTGTGTAGTTCCCAGGACACCTGCAACAAGCTGCTGCTCCCCAAGTCTTTCTCTGTGCAGTTCCTCCTGGGGTATTTTTCCTCGTGGGAGTATCTCCACTCCACTCAAAGCCCTGGAACAGGAAATATCAGCCTCTCCGTGCCTCTTCCATTTGCACTTTGAGAAGTTGTTGTTTGACTTTCCCCCTCCGCGCTGCATGCTGGGGAGTCTGGGTCACACCCAGGCTGTTAGTTTGAGCTATTTGTATTTTTAGAGCAGGGACACAATTGCATACAATAAATCAGTGGGCGGTAACATTTATTTTCTTAAGGGCCTTTCTGTTTCCAGAAGAATCGTTTTATCACAAGTTTCCTCTCTGCAGTCTCCTTCATCAGACATTTATACTAAAAGAAGAAAACAGTTGCTGACACCAACCATCCTTAGCAGCTTTCTAGGCAGATATCCCAGCTTTTCTTATATAGCTTCGAACATCCCCTGGCACATTTGCTTTTCGGTTTAGTACCTACCTTGCTAACTGGCTCTAGCAGACGTCCTTAGCAGAGGGAAGCACAGCAGGAGAGGGCCCAGCGTTGATTCACCTTCTTGGAGCTGCTCTCTGGGAAGTTGGATGTTTATGTGCCGCCCAGCTACAGAACTGAATCCATAGGGCTTTTTTTGGTCTTTTAAAGCCTATGGAATTCAGTTCTCAAAGCCAAGGAGCTAGGTACGAGACTGCTGCCATAGCTCAGCTTCCACCTGCAAGGGAAAGCAGACCAAGACAGGAGTGAGCCGAAAGTGCTTTGCCTCCAGACGATCAATGTGGCATCTTCCTCCCCTAGTGAAGGGTGTCGCTAGTCCTCTGTGCAGATTTGGTAACTTTATTTAAATCTGTCTTTTCAGTCCTCTAACATCAGGAAGTGGCAGCTGTTACAGGGACTAAAAACACCTGCAGAAGTGTTAGTTTTGATGACCTATAAGCAAGTCGGACATTTTCAGTTTCACTTTGCCCAAGCCACGACACTGCAAGGGAAGTATCTTAATACAATATTGATAATACAAAGAAAGAGTTTTTAAACTCTAAAATATTGAGCTATATTCTTGGTTAAAAATTTTGGGGCCCCGGGTGGTCACCTGGTTTGCCCTCCCCTTAAGGCCACTACTGCTAATTGGCTCATGGCAGATCTATAAACACAGCTGAAATCAGAAAGCCTCTGCATTTCTAAGTGTTAGCAGGTGACAGCAGTTACTGCATTTAACCCTTGAAGCTTTTGCTTGGTGCACACGTCATGTTCTGTAAATGGCATAAAGCTGATTTTTCCTTTGCAATTTAAAGTTATAGCACCTTCTGTACTGGGCCCTGTGTCCCAGGAAGCTGTTTGGGATGGAAAAAGTCAATGGCACTGAAAGACGAGCAGATTAAAACTAGCAAAGGGAAGCATTTTGCATAGCTAGCTGTAAGATAGAGGCTAACCACATAACATCAGCCAGTGGTTTTCATAAGATCATGGGAAATTAGGGTGGGAAGGGACCTCAAGAAGTCATCTGGTCCAACCCCCATCTAGATGCTAGATTTCAGACTGAGGTATGCAACATCTTACCAAGGGGCATGCACCTACATTTTAATAATGACAGCGGAGCCTCTGATTATTCATTGCACATTGGCCAATGGCCATTGACACTCTTCCTAAAGAGCCGCATCGTGCGTAGGAAGTACTGGCAGCTGTGCTTTTCAGGTAAAGGGGTACACAGCCAAAAGAGTTTGAAACCCACTGCTGTAAGGTACTGGTGAGATTACGAGTTTAAGACTAAAAGGAAAAGTTCGTACTTAAATGGGTACTAGACTTTCAAGGCGTGTGAAGAGTAAAAGAAGCCATTATGTTTCACATCCCCTTGTCCTTAAGAGCGGTCATGTCTAATGCAGGTAAGGCATGTGCAAGCCAGCAAGGCAGGGTAAAAGGACTCGGATCTGTCTGATCGGGAGCAATGGCAAGGAGGCAGATCTGTACTGCGGTGATAGGGGACACAGGTACGGAGAGAAAAATCCAAGGTACTAATAAATGCAAGGACACAGGCTAACTAAGGCTATATATAACTTATATAGCTGTACTGCTGAACCATACCACTGATTCTTCTCTCTTGCTATCTTTCAGACCAAGGACGTTTGTACCATTTGGTGTTGGCTGAGATACAGCGAGGAAAACCACTCTAAATGATTTGTCAGCACAAGTTTGCTCTTGGTGACTCAATAAATAAAGCAGCAGAGATTGGCAGCTATTTTAATCCAACGGTAAGAACTAGAGTTTAGCGTGGGCAGTGCAACAGCTTCTTCCTGCTACAAAGGTGTTGCCCCACTTGGCATTTCACCTCTATAACTGCCGCGTGGTCTTTATCTGGATACCTTAGCAAGGGAGTTTGTATCGCGGCATCCAGCCTCTAGCATTTAAAGCAGTGCAAGTTTTGCAATTTATTTAAAATGGAGGCAGCAATAGGTTGGTTGTTTGAAGACAGACGGATACGTGGGTCAGGTTTTCAGAAGTACCCGAGTCTCATTTTGAAAGAACGGTTGAAAAGCCTTGGTCTCAGAGTCTCCAGTAAGACTTTTAGGAACCTAAAAGCACCTAAGCACCCACGTTACTTTGCAAATAGGGCTGAGGTGCTTTTAACAACTGCAGCGTATTTACCGTTCCCTTCCACACCCCCCGCCATGTCCGCGGAGAAAGCAGCATTAGCAGCTGAGCATAACTGAGTCGTGTTCACATCAGAGCAGCGTGAAAGTTTGTTCTCTGGGTGGCTAAGTCGGAGATGCACACAGGACTTTGGGCAAAAACTGGTTGGAGATGGGCTTGAATTGCTCCGGAAAGGGGAGAAGTCTGCTGAGGTTCTCCGGAGGTATGGGACTTCAGCAGATTTCCTTACAGATGAGAGAGGGTATCGTAAAACATAAGGCACCTTAATTTTGTTTGTGCTTTTGAAATAGAAGTGCTAGGTAACAGTTTGACTCCTACGGGGATCTCAAAGCACTTTATAAAGAAGGCTGAAAGGTCAGCGGTGATTTATCTCCCAGGTGTCTGGCTCCACTTTCGGCTGTTCCAGGCGAAGACGAAGGTTACCAGCATCGAGGGTGATGAAAGGGGAAAACAGCCCTTTCCATTTGCTTTGGGCGTCCGACTGTCCTTCGCACAGAGTCTGTTTCGCTCTGCCCGTGCGGGTTTTTCCCTGTCGCAAAAAAGGGAGAGACGGGAACATGCGATTGTAAAACCCACACAAGTTAGTGGAGATGAAACACCTTTCAGCCATTTTGAAGTTGAGTAATTTCAGGTTGACGTCATTTTTTTTCTCTCTCTCTCTCTCTAAATAAGAATGAGGAAACTGAGTCACAAAGAAGCGGAGTCGGCGACCCAGGTGTCCTTGTGTTCAGCCCACTGCCCTTTCCTTAGGAGGAAACCTCGTCCAAATGTAGGCTAACTGTTTCTTGCTAAAATCTTTCAACACACTTCCTGCTCTGAATCAGTCGACCCATCTCCAAAAGGTCAAGACTATTTTTCATCGTAAACATCAGTCCTAACTCGCAAATCAACTGTAATAACCGAGCCCCCGGTGAGCCAGGACTGGCGATGCTGAAATGCAAAGTTCATGCGTGCTTTGACACCTGCGCTGCAGTGAATTAGTTTGAATTGCCCCCCACCCCCAGCTGTCTCTTCTATAAATACACCTCCTTACGGTAGCATTAGAGTAGTTTTAGGTGTCACCCGCGCCCATGAGATCAAGCAGAGCAACGTGCCGTCCAAAAGGCATTTAACCAAAACGCCTGTGAGCAGCCAAGCGAAAGCCTCCCAGAACAGCTGGGCTGGGGCTCTAGGTCTGTCCTCGGTGTGGCCAGCTGGGATGCTCCTGCATCTCACGGTATCTTTGGGTGGCAACACACAACAACAGAGTAAACTGACTTTACTGTATAGTAAAAGCCAAGTGGAGACATGCTACCTGGACCTAAAGCGCAGCAGGTCGCTTGGACCCAGGATAAAATGACCCCTGCAAAAAAAGTTACCACCCCACACACCTCAAGAAGGATGTAGAAGAGCTAGAGAAGGGCAACCTGGATGATTCGTGGTATAGGAGAAGACACGAATGGGGCCAGGTCTGCTCAGTTTAGAAAAGAGATGCTGGAAGGGGGGACAGGAGAAGAGTTTACAGAACATTAAATGGTGAAGAGAAAGTCACTGGGGATTTATTCTGGCCTGTCTCTCGCCAGACAAGAACTGGGGGGTCGCAGCACGAAACTAGCATCATTTTTACACAGCGCGTAATTCAAGTGAGGGGCTCGCAGCCCCCGGATGCGGTGGGAGCTCAGCCAGATTCACCAAGGGATGGGACATGTTCTTGGAGGAAAGGGGCATCATCGCTATTGAGCAGGGAGTGTGGGACCTGGCTGGACCGTCGGTGCTGGAGCCTTCAAGCGGGAGAGGAACAGGTGAAAAACCCAGGTCAGTCTCGGGTCACTCTCCCTTCCAGCCTCCGCTCTCCGCCGCCACGTGGCACAGGAGACTGGGCAAGATGGACCTGGGTCTGACCCAGTAAATGGCCGTGCCTATCTTCTTCTGTGTAATAACTTTACTTCCATGGGTCGTCTACAGCAGAACGTGTGTGTCCGCTCCCCTAGGCTGCTTCATTCGGGGGCATCCTTTTGCTCCATGCAAACAGGCTCCCTGACCGCCTGTGTCCTGGGACTGCAATCACCTCTCCCGGCAGAGTCAGTTGGATGCATGTCTGCTCCATACTGCAGAATACATTCATTAGAGGGAAACCCACAGCAAATCACTCTGCCGTGACCGTGCCACGGCGCTGCAGCCTTGGTTGCAACCCCAGCCTCTGTAACCCGGGGAGATGCTGCATCTTCCACATGGACAGCTGTCGGTAGCGTGGGGTCAGCGCAGCGATTTCCAGCACCGTTGGAGGCAGGAAGTTCCCCAGTTCTTTGCCAAGAGTGAAAGCCATCTGGGGTCGAGAGGCCGGGTCCTGTGCTTGCATGCTCTTCACTTCTAGTAAGTGAAATGAGGAACCACAAAGGCTTTCTCAGCAGAACCTGCCACTGCCCCAGGTCTCTCGAAGAAGACTGCTGAAGAAGCAGAGTGAGTTCCCTCTGGGGTGCATGTACACGAAATGAAGTCCGGGAAGGACGAACTCAGGATTTGCCCGCGCGAGGTCGAACCATTAGTCCAGTTCATGCTTGTAGTGGCTGCTAGCAGCTGATGCTCCAGAGGACAGTGGCAGGCTGTGCAGTGTCGCGCAGTGTTGCTCGGTTGTCTGCCCCTGCACATGGAAATACAAGAAGTCCTCCCTGGTCCCTGCAGGCGGTGGTTTGCGGTCATCTAGGGACCTTGACGCTGCAAAGCTGGTGCTCGTTCAGTCGGGGGAGAGGAGCATTTACTGTAAAACCTGCCCTCTTCTTTGTGCATCTGTATAGGTGGGTTAAAGAAGAGCTCGGCATTGGAGCGTGTTCTGCGAGCGCCGACATGGCAGCCCTCTTTCCCGAGAGTCTGCCAGCCCAGGCCATCAGCAAGCTGCAAGGTCAGCTCATTGCAGAGTTTCCTTTTGCTTGTTTACTGCCGGTTGTTTTCCATCTCCAGCCCCGCTCTTTGTTCCCGAATACTGGCAGCGCAAGGAGCCAGGGACACATCGGTTTTTTCCTTCTGCACTTCATCACACCGAAATCTCTTCCTTTCTTCCTCCCATTCTCCTCCTTCCCCAGTGGGTCTTGGCTTTTGTCTCCAGTCATGCGCAGGCCCGAGCAGATGGTTTAAGGAGGGGTGTGTTCTTCTCCGGACCTTCCCCACGCGTTATAGCCCCCTGAAGACCCCGTGTCCTGTTTCGGTCGGGGTGCTCCCCGGGAGAGGGCATAGCATGTTGCCCTATGGTCTTGCAACTACAGTGCAGCCTTCTAGATGAGGCAAACTGTCTCCTTCCCCCCAGGCAGGACCCCCGGGAGGAGACCCTGGGATGGGAAGTCTTTGGCAGAGATCCCACTCCATCACCCCCACGGGAGCGGTGTTCCTCCCTGCTCCACCTTCATGGGACATGGCCCCGGACCTTGTCAAGGGGCCGGAGAAAGGGTGTGGGGGTCACTGCCCCAAGAGGCAAGCTCCCTCCCCATGTGCTTAGGTCTGTTAGGGACAACTCAGGTGTCTTTTCCCTCTTTTGTAATGGCAGGATCTCAGCCACCTTCCCCATAGGGATGCAGGGGGGGCCGGGTGCTTTGAGAGCCTCGGCTAGCATCTGATCCCTCCAGCTTAATGCATGCAGATGGCCACCGCCTTTCAGGGAAGAGCACGTGAGAAACAGGAACCGCTTCTCAGGGGGCGCGAAGGGGTCCTGGGACTGGTGGGACTTCACAGGGCGGCTATTGGCACAACATGGGGAAAGGAGCTGTGAGAGGGGGTTGGGGGCAAAATTGGCCCTGTCCTCTGCTGCTATCTGGCCAGGACATGCCCCGATCCTCACCTGAGAGCCGGTCCCGTTCTTTGGGACTCTTTAGAAACTGATGTTTCTAAATAGGCAGAGTCAGGTCAGTCAATCGCGGTGCATAAAACTAGACCCACCGGGAAAACTGACCCATGTCCAGGGAGTATGGCATGGGGGACCCCGAGCTTTCCTCCCACCCCTGCACTGGGGATGCCCCGCGATGTTCAGCATTCAACAAAAGAAAAGCCCTGGAGCCAGATCCTGTTCTGTGCTTGAGGAGTCTCCATGCTATCCTCTGCCATCCTGCTCGAGTTCCCAGAAAACCATTCATCCCCCAGGCAGGCCGGTCCCGCTTCCCCTCGCAGCTTCTGTGAAGGTGCATTGCTGAACTAGACATGCTGGCTTTGCTTTCACTAAAAGCCACTGAGATGCCTCCTAGGTGGCACAGATCCCGGTGCCCGGCATCTGAGCTGCATTCGGTTGTCGGGCAGGTTTTGCTGAGCTGTCCACGTGGCTGGGATTAGAGAACGTGATCGTTAGGACCAGGGGAAGAGCTGGCCAGGACCAGGGACCCCTTTCAGCTCAACTTCTCGTGTTGCCAGCAACTAGCCTGGGTCCTATCCAGAGCAGGATCCAGCTCTTGTCTGCAGCAGTGAGGCTCATGCATCGGAGCTCATGGTCTGACCATCAGTGACTCGTACAGGGATGGATCCGGGCGGGTGCCATGCTGCAGTTGCAAACGTCTCTGATTCCTGCTCCACCTAAAGTTTAAAACCTGCTGTCTGGGAGAGACAGCCATAATCATAGCTCGTTATCATCTACCTGATTCCTTCTAAACTCTTCACTCCACAGGTGTTAACAAAACTCTCGCCTTTCTAATCGTCTTAATGTGCCACTGATCAAGCTAACCTTTCTTCTGCCATCCTGCCGTCTGCTAGCGGCTCCTGGTAATGGAGCTCCTATTTCACAGCCCTCCAGACTGTTTGTAACTCTGGCTAGAGCGGTTAACTCGGGTAGACCATGAACTCATGGGTAGAAATAACTTACAGTGAAGCATCGCATGCGCTGTTGAGGTGCTCAAGAAGGCGAGATTTGTTTGATGGACGCTTGCTTCCGACGGCTGGAGGACTAATGCAACAACATCTTTGCCTTGCCTGGTTTGTTGCATTTTTTTATGCATGATAGGCCATGTAGGAAATGAATGCCCATTCTAGCAAAGTTACATTTGTTTTTGCTTCAATCTTAAACTGAATAATACAACCGGAGGCCCCTGGCATATTAGTAAAGCTTCTAGTTTCTTTGCATCTGGAGAAAAGCATGTGTTGTTTTATATGTGTTATATATATTCAAGTGGAGACCCTGAGACCCAGTGAGCTTCTGCCCAGGGTGAGCCAGTTTCTGAGTCTGACTCTAGGGTCAGTCTGGGGAAGGTGAATGAGACAGCCATCGCTCAGTGGGGGATCCTGAATATAGCTGATAGGACTTATTAGGATTCACCTGGCACAGGGGAGTGAGAGGCTGGGAGGAGAAAAGGCAGCACAGGATAGAGGCAGACCCCATGATTTGTGAGCCGGAGGAGACTCCATAGAGGACCTGGACCGGAGCCCAGCTCCGGGAAGGACGAGGAGGGAGGAACTGCGTATTTCATGCTCCGTTGTTATTCTCTAGATCTCAGCGTTTCTGAATGCTTAGAGGGACCCGTGTTAGCTGAAGCAGGCAGACACAGGCTTTGTCAGAGCGCCTGCAAGGCTGAGCTCTGAGGGATGCTTCCCTTAATCTTCTGGGTAGCCGAAGGTCCCACGGCCCCATTTGCGATGGGCAGGCCGTGCTCAGCGAGTGCGTCAGAGACGCAGCGGGAGAAAGCTGGTGCCAGAGCATGCAGGCTCGGTGGAGAGACCCACGCCGCAGCCTGGTGAGCGCTGAGCTGTAGTGGGGCCGCGCGGCAGCGGAGCGGATATGGCTGCACCTCTGCCATTTCCATCAGCAAAAGTCTCATCTGCTTTTAAGTGGCTGGCAAAGCCAGGGCGGGGGAAGAATAAACATGAGTTCTTGATGAAAACCCGCAAGAGTTAGCCGATTTTCTGACTGCAGCTCCTTTCCCTGCCTTGTTTCATGAATCCGTGGAGAAGTAGGGCTGGAAGGGACCTAAGGAGGTCACATCTAGTCTGACCCCCTGCCTGAGGCAGGATCGGCTCTGTCCAAACCATCCATCATCTAAATGCTTCATAAAACGACTGTCCATCCTGACACAGCCCCAGACTTCATACCTGACCTGCCACAGGAGGGAAAGCAGGGCGACCGCAGCAGCCAATGTCCTGCTTTTCTATTAAAGGTTGGTAAAAGACACTCCAGAGATCCCAGGCAGAGGCAAAACCCCCCAGTCTGGACCAGTCTGATCAGAGGATAAAATTCCTGCCTGGCCCCAAGATGGGGTCTGACCCTGGTCAGATAGGCAAGACCCTCAAGCCAGGACCCTGCGGGGTTGACGCCAGCAGGAGCATTGGCACAGCCCAGCCCCAGCCCCAGCCTGGCCTGCAGCACCCAGCGCCTCTGGGGGAGGCTCAAAACCCCCCTGACACCTGGAGCAAAAAGTGGGAGGGCCACAACCGGCATAGCCCAAAAACCTGGGAAATCCTCATAGCAGAACATAGGTCTGGCTCTGCCTAAATCTTCCCTATATCAAGAGCCTTGACGTGCATGGTGGAAGTGCAGAGCACAGCCATGGTAATGGTCATAACAAAGATCCAGGTTGGAAGAATGAAGAATGAAGTCCTCAAATGTCTCTTCAACGGATCTCTCTGCTTTCACCTGGTTTCTGGCTCATACGATCAAACCACAGTCTTGAGATGTGGGGCTTGATATGCCTTTCGCTTACACTAGGGTAAATCAGGAGGAGCTACGCCCAACTGGTCACGCGTGCCTGCCGGTGAACACACATGAACGTGCACACATATGTATGCAGGGACTCACATGCCTGCCTTTGCAGTAAAATATTCCCGTCAGTGGCTTCCGCTCTGCTGTAAAGCCGACCCTGCCCCGTGCATTGCGAGCCAGGTTTCACACGTGCCGGTGGGGTGTGTAAAATATATCGTACACTTGGTGCCTTGATATTGCCCACTGTTGGTGTCTGCTAGAGTTTGCTTTCTGCTATTTGATATGCTAGAAGTGATTTTAAAAGCATAACTGCAAACTCTCCCATCTTAGATTCCAGGAAAGGAAACAGAACTAGTGTGTGCGTGCCCATGCACACGCTTGTACAGGCACATGCGTGTATGCGTACACTCACACGCCTGCCTTTGTTGTAAAATAGTCCAGGAAAGGAAACCTAACACACAAACATGCACACACACGTGCCCCCCCGCCC
>NW_017728994.1:47160404-47166827 GCF_001723915.1 Gavialis gangeticus | reverse complement strand
CCCCCCAAACAAACCAACTGTATTGTAATCATAGAAATGTTAGATAAGAGGGGCTGGAAGGGACCTGCGTAGGTCACATCGACTCCAACCCCTGCCTGAGGACCTATTTTACTGCAAAAGCAGGTGTGCGGGTGCCTGTGCACATATGTGTGCGTGTACCTGTGTGTGCACGGGCAGGCACACGCGACTAGTTGGGCGTAGCTCTTCCTGATATACCCCAGTGTAAGCAAAAGGCATATCGAGCCCCACATCTCAAAACCGTGGTTTGCTCTTATGAGCCAGAAACAAGGTGAAAGCAGAGAGATTGACACGGTGGACAGTTTGGACAGGGTCATATCAGCCCCGGACACATCCATCATCGAAACTCTTCGTAAAACTACCGTCACCCCTGACACAACCCAGGCGTCACCCCTGACCCTGCCGCAGGGCAAGCAGGGGGACCGCGGCGCCCAGCATCCTGCCTCTGTAAAAGTTGTTAATATACATGCAAGAGGTCCCAGGCAGAGGCCAGGCCCCTGCTACAGAAGAAGGCAATTCCCTTTCTCCGGTTTCAAGAACTAGAACTTTTTAAAAGAGCAGCTGTAGTTTCCCGGCTAACACAAGGACCTAAAGGCTTCATCCCCAGCCCTTTGCGAAGCTCAGACCCCTCTTCCCCTGGGACAGCTGGAAGTGAGCAAGCTTTGGTGCCATGGGAAGCGCCAGCTTCCCTGGAGGGCTGAACGTTAATGCGCAGAGACCGGTCAAGCTCTAGACGTATTGATCTCCTGCATCCCCTAAGAAAAAAAGGGAGGAAAACTTCCCCCGTGCCACGGAGCCTGATTAGTTGGAGAGAGGCATCTCCCTTGTCCGAGAACGGATCTTGTCCAGAAAGGCGAGCAGGAAACAACACAAGCACGGCACTCACCCGGCAGGTCGGTCTTCAGTGGCTCCAGCTGTTGTCAGACGCAGACTGCGGGACTCGCAGCCGGAGGCACTTTTAAATATCACAGCCAACTTAGTCACTTCTCTTCCTGGATCGAAGCGTGCGCAGCTTCCACCGGCCCCTCCTTCACCTTTGGTTTCCAGGCTTTCTGAGAAAGGAGGAAGGTGTGGGAGGGGAGGACTGGTATCCCCATGCCAATGACACAATCATTACCAGGATCTGCTTCTCCAGAAACTCCCCGGGCCCCCAAAATATAGCTTCCTGTTCCCTGGAAACGAAAAGACGTTTCAAAAAGCTTTTTCTTGGGAACAGGAGGGGGGCACGGTAGCCCCCTCCTGATGCTACAGCAGTCATGAGCGAACAGGCAAGGAGTTTTGAGGCTCCCCCAGGAGCTGATCCTTCCTTCCTTGTGGAGCCGGGGTGGCGTGCACTTTGACACCAGATGCCACCCTGGCAGCTCACCGGGGAGGGGCGCTGGCACTGGAGATACAACCTCGTGAGATGGTGAATTGAAGCGGACATGGCTGCGACGGTATCTGCTTGTGCCTGCTCCTTCCTCCCCGGGGATTAGATCTGACAAAGATCTGCTCACCCCAGGGAACTGGCACGAAAAGCAGCCAGGCATCTGCAGCCAACCCGGGGAGGGCCTCAGAAAAAAAAATCGGGCTCCCTACGTCTCAAAGGCGCTTTGGAGGGCGTTGTGGTCCTGGGCTCGGCTAGTGGCGAAACAGAAGCAAAGTGACTTGACCAAGGTTAGCGAGTCGATCTGTGGCAGAGTGGGGAATGGCAACCGGGCCAGTGCCCTCCCCACTGACCCACGTTCCTGCGGCAGGGGACAGCTCAGCCAGCAGCCACCGTGTCACCAGCCATCAAGTCTCCTTGATCCCATGTCGCTGCCTCTCCTTCCGCACCTGCCGGCACCTGGCAGAAAACCACGACTGCGCTTTCTCATACCGCCTCCACCTCCAGCCCAGAGCCACGCGGGCACCGGCCACCCCACGCGGTCTTTGAGCCCTGCCTCGCATGACGAATCAGGCCGTTTGTGATTTCTGAGGACAGGCCGATTTTAAAACAGCTGGTTCAGCATTCAGTCACTTGCAGCTGGCACTTGAAAAAGGGTGATAACAAGGGGGATAATGAGATTGTCTGCCCCGCAGGATTTCAGCGATTGAGAGCAAGGCGCCGAGGTGATTCTGGGTCGCGCTGCAGCGGGCAGGCAGGACTGAGACACCCGCCCTGGGAAAGTGAGGATCCTTTGCCCCATTTCTCCTAGGTCCTTCTTTCCCGCTCTCCTAATCTTTGGGTGGCCTGCAAATGTCACCGGCAGCGAGTTGACCTGGGCTGCCAAATCACCGGCACAGCGGTTGGCTGGAGCAGGCCTGGTCCTGCTGGATCTCCACAGAAGACCCCACGAAACGCACCTATTCAGTGACGATTCAGATCTGACACCTGCTCTTAATGCACACGATGGGCACGCTGATGTCCTCCCGTGCAAACTGGGTAGTCAAACAGTCGCGTGGGACCGAGTCCGACGGTGACATTTCTCCCAACGACTTCGCCCGTCAATCCTTCCATCTCAAAGGGAGATTGGGTTTGTGTGGACTTATTTTCCACCGGGCCGTGCTGATTCGTATCACATTCCTCTCTCTCAACACCGTATTCATTGAAACCTCTTTCCGGTGTTTTGGCCAGGCTAGATGTCAGGCTAACTAGCCCAGAGTTACCGGAGCCATCCCAGCCGAGGCTAACGTCCTACAGTCAGCAAACTCTTCAGGCTCACGGTCTGAGAAAGTCAGTAGCGTTTGGGCGAGGGCTTCCTCTGCTAGCTATGAATCATGAATTGCCATTGCTGAGTCCATTAATATATGAAAGAAACACGCAGAGGATTATCACGTGCTTCTGCCAACCGCTCTGCCTGCCACAGCCATGCCTCATGCTAGGAAAAGCCAGGAGCATTTACATAACGTGGGCCAAGTGTTTTTCATTGCTGGGACAGGACCAGCCCAGAGCAGGAAGTCCCAGGAAGGCTGTGTTGATAAGATTATCCAACGGCCTTTACCAGCCCGAGGGGCTGGGTTGAGCTCACACAAGCCCAAACACTCAGATGCCGGGGCAGGGACTATCCCCCCTGTTCACACACAGTCATCCCCGATTCGGTGAGAGGCCGTCAGGCTGCGCGTATGCCGGGATGGGAAAAGTGGCAGGCACGAGGGGTCATTCAGCGGGGCAGCAGCTTGTGTTTCTCAACATCCCACTGCCCTCGAGTTGTCCGAAGGCCACGAGCGAGCAGGGCGTCATGCAACGGGGTCTTGCACCGCACTTCCAAGGCAGGCATCGCCCCAGCGTCTCGGGAACAATAGCGCGGGGAGGGAAGGGGTCGAACACCGGGGCAGGGGGCAGGATGCTGCACTGCTCTTCTGTGGGGCTGGCCCAGGGACACTCGGCCCCTATCACCTTCAGGAGCTCCAAGGGCAGTCGGTGCTAATCAAAGAGCTGCAGCAACATCCCCTGTCCCCGCTGGATGGTGGCAAATACAATCCAAATCCAAAGGGGACAAAAAAAACCCTCTGGCACGGAGATACAGGATGTTTCCAGCACTGGTCTGAGGCTTTCTGGATGTGCTTCTGGGCTTTGCTCCCTCACCCCCTTTTCTTCTACATGGGTCAGGGGGGTTTAAGCCTCCCCCAGAGGCGCTGGGTGCTGGGGATGGGCTGGCACCAACCCCACAGGGTCCTGGCGGGAGGGTCTGGTCCTTCCGCTTAGGGCCAGACTGATGCTATATTTGGGGTCAGGAAGGAATTTTACCCCACAGACTCTAGCTGCTCTGGAAAGGGCTTTTGTAGCTTTTGTAGCCCCTGCCCCTCTGCTCTTTGAGGAAGCAAGTGTTTGCTCCTAAGTCGTCGTGCTGTAGAGGGTGGGCTAGATGTCTGCCCCTGAGCATTGCCAGTCCCATTCACCCTTCCCCCCGCTCACTTGCCCCATCCACCAGCCCAGCCTGGATGAGCGATCACTTTGGGCAGCTTCTCTCCGGAAGTGCAGCCACTAAGCACTTATCAAAGGGAAACCAAAAACTTCCTGCAATCTCGTTGAGTTGGAAACCCAGCAACGGAGCTGGGGGATTTCACAATTGTGCGCGCCAAGAACAACGGGAGGAGATGCAAATGGGGAGACACTCGGCTGCAATCCCATCTCGGAAGGGAAGCCTGGTTTTAATTTGACTGAAGATCATCACAGCCGTACTTCAAGGGTCTTCTTCCACAGTCCCGGAGGTATGCGCTCATAGCAGCTGTCAGTAACCTGTGGTGTTGCCAAGTCTTGACTCTTATCAAGAGTCCTGGAGACCTGGAAGGGACCTTGAGAGGCAGCTAGCCGAACCCCCACATCTAGTTTCCCTCAAGCCTCAGCTCGCAGAAAAGAAACCTCAGCTTTCATTTTGCAAAGGAGGGTCTAACCCTCACGGCGGCGGAGGAAGGCTCCCACATGTGACGTGAGCAAACCTGAAAGTCTCTCTGAAGCCAAAAGGCAAAGAGCAGGCATCCGGCTTACAGTGTGTCCTGAAAGGGCTCATGATTTCTGAATGCTTGAAAGTGCCGGTGCTGCCGATAGCGTCCCGCTGTGACCGATACAGCTGTGCCAGTGGGGAAATACTCAATGGCTGGAGGGTGAAGGATGCAAGCGGAGATCTCCAGCTGCCTTGCTAGTGACCGCCAAGCCAAAACTGCTCACGGCCACGTGAGAGGCTAGTGCTTCAACTAGACAGAAATGGTTGAGCTGGGAGGCTCGGCCCCCCCGGAAAGCGTGAGCGAGTTTGTGTAACTCCGGCGCGATATTCTCAGCCGACTCGACTCCACGAACGTAGCAGCAGTGACTAGGCCTTGTGTTGTCAAAGAGCCGGGGCCTGGACACAACTTCACCTGGCCTCCCCTGCCCCGGCTGCGCTTCCTAACTGCATTAGTATCCACGTGTCCTGGCTGTTTCGTAATAGCCCCCACATACTCCAGAGCACCCAAAAGAGGCATGCAACGTTGTTGGCCCTCGTCCTTTCGTCACTGCGTGAGGTGCATCCTCGTTGTACGGCAAACCAGATGCACTTAATAAGGAAATGAGGTCAAATCCACCCTCTGGAGCTCTATCTACTCCTACATCCCTTTTCCTTTGAGCTCTGCCTCCACACAGGACCGCTCCACTATTCATGCTCCCTTTTCAGCTCTCTGTTCCAGCAAGGCAAGATCAAGGAGACACAATGCAGCGTTAGTGGCCCGAAGGAGGATGAGCTCGGTTTTTGCCTGGCATGTGTGGTTGCCGTCACGTTGCACGTGATAGCGGTTGCTTCTACTGGTCAAGAGGCTGGGGTTTTGCAACTGGAGGATGGAGGTCTCTCTGTGCTGTGGGTAGGATGTGGAAGCAGCCACGGGGCACGGCATTACGACAACTGGGAAGTCCTGGAGGACACAACATGGTTGCGTTAGATGCTGCTTGATGTGTTTGCGGGTGTATGAAGACAAGTAACCGCTCCTGTCACTAGACGGGAAGGGGAGAGCTGCGCGGCAAGATGCGCAGAGATGTGACCTGGGGCCCGTCTGCTCAGAAAATGGTCACGGTCCCCAGCTGGACGTCTGCAGCCATTGCTGCTCTAAGTTTAGCCAGCTGCTGGGCACGCGCGATGGAGCTCAGCCACGAAGCAAGCTCGTTACCGATGTGTCCGCAGGCGTTCACGTGTAGCCTGAGAAAGCAGGAGCACGTCGCCCTGGCCAGGTCACGCACACCACTTCAGCCCCACACCCAGGCTGACTCCCTTTCTTGGGATGCTTTATGAAAGCCACGTATCTGAGCGCAGCCTCTGACTCAGAGCTCAGCCAGCGCCTTTCTGGGAACACGCAGCTCCAAGCCTGAAGCCAGCGCGAGGCTATTTAACGGCAGTCTGGATTACTGTAGCTGCTTACTGTCGAGCTGTCCACTGAAGCAGCGTCAGAGGTCTGAAGGGCACGTGTCACCCATCTGCTTTGTTCAGGCCCTGGGAGACGGAGGGCCCTCTTTCCCCCGGGGTTTTGCTTTCCCAGAGACAAAAAGCAGAACAGACATTTTCAATCTGAATTTCAGCTTCAAGGGGAAGAAAAGGAAAAGGCGCTGGTGCTGGGTCTTCCTGTCGGGCTGCACATCTGCACAATGGGGCTTTCTAAGAGAAGCCCAAGGCAGATGCCCAAAGAAAACCCCTCACCGCAGGGGTCGAATTCTGTTCCCTCATTGAAACTGCAAGAGGAAATGTGCTCCGGTGCCGAGAGCAGCCGAGTGGGACCCGACCTCCTGGCTTCTTGCCCCTGCTTTTCCCCCCCAGACTTGCTGGACCAGTCCTCTCCGCCTGCCACGTCTTCATTTTTCTGCTGGACCATAAGAGCTGCCATTGACGGGGTCAGACCCTGGTCCGTCTTGCCCAGCCTGCTGTGTCACACGGTGGCGAAGAACAGAGGCTGGAAGGGAGAGTGACCAGGGTCTGACCAGGG
>NW_017728994.1:47152766-47155404 GCF_001723915.1 Gavialis gangeticus | reverse complement strand
ACGGGGGCAGACCCTGGTCCGTCTTGCCCAGCCTGCTGTGTCACACGGTGGCGAAGAACAGAGGCTGGAAGGGAGAGTGACCAGGGTCTGACCAGGGTTTTTCCCTTGTCCCTGTTAGTCTCTCCCATATGGAAGCCCCTCCACACCACGAATCACCTGTGTTGCCCATCTCCGGACCTTCTCTAGTTCTTCCTGACCTTTTTGGAGGTGCCGGGACCAGAACGGGGCGCCGGATTCAAGGTGTGGACATGCATAAAGGAGCATCGTGATACATGACGATAGTCCCCCGTCAGTAGCAGGAGGTGTAATTAGTCAGCCTCAAGCGCTTGGAGCAGAAAATCCTCAGATGAGAACAGTTACGTGGTTTCCCCCTTCCCCTCCATGGTCCTCAAAGGCAGTGACACCGACCGCTTCCTAGCCACAGGGCCCAGTGCAGGCCGGGGGGTGGGGAATAACTGTCTCATTGCAAGAGTATTAGATTGCCACAGATAAGAGCAAAGGAGGGAAGAAAACTAGGAGGCCGGGGAGCTCGTTATGAGCCGTTTGCATCTGGGCAAGTGCTGAGCGAGTCCCCATGACGCTGTGTCACGGGGTAGGTTACAGGAACGCCGTCTTCTTGCTGATCCAGGGGCGATAAAGGCACTGGCCCCTTTGGCTTTGCCGTCCCCACGTACAGGGGAGGCTTCGTCACGGCACAGCCGCCGGCGTGGCTCGGCTAGGGAGGTGCGCTCAGGTCCAGGTGGTTTCCACTGCAAGGCAGATGCTCTGGCAGAAACACAAGCCGCACATTGCTGCAGATGTGTGAGCAGAGCGAGGGCCGCTCAGGGGGGCCGGCTGTGTGCTCCCTTTGCCGCCAGTGTTGGGGACGACAGGAAAGAGCCACGTGGGTCCGTCGCCGACCGCCGGCGGGTTGCTCCGCTGGAGCGTCAGGCGCTGCAGTGGTTTCCTGCTCCCTTCCTCCAAGGAAGGAAGCGGGCTTTGATCGCAGGCCGGTGGTGGATCTGTGCTGGAGGAGCACCGGGGCTAGCCTAGCCCCCACCTGTCCTCTGAGACACCTGGGGTCGAGCTAGCTGGGACACGCCGACCTAAGCAGCTGCCACCGCTGCCAGCCATGTAGACCCCGACTAGCTTGCAGAGTGACTGGGCACAGTATAGGCCAGCCTTTTGGGCAGATTTAGCCTTGCACCTTCCCCGAGTGCCACTCTGATCCCCTTCCCCATCTGCTGCTCTGCTTTCTGCTCCCAGACCCATCTGCTGCTCTGCTGCTTCTCCCCTCCCTGATCTGCCACGCACGTCGGCTGCCTATGTCACTCGTGCCATGGGATGGCCACCCTTGACTTAGGGGGTCCAAAGACAGGCGTGATGTGTTAATGAGGATGCACTGGTTTTGGAGTCAGGTTTGGAGCCTGCATCCTCAAAGGCGAAGATCTCCTGAGCGGTGACAGCTTTCGGCAAGCTGGCCAGTGCGTTACAGCTCATGGGCCTTGAGGTGGATACCCCCACTCCTTTTCCCACCTTTCCATACAACCCCCAGACCCCATGGCAGTCCAGGCCACCCACTCACCAGGCCTGACGGCCACACGGCATAGTTTGGATGACAGGCTGTTCCATCACAAGGCACTTCCTTTTGCCTCAGCACACAACACGCTCCTGACGGCCTCAGCAAACTATTCAGGGTGTGGTGTGCATGACACCCACGAGAAAGCAAGTGTGCCCTTGTTACAAAGAAGGGTAATGGCATCCTGGGCTGCATTACTAGGAGCGCTGCCAGCAGGTCGAGGGCAGTGATTCTTCCCCTCTATCCAGCACTGGGGAAGCCACATCTGGAGTCCTGTGTCCAGTTGTGGACCCCCACTGCAGAAAGGATGTGGACACACTGGAGAGAGTCCAGTGGAGGGGAATGAAAATGGTTGTGGGGCTGGGGGACAGGACTGGTGAGGAGAGGCTGAAGGACCAGGGCTGATTTAGTTTGGAGAAGAGAAGACCGAGGGGGATTGAATAGCAGCCTTCACCTCCCTGCTGGGGGCTGCAAAGAGGATGGAGCTGGGCTGGTCTCAGGGGGCAGACAACAGGACAAGGAGCAATGGGCTCAGGCTGCAGCAAGGGAAGTTGAGGTTGGATATTAGGGAAAACTTTCTCACGAGGAGGGTGGTGCAGCACTGGAGCAGGTTACCCAGAGAGGTGGTGGGGTCTCCATCCTTGGAGGTGTTTAAGACCCGGGTAGACTTGGCTGGGATGCTGTAGTTGGGGCTGGTCCTGCTTGGAGCAGGTGGTCGGACTAGGTGTGACCTCCTGGGCTCCCTTCACGCCCTCGTTGTCTGTGATTCTATGACTCAAGCCACCATCCTGTGACTTAGGCCCAAAGGAGACCTCTAGCATGCCATGACCGCTGGGTCACAGGAGCAGGTCAGGCACGGGCCATGTTCTGGTGGGGGCTGGGGATGGCTCAGGTTATGGAGTCGCCCAGCCTGGAAACACACTGTATGGGTGTGAGGGTGGGGTTAGACGGTGCCTCGGGACTTGGCACTTCCCTGGTCTCCAGCACTCGGGTGGGGTGGGAGGGAGTGCGTGGGGACATCACTTTCCTTGTCCTTTATGCCACTGATGGGAAGTTTCCATGTACAGAATTTCCTAGGTG
>NW_017728994.1:47128028-47152368 GCF_001723915.1 Gavialis gangeticus | reverse complement strand
GCAGACAACAGGACAAGGAGCAATGGGCTCAGGCTGCAGCAAGGGAAGTTGAGGTTGGATATTAGGGAAAACTTTCTCACGAGGAGGGTGGTGCAGCACTGGAGCAGGTTACCCAGAGAGGTGGTGGGGTCTCCATCCTTGGAGGTGTTTAAGACCCGGGTAGACTTGGCTGGGATGCTGTAGTTGGGGCTGGTCCTGCTTGGAGCAGGTGGTCGGACTAGGTGTGACCTCCTGGGCTCCCTTCACGCCCTCGTTGTCTGTGATTCTATGACTCAAGCCACCATCCTGTGACTTAGGCCCAAAGGAGACCTCTAGCATGCCATGACCGCTGGGTCACAGGAGCAGGTCAGGCACGGGCCATGTTCTGGTGGGGGCTGGGGATGGCTCAGGTTATGGAGTCGCCCAGCCTGGAAACACACTGTATGGGTGTGAGGGTGGGGTTAGACGGTGCCTCGGGACTTGGCACTTCCCTGGTCTCCAGCACTCGGGTGGGGTGGGAGGGAGTGCGTGGGGACATCACTTTCCTTGTCCTTTATGCCACTGATGGGAAGTTTCCATGTACAGAATTTCCTAGGTGTGAGGGCTGGGGGTTTTGGAGGTCGGGGGTGGGGGGGAATACCCAGCCAGCTGCCCCTATGGACAGGTGCAGGAAACAGAGATGTTGGAAGTGGGGTTATAGCATCTGCATCTGCTCACTCCAGGACAAAGTGCCCTGCCAGGCCACCCACAGCTCCTCTGCACAGAAGAGACCCCGGCACTTCAGACGGCATGGCCCCCCAGCCATGGATCAGACCCGACCATGCCCGGGGCATTTTGGCTGCTGCTTCCCAGCCGGGATAACACGTATGGCACAGACTTTATCCTCACCATCTCATGGAGACAAGGCAGTGAGGAAGGGCGGTCGCCTTTCCTGAGGGTAGCCTGGGCATCGTCCAGGCTGGAACAGGACTCAGCACCCAGGGGTGGCTACTTAGCAAGGCCAATGCTTGATCTAGAGACCAGGCCTGCGCTGAGAGTTTGGGATCAGCATGACATTTGGTCTAGCGATTTCTTTTGCCGGCTTTAAAGGCCTAGTGGGTGACATCTAGTGGCTTTTTGAGATTTGCCTGGAGAGTTTTGCTTGCAGGGGTGGCCAAACTCTTCTTGATCTATAGAAGGCTGAAGCTTATAGTAGTGTCTTACAAAGAGTTTGCAGGTAGTTTAATTTTTAGATGTGATTTCTCCTTTCATTGCTCCAGTTCGAAAAACAGTGTGCCCAGGCTTGTCAGTCTGAGTGCTGTGGACAAAAGGGAAAGACAAGTCTGTTAAAATAGCTGTGAGTCTTGCCAACGCCAAGGATGAAAACCTCACGATATTAGAAAAAAATCGTAATTTGTGTTCTGGATTTCGAATCTTTAGGGGTCACATTTCCCAGCTTCTCCGTGTGTCCATGAAGGACAGACCCCCTTTTGAAAGGAAAGTCAGGTGGGATCAGGTAATGGCTTGACCTCAGGAGCTGTGATCTTACAATAGTGATATGCGCCTTGAAATCATAAGAACTGGCAGCCTGGGTTGAGGAACAGGGCACTGCGCTGGGAACCAGCAGGCAGGTCATGCCATCTGCATCCTTTCTGCTTACTGATGTTTATTTCTGTGCCAGTATTTCTGATCAACACTTCTCAGAAGCTCCTACCCAAATCCCCAAGCGGCGATGTATTCAGGCTCATCATCTTCTTACTAGACATCTGTTTGTCTCTCAAGACAATAGGCTTGCCCTGGGGGAGGCATCAGCTTGCTGAACATCGGCAGGTGCGGTTGTGGAGACCGGTTCTCCAGCGCATCTCTTATGAACAATTCTGAATGTGGTTCTTCCTAAGGTTTCTTCTTCCCTCTGCGTGTTGGGCTCTTCTTTCCTCCAAAGCCTTCATCCCATGCTTAACAGACTGTTTCCAAGTGCTCTGATCCTTAGCAATTTTCCTCCCTTCATTTGCCTCAGTGTTCATTGCCTCCACATCTGTGGGCGGATCTAGGTTTTTGAAAAGCGGGGTGCAGATCATGAGGAGCACCATCACATATGAAATAACACATATTTTTCTCCAGGTAAAAAGAAACTAGGAGTTTTACTAATATGCTCAGGGCGTAGGGCTGGATTATTCCATTTGAGATTGAAACAAAAATCAAATAGGACTTAATTGGAAGGAGTTAAAAGCAGTCTTCAGGGCTGTGAATTCGGAACCTCATTTCCAGGAGCAGTGAACAGACAGCAGAACGGCAGAAGAAAGGCTAGCTTGATGGGTGGAAACATCAAGAGTATTAAAAAGGAGAGAGGGCCGCTCACACCTGTGGAGTGAAGAGTTTAGCAGGAATTTGGTAGTTGACAAATGAGCCATGAAGTCAATGGACTCCCTCAGCACTGCCTGACTATAAATGCTGGTGCCCCCCTTCCCGAAAGTTGGTTATAAGCTTTGAGTGGAGCAGGAATTAAAGAGGGGTGCAAGTACAACACAGCACCGCCTCCCCCTGGATCTGCCCCCGTTCATATCTTGCAAGCATCTTTGAACCGGAGATAAGGATGTCCACACGGTCTTTTTCCTGTAAGGAGTTCTCCATGCAGGAGATCCCTGGGTACGTAGCCATTGTCCAGTCTCCACAGATGACCAGGCCACTGAAGTTGAGGCCGAGTGAGAAGAGAATGGATGCTCCGGTTGTTGGCATGTTCCAAGTCCTCCGTGCGGCAGCTTTGTCCTGCCAAAAAATTCCTACAATGCAGCGAGGGCAACGTAAGTGGAAGACACTTTTCATGAGCAGATCGTGTAGTCTAGGATTTGCTGCCGTACAAAAGAGAGTTGATGATACAAGCATGATATACCTCGACCTTGGTCTTAATACTCCATTTGCTGTTGCTCCATGCTCGTTTGCTTGGAGATGCTTTAGGAAAATCTTGCAATAAGTCCTTTGTTTTTCTTTGGGACTTTCTGTCTCTTGGGACTGGGTAGGGGTAGGTCCTAGATCCCCCTGCGTTGGCTCTGACATCCCCCAAGGTTGGTAGTGTTCAGAGGTGAATTTGGGGACTAGAATTTCCCCCTCTAGTTCTCTCTGGGATGTGGAGAAACAGGGTTGAAAAGGCAGCAGCTGCCTCCTCTTCAAGAGCACAGTGATCAGGGAAGCTGGAGACGAGCGTGGTTCGACACTGCCCTCTCGTGACTATATCACACAGGGACAACTGGTGTCCTGTCTCTTTTACCTACCGAGAAGGGGAAGAGCAGGCTGGATTCAGGCCTGAGGTAGCTCCCTTGAAAAGCAGGGGTTTAGGGCCTTTCATTCCCAAAGCCAGCGGTGTTACACAGATGTTGCACCTGCAAGGCAGCATGTTTCAGGGCAGAAGGTTACGAAGCTGCCTGTGGTTCCCAAGAGATAAGAGTAGGAGCAGGAAGGAGGGGTAGAAAGAGAAAAGAAGAGTGGAACAGACACCTAGGGAAGGTGTGGACTCTCCATCGGAGAGGTCAGACAGGCATTGGGCAGGGCTGATCTAGGAACAGCGCTGCCTGTGCTCTGTCTTTGCCAAGTTTATGGGCTTTGTTGGTTGCTACACGGGGCTGAGAAGGGATTTTTTTCCCTTCCTCTTGCTATCCATAATGTCAGGGGGGTGTTTTTGTCATCCTTGCAGGCACTGAGTGCTGGCTGCAGCCCAGGCTGGGGATGGGGCTGGGCTGTGCCAATGCTCCTGCTGGGACTCAACCCTGCAGGGTCCTGGCTAGAGGGTCTTGCCTCTGCGCTCAGGCTCAGACGGACACCGCACTGGGGCAGGAAGGGATTTTCCCTCCCGGTCAGATTGGTATGGACCAGGGGCTGGGGGCTGCCTTCCTCTGTAGCGGGGGGCACAGCCTCTGCCTGGGATCTCAGGTGCTTTTTAATAACCCTCGCAGCAATGAGACACTGCCAGCCCTCATCCCTCTGCTTCACCTGTGAAGACTGCGGCAGATTGGGGCACATTTGGTCTTTGGGCAATGGGCCTTGCACTTGTGCAACAGGGTTGACTGTGTAATTTTAGTAATCGGTTAGATGAGGACTTGTACAGGATGGTCTGGATGGGGATGGTCCTGCCTCAAGCAGGGAGTGGACTGGATGTGACTCCTGGAGCTCCCTTCCTGCCCTACTTTTTTATGACTGAGAAAGCTTCCTACTGTGACCCATCCAGACTGGTGAAGGATCATTGCGTGCAGGCTTGATACATAACGTGGCTCCAGGTCCCCCACCCACCCAAATTGAGGCCTCTTTCAGAGCAGGTGTGGGTGCCCACTGACCCGTGCCTGCCTCTCTGCTTTGAAGGAGGATTTGGTCTCCTATTTAGCTGGACCTTCAGTTCTGTGCCTTGCATGCTCTTCTCTGCTCACGTCCCTCCCACCCACAGAGAAGCAACCTCCCAGCTTATGTATGTGCCTGCTTCAGTCTAACCCTTTATTTCTACACAGTCTTCAGGTCCTGCACAGTTCAGCCCTTTTCTTCCAAGCAGTAGGATATCTGCTCCTGCTTCAGCATGCTGTTAGCTGGCTGGAAGATCACACCATGGGTGAACCTAGGAAGGATTGTAACTCTGGGAGAAACATTCAAAGTACAGAATTGCAGAAAATGAGGGTGTGAAGGGACCCCAGGAGGTCACATCTAGTCCAACCCTGTGCTCCAAGCAGGGCCAGCCCCAACTACACCATCCCAGACAAGGCTTTGTGTAGCTGGGCCTTAAAAACCTCAAAGGATGGAGACTGCACCACTTCTCTTGGTAACCTATTCTAGTGCTTCACTACCCTCCTAGTGAGAAAGATTTTCCTAATATCCAGCCTAAGCCCCCCTTGCTGCAGCTTGAGCCCATTGCTCCTTGCCCTGTATCTGCCCCCACTGAGAACAGCCCAGCTCCATCCAGCTTCCCAGAGCTCTGGACATGGGCAGGCTGGTCTTTGGGCTGGAGAAGGGGATGGTAGTGCCACAGGGGCAGCACGAGAACAGGCTGAGGCAGAGTCTCAGGAAAACCCAGTGAATTTCCCAAGGACCAGTTCCAATGTTCGTGTCCATTGTCCCAGGATAAAGCCTAAAAAGATTCAGGGGGATAAGAAGTACTAACAGTTTATCCCAGGACATTGCAGAGTGCATCTGAACAGTTATCCCAGGACTGCATGATTGAAACCACGGCAGGAAAGAAGCAGTCGCTCACTGAACCCTGGTTAGAAGGAGGATGCATGTACACACCAGTCCCAGGATATTTCTGTTTTGGGACAAATGGGCACAGCTTGTTCAAGGACAAGTGCAACATGTGTTTCTAGCTCAAGAGCTGGTTTGAAGAGGGGGCTGGAGGAAGATCTGTAGCCCTGGGAGTACAGCCCTGCCTCTCTCGCCTCACCCAAGAGGAGGTTGTAGGGATGACCGATGACATTGTGACAGAGCACAGGACACACAAGAGGATGAACCTAGCCCCTGCCGAGGACCACAGATGTGACATTTCCCTCCCACTCTTTCCTCTATACATGGAGGCTTTAAACATACAACTAGTTATTGTTTTTAAATGTCTTTGCAATTGTTTCATAAAAATAAGGAAGCACTTTGCAGCTGTTGCTGTCTTTCATAACTCAGGCCTCCTGGCAGAATTATATGGGTTTCTATCTCAATCAGTATTAAACCATCATCCCAGAGAGTCTGGATTTTAAGTCCTTGCATCTTATAAAGCATAAATTCCCAGTGAACCTTGTCCCTTCACGTTCTGGTGCTTTGCATTATTGGCTTGCTGTCTAGATTTGAGAGAGAAGTTGGAAGCCACTCTGGTACGAGCAAGCCATGGCATCCTAGCTCAGCATCTGGATGTTTGTCTAGAAGTCCCCTGGCAGGTCCTTGAGGATCTGGAACATCAAAGAAACTCAGGTGGCCTGTGACACTGCTGGGGAGGGCAAACTCCATAAGTAACCAGCTCTCTCCATTCCTTGAGCTGCTCCAAAAATATCTCCTTTCCAGAGATAGATGGGATCCCACCTGTGGTCTGGCAAATTTGTTTTTCCTTCTCTAAAATAGCCACATTGCCCAAGGTTCACCCAGCTCAGAGTAATGTTAAAAATCAATACCAGGAACCAGAGTGTGGTACAATATCACTAGTTTCCTAAAGTGACTTTGCACAGCTGAAATTGTTACCAGGCTGCGTCTGATCCTTGGCTGGAAGGACTTCCCAAAAGTCCTGTGTGATAAGAAGGGAGAGAAGGTTGCTAAGAATTTCCTACTGTGGCCTCACCCTGACATTGAATGGGGGGGGTACCTTTCCTTCACCTAGGTTTTAAAAAGATGTTTTTTCCAGCCCTTGATCAGTGTGCACTCTTTAGCTGCACCAAGTCTTTGTATAGGATGGTTTGCATAGGGATGAAACTGCCCCAGGCAGGAGGTTGGAGTAGATGTGACCTCTGGAGGCCCCTTCCAACCCCACTTCTCTAGGATCCTATGTTCAGTCCAGTCTTTTATAACTCCTGTTGATTGGGCCCCCAGCCAGTATGGGAAAAGCCGAGAAGATGAAGCACAGCGCTGCCTGTTTTCCGCACGTTAGGACTTTATTTCCCTCTGTACATTTACACCCAGGGCGTAGTTGCGGGCAGGCAGCAGATGGAGCTGGAGTGGCTTTGGTAAGTTTTTTTTTTCTCATGTAATAGCTTGGGTGGGTTGCATACTGCTGGGGTGTGAAAGCGCTTGGCAGAGAGAGGCAGGAAGTTGCTAATGAGGCTTGAAATGATGTACCAGAGTTTCTCAAACCCACACTGCAACACACAACCAGATCAGCAAGCAACAAGCCTGGCATGCCCTTGCTCCTCCATCACATCCCCAGCGGCAGAAGGATGTGGGTGTGCACGGTGGGTTTTTCTCTTCCTCTTTGCCTGTCACCATGCCGGTAACGACACAGGCACTCCCTGGCTTTGTGCCCCAGATGGAAACCAGCAGTGCCCGGAGATCACTGCAAGCGAGGCCTCTCACCCACAGCCTCGCAGCCCCCGTGGCAGGTGCCGCCTGCCTCTGTCACACCCTGAGAGCCCTGGCCACAGCCGCAGCCAAATGGCTTCCACCCTGCAGTGAGGACGATGCCTCCTTTTGCAAGCTCCCCTGAGCTTGGGTGCAGGTCCTTTGGGCAAGGCAGGAGAAGGCAGAGCACAAACATCCCGTTCATAACCCTGTAATTCGGGGAGAATGAAATCCACCCCCATGTCCAAACAGGCAGACACTAGGGGCTACATCGTGTTTCACTTCACATGCCTAAGAGGCACGTCGGCAGCAGGGCAGATGTAGGTTTTGCCAGTTCTGCACAGCTTGAGACTCGGCTCCGGCTGCGGATGTGTATAGCCACCCACAGAGCATGCTCAGTGGGGCTAGGCTCTGGCCAGGCAAAATAGCATTGCTCAAAGGTGCAAATACATCCTGAAATTTTAGTCAGGGTAGCAAATGTTTAGTGGCCAGAGGAGCAGGGCCCTCCCCCTAGCATTTGGGGTACTGGCCCAGGGAGTGGGATTCCAGCCCCAAACCCAGATGGAGTTTGAAGCACCGTCTGCTGCTCCCCAGGAAAGCAGGTCAGCTCCCTCTCCAGCCCTCCTCTGGAAGCTGGCTCCCTGGACAGCCATGACAGAGATGTGAGATGTGGAGGAAGCAAGTGGAGGGGATGTGCATCGGGGAGATGGACACTGCTCTGAGTGGGAGGAGGCCCTCAGCCCTTGTTTGCAATGGGCAGAAGTCTCCCTACCACTCTCCATCTTCTTTAACCAATTGATATTACCTGCCAGGTGCAATGGGCCAGCTTCCAGAGGACTGACAGGAGCTTGGACGATGCCTAACCTGTGGCCTGGTGGTTAGCACACCGCTAGGAAGCAGGAGATGCAGGTTCAAGGTGGCGGGGGGCCTAGAGCCACTTGGCTGCTGGGCTGAAAAGTCGAATGGTTCTAGGACAAACTGATGCTCAGAGGATTTGAAACCACGGTACAGGACCGGTGACAATCAACAACTGCAAGACTGGGAAGCTGCAGAGGACAAACAGGGGGCTGAATGCCCAGGAAGAGCATGGGAAAGGACTCCAGGGCATCACTAGATGTCACGTGTGGGGACATGAGCAAGCCAGGCTTTAATGAAGGAACAAGGCGTGATATTTGTTTCTGCAGACAGGAATCAGTACAGCGCTGCTGTTTATCCCTGTCCATGCCTTGCATCATCCTCACTGCAGGGTGGATGCCATTTGGCTACAGCTGTGCCCAGGGCTGTCTGGGTGGTACAGGGGCAGGCAGCACGTATCACGGGGGCTGCAAGGCTGTGGATGAGAGGCCTTGCCTGCAGTGATCTCCGGGCACTGCTGGTTTCCGTCTGGGGCATGAAGCCAGGAAGTGTGTCTGTCATCACTGGCTTGGTGATAGGCAGAGGGGAAGAGAAAATCTCGCTGTGCGCACCACATCCTTCCACTGCTGGGGATGTGATGAAGGAGCAAGGGCATGCCAGGCTGTCTGCTTGCTGATCTGGTTGTGTGTTGCAGTGTGGGTTTGAGAAACTCTGGTACATCATTTCAAGCCTTGTTAGCAACTTCCTGCCTCTCTCTGCCAAGCACTCTCAGACCCCTGCAGTATGCAACCCACCCAAGCTATTACATGAGAAAAAAAAACCCTTATCAAGGCCACTCCAGCTCCATCTGCTGCCTGCCTGCAACTATGCCATGCCCCCACCGGGCATAGTAATAGCCCAGTGAACTGTGGCTGAGGGGCAGAGACCTTAAGCACCAGGCTACCAAGCCCTCAGGGGCCAAGGGAAAAAATGCAGGATTTATAGGCAGATGCAGAGGCCAGAGAAAAGTTTCAGTATCTTTCGGCCATACAAAAGAAGAGAAGGACATAGGCACCCTGTGGAGAGCCCAGGCATGGACAACTCATTTGGCCAGTCCCATAGATTGCCAAGATAAAACAGATAGAGACTGTCCTTAACCTATTTGAGACTACTAACTGGGGCTGAGCCTGATTAATTGAGTAGTTTGCTGATGGTGCCACCCTTCCACCGGATGGCCAGCAGCCTGGCTATAAGATTGGGTCTGCGTAAGGACGGGGTGTAAGGGGAGGTGGAGCCCTGAGGACCAATGATTGTGAGGGCAAGTACAATCAATCAGGGATCCTCCCCCCTTACTAGGAAAATCAAGATGTGGCAGGAAAGATGGAGGGAGTGCTCTGCTAAAACGAGTGAATGAAAGCCAAGCTGTCTGGCCTAAGAATTTGCGCTCAGAGGACGGGAGCGCCAGATCTTGGCAGCAAAGTCGAGTCAGGCACAGCCGTCCACAAAAATGCAGTTAGCTCATTTGCACACTTCACAAGTACTTAAAATGGGGCAATGGGTTGCTGGATCCCAGGCCAAAAGCCTTTTTCTGAGGAGAGCTCTTCCCAGGGGACTTTCCATCCTTCAATCAAGCAGTCTCTAGGCGGCTCTGCTAACCACCAACATCAACCTCTAAACCAAGTTTCCCCCAAATTAATGAAAAGTGATAAATGCCAGGACTGGTGTTGGGCTGCCAAAAACTTCATGAGCAGGGAGCTTTGAGGCTCTTGCTGATCACACCTGGAAGACAGTAAGTCAGGGAAAATAGAGAGATTTGAAGGGCGTTTTAACAGTGAGGGAACCATTAATGCACTATGTCTGCCCATTAGTTAAATAGGTTACACCTGCATGGTTATCTGTGCGGTGACTGGTTCCTGTAGTTGTCTAATGTATAACAAAGATATGAAATATTTAGCTGTTCTATCGCACTGATTTCATAGAGTAGTAGGGCTGGAAGAGACCTCCAGAGGTCACATCTAGTCCAATCCCCTGTCTGAGGCAGGATCAGCTCTGCCCAAACCACCCTATACAATCCCTAACTCTTTGTAAAACCACTGTCACCACTGACACAACAGCAGACATCACACCCAACCCTGCCGCAGGGAAAACAGGAGGACCACAGCAGCCAATGTCTTGCTTCTATCAAATGGTGTCAATATACTCTGAAGCGATCCCAGGCAGAAGCTGTGCCCCTGCTACAGAGGAAGGCAACCCCCCAGGTCTGAACCAGTCTCCTTCCTGACCCTAAATATGGTGATTGGTCTGACTCTGAGTGTAGGGACAAGACCCTCTAGCCAAGAACCTGGCTACATGTGGACATGTAACTCCTGTGCGCTTGCCCCCTTCCAGCCAATCTAATCAGCTGACAGTGATTAAGACTCTAATTATACTCACTCTGTCTTTTCTTTAAGCGTACTAAGCGCTGTGTGCAACAAACCAAGGACAGAAATAAACCATGAGAGGCCACAGCCTGGCCGGTCCAGCCACTCAGTGTTTTGGACTTCCCTTAACTCTGAGCTAGCTGACTTGCACAAAGACAATAAAGTCAAAAGTGGCTCAAAGCTGTACAGACATGTTTTGGCAGACAGTTTCAAGATTTAACTTCTTGGTGGCTAAGCATGGCATGCAGGGGAAGAACAGCACAAGTTTTGGTTTGCCTGCACTCGGGGAATGCCAAAATGGGACCAGAAGTCTGAAGGTTCAAGGAACCTGCAAACAGTAAACCTGAGAAGCCTTTGCAGAACAAAGTCTGTGCTATCTAGAGATCAAAATCCCCACACTCAAACTGTTGTGTTGGTGAATCAGCATACGCTATGCCTGTAGCACAGCATCCCCTCACATCGTGACAATGAACTGGCTCCATGAGGACTCTGAGGAAAGAATTATACCTCAATACATCGCCGTTTTATTTGGGGTTTCCATGCCAGTTAGTCACAAAATGTTGGATCTATTTGGAGATCAGCAGAGGGTGCCATGGCTGTGCATTTCAGTGAAAGGCTTCTCCATGCTCTGACCTGCCCTGCAGCTGGCTAACAAGCTGAAAGTTGAAGGCAGGAGTGTCGTGTGGTGTGTCACACAGGAGTGTGTTTTGCAAGCTCTTTTCCAGTGCTCTGCCCTTGGGTGAGTCACTTCACTTCTTGGCACTGCCATGACCCCATCGTTGTATTGCAAGAGAAAGCGCAGTACTAAAAAGATCCTTTTGCAGTAGTATGGATTGAGTCCTGCAGGGCGGGAGAGGGCTGCCTGGCTAAGGACTTGCCACCCTTGTATGAAGAGGTGATGGGGAGGGAGCCTTCAAACACTTCACGTTTTGGCATTAGAAAAGCTGGTCACACCTTTAAGAGCTTGCAGAAAGCTATAAATATCCAGCAAAATATTATATGTGGAGGAGGAAACCAAAATAGGAACATCCTACATGGTACCAAAAGGCTGTTATCCAAGGCAATACTCCTGTATGCTTCTCAGTCCTTTCTTAAATAGTCCATAAATAGTTCAGCCAAAAAAGAACCATGAATCTGACCTTTTATATTACAGACCATAGAATTACATCTAATTACCAAGCCTAATAGCTTGTGTTAGATTAAATCATTTCCCCCCCCTCCCCAGAATGATGTTCAGTCTTGATTTGAAGATGTTAAGAGATGGAAAATATGGCACTTAACCCCCATTAATGGTTTTAAAGTCGTCCTGCTAATTTTAATTTGTCTGGTTTCAGCTTCCAGCCACTGGTTCTTGTAGAGCAAAACTAACTTGTACCAATAACCCACTTCATATAGATCTACTTCAGAGTGAACAGTTACCTTTGGTAACTTCCTTCAAACAGCAAAACTATAGAACTAATTCTAAGATGTAGTTAAGCTTGATTAGCATTATGCATAGACTAACACGGGGTTTAAAATGGCACAAGTTACGGTCATGTTAGGAATCATGTGGAGGTCTAAGCTGGCTCCCAAAGGAGGAAGTACAAGTCTAGACTAACCACAAAGGGGAGATTTTTGTTTTGGCAGAGGACTAATATCCGTGGATGACCTTTTGTGATCTGTAAATTTTTGGCAACCCGTTGCAGTTGAGGGGCATTGTCTTCCATGATTGTCCTGTCTGTGTGTCCAAAGATCCCCGATGAGGCCTTTCCAGGATCAACAGTCTTTACTGCAACTTGGGCCTGCGTTTCCGTTCGGGGTGGGTGGCTCCAGATTCTTGGTTTGGTGTGTGATGCTGTTTCTACCGCTCCCCTTTTCCATCTTCTGTTGTTGTTGTGAGGTTTCAGAGTACTGAGATCCCTGCAGCAGACTCTTTCTCCATTTGGGGCAGTCCTGGGCGATAGTCTCCCATGACTTGATGTCGCATTTTTTTAAGCTGGCCTTGATGATGTCCCTAAAGCACTTTATCTGCCTTGAGCATACATACGCCTTGGCTGAGCTGGGAGAATAAAACTTGCTTCAGGAGCTGGACATCTGGATGACATGACGGGCCCAACAAATTGATGTCAGATGATCATCGCCTCAATACTCATGGTGTTTGCTTGCGGGATCTGTAAATAACCCTCATATGATTGCTACGAGCTTGCTGACTATGCATAAGGACAAATGGGCAAGGGGAAAAAAAGAGGTACTAAACAACTGCGAGATGCAAGGAAATAGTACAGATGTATATACTGAATATGAACAAGAATCAGCAAGTGATATAAGCATACCATCAGCTAAAATCCAAAATAAAAAGGTAGAATTTGATTGGATAACAGAAAACAAAGAAACTAAAGAGTATAAAAGAAGAGGTTATGTGAAAAGCAACTTGGGTACTGGGAACTGAAACCACACACAGGTGTGCAGAAGCCCCCCGCCTGATGGCTTTGTCGACCAGCAATGTTGCCGAGCAAGGCTACTTATCCCACATGTAATGTATCTTGCTTTTTTGTTTTGTTTAATCTGTCAATAAATCAATGTGGCCCACGGGACAGGAGAAGTCTGAAGTCTCATTTCTTGTTGCCGCCCTGGACACCAGTAAGTCAGGAGTAGCAATTCTCACTATGCCTTTCTCAGAGAGTGAAAGCTTGTTAGTGCTTAGCACCTTTTCTCACTGTACACACTTAAACACTGTAATCCTCATCTTTGGGCAGGGCGGGGCAGTCAATGAAACAGCTTGAACACTTTCAGTTCTTCACTGCAAGGCAATTTTCCAGCTCTTTGATTAATTTTTTTGGCAAGTTAGAAAACATCCTAGACCTATCTACTGCAGGGCCTACTATAATAGGATTTATTCTTGGTTGATCTGTTACGTTGTAAATCTAATTAACAATACTGTGGTCTTAGGATAGCAGCTTTCTGGGGGAACAGAAGCAAAGAAACAAAAACCTTCGTTGCCTGGAGAGAAATGGCTAATGTCTTTGCCCTTTGAAAGAGTGCAGCTGTCTGCTTTCAGAGCAGTTCCCACCAAGGAGGAAGCGCAGCTGTGAAGAGGAGGAGGTGGTGTCATGCCCTCCTGTTATCTGCAATCAGATAGCGGGGGCTAGGGAAGGATGTATTTAATCTGACTGAAAGAAGCCATTTCTGTAAATTCTCAACAGGACTGCAACAAGGAAGAAGCTTTGAAAGATGGATTCCTTTGATTAGTTTCTTCTGCAACCTGATTAAAGTAAGCCCTGCTTGGCTCTACTCTACTACACCAGAAAAAGCAGGGAAAGACCTTTGTTTCCACCTTGGAGAAGTGACACTCTATTAAATACCAATCTGTTGTATCAGCAGGTGATAAAATCTATCTCCCTGGATCATGGGACGGCGGATGCAGCGACTGCTTTCTGCTCCCCTTTTTCAATTTACTGGAATATATTAATTGAAAAAAATACTAATGATAGCTTAATCAAGTTAAATTGGCTATAGCTGTGGCCTGAGTTGTACCTTTCCATCTGAACATTTCCTAGATAGGAGTATTGTGGGCAAGGTGAATGAAGTTTAAGAGTGTTTTCAATTGCATATTTTTCATCTCTTGCATACTTTACCTCTGTGTGGCTCAGCTCTTGTAACATGGATGTTTTTTAATGTGTGGAACATTTTGGAGACATCTCTATGTAATGCCATATGCACACGCTATAGAAACTGGAATTAACCTGAAGTAGTATGTGAAAATACAAACTTAAAAAGGAACAAAGATTGATAATGACTTGAGACACATCCTGTAAGCAATACAAACTGTTTTCAGTGAGTGCTCCCAAGCGCACAACACTGTTCTGAAACGAGGGCAATCACACACAAACTGGAATGGGAATCCCATTGTTTGTTTAGTTACTAGAGCTCATAGACACATTCATTTAATTTATTTATCGGAAAACTATAAAAGGTTATTAATCAGTAACTTGTATGATTTTTATATGTATTTTAAAGACTTGCTTCAATATACAAAGCTGTATTTTGAAACCACCAATTCTGCTTAGCTCTATGTTTGTACTGTGGATAAGGATGGATAAGAGCCAGACAGTTATGTACAGAGCAGTAGCAGAGTCAGTGGTTTATCTGTATCTCATGATAAGCAACAGGGGAAATGTCTGCAGATGTCCTATAGAAACTTCCCGGGAGCCTTGCAATGATACACAAACATGATAAAAATCCATTAAATACTTCATCATATGTTTTTAAGACTCTTTCACACAGTCTTTAGTAGGTAAATTGTGCCTGGTTGATTTTTTTTCAGATGAGGTTTTTTGGGCAGATGTGATATCTTTTATTAGACCAACTAAATAGTTGGGAAAATTGTTCTTTGCAAGCTTTTGGCCACAAACACCCTTCTTCAGGCATCGGGAGAGTCTGCTGGTGTTATGTGTTCTCCATGGTGGAACAAAATCCAATACTGATTTTTCTACATTTGTAAGCTACTGAAAACATACAAACTGTCAGACTGGGCCAGGCCAGGGCTGGACAGAGGCATGGGTGAACTGGGCAGCCATCCAGGCCCCGGGCAGAAAGGGGGCCTGAAAATGGTAGTTTTTTTCCCATTGTCCAATTATTATCATTATCCCTGGCAAAGGGGAGACTGATACTAAAAGTTTGCCTGGGGCCGCCAGGAGTCCAGGTACAGTACTGGGCCAGGCCAAAGGTCCATCGAGCAGACCAGTTATACTTTTGGTCTCCGTAACCCCCTATGACAATGAGTTCCACACATTATTATTTCCAACTCGGTTAGTTTAGAGTGTAATGAGCTGTATCTGTGCTTGCAGAGACACGTCAGCGTGGCTTTGCTGTATAGGCTTACGTTGTGATGATGCCAGTGCCTGTTGTGGTATGTGCTTGCTGTAATCATTTTTCATTTGGTCCTGTATCTGATCACTTCTCCCAAGTTACACCTCTGTCTGTTGTAAAACTCTGTTTCATCAATTAAGAGACTTGATTCATATTTATATTTCTGGAACAGAGCTCTCTCCTAAAGACGTTTTTTAATTGATGCAGTCTACTTTCCTTTTTCATTGCAGTTTGTGCTGAGTGTCAGGCTTTTGGGGGATAAAAGCGGCCTGGGAGTACATCCTCAGGACTGGACCCTCAGCTGCTGAGCTTTGCTCTGTTGCTTGTTTGCTTTTCTAAGTGTGTCAGAACATCCCTTTTCAAGTATATGCACTTCTGTCCAGTCACTGTTTACTAGCACTGTCATTGGGGAAATAGAGTGAATTCCACAGTTTGCAAATCAAATCCCTCTGTCGGTGTTACTTTTGGGTTAGTTATCCCATGACTTGGTGTCTCTGAGGCCATAGATGCACAAAAAGGCTTAGCTTGTAGAAAGTCAAACTGTCCTGATTTAAAAAATAATTAAAAAAAAAAAACATGCAAAAAACCCAACAAACCTGCAAATAAATGAGGCAACTGCTGGAAGCAATGTAGCCCTGCCCCATTTAAATCCCAGATAAGTTGCTGGCAACTTTTCTCATGCTTTCACATGCCTGGCTTTCAGCACACTGCCTGCCTGTTTCTCACCCTTTCAGATGCACACCTTTATGGACAACTGACACAAAGCAACTTGCTCCAGGCTGACGCTTCAAACTTTGCTTCCCCTTTTATGTGTCCACAACCACAGGATATATCTGTGCTGCGGCTGAATGTGTGGCTGTAACATGTACGGAGATGCCCAAACTAGATTTAAACTACGTTGCTTAAGTACCAATAACAGAATGGCTATGGCAGCCTGGGGGGGTTGGTAGACTGCAAAACCTGCCCGGCAGTATAACTGCACTGCTAGGTATCCACATGCACTGGGACACAGCTTGAATCAGGCAAACCGCTCTTGCCTTATCCATGTTTGTCTAAAATGTGCTAAGCCCCTATTGCCCAAATCCAAGTGCGCCGGATTGAATGTACGTGCAGTGCTAGAATACGTAGGGGCTGCAAGGATGTATCCCAAGTTCACTGGTGCTGTGCAAAGTGGAGCCTTTCTAGCAGCTGTGTCGTGAACTAACTTGTCTTTTCTTAGTAGCCCCAAGGGCAAACATAATAGCTTGCCATTGCATGTGGCTTTATGTGGCTAAGTACAATGCTCGCTTTTGCACATTTATAATTGGGGCCAGGACATGGATCCACTGGAAGGATCTCTTGATTGCAGCCTGTTTGTGGTGAGAGAGGCTGGAAGACCTTTGCAGAAACATGTGCGAGACCTGGAGATGGAGAGCACTGAGCAAATGCCCAGGAGAGTTTTGGAAAACGTGACAGATGGATGCTGTGATTGTCTGTTTCCAAACATACCCCAGTGCTTCTGGAGGAGAACAGTTTATGTGGCCTGGTGGGCTTGTATGGCTTTGTTTACATGGGATGGCCAGCACTGGCTTCAGAGCTTCTGCGTGAGAAAATGTACCTTTGTGGAAGTGTTTGAAGAGTGTGCCCAACCCTTCTGAGTACACAGTTAATTGAGAGAGTCAATACAAATACAGAAGTGGGTTAGAAATTGGCTGTTCCAGACTGCTACTGATTCAAAGACAACCAAGTTGGTGTTGGCAGATCAACTACTGTCTGTCTGGTGGGGGTGGGGGTTTTTGATACTGTTATGAAAGTTGTTTACCTGGGCTAGGTACAGACTGAATTCAAATAGCCTGAGGCAGAATTGATCTAAGCGACGCAGTTTTCTGTAAGCGGCATAATTTAGATGGGTAGCAAACAGAATGCACATTCACCCTTTAGTGGAGGGAAAAATCTCAGACTGACTTCTGCTTATTTTTAAACCAGTCTGCATGCTGAATTTCTGTTCTCTTATGGGATTAGCCCAGTTTCCAATCACTTATACTGGTAAAAATGTAATGTCTGTACCTGGCCCTGCAGGTTGTTGGCATCAGGAATGTTGTTTCTCTGGTCTGTCTTGGTCAGGGTAATTCTCTGTGTATGAATGCTCTGGAAGGGAATCATCTGTCATGTCCACTGCTCCAAACTGCCCCCCCCCACCATTGGTTTGCTGGCAAAAAGCTCAGTCATGTATCACGTACAAAGCACCAACTCACTAATATGCTTTTCCAGAGTGTTACAAGATGTTAGTCCTGAGTGCCTGTCATAAGATGGGGGTGTAGGTTGTAGCCGTGTTGGTCTAAGGACATAGGCAGACAAGGTTCTTTGGGTAAATCCGATAACTTTTTTATTAGACCGACTCAAATAGATGGAAAAATTCTTCTTAGCAAGCTTTTGGGTACAAACTCCCTTCATCAGGCTGAAAAAGCATCACTGTCATAAGACAGTTACTTGTGCCCCCTAGCCTAATGCCAAAGATCTCTAGTCTGTTTATAATGGACCAAGACAATTGTATGTAGATCTACAGATATCTACATAGCAAACATCCACACCACTACTAAATTATCCTAAACCTCAGCCCTCCTGCCATTATCAGATGTGTTCTAGACTCTCTGGCACCATCCTTGTCTCAGCCTTAAGGGGATCAACTTTAATGCTCTAATGTCACAGGCTCTCTAGTGCTGTCAACTGACACTTGGTGAGGCCTGCTTTGGTCAATGTTCTTAGCAAAGCCTTTGAGTAATGGCTTATTTTAACCAGTACTCTAGTGAGGCCTACAAGGGATACATCTGAAATAGGAGGTGTTTTTCAAAGAATGGGGATTCCACATTGCACTGGGGCAAGGGATGGCACAGATGTGCCCAATGCTTTGTGTGCCTGAAGGAGCCCTGAAGCTCCCTGGCTCTGCAAGTCTTGATGGACCACAGGGGCAGCCTCACAAACATCACTTGAGGCAGCAGTGGCCAGGTGCACAAGGTTCTGAGATCTGGCATGTGCATGCTGCTTATTCTTTCCCAAAGAAGTAGAAACCAGTAGCATGGGACACCTGAGGACTTCACCTGTTCTCTCCTGCTGTAGATTATGAACCTGAACTCATACAACCAGGGACCACATAGAAAATTCAGTTACGTTCTCAGCAGTTGCAGGATGGTGGTAGAATGCGTGGGAGCATGTGCCTGGAACACTGCAGGTAGTGCTTCCTCCAACACTATTTGCACACCAGTGTTGATTGTGGCCTGCTATGCCCTGAGCAGGTTTTACAAGGCTAGAGGTAGGGGACTTCTGGAGTGGACCCTATACGTGCTCCTTAGTCAGTTTGCAGAACCTGAAAGCACTCCCTAAGCAATAGGTATCCAGAGGCAAGGTGGGTCAGGGGAGCACACCATATATATTCACCTAAAGGTCACATGTGGCAATTTTACTTATATAATATAACGTTTTGGTTAGTTTATACCAGTGGTTCCCAACCTTTTTTTGCTGTGACCTGCTGCTGGAAGCAGAGTGCAGCGGGAGTGGCGGCGGTGGCCCGGAGGCAGGGGAGCTCCCGACATGCAATGCGGCTCATTGTTTGTGTGTGGCGCTGCCGGCATTGCCCCCTCAACCCTCATTTGGGTCACGACCTGAAGTTGGGAACCACTGGTCTATATGGTCAGTGCAAATCTACCCAGCCTTCTGATCAACTGTTAACCTACTGTAGTGGTCTGTGGATAGTGAAATACCACAGAACATGTTGCACTGATGGGTACTAGGAATTTAAAGTGCTTGTTAGACTTTTTTTTTTTAAACTTCTGAGGACTGAGGACTGCTAACATGTGCAGGGCATTTCCTGATTAATTTAATTAATTGTGTTAAGTGACTGATTTTCATGGAGCACCTAGGTAAATATTTACTTAAATGCATCTCTATACTTCCTCGTTTGGTTACACAGTGTATCATTTTATGATCTGGAGTGTATTGTTCAATGTTCTGTTTTTTAAATAAACTTCAGTAACACTTTTTGTGATGCCTGCAGACTTCCGCAGACTTCCATTTCCTTCCAACTGAGTGGAAAACAACAAGTGCTTAAACAAACACAGAAATTCATTAAACGCATACACCCTCACAGAAAGGAAAAACTTTGACTGGCACAGTTGAACCTACAAACTGCTAACAAAGTCAATGAACTCATTTTAACTATTGAACAAGACACTTGACTGCAAAACCAGGTGATAAACTCTATGGCATTATCCTAAAAGGCATTAGGATTCATCAACAATTTGGAGTATGGAGCAAAAATTGCTTATGGGTACAGCATCTACAGGGGAGGTCCTACCAGTACTTTGGGGGACAGGATTAGAATTAAAATTATTCTAACAGAGAAATTGTTTGAAATCGGTGAAATTCAAGAAGGGAAAGATTTTGCACTTGTCTTTAGAAGAGAAAAATCAAATTCAGAATCTGGCATGAATGGGTAGAGAGCAGTACTACAGAGAAGTGGTGGGAAGATGGGTGGGGGTCCAAGGCCACAGCAGACGGGCACAAGGAGGGTAAATGTGTGGGGGGCAGGCAGCAGGGGGCAATCTGCCCCCCATCACTGCTTTCCTCATTGTAGCGGGGGGTGGGGATTAAGATGACCCTCCAATGGATAGATTCTATGCATGGAAAAATAAAATGAATTTACACATTTTCCATGCATAGAATCTGATTGTTGGGTGGTTGTCTTAAATTCAAAGTTGTCCTGGATTCAGGTAAATTCAGTAGGACAGGGATAGTCCAGGGTTATTTTATCCTGTCTCAGAGCAGGGGCACGGACTGGATGAGGTCCTGAGGTCCCTTCCAGCCCTAAACTTCAGTGAATCTGTGAGCTAAAAGATAGGGGGCTGTGATGGCACAGGTGCTGAAGTGCTCGGCTAACAGCCTAGAGGTTGCAGGTCTGAGGCTGTAGCAGAAGCATTCACAGCGTGGTCATGTCAAATACCTTGTCCCAAGGACACAGAAAGGAAGGAACTGTAAGACATGGCATGGACTGACTACAGAATATAACGAGAACTGCTCTGCTCGTATATTCACCTTAATTACTTACAAGTTCTACCCACCCCTTACTCTGTCAGAACCTGAGCCTGGACACTTTCCTGAAGCATTTTAAGACCTCTTTATCTGGCCATCAGCAGGCAGGATGATGTTTCAGAGCACGGTCTGGGGTGGGTGGGGGGGTGTTTTTATTGCATATTATTTTATTTTAATATTTTTAACTGTCTTGTCTAATGTATCTGTTTTTTATTGTAAGCCACCTTGACCTTCTTTCAGGGAAGGCAGCATACAACTCTAATAATAAACAATATAGAAAATATAAATCTAATAAATACATAAAAAGCAACTGTAAAAACTCAGGTGGAGGAAAAATGCAGGCAGCTTGTGTGTATGGTCATGAGGCTGTCTGCCTGCTGCCACCTTATTTCACTTCCCACCTCCTGCACTTGTGACAGCAATGTACAGAGGTAAGTAAGGTTTGCTTCTTCTCTCCTCCATGCTAAAAGAGTTGTCAAAAACCCAGGAAACCACCTGACTAGTCTGTAGGTTATGGTACTGCCTTAAGAAGTGGTGGATTGGAGGCTTGCAGTGTTTTTGATGCCTAATCAAGCACGTGGCAAATTGCAAGAGGCACATACTCACGAGCTTATGACAGAAACTGCAGCAGCCTGGCCCTGCAAGGAGGCCTGCTCTGCAGCCTGCACCAAATCCAAATGTCCCTGCTCACATTCCTCCCATTAGATAGAGACCACCTTCAATTCTGTGGCTCTGTCTCTCTATCTCTGTGTTGGTGGTGCTCTTCTTTTTTGGCCTTTGCAGCAATAGCTTTGCACTTGGACATTTGGGGAGTACATGCTTAGCTTAGAAGAGCTGTGTTTAACTAGCAAAAGTTATACGGGAAACCTGGAATGTATGAGGAGGAAAATGAGGGGTCAAATGCAAAACATGGCAGTATAGTCTGCCACCCACCTTCCAGAGATTAGGGAGTGAGGAAAGAAAGCCAGAACGTCTGGAAGATAAAGGAACAGGGGATTGTGAGAGTACTGGTGAAAGGTCATCTATATTCAATCTCTGTAACTTGCAGCTATGCTGCAACCATGTGCAAACAGCAGCTGAGCCTGATACAGACCCAAAATCTCAGCCCAGCTGGCAGGCTCAAGCTGTAGTGGCCCAGGAAATTCGTAGGGGGGTTTCAGTAGTCAGGTGGCTTGGGCAAGGACTGGAGTCCAAACAAGTGTGCTTTGCAGTGTAAATACTTGGGCAGTGAACCTGTATTGTCTCTATACTACTGCGGCTATGCTACCAGCAGTGTCAACTAATTTAAAGCTACGTTTTTGACTGCAGGGTAGATGCACCCACCATCACATATTAAATGACTTAGGCCTTTCCCTAGAGATGAGTGCTACTAAAATTTGTGAATGACTCTAGCAGTTAGCAGACCCATTTGTGATGGAAATTGGCTATGTACAGACAATCCCTGGAATAAAAAGGATGGTGATTAAAAAGTAAGGGAAGGTAGTTAGTTGTGTTAGACTGAAGTCAGTCAGAAGGCAGGGTAGATACGCACCTTTTACAGACTAACTAAGATAGATCAATCAGAGAGACAGCACACAAGATTTTATGAACCCAGGTTCACTTCATCGGATGTCATGCATCTGATTAAAAAGTGGCTATTCCTATTCATGTGCGGATTCAAAACAAACCAACTCTCTCTCAAATTCAAAGCACCCTTGAATGGGACATATGCATTAATTGTTGAATTGGAGCAATGAGTTTAGGAAGGAGAAGACTTGATGAATAGAGTGCAGGAGTAATAAAGTTATGTCACTGTACAGGAACAGGTGTCACAAGAGACACTGCCATGAGGGTTTCATAAAGGGAAAGGAAGGCATTTTCACTTGTCTACAAATGAGGTTTCAATAGAAACAAGTTTCAGCATGCTTAGAAATTGAAGCCAAATTCAACCCATTCAGGAAACAGGTTTGTAAGTTCGTGATTTCAACTAAAACTTTTAACAGTTTGAGCAGTATTTGAAATCCCTAATGTTAGAGGGTGCTATTATGTTAGAATGACGATGGACAGCTTTTCCAGATGGTGAAGCGCATTAACAGGAAAGAGTGAGATTTGAAAGAGCATAAAATTTGGCTCTGTTTCAGCCTGTTTCCTTCCTCAGGAGTCATAAGATTTTGATTTCCCTTTGTTTTGTTTCATCTTTTTTGCATGTGAGTACTTTTGCCTTATTTATAGCCAGGTTCCTTTCAGTATCTTTCTTCAAAAAGCATACCTTTTAAGAAACCATAGCAGAGACTGCAGGATTGTCACCAACACATTCCAGGTATTATGGGTGGTTAGCCATCTTCTAGTTCTTTGCTTCACTAGCTGTATGTTGAAGAGTTAATTTAGGGGTTTTTGTGGCTATAGAGGAAAAAAAAATAGCATTCTGGGATACTTCCTGTTTTGGTGAAAAGAAAAGTGATGAGTCACTTTAGGATGCAGTTAAGGAATAGGATAAGACCAATCTAATTACTAAGAACATAATATATATTGTATACTCCAAATTCCACTCTAAAACCATCCCAGTATTTCAGATATTTAGTTTTCTGGACTTTCATTGTTTGCTTATGGGGATTAAAGTGCAGAAACCACTGTTTTCAGATTGAACCAACAGAGGGAATTGAAACGGGTTTGGACAAGCCATAAAAGCGTATCTAACTTCAGTGAAGCCAGGCACTATGAGGTAAGCACCTCAAAATTGTTGTTTAATCCATGAAGAAGGGAATCTGCAGTTCTACACTTCTAAAATAAATACAGTGAAGTGCTGCTGAAGTGACTTGGAAAGAGCGATTCCTCAAGAGTAAATAATGTTCAGGGTGATTTGAAAATCTACTGTTGTTAAAAATCCATCTAAGAAGGAGCATCAAGTGCTGCCACCTGTATCTGTATGTGTGCTTCTTAAGAGTGGCGTGTTATCTTTGGGGTTAAAATTGTTGTACATACATTAATTTAAATGGCATCTATATCTATCAGATTTATTCTGTATAATTCTCCCTCTGAAATGCATGACTGATACAATTTCAGGTATGTTCCCTTTTTCATGCCCTCTATTTCATTCCTACTGCAAAGACTACTTTCTGCAGTTTCTAGGTATTTGCCAAAATTAACAATGTGCATCATCTGAACTAATTTATAGTCTGTACAAGTAAGTAATTGGTAGCAATTGTTGTTTGTAATTTCATTATCGAGTTGTACAATGTCTAATATGATTGACATAGCACCTATCTTCTGTTGCAATTACCCTTCCCTGGATTCTGTTTGCCTTTTTTGAATTTCTGTATCTAACTTTCTTCACACTGATTGGCAAGCTGAAGCTCTTGTTTTGGCTGCTTTTGTGACAGCTTATCTGGAAACTGCCTCTGGGTCTGTTACAAAATATGTGACTGGTTGTTCAAGGCTGAGAACTCCTAACTGAAAGAAAAAAGACAGTGCTCATACTATAATTTGCACTCCCTGCAATTTTTTTCTCAATTTGTAGCCTTGGGCAAGAAGTTTTGCTGAAAGGCATCTAATGGAACCTAGTTCAAGTTTGTGCTGTCACATATATTTCAGCAAACCTATAAAGCAACAAGCCCAGAGGCAACAAATTACTCATCAAACAGCCGTGTCTGCATGTGGATTAATTCTTTATTACTGATTAATGCAAGAATGGATTTGCGTTATTTTAGGTCCTGTATAGACACAGTATTAGCAGATAACTCCCGTTTTAGAGAGCTTGCAGTTTAAACAGACATGCAGAGGATGGATGGAGGGGCATAACAGAGTGAATTATATTGTGGCAGCAAACTTTATATTAGTTCCAGGGTCTTTTTGGGTGGGTTTAGAGAAGATGGAATAAATGGAGGAGCATGTGGACACGTAGAGGAAGATGTTGCAGCAGAAGAGGGTCAAGGGCTTGCGAAAGGAGGGAGGGGACTGGAGGAAATAGCACCTCGATGCAGGAGAACTCAAAACTAGTTAAAACTGTGGAACATTTCTAGTGGTCCCTGCTTTGGCTGCTTGCAGTTCTGCACTAGAAACCTCTGGTCTCTAGCTGTTCCTTGCTGTAGTCTTTCCTCAAGGCCACATTGTGGGCAGTGTGGAGGCACCACCAGCAGGGAAAGGAGTCTCCAATTCACACTTTTGAGTCCAGGAAGTACCGAAAGAGGAATGACCGAGGCTGGATGCCTACGTGGCTGGACTCATTTGAGTCCCGT
>NW_017728994.1:47118435-47123028 GCF_001723915.1 Gavialis gangeticus | reverse complement strand
TGGGTCCAATATTTACGCCTTTTTCCTTGTGCAGCAATTCTTGCTTTGATATTTGGCTTAACTCCTATTAAACCTTGCCCCTTTACACTGTGTGTCTTGTTGGTGGCTAGCATTTTAAATGTTGGACAGACAGTCCTCAGACTTATGACACAATTGGTTCCTGAGAACTGCGTCTTAAATCGAAACGTAACTCGGAACCGATTTTTCCCATAGGAAACAACGTTATAAATGGGGGATTGGTTCCTGAACCAAGGTCCGATACCCTATATTCACCAAAAATAACCCAGAATTTTGTACTAAATCAATTACAGATGAGTAATATAGCTACATTAACGTATTTATATTGTAAATAGTAATCATATTGTTTTGGAAGGACTTTTTTGAGGTGACTTGGCTGGACTTTTTGAAGGGTCCTTGGCTGGAGTCTTCTCAGAAGTCCTGGCAGCAGGTTTTTCTGGAGCCTTGGACACTTTAAGAAAGCGGACAAGGAAGTTTGGAGAGATGGGCGACGCAGCGAACTTGTTTGCTGGCGTGGCGTGGAATCAAGCATTGTAAAGTCAAAACTGAACCAGAAAGTTGAAACAGGATGTCAATTTATGAATGTAAGTGCGAAATGCTGTAACTTGAAACATTGTAAGTCAAGTATTGCTTGCATTATAAAATGAAGAAGCAATTTCAACATGGACTGAAGCTTCCTCCAGATATCTTTCTATGACACGTTGTGATAGCAGATTACAAGCTCTTTTGAACTCTGATCTGTGTATTCACATAAAACACCTACTCATTTCTGCCCTGCCACAAGGACAGAGGTCAGTGTCTCTTTTCAAGGCACCTGCTGGTAACAGTCCCAGCTAATTGGGACTTTAATTTTGTGATCAGAATATTTCCTTGTCAGTCTTTATAGAATCATTAGGCAGCAATTAGTCACAGTCTGAAATGGAGTTTGCATGAAGGAATGTCCTTAATTTATAGAGTCCTTGGCTGGTTGTTGAAGCTTGCTGTATTGCTGCCTTCAATTTTTATGACCCTGCCTGAATGTTTGATGAGGCCTTCCTCTATGATGTGATTTAGAAGTAACGTATGCAAGCACTGATGCTCAGCTGTGCAGTGTAACACTGAGATCAACCTCTTGTGCAGAAAGGCACAGCTTGGTTTAAGCTAAGGAACTGATGGTGCCATGATTAGTGTTACCCTAAGACTTAGCAGGCTTTGGTAGACTTTGGAAAAGGCACTTGGGTTGCAGATGAAATGCAATAGTACTTCTCTACTTTACAGCAGGGTTATGAGGATTTTCTTCTTCTTCCCTTGCCTGTCCCATCTCAACGGGGTCACTGTTGCAGATCCTGGCTTGCCACCAGCTTCAGTCATACATGTCGTCGTCTTCTTCCAAATCCTCTTTTCTCATGTCCCATCATCCCATCTTTGATCCTTCGTCTTCTCCTTCTCCCTACTAGCGTCGTTTCGGTAACTTCTTTTCCCATGTATTTTCCCGGACTCCTTTGAACATGTCCAGGCCGCGCCCATCTTCTCTTGCACTTTCTTCGATGGCTCCACTACGTTAGCCGATGCTCTGATGCAAGTATTGCCCGCTTGATCTATCTTCGTCACTTTGCGTGTCCACTGGAGCATTCTCATCTCGGTCCCGTTTGTCGCAGGGCACCGAAGTGCCTGCTCCTAAAGGACAGGTGTGGGTTGCTGGGGCAACCACTGAGGTCAGCTGACCAGGAGGGGGCAGGGCCGGACCTATATAAACAGCCTAGGCTGAGGCCAAGTGGGCAGTTCCCCTCTGGTAGTCATGGGCGAAGGAGCTGTGTGGGAGTGTTACAGCCTGTAGGAACCAGGTGGCCTGAACAGCGTCGGTTGAGGACTGGGTGGAGCAAAACCATGGTAGGGTTTTGAATGAAGGCAAGCCGAGGTTAGAAACTGTGTTTGAGCCAGATGTCTTAGAGTTCCCTTCTGGCAGCCCTGAAGGAGAGAGCGCTGCCGGGAGTAGGCAGAGGTGAGGCCTGAGGACCTGAGCAGTTCATTGGGTGAGAATACCTGGCAGAGGAACCCTGCCAGGGAGGAAAATAAGGATGAGCCAGAGGGCTTTGCGTTTACGTTAAGGCAGGAGGCTAGAGTTGAGTTAGGGTCGATTGGCTGATTGGTTTTGTTGGTTACTGTTACACCAGAGGACTGGATGAGGCTGTAGGGGTTGGAGGAGGCCTCGGGAGCTCCCCAGTAGCAGGGGGGAGTGGTTCCTGGCACCACAGAGGGTGCTGCGTTTTGGGGTGTCCCAACCCTGGCCCCAGTGTGGGCGATTATCGGGACAAGCCCAGCAGGCAGAGGGCGTGAGAAGCGCAGGCAAGGCCCTGAGGAGGGCAAGAGCATTGTGGTGAGCCCTGAGGAGGGCAAGAGCATTGCAGTGAGCCCCAGGGAGGGGCATCTAAGCAAGAAGCCGAGTGAGGGTATAACATTCAGGGGGCACTGACCCCAGTCCCACGAAAGGGGTCTTGAAGGCCAGATAAGGCAGAGGCCGCCTGACCCCGATTGTGAGGCGCCAAAGTTGGGCGTAAGACCCCTGAGGAGGGTCAGGGGGCCAGGCACGGCTAAGACCACCTGAGCCCCGACCGCAGGAAGCGCGGGAGACGAAGCCCCGGTGCGGGCAATGTGAGCATGGGGAAGGCGAGAGAGGCCCTGTGGGGCGAGCGCGTGAGTAGGAGCCCGGAGAGGGCGAGCATGTGAGGAGGAGCCCCTGGAGAGGGTGCGTATACTGAGGAGCCCCTGGACGGGGCGAGCACATTGAGAAGCCCCTGGAGAGGGCAAGCACACGAGAGAGACGCCTCGGAAGGGGATACTAAGGAAAGGGTATAGACACGAAAACGTCTGGAACATGTGAGAGGCTTGGGGCCTGGTATTAGGGGTAGAAGGAGCCACGCGATGCCCATAGGGTTGGGTGTACCAGAATCTACCCACATAGAGCAGGGACCAGAAGGGTAAGACCACCGGGTCCAAGGGGTCAAGTAAAGGCAGCCTCCCATTAATATTATAGAACCATCAAAGTCGTGGCGGGCGAGAACGAGGGTGCTAGACGGGCAACTTGGCACGGTAGGGGCACCAGGAGAGATCACGGCCGCTCCTGGGCCCCACCCTGTGACACCGTTCAATCTCCTTTCTCGAGTTTCTTCTTCAGGGACCACGTCTCCATGTTGTACAACAGACCATCTTATAGACTTTCCCCTTTCATCTTATATTTCTTCCACTGATTTCCAGTTCATCCACCCTGCCATTTATTCAATGGCTCGGCTCTTCTTCTAACTCGTTATTCCACTGAACGGCACTTGAACTCGTCAACGTTTCGCATGTTTCTCACCCGCGATTGCATTTCCAGCGTCCAGAGAAATCACAAGGTTACGAGAGGACACGTCCGTAAAGGCTGTGAGGTTTATGGTGAAGGAAGCCGCGTACGGGTGGTCATCCCTCACCAAGTCTGCATTGAGCGTTTCAGCCATCCAAGTGCTTTGCTTTCACTAGGGAAGTCCAATCATCCACCCTGGGTCTATTAACATAGACATGGTTATAGCCTCACATCCAGTGGAAGCTTTTGTCCATGAGGAGGTCGGGGATGTGCTAATGGTCCCTTTACACTGTGTGTCTTGTTGATGGCTAACACTTTGCTTCTTCATTTTATAATACATTTAATTTCAACACAGTGGAAGGTCCTGGCTAGAGGGTCTTGCACCCGCTTCCTTGGGAAAGCAGCAGTCAGGTGGACTCTGGCACGGTGGCTGTAGTAGCCCACAGAGGGCTGCGATGCAGATGTAGAGGAGCATCCCCCTCATGAGGCAAGATAGCACCGCCTCCCCGCCACGTGAGGGGACGAGAAGCGGGTACTTTCTCCGCCTCCCCCGCCCAATCAGAAGGCGGGACGCCAAGTTCCCCCCCGCCCCGTCCAAGCAGCGCGTTCCTGTCCCGCCCATCAGACCCGGTAGCCAATGGGACGGCCCGCTCAGCCAATCAGAGGCCTGTTTGCAATGGTTGCCCGCGCCTCCCGCGCTGAGGCGGCGGGGCTGATGGTGGAGTGCGCCGGCAGCTGCAGGCTGTAGCAGGGCCGGGTCGGGCCGTTGTGCTCTGCGTGCGGATGAAGGCATGACCCGGCACCTGGGCGCCGGCTCCTCCTCCTCCTCGTAGGGCTCGCCCGCCGGATCGCCCCGCCGCCATTTTAAGCCGGCGGCTGCGGAGGAGGAGGGCGCCGGAGACTGCAGCAGGTACCGAGGGCGGGGGTGCTTCCCGGGGAGTGGCACTACCCAGCATACACTGGGCCCAGCCTGCAGGGGGAGCCCTGTCCCGGCGGGGCTTTTCCCAGCATGCACTGCGGCCTGTTCCTGCGGGGCATTTCCTAGCATGCACAGCGCCCAGGCAGCAGGGGGAGCCCTCTCCCCTGGGGTGATATGTCCCATCACGCGCTGCGCCTGCCTGCAGAGTGGGGTGTATGCAGTGGAGACGTGCAGAGCCCCATGCTCCCTGCCAGCCCCGAGTGCTTTCCCTCTCTCTGTTACCTGGGGAGATGCAGCAGTGCTTTTTGGGGGGGGGGGGTAACAGCTCCCCTTTGGG
>NW_017728994.1:47116287-47118104 GCF_001723915.1 Gavialis gangeticus | reverse complement strand
GGGTAACAGCTCCCCTTTGGGTGGGTGGGGGGTGCTTTGTGTCTCCCCTGTGGCGGGTATGTGCTGCTTTCCTCCCAAAAGGAGTGGGGCTTTCCCTTGTTTGCAGGAGGGGCAGACACCTGAGTTTTTCCAAACTCCAGCCCTTTGAAACCAGACAGGTGCCTTCTGGCTGCCAAGGTGCCTGTCTGGCTCAGGAGATAACTTAATTTCCCTTTTCATGCGGTTCTGGTTTGCTGCTAATGCCTTCGCTGCCACCATGCCGTTCATCAGGGCTAGTTCTCTTTCTAAATGGCTTGTGTCAGGCTTCCTAATAACAAGCGCTGGTGACAAATTAACCAAGGAGGGCTTAAGTAGAGATGATATCTTTTTTAGACCAACAAGATTTTTTCCTCCAAAAAATCTTTAATTGCAAGATTTCGGGCCAAACACCCTTCATTGGGCATTGGAAAAAAATTGTAAAAGTTCTCGTGTGTAGAAATGACAGTTCATATGGTAAATTAGGCAGGCCAAGTTTTTTTAGGTAGAAATCTTTTTATGAGACCAACTGAGTAGTTGCAAAGAACTTTTTTTCCAAGCTTTTGGGTGCAATCGCCCTTCTTCAGGCACAGGGAGTCTCTGCTGTACTGAGATGTCTAAGGAATGAAAGAAACTAAGTGTGACAGGATGTCAGTGAGAGTAAATTACGTGCTTTATTTTTTGGAAAGTTGTGATGGTTGGCTCCGTTTTTGGGCATCAGTTTGGTGCTGGGCTTTGACTGCAGTGTGAGATAGTAGCTGAATGACAGCAGGGCATCCTGGACAGATATGGGAGCAAATGAAAAATGATGGCTGAATAAAAACCAGCCTGGTTAGGAAGTCAGTTGAGTTTGAGCCTTGAACATCTGTGTAGATATTGCAGCTCTCAATTTGTTCTGTGTAGCCTATGCACGCCTTAACAGCTCAGGTCAAAAGAAGCAGATTTCATGTTTTGAATTTTCTTTTGGTCCAGGTGAGGCTAGTCCCAGTGCACGGTATTTGAGGAGGAAGGTGGGAAGGGGGAGAGAAGAGGAGCAAAACTAGAAGATTGTCACAAATGACAAAACTTTAATGCAATGTGGGGATATCCTGGCAGTTACTGGGATTTTGAGCTGGGCAGTCCTTGACAAAATAGTTCATTGGACAGAATTTTTTGCCCTTGTCATGTTGGAGCAAGTTGTGGTGGGTAGAAGTAGGTAACGCCTTTCCCCTCTTAATTCCTCTGGTGTTTTCTTTTCTGTCTGAATGCTGTATGTTATGGAGGGTGGAGATCAAGCGCTCAGTTCACATTCTATACTGCTTCCTGCCTGGGAAAGTGAAACTAATCTGTGTGTGGAGAGGGTGGGAGGTGTTCTCTGTGTGGATATTTTTGCGGAAAGTGGTTGATTTGAGACGCTGCGTTAAGACCATAACCAACTGCAGATGTGACATTCTTCCATGTATCATATATACACTTGTAGAGGGTTGTGTTCAAGATGCATCATTGTGGTTCAGAGTAGCTATGTTTCATCTGTGGTCTCATTTTGTGTTGCTGTGCTTTATCTGATGAGCTAGCAGACTTGCTGTTACTACAGCTTGCTTCAAAGATGAAACATGGACACAGTTGAATAGGAGTAGTATAGTTATAAGTAGTAAACACTTTAGCAGGTTTCTTGATCTTTGGGTTTAAGTCATCTTCTCTCCCCCCAAAATGAGCTTGTCTTCCCTCAGTGGTGTGTGGTGGTTGAGCTTTTACTAAGAAAAAAAAAAAAAAAAAGGAATTTGTCTTTCATTTGATATCAAGAGTTTCAGGTAAGATCAGGT
>NW_017728994.1:47114056-47116076 GCF_001723915.1 Gavialis gangeticus | reverse complement strand
CCCCCCCCCCCCCAAGCTTTTTGTGGTATCCTATGGTCTCATGTAAATTGAAAGGGAATTTTTTTTTAAAGTTTTGCTGGCAAAGGCTTTTTTTTCCCTCCCTAAAAATGTAGAGGAAAGTTAAATAGGAGTTATATAAAAATTCTTTAGAAGTTGTTAATTGAAAATCCTTTCCACTGTCAATTAATCATTTTTCCAATCTTTTAACTTCCTCTCAAGAAGGTTAAAATATTAGTTAATTGCTTTTAGAACCTAAATTTTGGTAAATCCTTAAGATTTTAAGTTAAACAAGAATTTAGGCCAGGCCTGAAAATGGAAGTAAAGAGCAAAGGTAAAAGTTTCTAAGTGGTGCTGTGTTAACTACTGTATTGGCTCAGAGGCAGGATTACAGCAGAACATAAGAGGCAAGAGGTAGGCTCAGACAGACAATGAGGGGCTCTAAAAGGTGAAGACTAGTGTACCTCTTATGCAGGTGATCAAGATTTAGCAGAGCCTTTGGTTTCATAATATAATTGACTGCAATTTCTTTTGAATGAAGTATTTCTGTTTTTGTGTGTAAATGAAGTATTTTCTTGACTGGCAACACATGCAAAATGAATATGTTTCTCTCCTCTCTATGGACCTAACTATAGCAGAAGCAAAATATGCCTGTTATTTCATTAATAGTTGCTCATTGAACAGTTTAGTTGGCTTTGCAAGAGGTGGGAGGGAAAGAGATACAGGTCCTTCCTAGCAGGATTAGCGAAGGGTCACATGCATGCTATCCTTTAAAACTAATTGGTTTCTCATTAGTTTTTATTTTAATAATTTGTCATAAGAAGACACAATGTGGGCAGCTCCTAGCTTCTTCCTTCTCCTCCCCTTACATTTGTGGGCTGATCTCCTTCAGTTCCCTTTCTGTTTCCATATAGTTCAGAGGGAGTGTGTTGCAACTGCTATTTGAGATGCAGCTGGCAAGGGACCTAAAAGGCAATAAAGGAGTCTGCAAGTATGTCAGAAACGAGGAAGACCAGAGAAACCTTAGGTCCCTTATGGAATGTGGAAGGCATATTTACAGATGAAGCAGAGAAGGCTGATGTGCTTAATGCCTTTTTACACTTTAGTTTTCACAGTCGGCTACCAGATGAGCGCCGTTGGCAGCAAAAGTAGGGAAGGAGACAAACTGCCTAAAGTAATGGCATAGCAGGTTGGGGATTACTTTGAGAAGCTAAATGCTTTTGAGTGTGTGGGGCTGGCTGGGGTGCCCCCTTGGGTACTGAAGAAATTGGCTGAGGTAATTTTGGAGCCATTGACTATCCTCTTTGACAATTTCTGGAGGCCAGGTGAGATTCCAGATGACAAGAAAAGAGCAAGTATAGTCCCTATCTTTAAGAAAGGGAAGGAGGAGGATCCAGGGAACTACTGTCTTGGCAGTCTCATCTCTATACCTAGAAAGAGCATAGAGTAGGTCCCTGAGGAATCCATTGTGAAACATGTGGAGAAGAACAAGAACAAGGTGCTCAGGAGCAGTGAGCATGGATTCAGTAAGAGCAAATCATGCCTTACTCATTTGATTTCCTTCTATAATAAGGTGACAGGCTCAGCAGATGGAGCAAAAATCTAAACCTCTTGGTTCAGATATGATACCTTTTTATTGGTGCTCTCATGAGATTGTCATTAGCAAACCAAGGAAATACAGACTAGATGAAAGTACTGTATAGTGAATACATGTCAGGTGGGATCATCATACTCAATGAATAGTTATCAGTGGTTCAGTGTCTAGTTAGGAGGAGGTATCAATTACTGTTTCCATGGCTTACCTTTTTTTGGCAGGGGACATTCATGTTTTTCCCTTTTAGTAAGAAAGCCACACAGAACTGGAGAAGACGAATTACAGATTGTCACCTGTATGCTTTTGTTTAACAGTGCTAGGTTTTTCATTATGTATTTTTTAAGGATCTGGTAATGCTGGGGTCTGTCACTGCTGCTGCTTGTTTAGGGCTTCATAGTTTCATAGTTTCTAGGGTCGGAAGGGATCTGA
>NW_017728994.1:47111580-47114045 GCF_001723915.1 Gavialis gangeticus | reverse complement strand
CCTCGTCCATTCACTGGCAGGATAGAAGAGAAAACCACCTGGGTGCCCATCTCTCTCAGCATGCACCCCAGAGCGTGGTGGTCCTCCATCATTTAGGACTGTTTACAATGGGGCAGCTTTCTCTGCATATTTCTTGATAAAATCTTTTGAGAACCTGCCAATCTTAAAAAGGACTTGAGAGTCCTAATGTTAGCAGGGGAAGGTAGTTTACTCCCTGCTGATCAGGGCTGCTTTCTTTTTTTTTTTTTTGTTAAGGTAACTTCTAAGAAAGACCCCTCCTGTTCACACAGTCACACTGATTTTGTAGAGAAGTAAGGCTGGAATGAACTGTCACTTGTTATTGCTAAGCTTGTCTTTGCTTTTTAAAGATAAATCACAATTTTGTTTACACCTAGCAAAAACATCCTTTACTACTTTTACCAATGCAACAACATTTGCATTCCCTTTTGGCAGCAGCTGTCTGGCTATGGGAGGCTTACAGAAGAACTTGGGTGAGAGCCTCCAAATACAGCTGCCTTCTCACCTCTGGCTTCTTTACTATTAATTCCTTCAGGAAGAGCACATACCAACTGCAGAGACTTCTTTGGCCTGATCGAGGGTTTCTAAACCCAGAAGCTTGCTAAAACATTTTTCCAACTATTTAAGTTGGTCTAATAGAAAATATCAGATTTACCCTAAGAACCTTGTCTGCTTGTTGATAACAACACGTTCCAACTTAGCACAACTAATCAAAGCTTTCAACTTTTTCAGGGTCTGCGACTTTAAAGCGCCACTAACAACATTTTTTTTTCTTTCTTTCAAACTTACCTGAACAATGAACAGTATATCTAGTAAAGAGTTCAATTCCTGAGTAATGGTAACTTGGAATAGTTTGCCATTAAACCCTTCTAAAGTCAAAAAAGTCTGTGAACTTCCAGTTTCCATTTTTTGCTTGGTTCTGCATGTATTTTGGAACTGGATGCCCCGTATCAATTGCCATGTTATACTGGCATCCCTTAATGGGATTTGGGGTCAGCCCCGAGCATCTAGGCCGAATGTAACTGGGATACATGATTCAAGGGTTGGGCTTTCTTTATGCAGTGATGCTGCCTTTTTGCCCCTTTAGTATAGGGGGGAGAAGGGGCAGAAGGTGCTGTAGCTGTACAGGTGATTGCCAGTTATCACAGCCCTAGTACCTTCCTACTTGCTGAGGTTTTGGATTCATTTTTTTATAGGAGGGATTTACTCAATTACCTAGCTTGTTATCTCACTTCTAGTTTGTGCCTTTACTTTGTGGGCCAGTTCCTCCCTTTGTTTTCGCAAGTTACACCAGCTGTTTTTTTTGTTTGTTTTTCTTGCTTCTCTGCTTTGTTGAACTGGGACTTCCCTTTCTAAATTGGCTTACTTATAAGAAAGCTACTACTGATTTGTTCCATTAAACCCTTCAAACTACTTTCTTCTTGCTTGTTTTTAACTGTGAGAGGGTTTTTGTCCATTATTTACCATTTATAAATGATGCACTCCTATTCATTAACATTGGTTTTCTTGGCACCTTTCTCTTTGTATCAAATTTTTTAACTGCATAGAGACAGTTTTAGCTGTATGAGTGGTCACAACAACAGAGGAGGGGGTGCTGGGTAATTTTAATCTTTCCATGGTGGAACTGCCTTGGTTTGTCCACAGCAGAACTGCTGACAAGGCTGGCACACCATGAAAAAAATCAAACCATTTCTGTCATTTTGCTTTTTATACAGTAGCATTCTACCTCTCGCTCGTACCCTGAGGGGATTAACTGGCTTTTCCTTTTTCTTCCCTTCCTGGTTACTCTTTAGAGCTTTCTGCCTTATTTCATAGCTGTCTCAAGTTTCCATGCTTCTTCGTCCAAACGCACTTCCATACCTGCTAGAGGGCTGGACGAGATGACCTTGTGAGGTCCCTTGCAGTCCTACTGTCCTCTGATCCTGTGACCAGTATGAAGTGTTAAACATGCTTTGGCAATGGGCATTTGAAGCTAGATGAACATGAAACAGTTGTAAGACAGTAGGGATTAAGAATAAGAAAAATAACAGTTTAGATGTGCCTTTCTGTCTTGTCTGTTAGACTTGGGGTTTGCAAGCCCTGTCACTTTAAGGTGTATAGTGCTACACTAGGGCAGCAGGGAGTTATGTTGCTCACTGTGGTGGGGATTCAAAGAACATAAAATAATTCTTTGGGTTTTTTTAAGTTTCAAGCTATGGGAAAGATAAGTTTTACATTTGTTTTGAGTCAGGAACATGGGGAGTCTGCTGCAATGCGCTGGAATTCCAGCATGTTGGAGCAGACTCAGTTATCACACTTTAGAAACCTCCAGCACCACGTGTATCAGCGTCCCTGTGGTGAAAAATGGTGGGGGGGTACTTTTAAACTAGCGTCCTGCTGCCACTTTTCAGTGCAGAGGAACTGATGCTCAGCATGGATCTTGGAGCTGTGTTTAATTAAAGCGCTTC
>NW_017728994.1:47104316-47106580 GCF_001723915.1 Gavialis gangeticus | reverse complement strand
GGTGGGGGGGTACTTTTAAACTAGCGTCCTGCTGCCACTTTTCAGTGCAGAGGAACTGATGCTCAGCATGGATCTTGGAGCTGTGTTTAATTAAAGCGCTTCCCCTCCCTGTGCCTCCCAGAGCATATGGATAAATGCCCTAAGTGCGCATTCTGGTTTTAACTACTGGTGCTATGAACTTCTTGGGCCTCAGTTTAGCAAAACACACTTGTATCCTTAGCTATAAAATATGCAAATAAGTGCATTGACTTCAGGCAGCAAATCCCTTGCTGAATTGAGACAGTGGCCCTCAATTGAAAAGTCCAGCCTAAGTGCAGCATAATAATCGTGTTTTGCTACTTAACTTGGAGTAAAACAAGCAGTCACTAAATTTATAAAGATACAATCTCAGTACAGGCATTTGGAATGGCAATTCTAAACAAATTACTTCAGATTCCTAGCTTCCTTCTGCATCCTAATTCACTCTGATCAATATGCTTGAAAGTACATAGTGCTGGCATAGTCATCTCCAGGAAACCATTTTAACAAAAGGCCTGTGTCACAATAGGCTGCATGTCACACTTCCTCTCCTTCTGAGAGCATCTTGCTTCTTTTTTTTTTCTAAAGAAACTCCTGCAAATAAGAGTAACTGCTATCTTACTAGTCATTAAGCTTCTTGACTTTACAAAGAAAATCAAGACGGTCATTCCCTAACCCAGATTTAGATTAGAAACCATGTGCTATTTAGGTCCATCTTCTGTAAGATAAACATATTTTGCCACTTTCAAATTTATTGAAAGGGAGTACACATGTATTTATTTATTTATATACTTATTTTTGAGCCTGCAATTTATTTTTCTAAAGGTAAAGAATGTAATTTCATTTATTTGCTTTTTTTTTTTTTTTTTTTTAAGTATAGATATAGATGTGCAGGTCTTCCACTGGGGAAATACGGTCTCATCCTTATCACTTAAGCAACATAGGCTGGCATACAGAACCTGTTAAACGACAGAGCGTGTAGTGGCCAGCGCTGCTAAGACTGGTGTTACTACCTTTGTGGGGGTTCCCTCATCCCTTATTGGCACTGCACCCATGAACAAGCCAAGCAGTCTGTGCCACGTTGAAGTGTTCAGTAGTTTCAGAACACTTCAGGTTACTCTTGAAACTGCATAATCAGTAGTTGGCAGCAATTAAATAGGTGATCAGATTATGTTTTATAAGCCACATGCAGCTGCCTGGCACTTAAAACATGGCACCTGAGGAAAGAAGTGGCTAAATAAAAACACTTGAGGTGTATTCAGGCTGCACAAGTCCAGCCTCTCCCTTGCCACATGCAAGTTGAGCAAAATGGCTTTACGTGCTATGTTCTCGCACATGTGCTGGGGGTTGCTGATCCAGCCCCTTAAGAGCTAAATTCTGCATGTGAGCAGGCTGTATGTACTTCATCTCCAGAGTCACTGAGCAGGGCTCCGTTTCTTTGGAATGTCAGGCATCAGGATGGAAAGCAGGAAGCCTCCTGTATTCTTGCTGCTGGCCTCCAAGTAGCAGTCAAAGATGTGGTGGTGCCTGTTTCAGTGAAAAGTTCCCTGCTCTGCAGTCATGCCAAGGGTCACTGCCAGGTGATCCAATTGTAAAGTCAAAAGGACAGTCAGAAGTGGCTGGATGTGATGCAACGCTTTGGGGGAGTGCCCATGTCTGAAATGCCCTGCTGCCAAAGCTGTCCGTGGGCCAGATCCAGTAGTACCATGAGCTGCAGGTTGCTGCTCCCCTGTCCTAGACAAAGGAAAAATAGTAGGATCAATTTGAACTTCAGCATAGCATTTCTATAGTGTCACACACAGATTATGTTAAGTTAGAGAAGATGGGAGGGTAGTGCTAATATTGTAAGGACCTTGTTAAAGGGGAATAACAAAAGGTTGTGTTGAAAGGAAATACTGGACTGTGGGGAAAAAAATTGAAAGAGGAGATCCATAAGGATCTGTTTGGGACTGACCTGCATGGGAAGTAGTGCTAATGAAAATTGTGGTTTGGGCTAAATTGGGAGGGATTGTCGGTATGGAGGAGGGGAGGCCTGTGCAAGAAGTGGATAACCCTGAAGCCTGGAGTAATAGAAATGGGGTGGAATTCAGTAGTGCAAATATGAGGCCCTGCAGTGAGGTGCTCATCAGAATTTCTGCTGCAAGCTGATGCAGCTTGTGGCGGGTGCAGAGATCCCACCTCAGGAACACAGCTGGGTATTCGTATCCCTCTGCTGTTTCCACCACGTGAGGCGGGCCAGTAGGGGG
>NW_017728994.1:47097165-47103671 GCF_001723915.1 Gavialis gangeticus | reverse complement strand
AGCCAGTTTCAGATGTTAAGGCTTCTCTGTCCCCTGCCTGGCTGCTGAGTCACCTCATGGCCAGAGAGGAGAGACCACTTCCTTCCCCGTCCTAACTTATATAGCCCCTGTGACCTCATTCACCTGGGCCAGCGAAGGTCAGCCCCAGTTGGCTGTCAGCCAACCAATTTGAAATGCATCACCTGTTACCGGGCAGATTCCAGCTCCCCAGGTAGAAACCCCTTACCCAGGTAAGTGATGCAAGTCACCTAGGCAGAGGGAGCAGGTTTCCCCTCCCTCAGGAATGCAGCCAGCTCCAGTTCCCCAAAGAGACAGGCTGAGGGTGTGGTCCCCTGTGTGCTGGGCCCACCCTAATTGAATGGTCACAGCACAGAGATTTAAATCAGTGTCACAGGGCAGAGATTTTTGGGGAGAAACCAAAGTGGCTTTCTGCCACACAGCTCGTTAGCTGGAAACATCCGAGTAGAATTGATCAGCTTCTATTTGGAGTTGTCTTATGGTGGCTTTACCATAGGGTTTTACTTTATCCTCTCTCTTGATAAATGGTTTGACTGATACTGTGTTTTACATCTTGTGTTCCCAAAACAGTCTTTCTGCTTTTAATTAAGTTTAGTTCTGTTTGGGATCAGGACACTTTCTAGATGGCTAATACTGGATTACTTCTGACTTGTATGGATGTTGGTTGGTTAGAGAGAACCTGTAGCAGAAGTTGTGTGCACTCTTGAGGGTTTGCTTTTTCCTGCTGCTTGTTACTAAGGTATGCAGCATATAGCTTGTACTTGATTACTGGTCAGGACTTCACTTTTGGGGAAAAGGATGCATACATTTGGCAAAGAAATAGGTCTGCATCCAAGGAAAGAGGTTCCTAGCTGAAGTAATTTTCCTGGTTGGTATATTGCAGTGTCCTTCTACCACTTAAACTGATCAGATTTTCAATGCATGTAGTATTTGGCAGTTTGTCATCTGTCAGGGAGCATATAACACTTGTGCTGAGTAGTCTGCATTGAGAGCAATAAAAAAAGTGAATGGAAGCCAATGTGTTGACTTGTCTTTAAAGCTTTTGTTTTCCCTTTCCATTTTGAACTCAGCTGTGTGACCATGGGCTAAAAGTTACCAATTTTAAATAGCTTTGGGCTGGTGACATGGCAAAGGTATCTTAAGTGAAGGGCCACAACTCAACCTTACGTTCTGTCTTTCTCTGATAGAATCAGTGTTTCCCCTTGACAAAGGGAAGGAAAGGACTTGCCAAGAGCCATGTGTTTGTACAAGCTGTTGCCCAAAAAGTGCAGTTGAGGGGCTTGAGGCTTTTTAAGGTGCCAAGTTCATAAAGCCTTTCTGTTGAATCAACTCAATTGAAGTCCCTTATTTATATTAGGCTCTTATGAAAAGGTCCCAATCATGATAGGGGTGAATGTGGCATGTCTTGAAAACAATCTGTAGTATAACCAGATAAGCAGTATGTGAAGTAAAAGGGACATAAGGAAACCTATGAAAGGTCTGTGTACTTGTATTTAACAATACAATTCAAAGAAAATAAATATGAAAACCACATTAATCTTTCCCACAGCCAGTTTGTTAAGCATTGGCTCACTTGTAAGCATTGCAGCTGCACTGCAGTTCAAACAGACTTGGAGGAGGACAGCATGTATGGACTCTGGGCTACAGCAAGTGTTGCTTTTGTTTTGGGGCTGTTTTTCATTCATGGTAGGCTGAACACAGAGGAATAACAAAAGGGGAGTGAACTCAAGATAGCAGAAGTGAGGATGCACTCAGTAGAAATGGCAGAATTGAGAGGCTTGAAGATTAGGGTGGAAGCTTGAAATGGCTGTGGTGGAAGAAGAGGGGTATGTTGGAAGGATCTGAAAAGGGTCATGAAGCAACTGATGGATGAGGAGGATCGTTTTAGCAGCTGTGTTTTGTGGGGATGCGAGTATGTGGCTGGAAAAGAGAGAGTGCCATAATGCAAGTCATAGCTGTGCATGTGTATGAAGTTTGGTCAACAAGACTGGTTCAAAATATACTGGTGATTGGACATTTTGCCACACAAGCTCCATGGAAACTTATAGAAGATCTGTGGTTAAACCCCAAAGCTAACTTTGAAACCATCAGCCTTCATTTAAAGAGCTCTACGTGGCCATTTTTTTTTGTTTCTGTCATCATCCTGAGTAGGAAGAGGCGTTCTACCATCCATAGCTCTTTTTTAGAGAGACTTGTTAGCCTGTACAATATTGGAATATTAAAAAAAATTTAAAATGCTGTTTAAATGCTTCTTTTGTTAATGTTCTTTAGCATGTTACTGATATTCCACCATAAAATACTTCTTAATATTTCTGTTTTCTTTTCAGAAACCAATCTGTTACAGACTACTTCAAACCAGCTTCAAAACAAGGTAAGTAAAATATGTGAGTTTTCTTAAAGTATTCAGGAATACAATAAAATCCAGTTAAACATAGTTATAATCTGTAGTAGATCCTGGTCACATAAACAGACATAGTAGACAGTGATGATGAACAAATAAATTAAAAGTACCACTGGATCCATTTTGGTAGGGAAATAATGGCTAGTTAAAAAAATATTTATACCATCCAAAACCTAGCTTAATCAGGGGAAACTCCATTACAGCATAGGTTATACTTACTATATTGTTATAATTTTATCATGTGTAAGTAATCTCCAAATGATATAGTTACATTCATTTTGTTTGAGAAGAGGAGGTGTCTTTGGCTCAGGTTTTTATACTTTTGTCTAATTTTCCCACTTCTTTTGGTATCTTAATTGTACAAAGACTAACTTCTATGTTTTGTATCTTTTTAATGTTTTTATGAAGACAGTTGTGTTTTTCTCCTCAGAGAGAAGAAATGTAAAAAATGGAGAGGTTGGGCTGTCAGTCATACATGCAGAACGATCTGAAAAGGCAATATCCTCTCCAGAGAAAGGTAGAAGGAAAAAGATGCCAGTCCAGACACCAACCAAGAGTCCAGTGCTGGATGCCTTTTTGAGAGGAGCTAAGAAAGAAAAAAAGGACAATCCAGCCACTTTAGAAAACAGTAGATCATGCACTGTGCGGAGCACTGAATATCCGAAGGTTGTGGGTCGAAAACTCTTGATACCTCCAGGGTCTCTCAATTCTTCTAGAACCAAAAAGCAAAAGGATGTTAAGCATGACCTGGGGAAAAGTGAGAGAGGTCCAGTGTTACCAAGAATGCCGTTGTCTTCTGGCAATAGTAGAGATTGGAGGACTGATTCTGTGGATCTAGGGAAGGCCAGTTCAGGCTCCAACAAATGGGTTTTGACACCAGAAACTGATGCTCTGAAGGACAGCACCAGAAGTACTGGTAACATGAATGGTACTTCGTGGAATGTAAGAGCAGGCCATTCCCCAATGCAGCAGCGCACCTCTGATAATTCTCAATTTAGGTTATTCTTGGACTCTTACAGCAGAGAAAGAGAGCAGAAGAAACAAAGAATGGAACGAGCTAAGCAGCATCCCTCCACCCCAGTAAAGGCACTCTCCGGAACAAGCGTATCAAATCAGGTATGTCTGGAGATGAGTTGGGCATGGCCCTTGATGACATTGAATGGGAAATTAAATAGACTCATTTACAGAACAAATGTAACTTATAGTGCACTCCACTTGCATGCCTGGTGTGTAAGTCAGTAATTCATGTAATTGCATAACACAATGCCAGTTCCAGTTGTCTTTGCTTAACAAACTGATACACTGTTAGTGGTCAGGTAGGCTCTAGCTCTTCTGGTATGGCTTCATTCATTCCTCCTCTGCTACATGCAGTACCCTTAAGCTTAAGGGGACCACAGCGAGTAGAACTAGAGAGAACTGGATTGCTGTCAGCTGGCTGATCAGATTGCATAGCAGAGGCAAAATGCACAGGGATGATGGAATAGTTGCATCTTTTATACCTTTTGTTGTACATTGAATGACTATACAAATTGATTTGGATTTTCTTACATAATCATTCAATTATGTCATCAGGTACCACACAGGTAACCCCACACAGGGGTACCCTATTTAAGGACTTTGCTATGCATATCAGTTAATTATCTGGTTACTGACAAACCTCCCTGCCGCCTTGTGCCACTTGACTTTTCTTCCAGGTGTGATCTGTGAGGTCCTTAAAACTCCCCGTCATTATTTTTGGCAACCTAACCAAGCCTGGTACTATCTTACCCTGATATTTATCACCCTCCATGACTGGAGAGGGAAGGAGAGATTGCTCCATTAGAAGCTGAGACCTCATTAAACTAAGGGGAAGGGAGGGGAAGGCTGGTAGAAGCTGAGGTCTTGCTGAATCAAGGTTTTGCTAAATAAAGCCTTAGCAAGAGTGTCAGGGGATCAGGGACTCTATACACTTCATCATGGTGGACAGACTAAACTGCTTAAATGCATAACATCTTTCAGGCCTGTTTTCTTTAACTTAACTGAACAGTGCATGTTAACTGGAACTGCCTGCTTTGTAAGTAAGCTTATAAACGGATGTAATCATTACGTCCCCATCAAGGGAAATGGGTATAAGCTGCTATGATGCAACTGTTATGCCTCCACACATGTTTTTTTTGTTTGTTTGTTTGTTTTTTTTATGTAAAACATTGCTAAGCTGATTAACACGTGCTTTTTAGGTAAGTCAGAAACACAAGCTTAAACTTCTGAGCTGCTTGTGTATCTTTCTGCTTTTAACAAACCAAGTATAGCTTGACACTAAGCACTGATCTTGAGGCCCTTACTGATGAGACATAAGTTAAGAACCACTAGCTTATGGTTTTTAGACTCAAAACTTTTTCCTTGGAAAATGCCATCTCTTGGGTTTCACTTGTTTCTTGACGGAATCTGGACTAGGCTTCCCAGGGAGGGGGTGCAGTTCCCAACCTTGGAAGTCTTCAAGAGGAGACTGAACAGACAGCTTGCTGGAATCACTTGATCTCAGCAGTATTCCTGCCCTGAGCAGGTGGGGGTTGGACTCTATCTTTGGAGGTCCCTTCCAGCCCTTGATTTTTTTAAATTTATATGATTCTGTGACTATGGAAAAAATAATAGAGCAGTTATCTGTTGCAAAGAACTTTGAAAAACCATAACAGGTCAGAATATTTTTGATGCTATGAATTCCTATTTGGAATCTCTGGGTTTATCTTGTGACTCCTGTAGTGTTTGATCCCTAATATTGTGTGATACCCTGGAATGGATTTCCTGGCACTCCAGGATGCTGTGGATCTCTGAGAGTCTGCTTTAGGCCCTAGACATCCGAGCAGTTGGTGGACCATTACCCTGGGATGTAGTAGGCATTTATTGTTTAGTTTGTCAGGACTTGCCTTGAAGAAGCACTTTTCTTGTCAAATGTTGTTGTCTTCAGTTGTAGAACTCCTTCCAGAAGGAGTCCACCGCCTTTAGCACAGTGCAGAATGCCACTTATTTAGATGGAATATGTGTCACTCTTGTGGTAACCATTTTTTTTTGTTTGACTGGCTATTCCCTTGTCCCTTTTATTTGAATAAAGAGGGAATTGGCAATTGGTATCAGTTTGACTGGCTGGATTATTTTCTTTTGAGACCCTTAATATCTGGTCGTGTAGGTCTTTGTGTAATGTTCAAATATCTTGCATTAGACAATCCGTAAATTAATTAAAAAGGATGTTCTAGTCAAGCGCTGGAAAGAGAAGGGCTCTGTAACTTGAAAGCACGAGTAGAGACAAACACCTGCAATAAATAAGGTTGAAAAATGTTCTGTGGATAATTAGCTGTCTAAAATTTATCAAACTTTTACTACTTTGCCTTCTAAATTTTTAAGTAGTAGAGAATCTGCCCTGTATCCTACACTTGACTGAAGTGCTCAGGAAGGCAGATGATATCTTTTCATTTCCAGTGCGGCAGTAGATATGTCTACCTCTAATTCATTTCTGAAAGTCTGGCAAATGTTGTTATGCTGGTTTAAAGTAACTGAGAGTGGTGGTAATGAGAAATCCAACAGATTAGGAGGAACCCACAAGCCTGACCAATTCAGTCATAGTGAAGCTTTAGTTAGGAAAGAAAAAAGATAACATTTTAATAAGTGGTATTTTTTCTAAGAACTTACTGTGATATTAATTTCAGCAATACAGTGAGCTTTTGTTTGTTTGTTTAAGCACTGTCAGGTTCAACCAAGTAATATTTTTTTTTTCCCCACTCCTTTTTTATTAATAGGGCAATGGATGTAACTTAAGGAAGAGATCACACTCTACATCATGGGAGGCTCCTTCAGGTACAATCAGTGTTAATGGTTTAGAATTAGTTGCAACAAACAGGGTATATTCTTTTAATGTCATTTTCTTGATAGCCAGATTCCTTTCGCAGTGGATTTTTTCTATGTTCTTGAATTTGACCTGCGTTGTTCTTAACTATCATGTACCCCCTACTATGAAATGAACCAAGTAAACCTGGAACTTTTACCAGAGAAGGTGTCTTCATAAACTAACAGATGAATGAATCAGATTGTCAAAACTGGCTAAGCTCTCACACCC
>NW_017728994.1:47086801-47092165 GCF_001723915.1 Gavialis gangeticus | reverse complement strand
ACCCAGTCCTCCAGTTTATTTACACAACTAACCCAACAGAACCATAAGCCAACCAGCTGTAACAGAACAATAAGCCTCCCAGCTATATACAAGCAAAAATTTAAAACTTTAATGTAACTTCAATAATTCCAAATTAAGAAAATAACAAACAAGAAATTAGCGTTGATACCTATTTGCTGTAAGTGGAATAAGATCATCTTTCCTTTTTCTAAAGCATGGATTATTACTGTCAAGATGAGCGTATTTTTAAAGCATAGGCAAACTGAAGGACGTGACCCCTAGCTCATATTGAGAGAGACTTTGCTGAGGGATTGTCTCTCTTTTGTAGCATGGGGCGTGAGCCTTTTCTTAGGCTCTTTCAAGCCTATATCAGTTAACTTTCCCTGCTGTTGCTGTCGCAGGACACTGGCAGTCTCCCCTTGCTATTACCTGTGATAGAGTATAAAGGGGTGTCTGGTTTTCTGGGCCTTATGCCTGCTGATTGTGCACGAGGGTTTAAAGTAGTAATTTTGGGGGATCCTTTGGGTAGATGATTGTCTGGCAGTGGGGGGGCTGGATTCAGTGGCCCAGTAGATCCCTTCCTGCCCTGTATTTCCCCCCTAATCTCTGCAGTGTACAGGCCAAGTGAGACAATCGCTGTTTCTGCTTCTCACATTTTATTATCCTAACAACCTCTCCTTCCTTTTTGTTAAGGCACCTTCTGTTGCACAGTTTCAAGTGATTTAAATGTTGTTAGAGTTTTGATGAGTTAACTTTTTCATAATTCTCCCCGTAGATCAATCTTCTGAATCGAAACTGTCGTCAAAACCCAAGGTACCTTCTCCAAACCAATCAGGACAGTCATCTGAAAAACCTGTTAACCTGTTGAAAAGCCAGTCCTTTCCATCACTCTGCCTTAACTCGGAAACTTCTTCTGAACTGTCCAAATGCACAGAGTTTCCTGGAAAAAGAAAACGGGTCTCCGTGGATACGGAAACGAAAAGCTTAGGACAGCCCACTGTACGGGGTTCAGACAAACCTTATTTCCATAGATCTGAACAATGTACAAATGGAAAATCTGAGTGTATAAAACTCATCGAGTTAAAGTCTCCACAGAATGGTATTCTACAACTAGAGAATGCTGCTACTTCAGCCAGAGATGATTTGCCTCTTTCAGAGGACTATCGGGACTTAAATGAAAAAGATAACTCTTCTCCTGTGGATTCACGTTCTGGATGCAGTGCAAGTACAGATGATCAAATGTGTGTTGCAGATTCCAAAGAAAATCATTTGCAAGTAACTTGCTCACAACTCTCTTTGGAAAAGTCTTGTCCTTTTTCTCAAGAAAAAACTGGCATAATGACTTCTCCTCATCAGTTAACAAGAATTCATGCAGACACTGTGTATACAAAAGAAACAAAATGCCTACCACATTCCTCCCAGGTTCAGATGGCCACTGTGTCATCTTTGGTATTGGGTGCTAAGAAAGAGCAAGACGGACTGAGACCAACAGAACCTGTCCTCTGTAAAGCTGGTAATACACAGCATCCCTCAGATTTACACAGAAGCTTTTCTAAATCAAAAAAGAATGGTGAAAAAACCTCAGAAGATGCTTGTAGGCTTCTGAGAGTGGAAATTTCTGAGAAGCCTTTATCTTCAGTAAGGACTGGTAAAAAAAGGGTTGCACGTTCACTGTCTTTTAAAGGTGCATGTTCAGCTAATAACCCTAGCTCTTCACAGTTTTTAAATGAGTTGGACACTGAAAGCCACACAGTAGAGACTTCTGTGCTGAATGGGAATTTAAGGAACAGTTTTGATAGTGAAGATGAGAGTATTGAATGCAATCTGGAAAGTGAAGAAGAAGAAGAAATACTCTTACCACTGCAGGAAATCCTGTCTTTGAGTTCCAAGCCACAAAGTAGAACCCCAGACAGAGCTTGTCTTCAGGATCTTTCACAGGATACCATGTCTCTCTCACCAAAACTTCCTGTAAGTGGCTTAAAAAATTACTGTCTTCTTTTAGAAGTTGACTAATTATGAAAAAGAAGTACCTTTTCTAAATCCGTAAAGTCTGTGCATCTGGCTGTAAAACTGGCTCTTTTAAGTAACTAGACTTAAAAAGAGGTGAGCATCTGTCTCTTTGTTAAACCGCATTTGTTCGTGTAGTATATGAGAGGCTTACAAAAATTACATGGTCAAAAACTTACTTTGTATTTCTTCCCTTCACTTTTCCCTTCCTATAAAAAGGAAGCTTTTTTTTGTTTTTTTGGGGGGGGGGGTGTAGGTGAAGTAAAACTTGACATTTTATATTTTCCTTTTTTCCCAAATGTGGTAAGATCTTTCTGCCGAACCAAGGAAGTTCGTTATTTATGACAGCTGAAAAAACTTACCAGGTTTCAAGAAATTCCCTTTCACGGTTCATTTTAATAGTAGCTGCTGAGTTCAGTGTCTTAGTAGGTCCTGATCTCTGAGGGTGCAGCTTTCTTCAGTGCAGTGCATCTCCTTGCTTTTAAAGGGTGCATTTCCTTGCAGGCGGGGCTTGGTGTGTAGAACTGGTTCTGGAGTCGCTTTTAATTGACAGGTGGAGGGAGAAAGGCATGTGACCCTGATCATACAAGATGCAGGGCTTAGAGAGAAGATAGCGTATAATTGTGTCTTTTAAAATTTAGTTGTTAGTAGCAGAGAATGGCAAATAAGCAGCCCTTTTAAAATTTTATGATGCATAAATGAGGTTTGACTTAAAGGTCTAGTGTAAAGATTTTCCTAATGCAATGTTCCAACCACAGGCTAATATACTTAGGAAAAGCTAAATTTAAATGAATTTTTCCTAAACTTTTTTTTATTAAATAAGACAATCATGACTAGCCTGACTAATTTTTTGTTGTTCTCTGTTTGACTCTTTCAAACCAATTCATCTTGTTGACTGGGTTCTTGGAAGACATCTCAAATCCTGTATATGCAAACATATAATCCCTGGGCACCATAAATTCTGTGTGTACTTCAACCACTTAATTACACAGCTGCATGCTAGGTCAGATGTTTGTGGTACATATACATGACCACAAACCTCTGACCGACATGCATCTGTAGTTAGCAGGCAGCAGAGATGCACTGATCAGGTTGCTCGAGCACTTCCATTACCTCATAATTGTGATTTGTCTTTAGTTTTTTATTAAAGAAAGTGTGCACAAACAAAAAAAATCTCTGACTCCTGAACAGCTCAAAAGCCTTCTTGGGTATACTTTCTACATGGTAATCAAATGCATAACTGCCAAGAGTGCTGCTTCATTTCTTGCAGCACGTTTCTTTGTTATGAAATGTACTACACTTTATAATGTAGCAGGTCCAGGGATTTAGGCTCACTTCTAACCAGCTTTACTGGTCTTCTGGCCTTGCTTAGTGAAAACAGACATAATTCCCCTAGGAAGTAAACAAATATGTGTAATTCTTGAATAGTACATACAACTGTATTGGCTGATGATAAATTTTTCATATAAGGTTTTTAAATAAGGTTGGAGATGATGCACTGGGTACTAGATAAAGACGGATAATTGTGACCATTGCACAAAAAGAACTGAGCTGAGAATAAAACTAAGGGCTGAAATGGTAGACCTATGTTTCATTATATAGACTGCAGCATCTCTTGGGGAGAAGATGTTTCCACTTCCAGCAACTGTGTAATCTGCTAGCTGGGGCTCTTTGTCCTATGTATTTTAATGTAGCTAGGCATTATTCCCCTGCATATGTACAGCCCTTGACACGGCAGGGTCCCATTCTATGACTAGTGCTCCTTGGTTCTACTAGACCTAGTAAAACTTAAATAATTAAATTCCATTGTCAGAAATGACCTGGGTGTCTAAGCTAGGTGTCTTCAGTATAAAAGGGGCACTTCTGCATGTACTCTGAGGGTATGGGAGGCGGCACTTTAATTAGAGCAAGCTGCTCTAAATAAAACACTGCAGCATCTCGTGTATCGGTGTCCCTGTGCTTCAAAATGGTGGCTGGGGCGCTGGAACTAAAGGCTGGCTGGAAATGGAGGTGCCTTGGAAAACATTATGCATCTGGCCCAAACTCCCATTAAAAGTCACTGGGAAGCCTGAAATGCCTCTTGAAAAATCTGGCCATTAAGCTCCAGACTCCCGTTGAAAAAGGAAATGCATTTTAAACCTGCTTATTTTCTGGATCTCATTAACATTTTTATTAGCAAATTAATAAGAATCTGTTCTTGAGCAGGCAGATTAGATTAGGGTTATAGATCCTACTTAGTGTCTGGCAGTGATCCAACTAATAAGACAGTGCCTGTTAAAAATAAGGCTTCTTACTGTTTTGTTACAGCTTCTAAAGCTTACCGTTGCTACTGAAGTGTCTTATGTAAACAGCCTGGAGCATCTTGTGAAGGAGAAAGAAGAATCCAAAAGGTTAGCATGTTTAATTTTTAAGATAAATATGAAGCTGGTGGAGAAAATGTTTATTGGCTGTGAGATCTGAGGTGGCAGAACTGACGGGCGTCAGCTAGTTAAACATGTTCATCAGTTGCTTGCCCCCGCCTGCCTAAACTTGTTTGCAGAGACTACCTGCATGTAAGCAGTTGGCTGATAGATTCATCGTAATAAATACAACCATAGTGTTGGCATATGTTCTTAATGGCCAGGAGGTGTCTCACAACTGCCACAACCAAGATTGAGTATTAGGCATAAAGCAGAAGTACTTTGTTTAGGATTATTACGGTAGCTCCTTCAGAGCCTATTGCTACTCGCATTGATTTAGCCCAGCAGGACTCCTAAAATTTAATTTGTTGGTGTCTGGCAGCATCCGAACTGCCACATCTTGGTGGACAGAATTAGCATCTTCCAAGATAGCCTTGGGGTAAATAAAAGGCATGCTCCAGAATGTGTACAGATGTCACTCTGCAAAGATGAATGAAGTCCTAGCTAGTAAAGTACTTCAATCCACATCAGAATTGACCTCTGGAATCAAGTAACAGAAGAAGGAATAGTTTCATAGTTTCTAGGGTCGGAAGGGACCTGAGCAGATCATCTAGTCCAACCCCCTGCCATGGCAGGAAGAGCACTGGGGTCAAATGACCCCAATAAGGTGGTCATCCAACCTCCTCTTAAAAGCCCCCAGGGTGGAAGCCTGCACCACCTCACTTGGAAGCTGGTTCCACACCCTAGCCGCCCTGACTGTGAAGTAGCGCCTCCTGATGTCCAACTTAAACCTTCCCTCCGCCAGCTTGTGACCATTGTTCCTGGTCACTCCTTGCGGCGCTAGGGGGAACAGGGACTCCCCCAGCACCTGCTGATTTTCCCCCCTAACCAGTTTATAACAGGCCACAAGATCCCCCCTCAGCCTTCTCGTTTGAAGGCTGAACAGGTTCAGGTCCCG
>NW_017728994.1:47079634-47086374 GCF_001723915.1 Gavialis gangeticus | reverse complement strand
AGGAAAACTATATCCACTGCCACCCCTGCATCCAATGATTTAGTGACCTGGTCGTAAAAGGCCACCAGGTTGGTCTGACAGGACCTGCCGCTGATGAACCCGTGCTGGTTGCCCCTGAGCATGCCGTTCCCTGCTGGCCCCTCCTGGATGTGTGCCAGAATAATTTTCTTGAACAGCTTGCCCAGGATCGAGGTAAGACTAACTGGCCTGTAGTTCCCGGGGTCCTCTTTCCTCCCCTTTTTGAAGATGGGAACCACGTTGGCCCTCTTTCAATCTTCCGGCACCACTCCAGAGCACCACGAGTGTTCATAAAGCCATGCCAGGGGACTTGCAATGACCCCAGTCAGTTCCTTTGCATTGTTTTTTTCTGGTTAAGTTACATCAGGAATGTTTAGTCTGAATAATGCAGAATACTTTCAAGGATACTAAAATTGATTACAATAGCTATTATCAAAAGTTAGGTCTCAAATGGATGCACCCAGGAGGAGCATATTCAGTATGGGCATCTTATGTTGTGGTCCCTGTGATACTTTACAGTCAGCTCTGGCATTTCTGGGTTAGAATTCAGATCTGGATTTTAGCTTGTCCTGTTCTCTATTGCCAGTATGTCTTTACCTCCACTGCAGGGTAGATGAATTGGAGAAGCAGCTACAGAAAGACATTCAGCGAACAGAAGTAAGTTCTTCAGTTGAAGTAGAGGATGAAAGCACCCAAGAAGATGGAGACCTTTCAGAAGAGCACAGGTGTCTATTTTTCTTCTTTTTTCAGATCACTTGAACTTGTTCTTCACTTTCTCTCTCTCTCTCCTTTTTTCTCTCACCGTTAATGTAATGCTATTAATGATGCTGCTTTAAGCTATTTTTGTCACTTGTTGTTTTACCAGCAAGTTATTCCTTTAACTTCAAGCTCGTGCACATTTACCTGGCAATAAATGTATTCTGAGCTGAATAAACCTTTTGGATAAGGTTGCCTTGTTCATCAGCCAAATATAAAATTGTCTCATAAATGGGAAATATCTTCTAGTTATCAAAATCTACAAGGAAAATATTGTGCATGTTGCAGGGCATTTTTACAGAGATTTTCAGTAATAACTGATGCCATTCCTGATTACCACCCTGGGGAAGAGATATTTCACTTCTCAAACTCTGGAAGAATCTTCAATCAGCGTAACCTTGACTTGAGGAATTTTGGATTCAACTCTCAAAATCCTATAGAAAAACTCCTCCTTAGGTGAGAGTTTTTTTCCTTCACTATGTTGTCTTGACTGGAAAACTTCATAATGGCTAATGCATTTGGAAACTCAAAAGTATGCTTAGATGGAAGTTGTACTTAAAAATGCTAACCCCTTTAATCGCTTTTTAGAAGCACTGTAAGCATTTCGAGGCACACAAACTTTAATTAAATTTTTAGGAATAAATTTCATCTGCATGCTGATTATATTAGAGTTTTCTCTTGTTTATCTCTTAAGGAGCTAGACTGAACATTCATCTGCTTCAGCATGGCAATGCATATGTTTTATTTAAACAAGAATAATAAGTGAGCGTAGACATTCTGACCATGTAATTAGTATCAGTAGAACATCTTTTAAAAAGTAATGCTTTAGTATTGTAATGTGTTCAGCAGTTATGCCTTTAACGAAGATAAGTGCATATTTGAAAGCAGATTATTCTTTGATTGTATAAACGCTTCCAATTTGTATAGTATGATACTCTAGAGACAAGAGTAATTGCTCTGTCTTTGCCATTTGCCTAGGAAAACTTTGTCATTAATGAGGTGTAGTCACTGCAGTAGATTTTGTTACTCGTTGGGAAAGTAGAGAAATTAATTCATTTTAGTTGCAATAATCTTTTCCAGTTAACTGAGGTCTTAAAAAAAAAAAAACGTTTTTGTAGCTTTGCAGTGATTGTGTTCATTTTGTCCCCAAACTGATTCCTCTTTGTGGTTTGTTTTTGGTGATTTTTTTTTTTTTTTCTCGTCCCTCCCCTTTATTTTCTGTAGCTCTGAAGTAAGACAGCAGCTTTCTTTAACAACTCAGGGTTTCCTCAGTTCTGCTTACAGTTGTACTCAGTGCCCCATGCCAGTTTTAAAGTGGCTGTTTCAGGTAAGACTGTATAAGATGTATTATTATTTGACAATTATACTGCATTAGGGTATTTGTTTACTTGGATAGCCAAATGTAGTGCAAATGTCAAAGCTAGAACAACCTTGGGAGCCTATTCCTAATAGAATTTGGCTTCAAAACTAGAAATCTTTCTCTTTCTGGGTCCTGACTTGTTCTTGAAATATTTGGCCTGCACCTCACCTCCTGCAGACTCCTAAGATGGCTGAGACCTGTCTGTGGGCTCCAGGGCTTTACCCATTCCTCCTCCATCCCTGCACCTCCCTCATCACTGTAGAGTAGCAGTTCTACCTTATCCTTTATAACCTTAGACTCTCTTAAATCTGTATTTTGAGGGCAGCACCTAAGCTTAATCTTTCTCTTATCTTGTTCCTCTTTACCAAATTCTTTGTTTTTCTTTCTGTCAGGTAGGACCTTGTGCTAGGCTGTTTTGATCTTCCTTCTCCATCAAAGCAGAGCAGGCCAGAGAGAGAGAGAGACTCTGAGTGAAGTGTTCTCCCAGGAGAAACCATGAGTGTACAGATGTTCAGGAATTTTCTTCCCCAGCAAAAATAGCAGCTCTAGGATTAAAATAACCTGAGAAGAACCAAGGTCAAATTGCTCCCAGAAGTCTCTCTCCTAAGAGTGAATGTCTACATATTTTCTGTCTATACCAGTAGAAGGGGAGCTCTGCTCCAACTGCTTCCGTCCTGTAGGACCTCATTTTGTTGGTGAAGGTCCTCAGACTCTGGATAGCACATAAGGGCTGCTACTTCTTCTTACCTGAGCCAACATCATGAGTTGCAGTCTCCCCAGTACTCCTCTGCAGAGATGTTTTTTTTCCTTCCTGAAATATCGCTTCAAATAGAATATCTAGCTTCCAGAGCGCATGGATGCAGTAAACTTCAGACACATGGGAAGAAGAGCTGTGCATTATAGATGTTCCCTGGAGCTCCATGCTCATTTAGGCCTTAAAAGGCTAAGACACATTAAGCTATCCTGAAGGACACACTGGAGGGCAGGGAACAACTACAGGCAGATTTGGACAAGTTGGACAAATGGGCAGAAAACAATAGAATGCAATCTAACAAGGAGAAATACAAAGTGCTGCACCTAGGGAGGAAAAATGTCCAGCACACCTACTGCTTAGGAAATTACCTGCTCGGTAGCATGGAAGCAGAAAGGGATCTCTGAGTCCTAGTGGACTCCAGGATGAACGTGAGTTGTCAGTGTGATGAAGTCATCAGCAAAGCTAACTTCACTTTATCATGCATCAGCAGATGCATGACAAATAGAACCAAGGAGGTGATACTTCCCCTCTATCGGGCACTGGTCAGACCGCAGTTGGAATACTGTGTGCAGTTTTGGGCACCACACTCCAAGAGGGATGTGGATAACCTGGAGAGGGTCCAGAGGAGGGCCACTCATATGGTTAAGGGCTTGCAGGCCAAGCCCTATGAGGCGAGACTAGGGCACCTGGACCTTTTCAGCCTCCGCAAGAGAAGGGTGAGAGGCGCCTTGTGGCTGCCTATAAATTCATCATGGGGACATATAAGGGAATTGGTGAGGCTCTGCTCACCAAGGTGCCCCTGGGGGTTACAAGAAATAATGGCCATAAGCTAGCAGAGAGCAGATTTAGACTGGACATTAGGAGGAACTTCTTCACAGTTAGAGTGGCCAAAATCTGGACTGGGCTCCCAAGGGAGGTAGTGCTCTCCCCTACCCTGGGGTCTTCAAGAGGAGGTTGGATGGGCATCTAGCTGGGGCCATCTGAACCCAGCACTCCTTTCCTGCCTATGCAGCAGGTTGGACTTGATGATCTATTAAGGTCCCTTCCGACCCTAACATCTATGAATCTATATCATATTTTCTAATTTATCCCATACCATGAAGTATATGGATTGTACCCGAACTAGTAAAAATTCAAGCTGGCTTAGAAATAGGTGCATCTGGGAGAAGCTTTTCCCCAATACCCTCGTTCAGCCCTGTCATTTCATTTTTTTGGCTTGAGTAAGCATTGCTACCTTTACAGAAAACTGAGTTTTTTCTTCCTTAGGATGTTTCTGAAGGTATTGTAGTCATAGCTGCCAGACTTGAGGAGTCTGTGTTCATCTGGACACTTGTCATTAAGGATTATACCTTTGGAGTGCCAGAAAGCACCTATAGTTGCTTCATGTTGACATGCTTTAGTTGTGGGATTGTGATTAAGAAGCTCTCTGGTCCTTTTTCTTTCATCTTTCCCCTGCAAATGCTAGAATATGACTCGAGTGCAGAATGGAAGAAGCAGCTGCCATCTTATCACCTGAGACTGGCCAATGTTATTGTGGCTCTTCACTATTTGAGGTGTTGTGCAGCTTCAGCCTACTGCATCCCAGGGTCTATTCTGCTGCCAATTACTTAAACTGGCAGCTTGCTGTTGAGCAGCAAATACTAAGAATGCATGCTGTCTTGGCTTTCCTTCAGTGCTTTTCAGTTGCGTTCTGTCCTCTTCAATTCCTGCAAGAATACAGACAAAACTCCTTAGATATCAAGATATGATCATCTATGGGAAGTCAGGCATTGGCCAATGTACAGCATACCTTGGACTCAGGCTTCACTGCATTATATATCAGGCCTAACAGCATGATCAAAGTACAGCCCTCAAAGTCTCTGGCCTTATCTGCATTTCTTAGACTGCGTCTACTCAGACTGGTCTGGGACCTGGCTGTAATTCTAATTTCACAGGCTCTTTTGACTAAATGCAGCCCACTTAATCACACAGGGGACATCTTAGTTCCCAGTATTTCTTGCTGTAAGGATGTGAATCCTTGCCCTTGTCTCCAGAATGACTCTTTCTTTCTGGAGACATTCTGAAAAATGTCTCCAGAAAGAGTCTCCAAAATGACTGTTCTTCAGACACTGACAGTCCTGTGTATCTTAAGAAGAAAGGCAATTAACTGTACTCCAGAATTATTTGCTACCATGTTAGTCCACTGATGTTACTATGGCTTTTGTATAAGTTATGGAGACTAAGGCACAGTTATTTTTAACTATAAGCAAGTTTAATAAATCCCAACAGAGAGAACTCTGAATCAAAAGCAAAATAACCTCAGCAGTTACAGTTCTATTAATTGTAGTTAGTCAAAAGCAATACAGTGTGCTCACCACCCCGAGACATAACCAACACAACATCACTGGTTGATCAGGCCATGAGGTCTTGCCCGGGGCTCTCGGTTCCTACATCCAAGTTCTGCACAGGGTAGAATGTTAGGTTGGTGTTCGGCTAATCTTTTGGGAGTGTCCCAAGAGGCAGCCTCTCCTACTTCATCTTCTATACTATATAGTTTGCATTTCTTAATACATAATTAGCTTAAGCCTTCCTTAATGCATATCAATAAGTTTGCTTCCACTTGCTATATATGGTTAACTTTACCTTAGAATGGAAAATTCTAATTAATCTTTTCATTCTTAGGTGAGGGTAAGTTTTTTTTGCAATTGATTTGTTCTTCTCTTCCCAAGCCAGATTTCCTTATTTTAGTTGGCTAACTTCTTAGTTTGGTTATGGTTACCTGGAGAAAGTATTTCCAGACTTCCCCTCTTCTTCTAGAAGCAGGTCTTGGTCAAAGACGCAACACTTTTCAAGTCCTTGTTACTTATGCCAAATCGGCAGTTGTTTGCAGATTATGCTAAGTGCAAAGATCAAAACCTAGGCCTGAAGGCTGCTGGGCTTCTCAGAGGCCTTTCTGGGGCCTACACAAAGGTTAACTTCTTTCCTGCTATACTTACTTGCATGACTCTGTTGGGATACAACGGTTGCATTTCAACAGCCTTTATCAGTATCATTTATTAGCATTTCACTTTTGTGCGTCTCTGCCCTTCTTCAACTAAAAGGCCTGACTTCAGTTCCTGACTATCCAGAATACGCACACTTCGTGCTGTGACTTTCTTTGGAGACTTTGACATTTATTGCCTGTTACTCAGTTCTATTGTTTAATAAGGATTTGGATTATTTTAATACTTCAGTTTACCCAATATGTAGCTTGGTTTATGATTCATATCTTCTCTTTTTTTGACAGATGATGTCAGTTCATTCAGACTGTTATGTTTCAACACGGATGTTGGACATGTTGATGGAGATAACAATTAAAAATGGTGAGTTCGAAGGGAAAAAAAGGTAGACTGAGTACAAAGGTTACCCTGTTAAAGTTAACACTGTTCATGTATTTTTAGAGGATATCCGTTCTTTGCCTGTCTGTCCCTGCCCACCCCAGTTCTCTTTGAATCTGTGTGTACTTTGGGCATGGACAGATAAATCAATGCGACTACTTCAAGGGGAGGGGAGAATGAATTGCCAAGCACCAGTTGATCTGCAGTGATTACTTTGTGTCTGCTCTGTCTTAGGAGTGGCTTATTCCAAAGTGAAACAGCTGCTAAATTACTGTGATAAGCCCTGTTCTTAACCCTAGCTCACCCACTTAATTGTTCATGATATCATCCTAAGAAATCCATTATGCCTCTCAATTCCTGGACAGTCGTGGTTACAGCATCATTGTAGCACTACCATCAATTTTTCTGTTCATTCAGATCCATCAGAACTCACTATTTCATAGAAACCCACTGACTACCCACATAAGTAAAAAATATTGTTCCTTGCCTAGTCAAA
>NW_017728994.1:47074338-47074634 GCF_001723915.1 Gavialis gangeticus | reverse complement strand
AGTATCTTCCCTTTTAGCTTAGTTGCTTCTTCAAACATCCCATATGGTTCAGGAATAAGATACAAAGAATGGTTCAGAAAACTAAGCCTTGTCCTTAGTTTTCTGAACCATTCTTTGTATCTTATTCCTGAACCCTATCGTCTGTTTTGAATGCAAATTTCACCGATCAAGAGTGTCTCCTTTGTCTTAGGAATGCTATCAGCCAAGCATGCTGTTAAATAAGGTATAAATACTGGCTGGTTCCTTATCATGAAATTTGGCTGCTTTCATCACAATTAATCTGGGAAGTGGATCTC
>NW_017728994.1:47035231-47074327 GCF_001723915.1 Gavialis gangeticus | reverse complement strand
TTCCCTTTTAGCTTAGTTGCTTCTTCAAACATCCCATATGGTTACTAGGTATGTTTTCTGGTTCTACGCTAGTTGTGCTTCTGAGGAAAATCAACCCCTATGGTGATACCAAAGACTCTCATGGCAGTAGAGCTTAGCACAGGGGGCCATTGAGCACATTCTTTTCCTTTTTCAATTTCACAACCAGTTGATTTTTAAATTTGTGTCTTATGTGTTCTACACTCTACAGCTTCTACTGGTGCTGAACATTTTAGACCCTGGGTTCCCTCCCTGTCTGATGTATCGGCTGTGTTGATCAATATGGGAGTTCACTTTGGCACTCTCTTTCCTCTGAAACATCTTCAGCCCAACTTCAGTGAAGGTGATATTTTGTAAGTGTGTTTTATTTTCCTTTTGGGTTTTAAACATAGTAAGGCAGCCTGGCTCTTGACTATACAGTAAATAGAAAGGATAACTTCAGATCCACTTGAGCCTGTTAAACCCTTCAGCCTGTCAAACATTTATCTGTCTTTGGCTCTTTTTACTGTAACATTTACTTTAATTTTGCAGGAAGAATAACTTAACAGTTGGATAGGAATTGTAAATAAACTGATGTTTAAAGCACTTTTATAGTCATCTTAACTCTGAGGCTGTTTTGGAAGATGTCTGATAAGTGAGACTTTTTTTGTACTAATCCAAGATTTCAGGAGTAATTCTTTTTAAATTTGTAGCTCACTTTAATGCTTTCTTAATAGATCCAAAATGCAAATGTTAGTGATGAAACCAGCAAGTGGAAACATCTCTTCAGGTCCAGCTTTCTCTTGTCTGCCAGAAACCAATCTAATTAATGTAATCAAGGTAAGACTTTAGGTTTTCTTTTCCTTTTTTTTTTTCTTCTTTTTTAAGAATGTCCTGCATCTCAGTGCATTATTGTTTACATCTTGCAAGTAGGATACTTCGATCCTGAGAGGGGAATCTCTCTTGACAAGCTGCTTTTGGGGTATAATTTTTTTCAAATGGAAATGCCTCATTTTAAAATTGACTCCAAAGCTGTATTGTAGAAATACTTTAGTTCCTGTGACCTACCATTTACATAGAGAAAACTATAGGTCCTTGAGTGTACTGCATGTTAACAAGAAATACTTAAACTAACGTTGTTAAGGATACCAAGGATAATATATGTATCTGAGGCTGAGGGTTAAAGAGTACAAATGTATTTATCAGAACAGGGTAAATTGAGAGTATCCTGCATGGTAATGCCTGAAAAATCTCTTGGACTGTATGCTGTTGGATTGCCTAAAATAGGAGGGCCTGTGTGAGTGCTTTGTTGGGATGCTACTTGTGCTGCAGCTGCTGCCACAACAGTGTATGTTACAGAAGGTACAGGCCCAGGTCATGACCAAAAACTCAGTTGGGTTCAGAGGCGTAACTGGTAACGGTTGCACTTTGCGCCAACAGTTGCCAATAGCTGGGAATAGTCAGTGCTGCAAGGGAAGGTGTTGATGCAGTTGGCACCCAGGGGCTTAACTTGCCCATTTCTGCATCTCCAGAAATGTAATGCATCTCCTCCTGTGCACCAAATGCCCTGATGGAAAATATGTTGGAGAAGCCAAATGATGAGTACACACTGAATATCCATCAAAGACAAAAATATCCAGTTACATGTGGGGGGCCTGCTTCTCCCAAGACAATCGCTCCCTCTCCAATCTCCCAGTTCTGATACTCACAAAACACCTTTCATAGACAAGCCTATGAACTTCACTTCATAAATCTACTGGATACTAAAAATCATGGACTTTGATATAAACATTGTCAAACTTTAATTGCTAAAATATTTTTTAAAAAAGTCATTTATTACAGTTTTAAATACTCTCTTTAGTTTTTAGTTTTTTGTACAACTATATATCAGGATGTCTATACAGACCAAGAATTATTGCTACTGCTGTTACTGCTGTTCAAAATAAGCCTGGAAAAACTATTGAAGCAAATTCCGTTAATAGACCTTCAGTGCCTTCTGATAAAACTGCTGAAAAGTATAAGAGACTGGGATGCCAAGGTAACTCCATAACTACATTATGTTCTTTCCTGTTTTGTAATTTTGACTTGGGAGGAGGAGGAATCTCTCTCTTACACTTAAAGAAACAAACAAAAAATCCCCGAAACAGTGCTGGGAAATACTCTGCAGGAAAACCTGTGCCCTAAGGCATTGAAACTCTTCATGATGTCATACAGTAATGGCAGGGGCTGCAGGGTATATCTAGATGTTGTTGTTTCCTTGCTACTATAATCCTCTATCTTGTTTTGAGTGCATGGTATTGCCAAGTATCTGATGCTTGGCAGAACTATCATAAATTGGAAAAATCTGCTTGCAAGAGTGAAGCAAAGATTGTACTTTGAAAGTAGCTGGTAAGCCAGCTTCTTGACCTACAAACATGGACTGTAATGACTGTCTTACTGTGGTGAATATAACTTGTACCAATCCGGTATGAATATTTCAAGTGCAATGCAGAAACTATCATTAAGGACATGTTCCTATTATTAAACTGCATGCATTTCCAGGGAAGTTATGCACCTTAACTTTTGGGCTTATATGATCTTTTTTGATGTCTTTCATACATGTAACAGCTGTCTGTTGTAATATCATTTATCCCTTTTTTTTTTTTTTTCTTTGTAAGATGTCTGAACTGTGCCTGGCAATGAGCGACCTTTCTAGTCACCACCATGACCTCCTGTGGTTGGTTCAGCTGGTCCCTAGCTGGGTAACACGTGGAAGGTAATACACTAACATTTGAAAGTGTGCCTTGTAGTTAAGGTGCATATAATATATTTCTACCAAGAGGGCTCAAAGTGTGATAGATGTATCATCCCCAAATATGCACAGATACAATTTACCATATTGTTCCAATTGTAAGTCATTCCCAGGTTATGTTCACTTTTTTCCCCTCCCAAATATATCAGCCACTTTACATTGTGTTTAATAGGAAAAAAAATAAGGAAAAGAGAGAATTTTGTGCCATCAACTAAAAAAAGCTAATATCACTCCTGCTCGCCTCATCCTTCTCTGTAGTTTCACAAAGACAAACATGTTATGCCTTGGGTCCGTGGTGCCACTGGTTGTCAAGTTGTCTAACTATGCTCTTTTGTCCTGGTGACCTTTCCTGGTTTCCCAGTCATATAATTTTGAGCTTTTCTATGGTAACTTCAGTGGCATATAGTTTGCTGCTTTTCACGCTGCTTCTGAGGGGCAAGTGCAAAGAGGGCATTAAACCACAATTGTGGTCTATTATTGAGGGCCCAGTGCATGGGTCCACCTTGCTTAAACTGTCATGCGACTGTGGTTGTTTTGAAGGTAGAAAAAGGTCAGTTTTACAATACAGGTTGTATTGTGTATATAGAATTATTTGTTATGATTAAACCTGTGAAAAGTAAGTCCTTATTCATGTGTTTAGCTTATGTCGGATAGTACATAAGATTGAAACACAGCCAAGGGCATGACTATTTCAGCTTCACCTTTCCTTTTCTCTCATGTCTGAGTGCTGATGTGAGTAATAGTGTCAAGTTTTCTTAAATCTCTCACATGGTTATAGACTGATAGCACTAGAGAACAGTGGTGCTCAACCTTTTGGCCCCACAGGCCAAATAAATGGTGCAGTATCAGGCCCTCCGTGTCTGAAGTTGGGTTCATGGCTGTGCTGTCTGGCCCACAGGGCTCCCTATGGGTCCAGAATTTGGCAGCAGGGGGCAACAATTAACACTGTCACTGCTACTCTGCCACCACATTTTCAGACCTCTGTGGAGCCCCATGAGCCAGATAACATGGCTCTGGTGCCTAAATCTGGGCTGTGGGCAAGGAGTTGAGTACCCCAATATAAGAGAAGTAATTGGAAAGCAAAAGTTTTTTGGTGGTGTGTTTTATTGGACCCACTTTATAGATGAGAGAAATGTTAGATGAGTTTTGGGCACTAAATATCCTACATCAGGCCCCTTTTAAAAAAAACCCTGACTGAACAAAACGTTTCCTGGACCATCACAGCTCCACCTAAACAGAAGTAAGCACAACCTTTCATGGAGAGGTACCCTATGTGCCTTCTCTCTGGACTTAGAGACCAAGCACCTGATAAACACGTGCATGAGAGAGTGCAGCAAGGCGAGAGCTGCTCCTCCTAAATGTTTACCCACTTCCTGGTTTTGTTTCTTTTACTTTCACTTAGTAAACTAGACTGACCTGCTTAAAGCACACAGGCAGTAATACTTTGCCTCAAATGCATCATAAAAAGGACTTATCAGAAGATGTATGTTTTTCAGACAAGTAAGAAGATGCCTTAGCCTCGTGATCATTTCAAAATTTCTTAATCAAAAGAATACAAGAATACCAGCCACCAGTGACCAGCAGGTACCGTGCACTGAACTTAATTTAAAAAAGAAAGATTGTGCAGTTTGCTTTAGAGTTTTAAGTGCTTATAGAAGGAAAGGGTTGTTTGAAATTGAAGGGCAACATAATAAGTTCACTTTTGCATTTTGACTGTTGGCAACTAATCTTGTTCTGCTTCACATCTTAATTCTGTGAAGCTGGTATTTGTTATTCAGCAGCTCTGCAAGATGACAGTTATTTCTAAAACGTTGTTGACAAAATAAATTTATAGTTCTATACATACAGGTCTTCAGTTCCTTTGATTGTTTCAGAGCTTATTGGTGGTTTATTTTGTAATACATGTTTTGGTTCATAGAATCATAGAAAAGTAGAGCTAGAAAGGGCATCTGGAGGTAATCTAGTCTAACCCCTGCTCAAGGCAAGATCATCCTTGCCTAAACCAACCTACACCAGTCCTCGTCTGACCTATTCCAAAAACAAGACAATATGGTCTTATAGTTGAGCAACAAGGTTACTACCCAAAGACACCAGAAGCATCTGAACTTGCCACAGGTAAAGCAGGGGATGAGGGCTGTCAGTGCCCTGCTGCAAGGGTTGTTAAAATGCACTCGAGAGATCCAAATAAAGAATGCCCCGTCCCCCGCTACAGATGAAGGCAAAACCCCTACCCCTTACCATAGGGTAAAATTTCTTCACCCCAACATGGCAATTGGTTCCACCATGAGCAGAGGGGCAAGATCATTTAGTCAGGAACCTCTGAGTTGGATTCCCAGCAAGACCACTGATGCAGCCCAGTCTCAATCCCGTCTGGGCTGCAGCCAGCACCCAATGCCTCTGAGAAAGTGGGGTGGAGGTTGGTGAGGGGGATATCATCCCCCCCCCCAAACCATGGCACCTGTAGCAATAGGAGGGGAAGAAATTCTTTCATGGTCCCATGTGGCAACCAGCAAAGCTCAGAAGCATGAGGCAAACCAGACGCACTCCATTCTGCCCTAACCTGAGGACAGCAAACTTAACTCCGCACGTTGGATCTGTTTCCACATGCAGTTTTCCCCTGCTTCAAATTGCCTTTGTCAGCTTTTGGTTGTATTCGGTATTGGTTTAATAATGCAATGCATAATAATTTGGTAGCTTGTGAATAATTAAACTTCAGTATGAAAGCTGCCGCCTTCATTTTAAAAGCCATGCTCTTAGATATTGAGTTCTTCTCAGTGAGCAAAATATTTTTTTAGTGGTAGTTTGTGTTGAATTTTGCAATTGAGGTGGTACCAACTTCTAAAATCTTTTTTGCTTGGCTTTTATATAGCTCTCTCTCCTGTGTCAGTATCTGGCATACATAAAGCCTTCTAGTATATTAAAAAAGAAGTTAGAAGAAAGAATGGACCAGCCGGCTGACCTCGGTGGAGAATACCTTCAGACAGAGCTAGAGCAGCAGGTATTTGAAGCTAATTATTGGGGGGGGGACGTGTGTGTGTGTGTGTGTGTGTGTGTGTGTGAAGCTAATTATTTGCAGTGTGTGAGGGAGAAGGAGAGGGAGAACATGTTCTACTGCCATTCAGTGCCTGGAGCAATCTCTGCATACCATGTCTGACAGCACTTTAGTGTTCTACCATCCAGCTAGGTTAACTGAAATGTTATGTTGTATTATCCATCTGAGATTGTGGCCCTAATGCACATGTGAAATACTTTGTGTGCAGTTAGGTGCACCGTGCCCCAAGGGTGTGTTCGTGAAAGGAAATGTTTATATTCCTCTATTTGAAGGTGGGATTTGGATGTGTATGTTACATGACCTTTCTGCAGTCACAAAGAGTCCTGAAGCAGGGGCAGGAATTGGACTCAGTTTCCTGTTTCCCAATTAAGTGCCTTAACCACAAAACCATCCTTCCTCTCAGATTTCAAAAAGAAATATTTTCATTAACTTTTTCTCAGCCTAAGGAAGATGCCCTTATTAATACTGAGTGTTCCACCTTATCCAAAAGTTCTGCCCTCATAATTTCATACTGTGCTTGTATTGGTACCATGGAAACTGCTGTTGCTTGAGAGTCTTTCAGAATGTGTTTCGATTTGAGGCTGGATGATAGAAAAATAGTGTGCCCATTGCATGTATCCAGTGTATCTAGCTGTAGTAATTAAATGAGAGCATTTGTGCCTACACCTAACTGCTGAGACTCAAGTTCAAACTCGTAATAAATAATTTTTGGCTGCTTTTTTAGGCTTACTATCTGACCTACGTTCTTCTTCACTTGGTCAGTGAAGTTTGTTGCTTTGATGTTCTGAATTCTAATCGGAGGGTAAGTTACTGGTTCAAATGATGGCTATTTATGGAGGAAAACTGTTCAACTCATAATTCCGTACTAGCAAAGTGTCTCATTCGTGATATAGTATCAGTTAGAGCTGGTCAAGGGAAGGCAACTTCCTTTTTATGTTGACTTGTATAGCTTCAAAATGTTGATTCTCTCTTCCTAAATAGAACCCAAACCAAAAAGTCTTTTAAAAAAAATTATGTAGAATAGCGTTGAAGGACCTTGGTGAGGCTTTGTTATTTTGGTCTGTCCTTGGAAGTGACTGAAAGAGTACACCCTGGAGCTTTTTTCCCCTAAATCACTGTATTTCAGATGTTTTCCATTGGAGAGTAAACATGTTTTGATTCGGAGGGGGAAAAAAAAAGTGTCCAATGTTCTGATGCACTGTAAATTTCAAACTTATTAACAAAGCAAGTTAAATTCCAAAGTGCGCGAACTGAAAGCTAATGTTGCAGCTCTTGTGAGTAACCTAGGATGCCAGAAATCATTTACTGAAGCAGTATCAGGAGATTGTTCCTCTTTTAGTCATCCGACCTTTCAGTATTTCGCCACAGTGAATTTAATTGCTTATCGCAAGAATGGAAATTCTGCAACATTAACTTTCTTGGAAGTGAAGTGCAGATTGGACAAATGCTAGCATAGGGTGGTTTCATTAGGGATCATCCTGCCTTGAGCCAGGGGCTAGGTGACCTCCTGATGGCCCTTCTAGTGCTAATTTTCTAAGGTCGTCTACCATTGAGTCTCTGTGGATCTGCGCATAGCTGCTAAGTAAATAAATCTGACCCTTCTTCCCCACCAACAAAATTTAGTGCTAGTAAAAGATGCATTGGAAGTGGTGGCGACTTATGTTCTATAAAAATCTGTTCCCAAAGTCTTTCTAGAAATAGTGTGAGATGTTTTTAAAAAATATAATTCTACTATACATCCTCCAGTGTCATTAGTGAGAGATGCAACTGAAAATTCTCTCCTCTGCTCTTTAAATGAAATAAATCTATTGACTATCTGATGCCGCTGGAATAAACATTAGGCAAACTCACCTGGCCCTGCGAGATGGCTGAAGGGTGTGGGGCCAGTCAGCAGGCCACATCTGGGCCCACAGATGAGCCCTGCATACCCTGGTTAGTCCAGGACATAGGACTGCCTTAGGTGCCTGCACTGGACTGGTCCTGCATGTTGAACCCGGAGCATGGTCTGAAGGGCCAGTCCATATCAAGCCTAGATCTAGCATGCAGAGCCTATCTGGTGCACGTGCTATGTGCAGTGCATGCCTTCGACTGCATGCCAGGCTGGGGCCAGTGCATGCTACATGCAGCACGTAGGGTCAGTTTGACGCTTACAGGCAGCACTGTGGGCAGGATGATAAAGCTCTGCAGCCAAATCTGGGCCATTGGCTGTGTCTTTAACACACAGGATGTCCTTGTATAAAGCCTACAGCTTAACACAGCCCCCATCATTATTGGGCTGATCCTAATATTGCAACTCACTGAAAACTCTGCAGTGCAGATTCTAGTTGTTATTCAAGAATTAATGATTCATCCCTGGGAACTGGCCCTCTGCTTCATTGCCTGCTAGGAGAGTTACCACTAGCTATAGAGGAAATGCCCAGTGGTGACCTGACTCTCACCTCTGCTGAACAACTGTACTTCTAATTATTGTAACTTTAGAGCAGTGGGAGCTAACCTTTTTGGCAGGAGTGCCCCAAACTAGACTTGCAGTCTCCCCAAGTGCCACTCTGGTCGCTTTCCCTTACCCAGTCTGCTGCTCAGCTTCCTGCTCCCTGATGCCTGTCTGGTCTGGTGCTCTGTGTTCTCATCTTGGTCCTATTTGCCGTAGTGCTGCCTCCCTAGGCTGCCATGTGCCACTCAGGATGCCTATACCACTTACGGCACCTGTGCTTGTCATCCTTGCTTTTAAAGTATTCCATGGAAAAATGAGTCTGAATGGTGTTGCTGTTAGCTCTTCTAGGGCCTAAAGGATTTGTAAACTAGCTGGTCAGATTTAGGGTTATAACTCTGCTTTGAATAGGACCTTTTTGGAAATGCTATTTTAAAAAGTTTAGCCCCGATTTTAACCAGGCCCCACTAGCATCTAACATCAACGGCCAGGAATTCTGCTAGCTCTAGTTTGTGTTATACTACCTAATATGTTTTTTGGGGAAAATGTTTCAGACTTTTAAAAATTGTTATCAAGATTGGGTCATTTCCTAACCCTTTCAGTTTTTTTGTCTGTTTTTACTGTTTGTTGAAACTTGAAATTCTGGGATAATAGATTTAACAGCCCTGCATTTTATTTGTATTTAGCAACACTTACTGAGGCTCTGCAGTGCCCTAGATAAACATGTGAAGTGTGATATTAGGGAAGATGCAAGACTGTTCTACAGAACTAAGGTAAGTGTGCCTGTGTATTGACTTGCATTCTGGTTTCCTTCCCCAGATTGGGAAGCCTTGAATTTTTTCTGCTGGTTTTCTTTTGTGCTGACTTTACACCTAAGCCCCAGTTCTGTGAAAACTTACACGTGTGCTTAATTATGATGGAGTGCAAATGATCTTGTTGGCATCTGCAGGACTGCTTTAATCATGCACTGTAAAAACGATGTGCAGCTACCTTCCTTCTGGATAAGGATCTCTGTATATAGGGACTCTGGAGCCAGTGATAGTGCTTAATGTCTTTGCTCAAAGGTCATGGCTAGTGGTTGGGAAGTAGTCCTCTTCTGCTGTCCAGGTAGCACTTAGACAAATTTATGCACTTAGCTTACCTGGTGGTTTTGCATTGTTCCCATGGCTTTTATTTTAAGTCAGCAAGCTAGTTAAATCAATAACTTTGTCTTTAAGTCACCAAAAAGATGATGCAGAGCGCCCTTTGGTTTGCTTGGTCATTTAGTGTGTGGTCTCAAGTCTCTGACCTTACTGTCTTTGCAAGATGGAGTAGCAAGCCGGATCAGAGTGGATGGATGGCATGACAGCCTTCAATTTTGAAGAGCTGTTTCTGCTCAGTCAAGTCAAGCCTTTGCATTTTTTTGCCACTTCTTTTAACAGGAGCTTAAAATTCACTAAATTCCTTCCTTACAAAAAGCCTTGTATTGACACTTGATGCTCAATTAGATATTTGCAGCTAATACTGCACTTCAACAACAAGTTAATAAGTCTTTAACATGCATTATCCATACCCTTTGCATGTGCTTATCTCCATGGCCCTTGGGATGGGAAAGTTTGTATTACTGCTTTGCCCCAGAATGTCAACTCAGTTTAATATTACAATGCAGGCTCTCTCAGGTGGAAATACTTTGTGTGCTGTAATAACACATGGACAAATTTTCATCTCTGAAGAGCATATACCAAATGCATGCTCAGGACTAGTTGCTGTAAAGCATGGCCTTCTAATCAAAGAATGTTTTTTTTAAGATGGCATCATTGTTGTTACTTTATTTGGCCAGAGTGGTTGCTATAGTGAGATCCTCTCACTTACTCTCACCAACTACAAGGCTTCCGTGGCACTCCCTGCACACCCCCAAATTAAATAGTTTGGGAGGCAAAGGTAGTTACGCTGGTCCCGGGTGCCAGCATTACCCATGTGCCTGGCTGCATATGGAACTGTCTTGCTGTAGTATGTGTGCGGGGAATATATGGCAGCAAAAGTTCCAAGTGATGGAGACCTAATATGCCATTCACTCGACTCCTGCCACACAACTGTTTTTAAAAGGGAGCTCTTCAAGTGTTTCTTGCCAATCAATCTCATGTTTGATTCTGTTTCATTTCATGGCTAGACCATTCAATTTTTATTAATTAATATGTAGGGTTTTTTTAATTTGCAGGTGAAAGACTTAGTTGCTAGGATATATGGCAAGTGGCAGGAAATGATACAAAACTCGCGTCCTACTCAGGTAATGCTATTAAATCGGTTTTTCTGTAAAGTGTTAGGTTCATTTGAAAGTAGAACATGTTAATGTTTTAAAAAATAAAATCATTGCAGCTCAGTAAATGATTTAGTAGATGAGCATGCTTTTAGCTTTACAGGTAAGGTATCTGGGTGAAACCTTGGCTCTGACTGGTGCTAGAGACTGGGTAGCTACTTCTTGGGTATCAGAAAGACTTGGGCCTATCCTATTGATTTTCAGATTTTTATATCATGGGACAATGCCTTGATACCAAGTAGTAGTCCCCCAGGTTATAAAATATAACTAACCTTTGCAGAGGGAATTTTTTGTTCATCTCAATCCAGTGATCTGAGAGAGGCTGCTTGTATTGAGTTTTAAGCATGTATAAATGCTTAAATCTGTGAGAAGTGTGTGATGCCTATGTAATTAAACACTTTGGCTCCTCATTTTGCTGATGTGTGCCATTATTTACAGCATTGGTGGAATGAAGGAGATTTTGGTGTGAAAGACTATACTATTAATGGAAACAAAGTAGAGGGTGACACTGTTGCAGAAGCTTCTGCAAATCAGTTTATAAAAACTGTGGCTGCAACTTTCCAGCTCATTTAAAATGAGATCATGAGTTTGGCTCATCATGTCAGAAGCCTGCTATTCATTGTTAAGCTTTTTCAATTAAGATTATACTGCAACCACATCTGTAAATCCATATATCATCTGAAGCAAACCACTTGCCTGCTTTAATCTCGCAGAATAAAACTTTTATGTCGTTTTGAATTTGTTTCCTGCTTTGTTTTTTTTGGTTTTTTCCTCTTTAGGGGAAACTGCATGATTTCTGGGTGCCAGATTCATGAAACATCAACCAGGTCAGAGGAAAAAAATCAAAGAAACGGAACAAGAGCCTCTTCTGTCACCAAGAAACCCTTTGCAAGTTGTGTGAAATTTTCAGCAAGGCCTGTCTTGAATTGGCTTCTAATGTTTTAGTATGTTGAAAGCCAAAAGGGAAGCTTTCTCATTTTACTTCCCTTACTAAAAACCATTGACCTCTAAAAACAAAAAACCCTATTTTAATAGATTTTATTTAAAAGAAGAAAAGAACAATTTGTTTTATTGCCTTGTATACACCTATAAGTATTGTAGTTGCACTGCTAGAGAAGGGAGCAACCCTTTAAACAGAATGATAGCATTCAGAAACAGTATTAAGTCTGTCCTTTTTCCATTTTTTGTGTGTATGTGTTTGTATTGAAGGGGAGAATTGGACTGAGAGATTGTCTGGCCTGCAGCTCTGCTTTGTAGCCATTCTGCAGAACAGACCTGGCATGGTCGTATGATGCCTTTTAATGGTCTGGAATGAACTGATCAAGGTGGGAATTGTGCCTGTCCAGGTGAAAAGTGCTGGAGGCTGATGTGCAGAGCAGCTGTGTCCATTCAGATTGATATAGCAAAATAAATGGGCTCAGCCACTGTGTATTGCCTGTTCCACTGTTTAAAGAGAAGCATGACAAGATGCATTTCCCCTCTTCTGGTTGTAGAGAGCCTGGACAGAAGTGTGTGTACGCAGAAGACTTAATGGTTACATAAGGCCATATTACATAGGTAGTTTTGCTGCAACGAGAGTAATTATCTCTCTGCATGAAAGGCAAATTAACTGCATAATCTGGCTTCAGCCCCTCTCTGTAAATGACTAGACTCTTAAAGATATCAATTTAGTTTAAATTTGGGAAAAGCAGACCTTGCCTGTCTTCCACTTCTGGCCATCCCACCATCATCTTTTATCTGTCTATGTAAAAGTAGTTATAAAAGACATTTTATGCCTGTCCCTGTTTCTTAGTGCCAGGTTTTGCCCATACACACATTCTCAAAACTCCTGCTAAAATCTGAGAGCTGTGTATATAACAATGTAAGGGCAAAAGCTGTCCCTTTCTTGTGTGCTATGAGGAAACTTTCCCACTTGCATCTTATGCTGTATTTAATCTGCAGACTGTATTAACATAAATTGCTAAATTGAAGGATTTGGTAGAAACACTACCTAATAATATCTTGTTAATTAAGGCAAGGTGTGATTAATTTTTTTTAAAGTTTATTCATTTCATATTACCCTTCGTAGGCGAGCCTCTCGTGATAAACTTCACGTTCTGATTTTCTTGTACAGATGAAAGGCAAAAAATAAGGCTTAAACTGAAAGAAAAATCCCCACTGTAAATATTTAGGGAACTACAGCAGAACGGTAGAGAGTGACTTTATAATAAGCTTGAATATTCTTACCTGATTTATTCACATTTGAACCTTGCTGTTAAATTGTTTTTTAAATTGCTAGTTCTTATCCTCCATTTTGGGTGTTAATGTGCTAATTATATTAAAGTCTAGAAAGCAAAAGCATCTATATACCTTTCACAGGACAGTCGGCCTGAATCTAGTAAAACAAGATTCAGGCTGATGGCACCATTTAGAAAAATAAATTTCTTGTCTCATGTCAAAAGAAATTGGGGAGTTAGGGGGGCAAACTACTTTGGATATTTTTGTTTGATTTAGTGGAACTATTTAAGGCAAAAAAATTATGGTGGCAATATAAAGTTTGCAACTTCCCCTCTTTCTCTGCAGTCTGCCTTACTGGGAAGAATTAATATATTGTTCCTCCATGTCAGTTACTGTTGTGAATATATTGTATGTAATTTTATTAAGGTTTATATTTTTCTTGGTAACATTATGTAAAGTTAAAAAATATAGGATATACTGTATTCTTTACTGTAATTAATGTGTATATATTCTCTTACTATGTAAAGGTAAAGTGCATATCTTGTACATTTGGGGAAATAATGGGTGTGTTTTTGACTACTAGTCTTTTTGTATTGCAGTTCAAAGCACATAAACTGCCAATTTTCTAATTGAATAGCCACTTTTGATATTTACTTTTTATTTAATGGAGCTAACGAAAAATAAAACTAAACCTGTTCTTTTAATTAATCTCTGCATAGAAGAAGCAGGCGTCAATTTTCATTTTATGAGATGGCTGCAGGTCAGATTTGCTGTCTTACTGCAGGCTTGCTTGTTGCTTTTATGCACACAGTTAATTAGATTATTATAATTGGCGAATGTCTTGAAGTAACACTTAGCACAAGTACTCCTGCACTTTTTCCAGTTAATTCATTTTGTCCTTTTTTTTTTAAATAAGTGTCTCTTACCCTTCCCTCCCCCCCCCTTCAACTTTTGTATACAATTGGTTTAATTGATATTGATTCTCCCAGAACCTCTCAGTGCCATGTCAGGTAATTCCAAAACACACTGCAGCGGCCTTCAGTGGCCTCCATCTGTCTCTGAAAGTGGACCACAACAAAGACCCGAGCCTGGTGCTGTTGGATTTTGCCAAACTGTTGTAGTGCCCCTCTGATTTTAATGCTCATCTAGAAAAACCTAATTGCAGATTAATGTCACGTGACTTCTCTTGTCCTTGACTAAGCATTTTGCACTGAGGTTTATCTTTCAATATTATGCTGGCTTCCTTGAGATCCACTTAATTTAATTTCATGGGTAATTAGGTGCACTTAAAATTAAAGGGCAACTACAAAAAAAAATACACTTATGCTTCTCTTTGCAACTATTTTTCTGATGAGTCTTTTGTATAGTTCATAAAAATAGGTCAGTTAAATTCTATTTTTAAACCTCTTTGCACAGCGATGACAAACCCTTGTGCATCCATCACTTAATACTGCCCAGCTTTTGAAATTGGATAATGGAACTGGGTTTTTTAGAAACACCTAAATGATTTTTACAGCTGCAGGTCCTATTGGCTTTCACTGGGACGTATGCTCAGTCGGCACTCCTGAAAATCCAACCCATGGTGACTGTTATGGAAAGTTACTGAGGTTTATAAAGCATGAATGAGCTCAGATGATCTTTGGAAGGTGCAGGGGAATTGGACCCTCAGGGATCTGCTGCTTATTGGTGACACTTCTGGCAAGAGCGCTGCACAGTCATTAGGTTGTGGAAGTGAGCCCTTCTGTACACGTAGTAAAGAACTCGCCTATCCAGGTATTTTTAATCCATGGAGTCCCTTACTGCTGTCATCAACGAGGAATCTTTGTGCCTTCCAGAAGTGCTTGAAGCATCATGACTGACTTCTGCTGCCTGTGGCTTGTTCTGTCTCTTGTCCTCTCCCAGGAAGAGAGTTGTGTGCACAGGTTAGTGTGTTTCTTGGTAAGGCTTTTGCGTTTTAATGTGAATTCTCTTCTGTCTCCATTAGACTGCAGCTTCAAGAGTCCCTTACTGTTTTAAGCCCTGAGGCTTGTGTGTGTGGTGTTTGCTTGAGGGTCTTCCAGGTTGGGTGTCTTTTGGACTTTCACGCATAATTTAGAGCCTGGGTTGCTGGTGCCAGATGTGAGCCTGGTAAGATGAGGTTATCTTCATCTGGTTGGTCACAAATTTATGTTCTGCCACCATGGCAGGGGCACTCGGTAGTGTTCTGGTGGATAAAAATAGCTGGAAAGCTATAAAACGAGAGCTGGTAGTGTTACCTTGCATCAAAAGGTCTCAGGCTGGGTCATCACTATTAAAGATGGTGCTTGTTCACAACTGTTACCTGGTATTATCTTAGTCTTCACCCTGAAAACCATCTGCTTGACATGCTTTGTCTAGGCAAGCTGTATGGCAGAAAATGTTGTCTGTTGGGGGGGTGGTTTTATATGATTTTTATGCTACAGTTTGATACTCTGATCTTTTAAAAAAAAAAAAAAATTGTTTTCTTCTATGTTCAACTGCAGTCACTTCATCTCCATTTCCTTCTGGTGCTCTGCACAGCTCGTATCAAATAACATCATGAAAAAATGAGTGGGGGCTGGGGGTATGGAGTCTTGTTGGACTCTGTTGCAGCTGTGATGGAATGGTTGGTTATCCATAATGACTGGGAATATAGGCCCAGGGCCTCCCATTGTGTGTTCATTCACCCTGGCAGCTGCTTGCATGCACGCTAGTGCTATTTTAAATGCTGCTGAGAAAGCCAGAAGAATAAATGTGGCTGCTTCCCCAATCTTCGGGAGGATGTCTTTCACCGCAGGTTTCAAATATGCCTGGCTGAGCAAGACGCAGGGCAAGGGCACTTGGAATTGGACTTGTTTAATGAAAAGGGCATGCTTAGAAATAGTACATGGGACTTCTGCACTCCATGGGTCAGTGGCAGGAAAATCCAACTCTTATCTTGTCTACCGAGTGCTGGTTGGAAGAAAAGAGCTAGCAGCTATGAGTGAGCAGTCCAGCTGCTTTTGAGATGCAGGGGATGGATAAAAGGATTAGCTTTCCCGTGCTGCCCTTGGTAGCAGCAGTGTCAGTCGTCGTGTTCATAGCAGTGAGCTACTTTTCAAGCAGCGCTGCCTTTCTTCAAGTGTGTTGGTCTCAGCACTGAAAACTCTTACACAAGCTGTGGGGAAGAAAATGTCTGTCGGGTTGATTTTGATGCTTTGTACATTTTTTTTAAGGTTTCCCCCTTGTATAATAAACTACTTTTTTCAGTATTTGGGCTTCAGCATTTTGCTTTGTAAGCTTCACAGAGCATGCTGTGTGCTTCCTTCTAGGTGGCTGTTCCTACCCTGATCCTCTCTCAGGGCCTCTAGATTTTTATTCCCTCCCACCTTTCTCCTCTTCTCCCAACCTGGGGCGTAAGTCAGCCTGCCCAGCTGTTTGATCCAGCTAATGATGTCAGAACTAACTGTTTGGCAGGGAAAAAGGCAGTGGCTCCAGGCGATACGCTTTTAGTTTCGACTCAAGAAGGGCTGTTTAAAACCTGGCATGCTGCAACGTGTAGCAAAGTTTTTGATTTCCAGTGGGTGGTACACGTCTCCCCCCTCACTCCTCCCTTAACCCCAAACTGAACAGGGTTACGTACTACTGAAAGTGCTGTCCCAAATGAGGAAAACGTGGCCTGTTATAAAGCCCATCGTTGCAAAAAGTGCAGGTGTGCCTTGGCTCTTTATGTCCTGCTTACACCCCAGTTTGGGTAGTTCTGTTGTCTCTGCTTTTTTGAGAGAGATGGCTTTGGAGCAGGTAAAGTATAGCTCAGTGGTGCTCTGTGGGCTGAATGAGTGGTGTGGTGCTGACCTGTGGGCTGAATCGGGCCCTGCACATCAGGATCCATGCTGTGCAGCCACAGGGCTGGAAAATTGGTAGCAGGGGAGCGGGGCCACCATTCCTCAGCCACCAAATTTTCTAGTGGTTGAGCACCCCTCATACAGATCCTTTTGCATAACCCAAATGTGGGCCACCTCTTGAAAGAGAGAGAAACCTTACTAGGTAGGAAGTGTCCAAGGCAAATTGCAGCCTTCTCCCACTGACCATCACTGCTCGAGACCTTTTTTTCTTTTAAATCCCATTCAGAGGATGACCTCTGCAGTGAGCCAGTTGTGACTTGGCAGCATCCGTGCCACTTTCAGCAGCATATTGCCTTTAGATGTCCCTGGGAGCAAGGTTATGACGGGATCAAATGCTTCAGCATAACTTGAGATATGCTGATGTGCTTGACATTTCTAGTTTTATTTGAATTCTGAGGGGTCTTATGTTCTTAGACAACAAGTGGTAGAAAAACACTTAATGTAACCCATTCTGCTTTTCTGTATTCTCCAAAGGAAATAAAATGTAAGACCTCGTGTATGGCGGCTTCAGCCTAAAGTTGCTGTATAGGATTTACCTCTTGGGGGCAACCTTACCCTGCTTCAGGCAGGAGTCTAGCTTTTGTCATTGCCAAAGACAAGGGAGTTAAATACGCACTTAGAAGAAGATGATGACTCATTGTGTATCATCGCTCTCTTTCTCTTTTTCCATTATCAGATCATTTTGGCAATAGATGTGTTACTGTTTGAAAGGATTTAAAGGGACACCGTTACGGCTGGCTGGGCTGAAATGCTCAGTCCCTTCCAGAAATCACAATCGCACTGTGTAGAGGGTTTCCTTGATGTCTCCACACTGTTCCTGCTGATACCACTCTCCTCCCCAGAGAAGTGCTGCCAAAAAACTTGCTGTGGCCTAATTCATTGCCTGTAGATCTGGGAGTCTAAGGTTTAGGATTGCTTCCAGCTGTTCTTGCCTCAGAGAGACCTCTGGCAAGCCCACTTCACCTGTCTCTGCTTTGGCGCATCTTGTCATATACATAAAAGAGAGACCCCTTTCCTCTTGAAATTTTAAAACTGAAGGGACTTGCTGGTTCATCTGGTCTTGCCACCTGCTGTTGCAGGCAGCCACATCATATAATCCCATTCATAAGCCATTATTTTGAACTCCTATTTAAAGAGCACTGAGATCTATGGCAGAATAAGGCCCCCTATTAACACCACAGAATCCTACTTCATATATCCAGTAACCCTCCCAAGACCAGACTCTCCTAACAGCTGTCATGCAGCGTGCTGTGAGGATATTCTTGCTTTAGGGGTTAGAAATGATGCCTGGAGGCATGTGTAGCTCATCCTGACTGATGGATTGCGGTTCTTTCCTGCCTCCCCTTGTGAAATGCCCTTGGCAATGAGCGGTGGGATGATATTATCGGAGCAGGTACAAGAGGAGCCTGGTCACGAGATCTGGGGATAAAAGGTTGACTGGAGAGGGCCACACTGCAAGATGCAAACTGCAAAGGTAGGTGGATTTATGGCTATTAATATTTCACCCTTCACCCTGAAGCATCCCAAGGTGTTCTACAAATTATATGCGTGTGACTGGCTCGGAAGCAGGCAACTAGAGGAAAAATAAACGGGGCATGTTCAAGCAAAGGGCACCGGAAAGGACTACAATGGTTTTCATGTCTAAGCAGAGCAGACCTTGGAGGCTTTGAAGGTGTTATCCAAAAGATGCATACAGGGTTGTGCCCAGACCTTGGTGGTTCTAACTTCAGCTGAAGAACTGAGTCAGCCCTAGTGGGAAAGGAGCTGCTGACTCCAGAGAGCCTCAGCACTTCGAACTTACTGCTTTAGTCTATTAAACCATCCCCTCCGGCATTTGGTGTGCTGGCTCTGACTGTCCTTCTTAATAGCATTTTTTTTAATTAGCTGCATGGGTATGAGTGTAAATTCAAAGGATTTTTTTTTTTTTTGCTGGCTGTGAAAAACTTCTAGTAATACTAGAGACACAGAAGTATTGGGATGTGAATACAGTGCTGTGCAGAGGCTTGTTTTTAAGTCTTCTGTCTACAGCTTTCCAAAACCTGATTTATTCTTTCTGAGGGGTGGCTTTTTTAAAATATGGCAATTTCAGATTGATCCAGGGTAAAATAGAGGTCTGACGCAAGTCCTTTTTGCTAGAACTGGCAGAGAAGTTAAACTGACGGTGGCGTCTAAACTTAGATTTGATTATATTTAGAAACCTGCAGGCTAGCTTGTAGTGGGTCATGTACATCCCAGAAGATTTGAGGCAGATCTGTGCAAGTATGGGGGGGGGGACCATGAAAATGCCTATGAAAGGCTTGAAGAGTTGCAGTGAGTTAGTGAGGAAAGCTTAAATGCAAGATGTGTTTCTTTCACAAAAGGATGCAACTGCAACCTGTATCATGGGTGAGCAGAAGTTGTCATCCAAAAGGTGTTTGTGATGAACCGGCGCATCTCCTTCCAGTTCTTGGAAGGCAGATGTCCCCATTGCCAAAACCACCCTCTTTGGCATCTTGACTTGGATATTAAAGACCTGAGTGAGGCCATGGAGCCCATGTTCTTGGTCCATACGCAGCAGTAATGCAGATCAAGACTGAAGCCTGCTGGAAGGCCAGCTGTGGAGGGTCACGCTTTCTACCCAAGCTGCAACACTTTTGCAGTAAGGCTTCTGTTCCCAGGACTGTTCATTCAGCACTTCCCATCAGCAATAAGGTTGCTTGTGCAATGGTAAAGGAAAACATTTTAAAACGCCAGAGATTAAAGTAGCTCATTTTGTCTGGTCCAGCAAATGCTTGCTTTGAGATGGTTGTAATTAAAGCTAAATTAATTTGAAAATATTTTAATGACTGGAATATGTTCTTGCTACTTGCTTGGGGGTACCCTACTGTGAGAATATGTTGGTAAAGACGCAGTGCTGTGATTATTGTATTAGTTCTCCCTGACTTTTTATTTGGTTTAATTATTTCTTATATAATCTTGCCTCTTTAAAGATGTTTCAGCAACATTACAGTGCCATCTCATCTATGTAAGGGAAGGAGTTTCTATGTCCAAAGGCACCCAGAAAAATCTTAGCGTGCGCGGATTGCTGGGAGATTAAGGGACTACAGGAAATCGATGCAATAAGATTAAAAATGACAAGACACATTCTGTCTGCAATAAGGTTTACATTATGACAGGGCTGGAGGGATTATAACATTCTTAATTGCATTACCACCATCTTTGCCTTTTTAAAGGGAACTTGTAACAGGCAGCGCTGATCTAGGTGGTTCCCAAACAATGGGCGATGGTGATGAAACCTGCTAATGCAGACCTGCCAAATCTCATTTCTTTGGAAGGGAAATCCCTTGTTTGGGACTCACGTGAATGCAGACCCTGAAATACTCTTCCTCCAATGGCGAAGATGTTCCAAAGAGAGACAGTTTGAAATCTTTAATGAAATGGGATGTCTCTCTCCATCAAGTTGCAGTTCAACAGCATGCTGGAAAGGCTGGAGAAAGGGCCTGTGTTCAGCTCTTAGGGAGGGGCTGATAACCTACTTTTTTTTTTTTCATATTTACTCACCTGGCCTCCTCCTGATGGTAGCATTGGATCAGCATGTCTGGATTGGTGAACATTTGAAAGCATCTGCACCATCAGGGTAGGGGTCAGGGGGCAAGAAAGCAGCATCGAAGGTCAAAGAAAAATGATTTGGTGCTTAAGGGACTGGCTTGGTGTTTGTGAGGCTTCTCCATCCTGTGTGATCTTGGGTGACTGATCCCAAATTGCAGGGAAGGCAAAGCATTGTGGATCCTGTCGCATTCTGTGGCTTTTGAGGCTCTGCATAAGATAGTCGCACTGGCTTGAACCTGGGCCGCTCACCTGAGTTAAACCTAGTTCCTTCATCTTTTTACTGTACTTTCAGGGCATAAAGCCTGCCTTTATTTCTTTAAAGGATGGAGAACAACTGTTCCCTGTCAATGTCTGATGAAGTCAGCTAGGGTTCATGAAAGCTTGTGCTCTCTATGTATCAAATCTTATTTAGTTAGTTTATAAAGGTGCGTATCTACCCTGCTTTCTGACTCGCTGCAGACTAACATGGCTAACTACCTCTCTCTCCAGCAGTAAAACAAGGATAGCAGCACTGCAGAGGCACGTGAGCAAAAGATGGAGCACTCAGATGTGTTGGCAGCTAGGGGCTGGTAAAAGTGCCATGGCAGAGAGCGAGAAGAGATGTTTTGTCCCCCCGTGATGACCAGCCTGAAGCTGACTTTTTTTTCCCCTTCCTTTGAGCCAACGTTGGGGAAGAGAAGGAATATGGGGGTGCTGAGTACAAAGTATATTGCTCCAGAACACCCTTGCTTTCATGAATAGCCCTTATATAAACTCAAGGCTGTTGTAACACCTGGTAGTGCCACTTGCTTTATGTATTATTGAAGCCCTGGCTGCTGCCTGTTTTGCAAGTCGCATGTTAAATGAATCTCTTAAGGTCACGAAGCAAGGCAGAGTCAGAACCCAGTGCTCTGCTCTTGCAGCTTAATCCCACCTGCGCTGTGCTCGTTAGGAAAAAGTAGGCTGAGTGCTGCTCGCGAGGATGTACGTACGCATCTCAAGCAGCCTGCGGGTTTTAAGTGCGGTATTGGCGGCATTCAGTGGAGAAAGGGCTGCTTCTGCAACCTTTCCCTAAAGGCCTGTTGGTCTTTCATTGCTTATCACTTCTTTTCCAGCAGCACCTACAGGCCAAATCAGGGTTCTATGGTGCAAGGCACTGTACAAACCTATCCCAAAGAGCTTATAGCCTAAATGTTCAGGCGTGATAGGGGCGGATGAGACGAGCAGGCATGTTATCCAAAGAGTGTATAGCTTTTCATGGGTCAGAAGCAGCGATTTTTTTTTTTTTTGTGCTTGACTTCTTGGAAGGAAATTTCCCATGTGCTTGGAGGAGGATGAACAGTGATCAAACTGCGAGCAGTGGCATTGCCCACCTCCAAGGAGAGAGTGAGAGGGCAGCTTCAAACCAGCGCTGTAGGAACGAGGAAGTGGGGCCGGAGGATACATCCAGTCTTGCTGTGCAAAGCTACAAACCAGTGCCACAATCCAGGCTCAAGGCAGCAGGGTCACCAGCCTTTTGGAGCTGTCTTTGCAGCCGCAGCTCCCCTTTGAGAGCCTGAGCGGGGGAAGTCAGTAAAGCACTTCCGTGTACTTTTCCAAAGCCTTGAAGCAAGTGAACAAAGCCCTGTTGGCCTCCCCTGCCATGACTCAGCCTCTTCTTCTTCCTGAGAAAATTGGTGCTGGCATCATGTTCCTCGCTGAGTGTCCGTGATCATCTGGGAGCCTGGATTTTAATGATCAGCCCTGGGCAAAAAAAAAAATCCAATCTTCATCACTAGGTTGCTGCAGGGTGTTTGATCTGGAGGTAACAAGGCAGTCGCTCTATTCTGCTGCTGCTTTTGAGTCGTGGAAGCGATAAACTCAGCACTTCACTAGCAGAAGTGAAAAGCAAGTGCATGTTGCAGCAGACACAAATAGGGCACGCTTGAAGCTTGAGTTCCCTCTTCTGTGTTCCCCTCTTAGTTCATTAGTTTCTCATACAAATTCTCTTGTAATTGACATTTTCCCGGCTGGCCGCCCACCCAGGAGGACAGTTGTTTTGAAAGTTTGCTTCAACCACTTAAAAAAACAAAAACCAAACATTTCCCAGTGTGTTCCAGCCAGAAATGTTGCATGTAGATCATTTTGACAAGCATCAAACTTTGTTTTGCTTTGTTTTTAATGGATTTTACTGGGCTCAGGGAAGGACAAAGACACTCAGCCTTGTGCGATGAAAACTGGTGCAGAAGTTCTGGTAGGGTTCATGTGATGGTCCAGGAATTGCATGAGAGACACGGATGTCTTGGGGCAATATCTCTTACTGGATGCACTGCTTAGTTGGGATAAGGGGTTTTGAATGCAAGAGAAGTCTGAGCAGGGAGAGCCGATACAGCAGGGTTAAAACACAGTGGTAAGAGGAGGGTGAGAAATTCCCAGGAGTAGCAGGGAAGCAATTAGAAGAAAGGAAGCTGTTTACTGGGAGATCAAAAGGGAAGAGGGTCTTTCTCACCTAGGCAAGAAATCCTTGCCTCTGAGAAGTTTTGAAACTTGAGGGTTTTTATTGGTATGCTTGGCATCGCGGGCTGTATTGTTTGACTTGCTCCTTCTCTCTCTGTAGCTCTCTCCTTTTATAACACATCTTGTTAATGAGCCTGTATAAATTGGCCCCCGCACAGAAATAGAAGGTCTAACTCATTTTCTGTGTGGCGTGGGTGTGCGATGCTGTCTTAGAGTCAGCAGCGTTGAAATCCCTGAACAGTGCAGCCCTGGCACCAGACTTGCAAAAACATCTAAATGATTTTAAGTGCCTCCAGTTTTTGTTGGGTGCAGGTTGTAGCTGTGTTGGTTTAAAGGTTTTTTGGGTAAACCTGATGGCTTTTATTAGACCAACTCAAATAGTTGGAAAATTTCTTCCTTGCAAGCTTTTGGATATAAATACCCCTTAACAGGCTGGGGAACCATCTGACCCCTGGAAATGGGCCTTGGTTTCCAGGATGCTCTGAGCACCTGCCCCCCTGGAAATCTGGAGCATCTCAACTGGGACAAACTCCTCCCATCTCCTTTGAAAATCTTGTTGCTGATGTTTGCAGCTCTGGGGGTTTCCACTCAGTAAGACCTACAGGAATCCCTATGTCTCTGTGCATTTTGAATGCATATTGTGAGGATGGAGTTATGGCTGATTTACTGTTTGCATAGTATCTGCTGGAGGGAAATGCAAGATTCAAGTACGTTTCAACCTATTTATTACAATTCCCAACCTCTCTCTTTGAATTGGAATAAAAAGGTTTTTCCCTCCAAGTTGTTCTCTCCTCTCTTGTGGTTATGTGCCCTCAAAAGACGCAAGTTTTTGCTTTTCAATAAACAGCAGCCCAAAAATGGTGAGGGTCCCTTACCTCCTTGTGTCAGTGCCGTTCCCCTGGAGCCACTATCTTCAGGGTGATAAGTGACCACAGTTCTGGTTGTGCACATTCATGAAAACCCTCAGCCCCTGCCAGAGTTGGGGTTACTCTGAAGTCTTGGCCCCTTGCGCTGAGCCTTCTTGGAAGCCCTTTGAGACCCCGAGCTGTGCAATGCGTTTTACTGTATGGCAACAAATAATGCGACGTGTCAGCTCCCTGGGGAGGCAATGCTGTGCTACTCGTTGTAATTCCTCCTCCTGACTCCTACACTGTCGAGGGATCCCATTTCCTTATTTGCATGCTGTTCTTCTCTAATGGTTACACTGCTACGTTATCGTGAGCTCTGCGTGTTGTCTAGGAGGTCCCCGTCACAGACCCAGGGCTGCGCTGAGCTCGAAGCGGACAGCAAAAGCAGCCCCTGCCCAAAAGAGCTGGCCATCCCAGCCCAAAGCTAGAGAGTCTCCAGCTCCTGCCCTAAGCAATTCACTGCTGTGTCTTGAGTCTTTGCTGTTCAATTTTTCATGCATCTTCTGCATCTGATCGTTGCACCATTACAAGAGGAGGCTCAGCAGGGCCGTTTAATCTGTCTTTTTCCGCTTAATAGCTAACCATGTACAAACAGAGCAGGCCTAGTGATGTATTCTGGTGTCTGAACCAGCTTCAGGAGGATGACACCACCTAGAACACAGTGAGCACCACAAATGGGGCATGCAGGTCCCTTAACGAGATGCAACATTACAACTTCATGCTTCCTAAATTGGCCGAGACCTGGAACAGCAGAAGAATATCAGGTTTTAAGGACACAAGGGCCTTTGATCTGAGAGAGGGCAGTAAATGAGCACTGAATTGGCTCGGCTCTGCTTGTCTGAATCAACATTTCCTTCCCCAGAGGAACAAGCCTGAGGGACTGGGAGCTCTGCTCCGTATTTGTTTATTATGGAAATCCTCAGAGCTTTATCTGTGCAGAAGGCACAGAAAGTCTCACGGTTTCCCATGTGCGGCAGCAACGTATGTAACGGTGGTGGTGATGAAAGCCCTGACCCGGCAGGAAGCTATAAAGAGACTCTGACTTGCATGGGGGTAAATGGTGTAGGGGAAAGAAGGGGGATAAGGGGAGGTTTTTATCTTCTGCATAAAAGCATTTGTGCAGACACTAATGCTGGCAACTTCTGCAGTTTTATGCTGGGTCTGGGGCTGATTCTCAAGGCTGCAGTGCCTGCAGCCTGGGGATCTTTTTGCTTTCTTTTTTGAAGTAAGCTTCTAGTCCTCCATCTTCCCAAGGAAGATGTGAATGGCCCCGACTCTGCCTGTTCCAAATCCAGGTATTAAATGCCATCTAACCCAACACGTACCATTCCTGAGATCTCTGCATGCCTTCAGTTGCCCGTGCTACATCTGGGCAGCACACGTATGAGAGAGAGCATAGATAGCAGACGGGGGTTAGATTTTTATTTAGATTTGTGAGGCCAATACTACGTTCCGTCCCCCCCACTTAAATTAAAAATGCAGATTTGGCTTGACCGAGATGATGTTTTATGAAATTGTGCCCAGGATCTTGGGTGAAGCAATAGGGGAAAAAACGCCCTAAAAAAATTGAAAACATCGTGTCACTGAAACAATGTTTCGGAACGATGGTTTTTGCCGACAGCGTTTCCTGTCGATCTCAGCTTCACTTGTGTCGTGAAAAAAGCTTCAACAAAGCCTTCAAAAGAGACCAAGCTGCTAGTTTCGGGGTGAACAAATCCTTTCATTCAATCCTAGATAATTTTATTTTCCAATTTCTTCTTTCGTGGGGAAGAATTGATGCTTTCTTTTGAATCTGGGCTTATCTAAGAGGGTATTTTTTCCCCCAGCCAATGAATTGGAAAAGAAATGCAGTGCCAGCTGCCCTGTACCACAGCGTAGGCACCCACCATCCCAGCCTCTGTCGGCGGTGCTGGTTAGAACAGGGCAGAAGGGGTTTAGGGTCCTGGGTGGGGGGAAGAAGACCCCATGATTCAAATGCACCAGCCCATTGTCATGAGTGCTTCCAAGGGGAGAGCTGTACCGGTGCTGGTGACAGTGGGAGGTTTTAGGGCAGAACAGCTGGGCATGGCAGACTTTCAGAGGAGCAAGTTTCCCTGTATTGGGTTGCACCGAGGTGGGGAGAGACTCCAACTAGCAAGAGAACGTGCTGGTCAAATGGTCAAACTTGTTGGGACTCCAGACTGGAAGACGGTCAGGGACTGCAGTCAGAGAGAGGATCTGCTCCCTGGGGCTGGCTGCAGGCCCAGCAACGGGCTGCGTCAGGGCAGTAGAAAAAGCTGCTCTCAGCCCCTGAACTTTCCTCCTCTTTCAGTCTCCAGCTCCCCGCCTCTAAATGGAGGCAGTTTCAAGCTGCTTGAAACACGACCGAAACGGCGGCTGATGTGGTCCTGATTGGGAAGAAGCCCATCCATCGCGCACCTGGTTTTCAGCTCCCCGTCCCTCCATTCCTGCAGTTTGTGTTCCTCCTCTGCTGTGAAGCCACCCGTCCCTTGCACATCTGGGAGCTGAAAACCCTCCCTTCGTTCATCGGTTGTTTGAGCGTCTGGGATCTGCTGTTCTAGCCGGGGTAAATATAGCCCTGAGGAAAGACAAAGACGGAGACAGCCTCCGGTCTTTTAGGTCACTGACTCAACCCCACCAGCCCCCGTCGGGGTTGGGAAGAGAGAACAGATCCTGCGTGCTCATGTTGGGACAGATGCGTCTCCGGCCACCTCTTGGTCCCTGCCGATGCCTCTCACCTGGGCACGATGAGAAGAACCAGGATGGACTTTGCCAGCCTGCAAGAGGTTTCCGCCTCGGACTTAGTGCCATGGTGATGGCGAGTATGGTGTCCTTGGGGAGCTGACGCATGTTGCGGTGCTTAACTGATGTTTAATTTGGCCTTGAGCTTTTGGGGACTGCTAGTGATTTGAGAGCGATGCCAGAGGGGAGCTGCAGGCCAGGACGGAGGAGGGTGGCTGGGAGTTGGGACCTGCGAGGGCAGGGGGCACTGAGCTCTAGCGCCAGCAGACGGGGCAGTGAGGTGGGACTGAGGGGCATTGGCATGGCTGCTTGCGTGTGGGAAGCCCAGAGTTTCCTTTCCCTTGGTATCATTGTTACCTCCCTTTGCAGGATCCAGGTTGAGATCCAGAGGCCTCCAGGCAACTGCCCCATGGAGCACCTGAGCTCTGGCAGGGGGAGCTGCTACCTGAGGAGGAAGGAAATCGCTCAAAATTTCCTCCGTGACACACTCAGCTCCTGTCTGGAGCTGGAAGGAGCCTCGGGAGTCATCTGGCCCGACCCTGGGGTCTCGCTTGGCCTTCTCCGACTCATTGATAAGTGTGAGGGCATCTGCTCTGGTACCAGCTCTCGGAGAGGCCTTGGTGGAGGAGGAGCCCTTGCCTGAAGCGGGGGAGAAGGGCTATGTCGCTGTCAATGGACGTAGCATTTTGTCAGCAATGCCACACAGCCGGGGCCCCCTCTCCGCACCAGGTGTCGGGAAGACGGGGCTGGATGCTACAGAAACCTGCCTGGTGTGCGTGATGCTCTCCCAGGCAAATGCCCACAGCTTGGGGCTGCCGCGGCAATGCACAAGTGGGGAAGGGATAGCTGGGGGCACGCCCCGGTCTCTGCAAAGCTCTGGGTCCAACGGGCGCATGAGATCAGTGGCTGCTTCCCTCCCCTGTTGCTTTTTAGACCTTTGCCACTGCTGGCAGTGGTGATATTGCAATGTGGGCGCGGGAGATGCTGTCTGTGTGCCATCCCAGCTTGCTCTGCCGTGTGCCCAGAAGAGCCCTGTACCCAAGGGGCACAAGGCAGATGGACACCGGGCCAGGCAAACACCTCCAGCGCTGGACCCACAAAGGCTCAGCCCTGACCTTGAGCCCACTTGGATCCGGGGTCAGGAGACGATGCGAGGTCTTTGCACCCTGGTGCCTCTGACTGCCAGCAGCTCACCAGGGATCAGGGCCGAGGTCAGAAACTCAAGTCTGTGCCTGGTGGCTCAAGTAGCCGCCACTTCCTCGCGCGCTGCGGCGGCTGCCGTGCCACCTCCTAGGATCTCAGGAGGTCTCGCTGGGCCGGGATGTGGCGAGTGCATGCCGCCTGCCTGAGCTGTGGGAGTGACTCTAATTATGCTGCCAGCTTGTTTTCAATTTAGTGCTGCTGGAGATTGGATTCTGCTAAGCCTCTTAGCTCGTGTTTATGCCGCTGTGATCTGTAATTAAAACGTCTTTCCGCCTCTCATTTGCCAGCTCCCCGCCCTGGGTTGGCCGGGCTCAGAGAGAGGGCACGGTCCTTTCTGCAGCTGTGTCGGCGAGGCGGCTTTCTGACCTGCTTCCCCCCAGCCCCTCAGACTTGGGTATCTTAATGCCAGGAGTCGGGACACGGGTCCTTGTCCCTGTGGCTGCAGTGCAGGGGGAAGGATAGGGAGAGGTGAAGTGACCCCCCCCCCCCCCCAAGGTCACACACTGAGTCTGTGGCAGAGCAGAGGATGGTCCCCAGGTCGCCATCCAGCACGGGGGTCACTGCCCCCTCCACACTTAACCCCTTCAGGGCTGGCAAGAGAAGCTGGAGATCTCAGGATGGGTGCAGAGCCCTGCCCTGGGACCAGCGGGGCATTGCTGGAGGGTTTCATCTGTGCCCCGGGGGCAGCCTCTAACAAGCCCCCCACCCTTCCCAACCCATCTCACCCAGACCCTCCAGTGCAGTCACTCCTGCAACACCCCCCCCCAACCCCTTGCAGTTGGTTTTCAGACAAACCCACTGAGCCAAAGTTGGCCATGAGAGAGTCCCTGCCTTGGGCGGTGGCTTGCGATAGCTGAAACCTCACCCAGATTTAATTGCTCCCTCTCTTGCTTCAGTGAAACGGGGCTCCCTCGCCTGCCCACTCCACCGGGGACCAGGATGATGGACGGGCTGAGTCTGGGGTGGAACGCGGCAGCTATCGGGGATGATAGGCCCCGAGGTGGGGGTGAACACTGGGCTTCGTGGCTGGGGGCCCTTGTCCTTCGCAGGGGTCGTTGCTCGGGTATGGTTCAAGGTGCAGCGTTGACCGCAGCCCCAGACCCCACCTGGGCACTGCAGATCTGGCCCTTTTGTGGGGGAGCTGGGGGCTGTTTGCATCTCTACAGCAGGACAAAGGTGGCTTGGCCTCGGGTGCTGCAAGCTGCTCTCCCCGCTCCCCCGCTTTGGCGTTGATCAGCTGCCGTGTTTCGCCATTTCAGTGACGTCTGTAGAAATCCCTCTTGATGCAGGGAGCATGGAGAGCATCTTGGGGAGGGTGTTTTAGGAGCAATCGCCCAAGAATCTGCTACCTGCAGCCAGCCCGTATCAGATCGGTTAATACAGGATGCCGTCCCCGCCCAGCCCTGCAGCCTTCTGGGGGAACAGAGGATGGGACTTTGAGGCTTACATCCAGGCGGTCTTCAGCATCTTCTTGTAAGGACCCTTCCTCCAGCGAGTCGCAGCTGATGTGGCCTGACGGGGATGTCCCCACTGGTAGTTTTGTTTGCAGCCACCTGGTTGTGAAACCCTCACCCCTGGCTGTGCCACGAGGGACCTGCTGCAGCCTGGAAAAAGGACCCCTCCGCCTCCTGCTTGCAGAGCAAGGGGCTTTCGAGGAGCTGGAGAGATCCCTCTCCCCCCCCGGCTGGCGGGTACCTGCAGGGTGCTCTGCCTGGCTGCTTCATTGCTGCCTAATGAGCTGCTTTGCTTCCTATTTTTTTTTTAACCCAACCTTGGCTATCGGTATTTTCCTCCTGCCTCGATCAGGCCCAGCTGCACTCTGATTTCTAAGTCGTGGTCAAACCTGCATGGGGCAGAGGCTGGAGCCTCTGGGATGGCTCCTTTATTTATAGCAGCTTTAATCCCATTAATATTTCTCTGGCTGGCACCCCTCTTTGCTTTGATGGAGCTGAGCTACTGCTGAGTAGCAGCCGTGTTTTGTAATCTGACGTGTCCTGTAGGACCCAGCGGAGGGGAGGGAGAAGAGCTGGGTGATAGGAAGGGGGAAGCGGAGAGAGATTTAACCTGGATGCGGCGCTAGCAAGGTGGGGCACCCTTGAAAGGCTCTCGAGGCACCCCAGGGTCTGTCACCCCCATTGAGAATGGTTCCAGCTCCAATGCTAGTGGACGTGATTGTTGTTTTCTGGGGTCAGGCATTGAGTTTTCCCAGCAAGATGCTACATTTTGAAATGTATTTATCTGTGGGGCTTGCTTGCGGCTGTTCTCGGCCAGGCGGAGACTCACTCCCTGCTCTGGAGACCTGGGTGACATCCTGATGGCACCTCCGCAATGCGCAGGGTTCGTCTATACGGGAGAGCCCGGTTGCAAGGAGCCGAGAGGTGGGTTGAAATCCGCCTCGATGGCCCTGCTCTGAGTTAATCCAGGGTAACGCTGGCCTCTCCTTGCTAGCTCCTGTTGCTTTGGAAGGGGTTTAAGCAACCCCAAGGAGCAGCTCCTCTCTGCCTGTGTGTCTGAGCCTTTAGTTTCCAAGCCTAATTATTTCTCTGGCCCGGAGCAATGAAAATCGCTTGCGTTTGTCTGTCGTGCTCCCTAGTCTCGGCCCTGCAGGGGCTGTCTGGGTTTCCAACTCCCCCTCCCTCCCCCGAAACCAGGATTGATGGATAAACACCTGGCTGATTTCACAGGTTGAATTGTGAAATGCCTCCGCCTTGGCCTCTTGCAGCCCCTGCTCCTCACTGAAATTAAAAATGCAGGTTTCGGTGGGAGGGGAGGATGTTCCCTGCTCTCCCTGCACGCTTTGGTGGGTCTCGGGTTGTTTCTGAATTGCACCGGGGCTGCCCAAAGATGCCTCTTTAGCTAATGAAGCTTTGTAACGTTTGGTTTAAAACTATGCGGCACCCAGGTCTCTCCGTGCAAAGGGAACAATCGTGTCCTCGCAAGGGGAGCAGGCGACGCAGCTGGACCCAAGAGGCCTCTGGTGTTTGCACCAGGCTGGCAAGAGGGGGAGGTTGTGGCAGCCAGGGCTGGTGCAGGGAGGGGATGCCAGCTGGTGGCAGCTGCAAGAGGGGCAGGGGATGGATGGGGATGGATCCAGGATTTGGCGACGTGGGGGGGACAGTGACCCATGCGGCAGAAGCTGGGGTTTGGATTGATCCCAAGGGGCAGCATCCGCAGACGGGGATGCATCGGGGTCTGGGGAGACATCCTTGCTGCTGAGGCTGCAAACCAGAGACCTTTGTGTCCTGACTGGGCTGGGGCTGAAGATACCAGGAGACTGAAGCATCTCGTTGCACAATGTCCCCCAGAAATCTTGGCCAGGTGCTCTCCTTACGGGCTGAAGACGTGGCTGAGCAAAGCAGGTTTAGGCTGGATATCAGGAAACGCTTGTGCATTGCTAGAGCCGAGGCCTGGGGAAGTAAGGGGCGCTGTGCTGTCGGAGGCACCGTGTGCATCGAGTGCATCCCAGAGCTCCTGGCTCTGCCGGGTCAATACAGACCCCCAGGGCTTGCTGCAAGGGTGCCGGGTTGCTTGTCCAGATGTGGCTGCAGTGCATTCTGGGTACTTGCATCCCTCCATTTGCCCAGCAGGGGAGTAACTGCTTTAACTAAGGTTGCACAACAGTTTTGATTCCAATCCTGTTTTGGTCTCTCGCAACATCCCCCTTTTGGGATGAAAATGCCCAGGCTCGAGCTCTGCCCTGGCCTTTCAGGAGGGCAGGGGGAAAAAGGCAACCTCTGGGGGACAGCCAGATGCTGGTTCAGTGCAGGCTTCCCCCCGAGCCTCAGCTGGGACATCCAAGGCACCTCCATTCATGCCCAGGACAGGGTTTTTCCATGCACGACCTGTGAAACTTGCTGCTGCAACTCCGTTCTCTCCGGGCGGGAGGGTCTTGCGTCTTGCCTTGGATAAAGCATTCCCCGAGTGCTACCGTTCCCCACGCCGGCTGGCCTGGGAAATGGGGGCTCCGAAACAGCCGGTATGACCGGCTCAGGCCTTCTCCGAGACCCGTGGGCAGCAGGCTCCTGCCCTGCATTTGTAGCAGGGGGCGAGGCCTGGAGCCTGCCTCTGCCGTGGTGTAGACGAGGCTCCGGTGCTGTCGCATGCAGAGCCCTGGGCGCTCGGGCACCGCATTGCCCAGCCCCTCGGAGCCCGCTGCTGCCAGGGGAAGGCTGATGCTCTGAAACCCTTCCCCATCTCTTGCTCGGGTGCCGCTCCTCTAATGAGCGGGGACGCTGCTTTGGGCTGTCTGGCTTTCGTGTCTGAACAGGCCGCCGCGTACCTCATCCGCAGCCAGCGCGCGGCAGGGGGGTGCTGTGGCTATGGCGGGACCCCAGGCTGAGATCCAGGGCGCCCTGGCACAGGACTGGAAGGGGCGAGGCGGGGATCAGATGAGCCGGAGTCCATTAGCTCGGCTTGCTCGGGGATGTCTCCCTGCCAGCTGCCAGCCAGCTGGTTTTCTCCTGTTTTTGCTAAGGTTTCCACCCCAGCCCGGGGCTCCTGGGGGAGCTGAGCTGGGGCTTAACTCTTTACCAGCTGGCAAGTGCCAAGGTGGCTGCCAGACAAGGGGGCAGCTCTGTCTTGGACCCACCCTGGCAGGCGGCTGCAGCCAGCGCTTCAAAGCAGAGCTATCCGGGGGCTGCGGTCTCTGGTATGAGGCGGGAACGTGGGCAGAGCCGGGAGGACGCAGTAGCGCCAACTCTCCCGGCCTCTCCGTGGGGAGCAGGAAGGACGAGCTGCACCTGGACAACCAGAACCGCTGCTTTTCGTTCCATTAAAACCCTGTCTGAACGGGAACGACCCACGGAGAAAGCTTTGTGCTCCCTGCAGGGTCCTGTTTCAGCAGCCTCCAAAAGGAGTTTGTCCTAAATGAACCACATCATTTTCATACCCATTTGAAATTTGTTTTTCCCCACGGTGGTTTGGAGAAAAAAATCTGCTTCCTATGTTTCCAAACAATCAACATCATCAATGACCTGGAAGATGGCACAGGGTGCACCCTCAGCAAGTCTGCAGATGACACCAAGCTGGGGGAGTAGTAGATACGCTGGAGGGCATGGCTAGGATTCGGAGAGACCAAGATACATTGGAGGATCGGGCCAGAAGAAACCTCATGACGTTCAACAAGGACAAGTGCAAAGTCCTGCACTGAGGAGGGGGCGATCCCCTGCACCGGGGCAGGCTGGGGGGGACAGGCTGGGCAGCAGCGCTGCAGAAAAGGCCCTGGGGGGATGGGACAAGGAGCTGAACAGGAGCCAGCAGTGCATCCTTGGTGCCAATAAGGCGACTGGCGTCCTGGGCTGCATCGGTAGGAGCGGTGCCAGCAGACAGAGGGACGTGATTCTTCCTCTCTGTTCAGCACTGGGGAGGCCACATCTGGAGTCCTGTGTCCAGCTGTGGGCCCCCGCGACAGAAAGGATGTGGGCACATTGGAGAGAGTCCAGCAGAGGGCAATGAAAATTGTCAGGGGCTGGGGGACAGGACTGGTGAGGAGAGGCCGAGGGACCTGGGCTGACTGAGTCTGCAGAAGAGAAGACCGAGGGGGGTTGAATAGCAGCCTTCACCTCCCTGCCGGGGGCTGCAAAGAAGATGGAGCTGGGCTGTCCTCAGTGGGGGCAGATACAGGACAAGGAGCAATGGGCTCAGGCTGCAGCAAGGGAAGTTGAGGTTAGATATGAAGAAGTTCGTCTTAAAGAGATTAGTAAAGCACTGAAATGGGCTTCCCAAAATGGTGGTGGAGTCTTACTCCTCAGAGGTGTTTAAGACTCATTTAGACAAAGCCTTGACTGGGATGATGCAGTTGGGGCTGGTCCCGCTTGGAGCAGGGGGGTGGACTAGATGTGACCTTCTGAGCTCCCTTCCACCCTCATTGTCTGTAATTCTATGATTTTTTCCTAATTAGCCTGGGAGATCTTCCAAAATACTTCACTGCATTTAAAAAAAAGAAGTCGTCGTCATTGTCAGCCCTGACCGTTCTCAGAGCGGAGCGCAGCGTCTCGCCTGGGTTTCCTGTTCTCTGCAAAACCATCAGTCTGGTCTCTTCATGCAGGTTTCCAGGGAGGGAGGAGGCCGGTCAGCCCAGGCTGGGAGCTGGAGGCGCAGAACCACAGCTGCAGGTGAGTTGCCCTGAGCAGCGCATGTCTCTGAGGAAGCAGGTGGTGAACCACGGTGGCTGCATGCAACGTAAGCACCCCCAAAAGAGAAGTGGCTCCCAGCTTTCCCACCAGCTGCAGCATGACAGTCTTGTCCTACTTCTCTCCCCTGGCCTGCTCCCGCTCTGCCATGGCTAGGACTATCGCACGCGAGGCCTGCTTGCCGTTTTGCCCCCTGCATTCTCCGGCTGCTGGCACCGGCCCCAGGGGCTCCCTCCTAGCCCCTGTCTTTGTCCTGTCTGCATCCCATGTTGTGAACCCAGATGGACCAGGACCCTCAGTGGGTATCCTCATCCTGTAGCATTTCACAGCCCCTTGGCTGGTCGTGATGTACAGCTCCATGCGCGCTGTGGGTGCTCGAAAAGGCAGGGTTCAGCTCCAGCACCGCGGGCCGAATCTGGCCGGGCCCCCTGGGCTCACGTAGGTCCCATCAGAGAGGAAGGGGCTCTGCACATGGCGCACCAGCCCAGGCTGCGTCAGCCCCGGACCCCTTGTGATTCCCTATGGGACCTCATCCGGCTCTGTCTGAGCACCAGGCACTTTGGGGGGAACGTCGCCTGGCAGATAACGAGATGATGACAGGGAGGCAGGAGACTGCAGCGTGCATTCAATGTCTGCTGCTGGCATGGCCGCCTCATGGGCACCGCCTGTGTCTATTCAGCTCTGTGCCTCAGTTTCCCCCCTGGGGAAAGCAGCCCTTTCGCTCTGTCTGGTTCTCGCTAGATGCCAGGTCTCCCTTGGGAAATGCCAGCTCTTTGCTTCCTCTCCTCTGACTGCTGGAGCAATCCTTCTGGTGCAAAGAGCTTGGACAGACAGGGCTGAACGGTCCTGATGTTGCACCTTCCTATTGGGAAATCTCTGGGTTTATCTTGTGCATCATATGTAAGTATTAGCACTGTCAGGTCCATGCCATGCATTACACGTGTGATACAATCGGCGGGTGCATCATGCAAGAAATGCAGGCCAGCCCCACGTGCCAAGTTGTTGTGATGCCATGAAAATGTCCATCCAGCTATAAAAGGAAGTACATGGCAAGTGCTTGAAAATGGGTAAAAGCAAATCAGGACTCGGGGTAGAGGTGATAGCTTTTATTTGACCGTCTAGAGTTCTGTAAATTTTTTCGCAACGAAATTAAAAAAAAAATTATTATTTTTGGGTCCAAAAATCTTGTTGGTCAAATAAAAGATATCACCTCTACCACGAATCCTGATGTGCTCTTGCCTCTAGACCAATACGCCTACAATTTGGATACCTGAAAATGGGTAACAACTTCACAGCTTTTATCCCGCTTGAACTTGAATGTGTATCAGAGCCCGTAGCTGGGCAAAGACTGCGCGGTGCCCTGCGGCACCCTGCAAAGGATCTCCTGGCGCCCTGGGGTTTGGAGGGAGAGTCGCCAGTGGAGGGTGTTAGGTCATCAGGCCAGAAGATGGACAGCACCTAGCACTGGTGATGTCTGGCTCTGACGCAGGACGCCGCTATTTTCACCATCGTCGCCGTCCGGGCACTGGTGAAACGCTGACGATGCAGGAGATGAATTCTGCTAGCGCCAGGCTGCAGGGCCATCACCATGTCCCCTGGGCTGGAGGGGGGCAGCCGGTACCGCTCCCTATTATGCCTGGCTGCCATGCAAATGGTCAAACCAAAGGTTTTTCGGGGGGCTAAGAGGGCTTGGAGCTCCCTGCTGCTCCCATGCACGGTTGAGTCAAGCGAGCTGCGAGCCATCTCCCTCCTCCCATTCATCACGGCCTTTTGGGGCATCTCTCTACTCCTTAAGGACCCCCCTGAAAAAAGGGGGTGAAATAACCTCCGACTCGGGTGGTCCAGAAGCCGGCCCGAGCGCCAGGCCAGAAATAGCTGTCAAGGTGCCTCCGAAGAGCGAGTGCGACCACCTGAAGGATGCTGCGGTTTCCATGGCAATCGGCTGCCCTGCGCTGTCCTTGCCAGTGCCTTTAACTAAAGGGGACGGTTGCAGTGGCACGAAGAAATATTAGTGCAGGGGCTCGGGGCCGTGGCAGGCCCCGTCCAGCCGGGTGCTGCGTGAAACGCTGTGGCTGGGGGGTCCTTGGAGGACAGGGCTGGTCTTGTGGCACCGTTGCAACACCCTCTCCCCTTGACCCCTGCCTCTCCGGCCAGGGGCGGGCGTGTCGCCTGCCGGTCAGGGCAGGCCACGGCCTCCGGCGTGCACACCTTTGCCCCCCAGCTCGCAGCGGGCCCCAGTCAGGCCGCGATCCTGCTACGGGGCAGAGTTCGCAGATGTGGCAATCGGAGGGCAGGGCTTTCCACAGCCGCCTTCCTCCTTCCAGCAAATCCCTTGGCTGCAGACGGGAAAAGCAGCTCCTCCAGCTCGCAGGGACCCGGGCGGCTGCCAGCTGAGTCGGCACAATTAGGGCAGAGCGGAAGAGACAGGCAGAGGGAAACCAGGCTTGCAAGGGGGACGTCCCTCCTGCTCCCTGGAGCTAAACTGGCTGTTCCCAATCTGCCCCACAGCAGATCTGGTGCAGAGCAGAGGACGCTTCGCGCCTGTACCCGCAGGGCTGGGACCCAGGGTGCTGACATCTGACCTTCCCCCGTGGCCTGAATGCTGCCTCAGATCCCTTTCCACCGGGTGGGAGCCCCTGAAAATGCAAGGGACCCTTGGTGCCCTGGCTCCTGCCGTGAGGAGGATGGGGGAGAGGGCTGAGACCAGCTGATCCCCACACCCGACTCCTGCTTTGGGCTGCAAAAGGAGGGGGAAACTTCCCCGTCCCTGCCCTGGCTCTTCCCTAGCCCCAGCCCGTGAGTGCTGCACACCAGCTAGACGTGCAAAACCCCAGAGCAAATCTGCCCCCCAGAGTGAGGCGTGGTGGGAGACGGGGGGCCGTGGCTGAAGGCCAGCACCTGTGGCCTGGGTCACGTGAAGTCCACAAGCATTTTGCCACTGACCGCTGCGGGCCCTGGAGCCCGAGACCTGATGAAAGGCCGCGGGGCCGGGGTGCTGCAGCCGAGGCGATGCTGCACGGCCTCTCGGCGAGGGCGATGCATGGGTCTTTGCTCACCTGCCCACGGGCCAGGCATGGGGGTTTGCAAGGCAGACGTGTCTCGATCCATCGCAGCCTTGTTTTGTGTTGTTCAGGCACCTCCTATTTCACCGCCGGCTTCCTCGAGTGCCCCGCAGCCAGTGAAATCACAGGATGTTTCTGGTCCTTGGTGTCCTGTTCTGGGCTGTTTGCCGTACCTGAACCCGTTGGGAGGGACAGAGTGCTTTTAATAGGCTAGAATATGCCTGTTTAACTAAACCCCTGCCCCTGTCCGAGGCCTGTTTCATGGCACCAAAACCCATTGCCTCTTTGCCTTTCTAAATGGCTTGCTTCACAGCTACGCAGCAGTTTAGGACAGGACGGAGGGTTCAGCGGGTGCCATGTTGGTGCTGGGGCAACACCTGGAGCCGTGGTGGGTACCAGCCGGAGACAGAGGGTGGGAGGTGGAGAGTGGCCCTTACAAGCATCGAGGCGCGGATGCAAACGCCCCGTGGCTCCTGCCCTGAGCCCGTCGGCTAGGGCTGAATCATCCCGTTTGACCTCGTTAATGTTTGGATTCGCCATCTCGAGCTCTGGCACTGGGGTAAACACGCTGCGTGTAGGTGTCTGATTTCCTGGCTCAAAGCGGAGTGGGCGGGAGAGGAGGGGAGACATTTATTTTGCAAGAGGGAAAGGAACAGGAGCTCAGGGAGGTGGCGTGTGCATCCCCAGGCTGACATCCAGGGAGGCTCCCTTCCTTCCCCTGACGGGGACCGGGGGCATGAGCACCCCTCACCCCTAGCCCTTCAGGCCGTGCTGGAGGGGCCAGGCTGGATGCCAGCACCTTCACCCCCTGGCCTGGGTCAGATGAGCGTTTTGCCACCAGCTTCTGCAGGGCTGCAGCTTCCCCTCCATCTCGAGCCAAGCTCTGAAGTGTTTTAAAGCTCTCCAAGCAGGTGGGGAAGGCGTTCATCCTACTCCTCCAGATGTGCCCCCCATCGAAGCCCCAACCTTACCCACGGACGAGGCGCTGTTGACGGCGGCCTGCCGGTTACAAGAGGTGGACAAGGCTCCTGTTCCTCCACGGAGCAACCCCGTGGGAAGACTCCCCGAGCCTAACTAGCCCCCGCTAAGTCGGTTTGCCGCGGCCAGGGACCTCCGCGCCACCTCCGGCAATTGATGGGACAGCTCGGGAGACGAGGAAACCAAACCCACGCGTGTCCAAGGCTGCAGCCGGGTGCATAAAGACGCGCACGCGGACCTGGCCGATGCATCGCACGGGAGGCCGCGCCGGCGCCTTGGCCCCGTCCGCGGGATGCGTCGGAGCGTCGTGGCGGACGAAGCGCGCTGGCGGAGCAGAGGGCCGCGAGGCCTGCCACTTGGGCTGAAAGGAGGGATGGGAGCTGGTTGGAAAGCCTGGAGGAGGAAGTAAACACAGGAATGAAACCAGCAGCTGATCCTGAGCTGGGAGGAGCCGCAAATTCCACCGAGGACAAAGAAATGCTGCGAAGGGCCCAGGAGAGCGAGACGTACCTGCCCCCGTTTCCCAGCAAGACTCCGGCTACGGTGAAGGCGCGGATGCCCGGGCGGGTGGGCGCTTCGCGATGCCGGGGGGCCGCACCTTGCTGGGGTGCCCCGCCGGGGAGGCGGTAGCCCCACGGCTCCCGGGCAGCGGTGGCCGGACTGGGGTGCTCGCAGCGTGCGGGGGCCGCTCTGGCCACGAGGCCATTGGGCACAGGCGACCGGGCGCCCAAAGGTGGGTCCGGGCGCCCAAACCTGCTGGGCACGGGGGACCGGCTGGTGCAGGAGGGGATGCTCTGAGCATCCTCACCTGGCGCGGAGCGTGCAGGTGGGGGTGCTGAGCTGCACCCTCGGGGTGGTCGCGGTCCCTCCCCCGGCCGCAGCCCAGCTCCCCGCCCCTCTCCCGGGCAGGGGCCGGCAGGTGGCAGCGCGGAGCCCCGCACGCCTGCTCCGCTCCTTGGCCACCGACCGGCTCCGGCTGCAGCCGCAGGTGAGCGCTGGGGGCTGCGGGCTGCATCCCCCCCACCCCGGGGACCCCCCTCTGGGCATCCCCCTTTGCATTTGCAAGCCCGCCCTAGGGACATCCAGCCCCGAAGGGACCGGGAAGGGGGGCTGCTTTCCCACCTGCCCCCTGCTTTGCTGCCTTGCGTCTTGGGTCTAAATTCAGGAGCCCCCCAGGCCTAACTCTCCTGGACTTTCAGCAGGAAGACGGGGGCTCCCGGGTCCCCGTGGGCAGCTGCCGATCCACGTTCATCCAGTGGGTCCCTGCTCATCTCCGCCTGGAGAAAGAGGCCCCGCTCGGATGCACCTCACGCATTTTGATGCCGGAGGCTCGCAGCCCTCTTGTTG
>NW_017728994.1:47029795-47030231 GCF_001723915.1 Gavialis gangeticus | reverse complement strand
CTCCGGCTGCAGCCGCAGGTGAGCGCTGGGGGCTGCGGGCTGCATCCCCCCCACCCCGGGGACCCCCCTCTGGGCATCCCCCTTTGCATTTGCAAGCCCGCCCTAGGGACATCCAGCCCCGAAGGGACCGGGAAGGGGGGCTGCTTTCCCACCTGCCCCCTGCTTTGCTGCCTTGCGTCTTGGGTCTAAATTCAGGAGCCCCCCAGGCCTAACTCTCCTGGACTTTCAGCAGGAAGACGGGGGCTCCCGGGTCCCCGTGGGCAGCTGCCGATCCACGTTCATCCAGTGGGTCCCTGCTCATCTCCGCCTGGAGAAAGAGGCCCCGCTCGGATGCACCTCACGCATTTTGATGCCGGAGGCTCGCAGCCCTCTTGTTGTGGCAACTCCGACATTTTTCTTTGTGGCTTTGGGCTGGGCGTTTTCCCCCCACCCCCCC
>NW_017728994.1:47023312-47029769 GCF_001723915.1 Gavialis gangeticus | reverse complement strand
CTGGTCGCCGCGAGGTTTATTCTGCAACTTTGGCAGGTCGAAGGGAACAAGCAGGAGGCTTTGGTAAGACTGATGCGTCGCCTGGGTCACGTTCGCTTCCTCTGTCGCCGCGTGCGAGCGGTCAATCCTAGCAGGGCGGCTGGCCTTCGGTGCTCGGGGCATTTAAAATCCTGGGGGGTTTGAAGAGCGGGGCCGGCAGCCTCTCGGGGCGGCAGGTTGGATGCCCCGTGGGGGCGGTGGTAATATTGTGGGTGGCAGTGGTTGCGTGGGAAAGGGTGGCGTGAGCATTGGCGCGCTTGTTGGGAGAGGAGACGTCCTTTTCTCCCCCTCCGAACACCGGGGCGGCAGGGAGCGTGGGGCGGCTCGCCCTTCCCCTCGTGCTGGACTCTGTGCAAAGGCTCACCCTGGGGATGACTAATTGCCACAATCAGCGTGCAAAGGTGAAAGCTGCCTGTCTCCTTCCAGCGGCTTTGGGATCCTCCCCTCTCTTGCTGGTTTTACCAGCCACATGGGACCTGGTTTCTCCTCTTTGTCCCCACCGATCACAACCACACGCTTCACATCCGGAGAGAAGCCGGGGGTAGGACGATGCCCAGAAAGCCTCTCTCAGACTCGGCCAGGCTTCGCCCTGTGCTGTATTTTCCCACTGTTTTCTCTTTTTAAATGCCCATGGCGAGAAAGGAAGTGGGACTCTTGATTCCCATCTAGGCCCTACACAAACACCGCTGAGCGTGTGCAGGGAGCTTCTCGGGGCACAAAGTGCTGGGCAGGGGTTTAAAAAAAAAATGAAAATCTTGGCCTTTGTCATATTTCACTGGAAAGTGGAGTGAAAAGGGGACAGCGCCTTCAATAGGACCCAAAAGTTAAGTGGTCAGTGGGAGCAGATAAACACAGTTCACTAAATGTCAAGCCAAAAAACAGAAAAATGCTTTTATTGACTGTTTCTGCTGGATTTGTTTAAAGAGGTGGTTTATCTTTGAATAAATAAAAAAGAAAACGGGCCTGCCTTGCGGTTAAAGCACTGGGCCGTGACGGGGGAGCTTGTGTCATTTCCAGGGCTCCTGCGTGCCTCACGTGTCGCTTTGCCTTTCCAGGCTTTGTTTTCCTACCTGTAAAATGGGGCTAATACTTCCCTACCTTGCAGGGATGAATCCATTCCTATCGACGAGGTGCTCGGGGGAGGGATTACGTGGGTGGTATCAGCAGACAAACACTGTAAAGAAATGTCTTTGAAACCCAAACCTCGCTGCCTGGAGGAAATGGGGAGAAAAAAACGAGTTCCCAGCAAACATGAAGCTGACTTCATTGCCTGTCATTGTTTGAGCCCAGTGAGATGTAACAAGGGCAGAGGTAGCGACAACAAACTAAAGGGCAGAAGGATCTGAAATGCTGGGGAATTTGCTAACCACTCGGTTAGGAAATTAGCTTCAAAACCGGGCTGCGAGGAGCCCCTTTAAAGCTGGAGCTCTGCTTCGCCCGATCTAATTGCTAAAATGATTCTTCTCTCGGGGAAACAAAGGACTGGAGCCACAAAGCCTTTTAAGGCTGAGCCGTGGATTGCGTACAGTGTGTTATGACAAACGCCGCCGCAGTGTTTGAAAGGGAAGACAAATGCCGGCTTGTCGGGCAACTTTGCCTTGGCCCTGGAGGTCTGGAGCTAAAGCCTGAGCAGACAGGGAGAGGAGGCCCCCCTCCAGCCTGGCTCTTCTGCGCTGACTTGAAACAGCCAAAACCTCAGGTTTGAAACTCCTGGTGTTTATTCGCCCCTTTCCACGTGCTGGCCCGGGGTGCAGAGCGTGGCCCACGTGAGGAGGGGGTGGACGTGGGTGGGTCGCCTCTGCATGCCGACCTCGGGGTAGTTGTGCCCTTCTCCTTTAGTTGCTAAGTTGATGGGCTCATCCTCTTGGCAGGGAGGACGCAAGCTAAATAGTCCTCCGGTGCCTTCCCGCAGCTCCTCACGCGTGCCCCAAAGGACCGGGCCACGTGGGCTTAGACGTGGGAGGGACGCGTGGCTTCACGGTGGCACCCGTGAGACCCGGTTGCTTGAGCGTGGCTCCGTAGGGGTGGCGGGTTGTGCCAGGACCCACCACCCCGCCGAGCCCACCGTGCACACGGTGACACCAGAAGGGAAGAACAACCTGCAAGTTTGGAGGGAGGAAAAGCTCGGTTTTCTGCTGCTGCGATAGCCCCACGTTTCCCCGAGTTGCTCCCGATGCCTGTTTGGACCAGCAGGCCCCTGCCAGCAGCCGTCAGAAAGGCTGACAGGGATGATGAAGAAGGGAACTGGAAACAAAACCGAAAGCATCGTCATGCCCCTCTATACATCCATGGTTCGCACGGAGCCGGACACGTGCTTGGAGGAAAGGGGCATTGGACCACATTGCCCAGCTCAGGGGCAGTCCTTTGCCCTCAGTCCGGCTCTGGGGTTTCGGAGGCTGCAGGGGCAGACCCCACGCGGACAGGAGGAGATTCGTGGCAATTGCACACGATCCTGGCTGATCACAGGCCCGCGACCCTCAATTGTGGGGCTCGGCGCCCTGCAGCGGGAAGGTGGCTTGCGGTGGGACAGGAGCCAGGTCAGCTTGGCCTGTCTTCCCCTGCCCTGGGGGAAGGGATGAGCTCTCCACCCCGTACGGAGAGAGGGATCCGCTCTGCACCTCCCTGCCTCTTTCAGCCAGGAGCTGCTTTTGGGGTCTGCGGTGGATCCCATGCACCCACAGCCCTTCCAGCCCTGCTTCTCTAGGATTTCTCTGCTCCAGCTTTCGGCTGCCTGCGGGCAATTTGGGGAGCTGGAGGGCACAGGAGCCCGGGGTGGGGGGCTATAAGTCGCCTCGGAGCCCAGACTGCCCTGGGTTTAGCAAAGTCTCATTCCCTCGCGCTCCGGGACTGGGAAATCTCCCTCGAGTTGCCCAGGGCAGGTAGCAGAGCGGGTTTGCAGGTTGGGATCTCCGAGCCCGGCTGAATGCATCCTGCTTTCCCCGTCCGTGTTGGCTGGAGGACGTCGTGCCTGCCAGTGCAGGGGCAGCATTAGCCTGAAAAAAATTAAAAAGGCTCACGTCTCCCTGCTTCATCACGAGACGTGCCAAGAGTTAGCTCAGCTTTTGGCCCGAGAGCCGTTTCAAAGCCTTGCTCGGTCCCCTCCGTTCTGCTGCTGGCGAATGCTGAAGACTGCAGGTTCTCCATGGAGTCCAGGGCTGATTCGTCTCGGCTGCTTTGAACCGTTCGCTTTCCCTTCTCAAGGTTTTTTTTCTTGCTGTCATGAAAGCACAGGAGACTCTCTTGTTTCTCAAGCTCCTGCTGAGTGTTTTGTGGATAACGTGACTCCAGGAGCAGCAGCTTTGAGGGAGACGGGACGCTGGGAGACCGGCAGGTGAAGAGGGTGGGCTAGAGGAGGAGATTGTGCCCCTTTACCCCTTACGACTGACCTTTCTGAGAGCAAAAAGATCCTCTCTGGGCTCCATGCTGACGATTACCGTATTTACTCATGTACCACGTGCGCCAAAAATAAGGGTGCACGTCTTCAAGGAGGAAACTGCTTCTGACCAGGTTGGTGAAAAGGAAGAAAATCTTTTTTTCATTCTGCCTTTTCAAAACCTGGTGCGTGCCTCCTTGGGAGGTGTGGATGCAAATGCACGTCGAGGAGTAATGCTGGAGGAGACTGCCATCAGTTGTCTAGTCCAGCCCCCAACTGATGGGTGGGATCGTGTGCGATTTACCTGTTGCTTTTTAGGAGGGACGCTGCTCGCTGAGATCTCTGTTTATGCAAGGGCAAATATTTTTAAAAGTTGCCAAACACTCAACTCCCCTTTTATTTCTGTGGGAGCGAGGCCTTTTGCTGTGGCGCCCTTCTGCACGGGCTTCTTTAATTTACCTCTCGTCGCAGATGGCCCAGCCTCTCCGGTCGGCTCTCCCAGGCTTCACGCGGAGAGGGGGAAGGGGCTGATGTTGTGGGAGATGGTCCGGGTGTTTTGTTTCCATGCCTTCTCCTGCCACGCTCCACTTTGATCCCGCAGGGCCCTCCTTTCCGGAGGGGGGCTCCCGCTTGGCATTTCAAACCGGCTGCCAGCGACACGCGGAGAGAAGCATCCAGTCCTCGTCCCCCTCTCCTTGAAACACCAGAGCTGCCACCTCCCTCCAGTCGCCGGCTGATTTAATCGGAGGCTTGGACCACCTCCAAGGGCTCTGAGGAGGGACGTTCTGCCTCGGGAAAGCAGTGTCCTGCCCAGACCCTGTCTCGGGGAAATGTTCGAGACTTCAAAAAGTCCGTCTTCCCCCGCCCCAAATCCAGGACACGGGCAAAATCTCCAGCTTTCCTGAATCGAACGTCTCTGGAAAAAGAAACCAAACCCATTTTGGTTTGGGTCAAGTGAAATGGTCTCAACTGGACCACGTCACGGCCTGGATTGGAGCAAGTGGCATCCTTGTGCCCGTCTTCACCAGCCTTTCAGCGGCCGGATGTTAGCAGCGCCCTCGTCCCCCCTGTTTACCTGAGCCGGCTCTTTCTGCCCCGCTAACCCCCCAGACCCCACTTTGCTTTGTGGAAGAAACTCTGCTGCCCTGTGGCTTTAGTCTCGTCTGGGCATATCTCTGATGTGAGAGATGCCCCAGTTCTTCTTTCAGCTTGGGCGTGCGTTTCAAAGGCCCTTCAGACCCGAACTCCCAGCATTCATGGGCCTGCCAGCTACTCACCGTGGCAGCAGCAGTGGGCCATATCCGAGATGCAAAGCATTGTGCATTAAAGTCCTGAGAGAGAGTTTTTCTGTGTTAGTCTCAAGTCAAACAAAGCAGGACAGCACCAGAGGGTGCAGACAGACGTGACAATCAAACCCTTCCAAAATGCTCCTGGTTAGGCACCGGTTCCCAGCGGCATGTGTAGGGCTGTGGCTCCGACATGAGGGGGTGGTTGGCCTGCGGCTGGGGGTGTTTTCACTTTCCTGCTTTCCCCCCTCTCTTAAACTCGTGTTCAGCAAACTTCAGGAGATTGCAAATGGCTGGGATCCGCAGTGTGCTGGGTGGGGGGGTGCTTGGACCCATGCTTTTTTGGTTCCTGGGGGTTTGCGGTCGAGGAGACAGTGAGGACACAGCTGCTTATTAGACTTTGACTAACCAAGCGGCGCGAGGAGGGTTATGGATAAAAAGTGCCAACATAAGGTCAAAAAAAAGTGGGCAGTAGAGTTCTGGTTGCATACCAGAGCAGCCAGGTTGCGGCTGGGTGAGGCAATGCAGTGTGGGATGTCTGGAGGACTGTCTCCAGTGTTTGTTGTAACCAGCTCAAATGGGGACTTGATTTTCCAAGGGTGCTTCTGAACCACTCCAGGTGGATTTAAATTGGTTTTAGCAGGCGTGTATGTCTGTCTGCATCCGTCTAGAGTGCATTTCAGCTGTTCTAGGTGTTGTGTGTGTGTCCCTGCCCTTGGAGACCAACTCGTTCAGAGGGGCATAAGCTTTCATGGGCAGCAACCTACTCCGTGAACTGCTGACCTCGTTAAATATGTTCCAGATGCTCGAGTGTTGTAGATGGTCCGTGACCGGGCATCCTGGTGCCTGCGTGTGATGGGATCGTGCAAGTAAGGACAGTAGTTTGCTCTTTCCCGTCTTCCCCAGCCTCATTCAATGCACAGGACAGGGAGGTGCGTGGGGAAGGAGACTGAGATCTGAGCCCTCTGCATTGCTGTTTGCAAGATTTGGGAGAGGTGAGCCCTGTCCTGGGGAACAGGAGTCTACCCTGCCTCTACCCGTGAGCTCCTGTGCAATGCCAGGCGAACCACTTCCACCCAGCTGGTTGCAGACGGCTGCCAGGTGTGCATTTGTTACCTGCTGAGGTTGGATATCAGCAGACACTTAGCAGAAGTCCAGAGCTGTCCCTGGTGCAGGTGGATTGCACTGGAGCTGTGCTCTCAGGACTTCAGCGAATCAAGCCCTGGGGGGTGAGCTCCTGCTAACTTTGGCTTACTCTTATTCTCAAAGGATTGTTAAGAACACGAGAGATTTATGAAGTCCGAAGGGGTGATGGGGAAAGCACGGTGAGGAAGCCCAGAGGAAATGATTCATCGCAGCCCGGTGACTGCAAGCTCCCGGGGCTGCACCTTGGATGAGCCGGGTGAAAGGAAATGGTGAATTGCTCCTCAGTCCCAGACTGGGGCAGGGCTCATGGGTAGGGGCAGTCGGGGTGGAGGGGGAACAGGGCTGTGAATCCAGACTGGATCATAAGAAGGTCCCTTCCAGCCTTACTTCTCTATGGTTGTGGTAGCAGTAGTAGGTTGTCATCCTTATCGCACGTCTGCTGCTAGAAGCGGGGCGGGAGGGACACTCTGCTGAGGGTGGGGGTCGCATTTATTTGCTGATGGCAGAAGAACAGTGAAACTCAGGACTCGGGGGAGGCTGTGTCTAGCAGCTATCGATGTCCCTGTGACCCTAGCCCTGGGCAGGCCTCGGGCAGACCCAGCTGGAAAAAAAT
>NW_017728994.1:47004913-47018312 GCF_001723915.1 Gavialis gangeticus | reverse complement strand
CGCACGTCTGCTGCTAGAAGCGGGGCGGGAGGGACACTCTGCTGAGGGTGGGGGTCGCATTTATTTGCTGATGGCAGAAGAACAGTGAAACTCAGGACTCGGGGGAGGCTGTGTCTAGCAGCTATCGATGTCCCTGTGACCCTAGCCCTGGGCAGGCCTCGGGCAGACCCAGCTGGAAAAAAATCCCAGTGCAGGCAGTTTTCAGCTTGGCTCGGGTACCGGCAACTGGAGACGGGGTCTGGTCATGGGAAGGCTCGGCTTGGTTGGTGTATGCTTGCTTTTCCCCAGCTCTGTTTGCAAAGGCTCCGGAGGGCTGGTATTTTTGTCCGCTTCAAATGCATCCTCCCTGGTCCTGCGTCTCCCGCTGTGCTGGCTTGGACTTCATTTGTGCTCTTCCGCACGCGCAGAGATGCACACACCACTCGTGCGTGGTGGAGGAGAAGGATCGTTCACGCGTCGGAGCAGGAGAGACATATGAGGGCCTCTCCGGGGAGCAAAATGGCACGTTGTTGGTGCATGGAGCTGAGCAGAGCGGGACTGGTGACCCCTCACCCTTCCACTGGCCGTTGACCCCAGCGGAGGTGGTGGGACCTGCAAAGGTCGCACCTTGCTCTGCAAATCTGCGTCCAATTAGGCTGCCTTGAACCGTGGTGCTGACTCGTTAATGGGCAGTGTTTGCGTCAGATGCTGCATCCGGCATTCACGGGGGAGGTTGTTCAGGCACTTTTGCGTGGCACTTTTCCGAGCTGATGATTCTTTTATTTATGTCAAAGCCTTCAGCCTTTCCTCCATGAAAACCATGCCCCATGCAGGTGCCATCGGGGCATGGATCCGTCTGTCATACAGGGCAGCGAATGGATCCTGCGCTGCAGCTTTGGGAATCCTTCTTGGCTTTTCTTTTGTGCTTAAATACAATTTAAAGCCTGGCAGATGGTTCCTCGTTCAGACAAGCCCCTGAGACGTCCCCAAGCTGATTCTTGCCTGTGTAGATACTGCTGTTTCTTGGTTTTATAGCTTGTGCAGGTTTGGCTGGATGAATCCGGTATCTCTGAAATGAAGTGCTTTCTACCTGAGAGCACAGCTGCCCACTGCCCACATAATCCCTGTAGTTTAAGATGATTGGGGAAAGCAGCTGGTTTGAGTCCGGCCTTGGGGTCGAAGGCACTGGATGCAGCTCCAAGGGACTGGTGCACGCTGCCTATTTTTCCTGCCTCAGTTTCCCACCTGCACGTGGGAATGGTGCATCCTTTTATCTCATCTCTTCGTTGATCCGGATGGGGAGACTCACCCCACATATCTAGATCATGTCTAGCACCATTCGAGTTCTGTTTTGTGAGGTCTCTGGGTGCTGCCAACACATTCATACCAGGACCTAGCAATAAGGTGTTGGGTGCTCAGAGGGCTCATAGGGAAGAAGTAGCAGCCTGTAATGCACCGAGTCCTGCCGAAACTACGTTCAGTACAGGTCACTCCGCTCCACATTGGCCCTTCCAGCTAGGGTTGCCTCGATGGGAACCACTTCAAAGCTGAGTGGAAGTTTCTTTGTCCACAATTAGCCTTTCCTGTTCCTGTCTGGTGCAGGGGGGCTGGACCTGATGATCTTCCGAGGTCCCTTCCAGACTTACAATCTATGAAACTATGAATAAGATGCAGGGAAAATTGAGGTCCTTTTAGTTTTTATAAGTCTGGAAGACATTTTAGTTTGCTTCTAGGCTTCTTACCTTTCTAGTTAGGATAAGAGAAAGGGGACTTGCTCTCTTTTGAGACTCTTAAAAGAAACAACAACTCTTCCTATACACAGTGCAAGACTTGAATGACTTGTATCATGACCTGTCACATGGAGAAGGAAATCCGTTGACGAAGATGGCATGTTTAATGTTTCTTCACCAAAGACCGTGGCTTAGCCTGGGGGAATATTTTTAGTCAAAGGCATTCCCATGCGTCTGAATCCTGTTCTCTGGTTAATAAGCGTTGGGGGACTGTTCTGATTGAATTACTTTGTACTGGATTAAAGGAAATGAGTTTCATCAGCTGGAATGGGGAGAGCAGGGGGAATTTCTAAATGCACTCGATGGCAGGAAGACACTTCAGTGCTGGACACAAGTGCCGGCTGATCCTTGACTGGAACTTCTCCGAAGTGTTGAGTGCGTGGTTGGCACGCAAGCTGGTTTTGCAATGCTTTCGAGCTGCCTGAATATCTTGGCGTGCTTTCAAGCCACACAATCTAATGTAGAGTCGATACCAGTGCCAGAGGTGGAGCGGGGGCAGGTTTAGCAGTGCCTGCAGTGCGGTGGGAAGAGGCGCTGCTTCTGGTCGGAGTCAAACTCCAGGTTCGGGAGAGCTCCTGAGCTGGAAAGCATTGGAAGGAGAGTCCTGAGCCTGGGGCCCACTCCACGGGATCGAACGCTTTTCCTAGCCTCGGGGAGATGATTTTCACAAAGGTGAGAGGGACCCTAAGGTTGTCTTGGCCGTCAAAAGAGATTTCTTAAGATTAACAAGGCTGTGGAGAGTTGGCAGGTGTTGCTCTGAGGCACGCAGAGTGTTTTCTCCGGTGGTATCTGGTTGCTGTTGATAGACCAGCTGCTGGGGGCTGGGTGTTTTGGAAAGCTGACGCTAATGAGCCGTCTTCCAGGTGACGCAGAAAAAATAGCTCAGATCTGCGTGTGGCCGTGAAAGCTCAGAAAGGTTCATTGTCGTTGGGTTGTGTACCAGCTGGTCTGATTAAGTCGGTCCGACTTTGTGAAGCTTGCTCTTGAGAGAGATCTTAGATCCTAGGGCTGGAAGGGACCTGCAGAGGTAGCATCTAGTCCAACCCCCTGCCTGAGGCAGGATCAGCCCTGTTCAAACCAGCCCAGATAAATTCGTCGTCTAAACTCTTAGCTAAATGACCCAGTCGACCCTGATGGAGCACAAGCCATCACAGCTGAACTTGCCACGGGAAAAGAAGCAAAGTGCAGAAGCCTGGGAGGTCCCTGCAGCAGAGCACGGGCATCGCTACGCCGAGAGCATCCCCACCAGCGTCTGTCCAACCTCCCCTTGGACCCAGCAGTGATGGAGAGTCCACTCTTTCCCTGGGCATCTCTCCCACTGCCTCTCTGCTCTAATGGCAAAATTTTTTTTTCCCCTGCTTTCCAACCTCAACAGGTAGAGACACCGTATGTTATCCCCACTGCCCGAGGTCTTGACCAGGGACTGGTCTCCTGTATTTATACTGAGGTCCCCCCTCCTCAATCTCATGCCACTTCTCTCGGTGGAGATGTTCATTTCCACTTGTTTAGCTTGCCAAGCTGACACCCCTGCACTTCACTTCTTGTGATCTCCGTCTCACGAGGCAGTTCTCACTTTTAGCATTAGTCCTTAGGGTTTTCAGCTGCTGTTTTCACACTCATCCTGCTTGTTAGTGTGTTTTTTTTTTTGTTTTTTTTTTGGTTTTTTTTCTTCTTTCTTATTGGGTCATCCAGCAGTCATGAGGCCCCTTTCTTCTGCACTGCTTTTCAGCACTGTAGCTTGCTATAGCTTGGCCTGGCTAAGCGTGTGAGGGACCTGGGAGTCGAAACCAAGCAGTCGGAGTCATAATCCAAAATGATATCTGTATTTCTGGTCCAGTTCAGGCCGCAGCTCAGGGCTTTTTTGGTGGGGAGAGATGCCCATGGGTCTCCATATGTGGTCTGCGTAGCGCGAGGGATGGGTGATGTCTGCACCCTTAGGTTGGTAACCCTGAGCCGAGCCAGCCCTCTGTTATGAAACCGTGGGGAGAACCACTTTTGAGAACTGGGACGTGCCAGTGGGCAAGGTCCAGACTTAAGACAGTTAATCTTTAAATCTAAATGGACTGTGTTCAGGGCAGACCGTGCCCTTGGGAGGGAGGGACGCTGGATTTTGACCCGCAGCTGATGGTAGGCGGCTCAAGCTTCCCACTGGGGCATAGCTCCTTCCTGGCTGGAGCAGCTCGGCAGCCCCCCGGGGAAATCAGCGGTGCTTCGTGATGTACCAGGTGAGCGGGGTCTACGTGTGGCTGCATTGAGGGGTAGCCACGGATGTCACGGGCTTCCTGACCCTGCGCTGAAATTGTGTCCCAAAGCATGAGTGCAGAGACCCCCTAACACCCAGAGTTACTTGAGCTGTGCTCATACCCATCTTCTCCGGAGATGCTGGAGAAGAGATTATATTCCTGGACTCCTGAGCGTTTTCCCAGCCACGGTTTGTCTGTGCAAGGGGCTGCGTTTCCACAGGCTGCCATTACCCTGATCTTCCCAACCGCGGCGGTGTGGAAACGTGGGACTGGTGTTTGGGAGCAGATTTCCCCTTAAAGCTTGAAACCGTTAAACTTACAGCACGGGCCTCCTGACTTCCACCAGCTGACGCCCCTCGTCAGCCTGTTTTTTCCCCCTGGGCTTGGTTTTTCAATCCTCGCTTTTTCTCAGCTTTGGATTTAAAAGCTGTTTTAAAAGAATAAATAAAGCTAGACGCCGAGCCGAAAGCCTGTGTCTCTGCAGGCGGGGGGAGATCTTGGTACGTTTGCAAAGGGTGCAAACTTCTCACCTCGCCCTTCTCCGAGTGGAGCAAAAGGTGGGATCTGGGGGTGCAGTTAGGAGAGACGGGGGGGCCCGTTCTGCCTCCCTGAAGAGCTCCCGTCTGCAGGAAGGGACCGGGTCACAGTGTTGGACCTCTTACGAAAGCCAACGACAAGCCAATGTTCATCAAGCTCCTTCTGGATGACAGACAGAGGCACAAAAGCCAACCCCACCAAGGTGTCCGCAGCCATGGGGCAGGTCTGCTGCTCCTACCAACCCTTTTCCCTCCTGCATTTAGTGTGGCGCCAGCCATCCCGCGTTCAAGGCTGGTCTCCGCCACACCGCTTCGATGGGTCTCGAGTCCAATCCTCAAGCCACACATCTGTCCGCAGGGGTTGCGGGTCTTTCCGCAGTCTAGGATTTCTCTCCTTTTCCTTCCTCTGTGCTCTTCTCTGCTTTCGGGGCCACGTGCCTGAGTTTTTAGGGCCCGAGTGTGGCTCAGCTCCAGGCTCTTTGCTTTGGTGCCACCTCTTCCGTCATTTCCACGTGGCTTCCTGGACTGGGGTTTGTGGCTCAGCCTGGCTCTGGGCTCCAGTGCTACCGATTTCTGAACTCAGCAGGGCCCTGCTAGATGGGGCTGGGCTGGGCCAATGCTCCTGCTGGCACCAACCCCGCAGGGTCCTGGCTGGAGGGTCTTGCCCCGCGCTCAGGCTCAGCCTGATGCCAGATTTGGGGTCAGGAAGGGAGGTTCCCTGGTCCGGACTAGGGTTTTTGCCTTCCTCTGCAGCAGGATGATGGCCTCTCAAGCATATATTAATGCCCTTTTATAAAAGCAGGATGTTGGAGGCTGCTTTCCCGGGGGCAGGGGCGAGGGTGATGTGAGGGTCTGTGTCAGGGATGACCGTACCATATTGCTCAGAGGTCGGGCATGGGGTTTGTCTGGACTGGTTTGCACAGGGCTGATCCTGCACATCCCGTCTAGCCCCATGGCTCTGATTCTGTGATCAGGCTAGGTGAGGATTGAGTTGTCGTGGCCTGGATCAGGGTGACGGGGGCCTACTGGGAAGACGATGGAGGCACGGAAGTCGGAGAAGGATCAGCGGCTGGGTAGTCATCCTCCTAGCTTACCAGATCCTCTGCCCAGCAGCAGGATTTACTGTATCGTCTCGCATACAACATGCCCCAGCATGTAGTCCACATCTTGTTTCTGAAGGGCACAACGAAGAAGAAAAGCCCTTTCCTTGCAAGAAGTCATTGAGTCGTAGCGGCGAGGGAGCTGGGCCTGCTCGTTGCTCCGTTTCCAGTGAATCGGTGCAGATTTTGGTTTTGTTTGCAGCCAGGAAGAGGCAGAATCTGCTGGTACGGTATCTCTTCCCTGTAATGCATGCTGCAGTTTCCACCACCTGGGTTTTGGGGGAAAAGGTGTGTGTTTGTGTGCAAGACGACACGGTATTTTACCCTCTCTCCTCTGGGGAAGGAAAATCATGTTGTCGATTGCGACAGGTCGAGGATGACTTCACTTCCCGTGCTCGTAAAAAAAAATATAAAATCCTGGGGTTCCTCCCTCGTAACAGATTAACCAGCATTTACGGCTCATTGGCCAGTTGTCCTTCTAGACAAAGCCACAAGCTGATTTTGGGGAAAACAGGACTTGGAAACGGGGGTAGTCGCAGCAGGTGGATATCCCGGGTCTGGGAGGAGGGGAGAAGCAATGGGCCTCTCCCCTATGACTCCTGCCCCATTCATCAGTGGTTAACACCCTTTAAACCAGCTTGTCTTGGGCTCCGGCTGCCTGGGCTGGTTAAATTTTAATTGCCGTTGCTTGCCTGGCAGCATTTGCTTTGCGATAACACAGGCCGTGGGCCCAATCGCTTCCTAGAGGAGGGAGCAACAGGCAAACAGAGTTTGGAGCCTGTTTTGGGGAAGCCGAGCTCTGCCTCCTGGGCTGGTCCCCGGCAGGGGACAGGGCTTGGATCTGGTCATCTGTTAGTGCTGGGCATAGAGGGACTGGACCCCAAGGTAGCATGGGGAGGTCCATGTGGGGTGCAGATGGCGAGTGTATTATCCCATACAAAACGACACGTATTTTTTCCACCAGTTAAAAAGAAACTAGAAGCTTTACTAAAATGCCAGGGGCCTCGGGCTGGATTATTCAGTTTAAGATTGACACAAAAACAAATGTAACTTCATCGGAGTGAATTAAAAACAGTCTGCAGGACTGTGAAATGGGAGCTTTGTGACCAGGAGCAGCCAATGGGCAGCAGAAAGGCTGGCTTGGCTGGTGGAACATGAAGACTGTTAAAAAGAAGAGGGCTGGTAACGCCGGCGGAGTGAAGAGTTTTGCAGGAATCGGGTAGATGATAATGAGGCATGAAGTCAAGGGCCTCCCTCAGTGCTGCCTGAGTAGAAATGCCACTGCCACTGCTGGCTGCTGGGTTTAAACTTTGGGTGGAGCAGGGATTGAAGGGGATCTGCCTCTGTAGCAGCCCAGGGGCATGTGCGTGTTGGGGGCAGAAGGTTATATCCCTGGTGGAGGATCTAGCAGCATCTGCACTGTTGCGTGGTGCAGCTTGGAGGCTGTGCACTTAAGCAGGGGTAGTTGGCTCAGGGTCTAGTGTTTGCATTTCCCACCAGGGCACCTCCCCACCTCCGTGCGCTTTGCAAAAGGAAATGAGCTCTTCTCTTTCCCTGCGGGAAGGGGATTTATAAACGGCTCCAGAGGGGGAACATTCAAGGCTTACCCGGAGCAACCCGTGGATGGGAGGGAACCGTCTGAACCCATCACTGGGAGCTAATGAGAAGCTTCCTAATGCCCAGCGATGTGCAAAGGCTTGGGAGCAAATGCCCCCTCTGCATCTCCTGGAGGCTGGCGGGGATGTGGCAGGAATGGAGCAACAGCTCGTTAAACTGTAGGATCTGGGCAATTTAATGAGGCTCGTCTGCCAGCATCAGGAGCGAGGTGGTAACACCTCCAGGTTTCAGGCCAGGGGTTTTCAACCCAACGCAGCAAAGCCCTGAAGCGCATACTTAAGCTGATGGGTACGAAGTAGCCTTGGAGACCTACGCACGTGCTGTGTGTGCTAGCGGGGCTGGCAGGGATCTCCAGGGGTCATGTCTAGTCCAACCGCTGCCTGAGGCAGGATAAGCCCCGTCCGTACCACGCCGGATGCATCCGTTGTCCAGCCTCGTAGCAAAACTGTACAATCACCCCTGCCCCAGCACCGGGCATCACCCCTGCCCCTGCCATGGGGGAAGCAGGGGAGCTGCGGCCACTAACGTCCTGCTGCTGCAAAGGTTGTTAATAGGTGCTCCCGAGATCCACGTCTGCATGGCTGGAAGTAGCAGGGCCTGGCCTCCGTGGGTCCACCACCAGGCTGCACCGCTGTGTAGAAAGCCTGCAGCATTATGATGGTCTGGGTCCTTTCGTGGCCTCTGACACTGGAGCCACAGGGTGAGGAAGCCACAGACGTGCCTTTGCCCCCTTTGGGAAGTGGGTTGTCGTCTTCTCCTGGGGCAGCTGGCCCCAGTGCCGGGGCCAGGGCTGGAGGGACACTTGGTCTGAGCCAGTTTGGGCAAGCCCATGGCTTGGAGAGTGACCTTCTCATAGGTTCCTACTACACGTTACACATATGATGCCATTAACTGGTGAATCGCGCAATAAATGTAGACGGGCCACGCTTGCAAAGTAATGATCACACGCTAAATTGATGAATTGCGCAATTTCGTTACCTTGTCACCCCCGGCAGATGCCTTTGCGCGACTTGAACATGGTAGCAGCAGCGAGAGCCCAGACTCAGAGCTGGATTGACTCCGTGGGGTTTTAGTCCTCGTTATCCACTGGATGTGTACAATGCAGGCAACCGTCGTTCTCCCCGGCTTTCCTCATGGCAGGGTCAGGGATGTCTGTAGTTTTGCCCAGTGGATTTGTCTGGGATGGTTTGGACAGGGCAGGGGTTGGACTAGACGGCTCTAGGATCCAGTGATTTCTCTGTGCTCTCATTGCTGCCCTTGTGGACAAGCCTCTGTCTTTCCCCCACCACCGAGTCCATAGCTAGGAAGAGAAGTGTGGCCAGAACCATTAAGAACCATTTAGTGGCTTTGTCAACAGGTGACACCATCACGTAAGCATCCCAAATCCTTCCTGTCGGGGCGTGTTGGGCACAGCTGGCACGGGTTTTGGCTTGGGGCTCATTAGAGGTTACAGTGTGAGCCGGGGGGGGCATGGGGGTGTTGTTCTCTGCCTTGGTCTCTGGCGCCTCGTGAATTCACTCCAGACAATGCTGCTCCCTGGGGAATAACAGGACATTAGTACTGGAGTGGTGTTCTTGTATTGCTGTTGCGACCACCTCTGTTCCAGGACTAGTGTGCGCCCACGAGAATAACGTCGTTCCTCTGCCGCTAGGAAGCCAACCTGCAAAATGCCAGATATTCGCGGGTGACAAAAATGTTCAAGGGCTTGGAAGGCAAGTCAGTCGGGGAGAGGCTGGAGGAGCTGGGCACGTTCGGCTTGCGCAAAAGGCGCTGAAGAGGGGACTTGAGAGTGGTCGGCACCTACCTGAAGGGCTGCCCTCGAGAAGAGGGGAAACGCCTTTTCTCTCTTGCTGCAGAGAATGGGATGTGGAGCTGTGGCTTGATGTTGCAGCCAAGCAGGGCTGGGTTGGATCACGGGAAAAGCTTCTTCACTGCTAAAGCTGGGAGGCCACGGGAGAGACGCCAGGGACAGGGTGGACTTTCCATCACTGGGGGTGTTAAGGGAAAGGGTGCACAGACACTGGTGGGGGATGATTTTAGGTGCAGCGATGCCCATGCTCTGCAGTGGGTGTCCCAGGTTTCCGAGCTGTGCTGGTTGCCCCCCTTCTCCCCTTTCTGCACCATGTGTCGGGGGGGTTTAATCCTCCCCCAGAGGCGCTGGGGATGGGACGGGGCTGGGCCAATGCTCCTGCTGGCACCAACCCTGCAGGGTCTTGCCGCTGTGCTCGGAGTCGGACCAATGCTGTATTGGGGATCAGGAACTCCCTGGTCAGGACCGAGGGTTTTTGCCTTCTTTTGCAGCAGGGGCCCGACCTCTACCTGGGATCCCTGGAGCGTACGTTAACAACCTTGTATAGAAGTAGGATGCTGGCAGCCGTGGCCCCCACCGGCTTTCCCTGGGCAGGGCCGGGTGTGACGTCTGGTGTTGTGTCAGGGTTGACGTTAGTTTTACAAAGAGTTTACATGATGGATGCATCTGGGCTGGCTTGCATGGGGCTGATCCTGCCTCGGGCAGGGGGTTGGACTCGTCCCTTCCAGCCCGGCTTCTCTAGGATCCTGTTGCTTGGGAAGTTGCTTGGGACGTTATCCCAAGAAGAGGTTGCAAAACCATCCTTCCTTTGAGTGTCACTCGAAAACCCATCCCTCCAGCTCTTCCCTGTCCCGGCCCAGCATCCCCACTCATTTCCTCTTGGGGTTTTTTTTTTTTTTGTCCCCCCCCGCTCTCTGTCTGATGAAATATTTGCTCTTGCGGAAACTGTCTGCAGCCCGTAAGCATGTTCGAACAGCTTTCCAGAGGGCCCAGGCATTTCGGTTTGTATATGCAAGATCCTAAGCAAACAAACCTGCACCGGGGGCTTTATCAAGCAGCTTTCTATTCAGAGTCACTGGACCATCTCTTTGTTCTCATTAGTCCCTTCCAAACGAGCAGGCAGCTCTGGCTGGCATGGATCGGGCTGCGACGGGCTTGGCGCTGAACAGCTTAAGCGAGATGAGGCTTCATTAGAGCCTAAATGGGATGCTTAAAAGCAAAAGCTGGTCATAAAAAGACGTGAAATGTATGGAGTGGATAATGGCCTCTTAATACCTCCCTTCCTCGCATGTGGGCTGCATTGGTTGGAAACACCACGCTGCGGACAGCACAGATTTTATTTCTTGGTGTTAAGATGCTCTTCGCTTGCTTGATAGCCTGACTTTGTGGCCCACAAGGAGAGCAGAGGGCACACAGACGATGCACAAGATACTGCAGCTCTTGCCGAGAGGGGGAAGCAGGCCAGGGTGCGGGAGGTGTCGCTTGGCAGACTGAGCCTTGTAAAATGGCTCGTTACTGGTGCCGGAGCTGCCGGGGGCAGGTGGGGTTGGCTGGGTTATGGGCACCTCGACAGGAACAGGGTGGGTGCCGCGGGCACTTCGTGCACGTACCCAGCCCCTTCGGCTGCGTGTGTCTCCCAGGGGAGGCATCTCCTGCCTCTCGGCTACATGCGTGTAGCCAGAACCTGTGTTAACACGTGGCACTTCATTCAGGCTCCAGCAGTGGATCTGAGCCATCAGCGAGCTATTTGGGCAGGTGATGGAGAAGGGCAGGGTCAGGCCATGCCCTCTGGAGGCGGCATGGATGCGATCGGCTGTCCGGGAGCGCTGCCGGATGGACAGCCGTGTCTCTCCGAGCGGCTATGGCTCCTGTGGTTTCCCTGTCCTGACTCTGCACCATCACCCAGAGCTTGCCAAGTCCTGGCTGTCAGCCTCCAAACACCCAGGACACCCCCTGCCGCTGATGCAAGCAGCAAAGCCCTGGGCCCAGCCATGCGACGCTGTTCCCGGAGCCAGGCTCAAACTCCACCATGCGACGCTGTCCCTGGAGCAAACCCGGTCATGAGGCGCTCTTTCCACGTCCTGCGTGGTCTGGCCTATGCTGGCTGGCACTGGGATCAAGGCCATGGGTGGTTCCTGTGCTGCTCCTATGCTCGGTGCATCCTTGATGGTCTTGGCCAAGGAACAAGGGGCCCTTTAAAGTCTTGCCGCAGCATCTGCTTGCTTGGTGCTCCATCCCGGGATGCTGCCTTCCCCTGTGATTTCATCTTAGCTTTGCTGTGCACTGCCAACAGCCCCCCCTGCATCCTGTCCTGGCCGGGGCTTAAAAGCACTGGTTTCTCGTGCAGCTCATCCTGCCTTTGGGGACAGAAGAAGCAGCGATAGTTTGCAGGGATAACCGAGGAGAAATGTCAGGATTTGGCCTTGGCATTTCAGTGCCAGCTTGAGCAATGGAGAGGGCTTGGGGGACATGGCCTGGAGGGTCGGGGAATGGGTGCTGTGAGTGAGCTAGCACAGTGCTAGGGGCTAAGTTCACCTGCTAAGAGGCTGCTGTTTTGAGGTAGTGAGGCTGGGATGTGATCCTGTCTCTGGGGAGGCAGAGGAAGGAAAAAAAAAAGACTTTCCCAGAGTTATGGCCGCATCTGCAGCTCAGCTCATTCATCCTCCCTTTCCTGCTTGCTTAATGCTGAAATGCTAGGTGCTGCTGAGGACTGGTTTGCATGGGTAGATCTATGGTTCTGAAAAGAGCTAAAGAGTCTCCAGGGCTGTGAAACAGGAGAGACCAGGAGCAGCTAGCAGGCAGCAAAATTGCCCTGAGAAAGGTACTCTTCTCTTCCTTAGTGGAACATCGAGATGGTTAAAAGGAAAGGTGATCGTTAACCCCTTTTGGAGTGAAGAACAATGGGCCATTAAGTCAATTGACTCCCTTGGCTGCCTGGATAGTAGTGCCACAGCTGCTGTATTATGGGGCAGGAATCAAAGCAAGGGTGCTTCTATCCTGTGCAGAAAATCAGCTTCCCTGCCTAGTGCGGCCTTATTCGGGGGGGAAAACATGCACGTTGTATGTAGAGAAAAGATGGTAGCAAACCAATAAGCTGTTCAGAGCATGGGAAATCAATATGGCTCGGGTATGGATCGGCCCCTTTGGGAAGCCTCTGACCAGCAAGCAGCACTGGAAACTGGCGGTGCTGCCCTGGCAGTCAGTGACCAGTCCCTGTTGGTCAGTGAGTTAACCAGGATTTTCCAGTTGCCCAACCCTTGTCATGGCTAGCGGTTCAGGTTTCCTTTCTCCTGGCTTGCTAAACGTTCACGTCGGAGGCATAAGCTGATCCTCGTGGGAGGCTGGGAACGGGCTTCCCCTGGCCCCATCAGCTCATGATCTCCATTGCAGCCTCAGTCTGTGGGGTAGGAGATCTGGCCAGCTCAGCCGGATACAGAGTGGACTGCTGGCATGTTGCTGATTTTGAGCCAGACCCAGGGAGCAGGACTTGCCGGAGACAGCAGCAATCGTGCCCGTGACAGCTTGTGAAAGAGGAGTTCAAGGGCAGTGGGAGAACGCCAGGGACAGCAGGCACGTGGCCTGGCGCATCCGCTTGCCTTCTGCTCTTCATTAGGCCTTGCTTTCCCAGCGTCCTCGACCCTCCCTTGAAGCCCCCGGCTTCCCAGCTGCTTCCAGCAGCTCCCTTCATCGTGAGACCCCCCTCCCCCTTCCCCTCCCCCTTCTCCGCACCCGTGACCACTGCAAAGATGCGACGCTCCCGTTATCGGGAGCAGCATGTTAATGGCAGGGGGGGACGGGGAGACTGTGCCAGACAGAGCCGCCGTGGAAACAGATGCTGTCTCCTGCAAGGGGGCATCCATCTCGCGGGGGGTTGTTGGACGAGGTAGGGAAATGGAAAACATCTGGCGCTGCTTTTGGAGCCCTGCAGCCAGGAGAGTGATTCTCCACATGCTCCATTTTCCACCCCGGTTTTCCTCTCTCTGTGGACACCGGCCCTGGGTTTTAGCTTTTGCTGAGGTTCTGGCTGCATTTTTTGGCCCCCCACCTCCCTTTTCTTTCCTGCACGCCCCAGCCCTGGCTGGACTCTCCATCCACAAGCGACCGGAGAGTTGCCTTCTGCTCATTCCTCCATGAGCATTTCAAGGTAGAGTTTCACTAGGCAGCTCCTTGGATATGTTCAAGGGGCAGCGGGTGCTCTCTGGAGGTCTCTGCTGAGTGTCACCCCCTGGAAACCCTACTTATTAACCTGTCATCTGCGTGTCTCTTCCTCCGCTCTTCCAAGGCTTTGACTTGGATTTGCTGGCGCCTGGGTGGTTTGCTAGAG
>NW_017728994.1:46998086-47004750 GCF_001723915.1 Gavialis gangeticus | reverse complement strand
TGTGTGCATGTATATATATGTGTGCATGCATGTATGTGTGTGCAGGTGTATATGTGTTTGTATGCGTGTGCATGTGCATATATATGTGCGCGTGTGCATATTTGTGTGTGTGGGGGGCATGTATATAGGTGTGTGTGTGTGTGTGTGTGTGTGTATAGACACATGCATGGGTATGTGCGTGTGCCTATGTGTGTGCATGTGTATGTGTGTGTGTGCGGCCTGCCTCCCTCACCGTTGGCTTCTACCGATTTCTTGGCCTGATAACGCTGCCACCGTTCGGTTGGGCTCTCCCCCCCGGAGCGGACAGCGCTGACGTCCCGAGCTCCCTGCATCTCGCTCAGCCTCGGGCCAGCCGAGTGTGGCCGCCCGCGCTCCTCTTCCTTCCCTTCCTTTTTAGGTGAAAAGCCACGGCCAGAAGAGCCCTTTTGTTCCCGGCTTTGGAGCGCCGCTGGCTCGCTCCCTCCTTCCTCCCCCTCCAGCAGCTCCGGCAGGAGACTGCGATCAACTCTTCCCGTGGGACCACGTCCTCCTTTCTCCGCACCGTGGGAGAGAAAGCAGCCCCGAGCAAAGGAAGGATGGAAAAGTTGTAGCCCGGATTTTGCAGAGACCTCGTCTCCTCCCTGCAAGGCCTCAGGCAGGGGCACGCTGTCTCTGGGCAGCTGGCGGAGGTCCGGTCGGATGTGCTTGCTGGAGACCCGTGTCTACCTCTCTGTAGCTGGCCCCGTGGCCTGTCTCCCACCGCCTTTGCCCAGCACGCCAGGGAGCTGCACGTGCAACGTTCACGTTGCACCGGAAAGCTTTGAGAGCAGCCAGTGTCGCGGACGGGCCCCGCGTTCCCACCCTGGGTCATGAGGGAGCATGACTTTGGCTTGCGCCTTGTTCCCTTCTCCTCCCCACACCGCCGCTGCACCCTGTGCGCCTGGCTCTGCCTATTCAGCTCCAGCGTGGCATTGCCCCCCCGACCCGGGAGAGTCGGCCCCATGGTTGCATCGATGTTTGCACGGTTTGAGCACGTGGGCTCCAGTTTGCAAACATCCACCCCCGTGCACGGGGTGCCGGGTGGTCCCCGGAGCCCGCCGGCAGCCTGTGGGGCCTGCCAGCATGGTGGGCCGTGCCAGAGAGCTGGCACCAACTGGTGCGTGGGCAGAAGCAGCTGGTCCTCGCCAGAGGAAGGCTGGTGGCTGGGTGGCAGCAGTGCGGTGGCTGCTCGTGGCTGTTGCGATGGTGTTCCCTGCTCAGCAAAATCCTTGGGTTTCCTGGCATGGAGCAGCTCATCATCAGCCCCTGTCCCGACTTCCAGCTGTGGGTCACCAAGCACTTGGGGGGCGTTTAAGCCTCTCCCAGAGGTGTTGGGGCTGGGGCTGGGCTGGGCTGGGCCAATGCTCCTGCTGCACCAACCCTGCAGGGTCCTGGCTGGGGGGTCTTGCACCCGCGCTCAGGCTCAGCCCCGCGCTGCACTGGGGTGGGAAGGGATTTCCCTCCTCCTCAGACTGGTTTGGACTGGGGGTTTTCCCTTCCTCTGCAGCAGGGGCACGGCCTGGCTTGGGCTCTCTGCAGCACCCGTGACCCCCCCGGCAGCAGCAGGATGTCGGCAGCTGCAGCCCCCCCGTATCCTGGGAGCAGGGGCAATGCCTGGGAGGGGGAGCAGGATCGGGGCAGATCCCAGCAGGTCCCCTACTGGAGGCTTGGGGATGCCTGGTGACCCCTGAAGCTCGGCCGCTCGGGGGGAGGAGGATGGGCTGCTGTACCCGGCGCTCGCATCACATTTTCCTGGGAACTATGACATCACTTCCTTCCTGCTGGAAGCTATTGCATCACTTCCTCCTGGAAGCTATCCCGTCACTTGCTCCTGGGAGCTATTACATCACTTCCTTCCTCTTGGAAGCTATGGCATCACTTCCTTCTGGGAGCTACTATGTCACTACCTTCCTTCTGGAAGCAATTGCATCACATCTTCCTAAAAGCTACAGCATCACTTCCTTCTTCCTGGCAGTTAATGCATTGTTCCCTTTGGAGATCCGTTCCATCACTTCCTTCGTCCGGGAAAACATTAACATCACTTCCTCCTGGGAGCTATTGTATCACTTCCTTCCTCCAGGAGGAAGAAAGTGATGTAACAACTCCCAGGAGGAGGTGACAGTAATGTCTGCCTTTGGGGCTCTGACCATAGGCTCCTTGAACTGGAGGGTGTCAAGAGAGGCCGCGGGGAGCAGCGTGCGAGAGGGGTGCAGAGCGTCACCCCCTTGCACCCTGCCCCTGCCCTGCGGAGGCGGCGCGGCTCCATCCCGGTCCTCTCGGAGCCGTGCGCGTGCCCGGGGCCTGATGGGAAGAGCAGGCTTCGGGGGGTCGCTGGAGCCTGATTCCTGCTGGAGCTTCCTGTCATCTCTGCTTTTGCAATTAAGCGGAGCTTGGGAGCGGGAGGAAGGAGTGGGGCAGGGGCCGGGGCGGGGAGCAGGCCGCGCTTCTCGGTGCCGTCCCGGCTCTGCGTGTCGTGCAGCATTGCCACGCTGCCTCAGTTTCCCTTCTGTTCTGCATTGCAGGGCCGCGATTGCGGGGTGCCGTGAGACCCCGAGGAGCCAGCGGGACCGTCCCTGTCTGCTCAGACACCGGCTTTGCATCCGCGTGGCCGCCGTCGTGGTCCCCCGAGGAGGATGAGAAGACACGTAGCCCATCTCCTGCTGGCCCTGTCTGCTGCTGTGGCCGTGGGCTACCCCTCTCGGCACTCTGCCCCGGACTTGGATGCCACGCCGAGGCTGACCATCACCTACAAAGGTAATGAAGGTCTCGCAATTGTCTCGGAGATAAACTCATCGGGGAGCGTCCTGGCACGCGCGTAGCTGGTCTGCCCGGCACGGAGCGGTAGTGGCCGCAGAGCCCGCAGCGGGGCACGGCCTGGGCCTGTGTCTCTGGAGCATTTTTGATCAAGCTTTCCTAGGAGTGAGATGCTGGCAGCCGAAGCCCCCGGCTTTCCCCGCAGCGGGGTTGGGTGTAATGCTGGCGGCTGTGTCGGGGTTGACGGTCATCTTACAAAGAGTTTAGATGCTGGGTTTGTCTGGGCAAGTTTGGATGGGGCAGGGCAGGAGGGTTCGACGCCCTCTCGGAAAGCCTTGGGCATCCCTTAAAAGCATCCGTGTGCATGGGGGCAGGGCTGGCTGGCTGCTGGTGGCTCAGGGATCAGCCCAGGGTGGCAACGTTGGATCACGGGGGGGTCTCAGTCTTCCCCGTCCCTCGTTGGCTCCGGGGGAAGGCGGCTGGCAGCGTGGCTGAGCTCTGCCTGGAGGAGCTGATCCTTGCAGCACGCTGCAAAGACGAGGGCTGGCATTGCCATAGCCAGGGGTTTCCATCAGGGCATCATTTCCCCCTGCAGCCTCTGTCTCCCTTGCACCCTGAGACCCCTCGCCCCCATCAAAAAGCTCGGGCGTCTTCTAACCAGAGTTAATCCTGTGGGCTCGAGTCTCCGGCAGCTGATGCTGCCTTGGGCTGCCCGTCAGCTCTGGGCTGGGCTTGGTGCCCGAGCTGGCGCCTGGTCATGGCTAGCCATGGAGCTGGCCTCACCCCGCTGCCCCCGCGCTCCCCGAGGCCAGCAGGATCCAGCTGGTAGCATGGACACGTGCCCTGCATTGACAGTGTCCCCCGGACCCGTAACTCCATCGCTCCGGCAACTGCTTGTGGTCTCTCCTTCCAGATCTGTCCGGGAGACTGGGGAGAGGCTCCCAGAGTGAGCTGGCGGAGGCCGAGCAGTATTTGGGGCTAAACCCCCCCAGCCTTGCTTGCCACCCCCCTTGTGCACCCGTGCTCCTGCCCCCCAGGGTTGCAAAACCCATCGGGCGCAAAAGCAGCTCTGCTCTGGGAACAAAGCGCTCCGCGCCCCGGCGCTGAGGCCCAGGACGTGGCTGCCAGTGTCTCCTCGAGAGGAGGGGAGCAGTCCCCAGCTGGAAGGGGGCGGGCTGGCTCCCCTCCCCAGTTCCCAGGCCCCCGTGCCAGCACATTCGTTCCGGGGGCCGGTCCCAGGACCGCATCCAGGATGCAGCGAGCGGATGCGATTTGGCTGGGACGTGGGATCAGAGCCCACGGGGCAGCGCTGGGGGCTGCTGGGGACCTGGTCTCTCTCGAGGAGGGAGGCCAGAGACGGGGGAGATGCTGCGGGCATCGCAGGCACCTGTCCCGTGCCCCTTGGCTTCTAGCTGCCCTTTGCTCTCCCTGAGATGCCCAAGCAGCTGGACGGGTTGATCCCTGCTGGCTGTCGACCCCGTGGTGCTATATCATGTCCTGTCCGGCTCCTTGCAGGCAGCCCCCGACTGGACGGGCTCCTCCTGCAAAGCCTGGTGGGGCCCCTCGGGCAGCTTCCCCCTTTGTCCCCCGGGCTCCTTGTTGGCCGGCTGCTTTCCGCGGACGCCCGCTGGCCCCGGCCCAGCTGCTGTTCCCACGCCGTGGCCTTTTTTTCTCCGGGAAGGAGGGTCCTTGTGCCAAGAAGCCACTGCCGTCGCCCCAGGGGCCCATTATCTCCCTGGCTGCGAGCCATGGAGGGAGGGGGGAAATCACGGGTCTGTTGGCAACAAGGGGAGCAAGTATGCGGGGGGGGCAGGCAAGGGCCCAGCCTTGGCCCTGTGAGGGGCTGTGCACCCTGCTACAGGTGGTCCCGGCCATCGTGCCTTGCTCGGATGGGCTTCACGAGGGGTCCCCTCCCTGCAGCCCACCCCAGGGAGCAAATTTTCCTCGGCAGAAGGACACGGGCGTGATACGTTCCAGCAGGACACGGGCGCGAATAGCTCCAGCATCCACAGAGAGATTTTAGTAGTCGGGGAAAACTCCCTGCCAAGCCAGCTGCAAAGCAATTAGGACCCTCGGAAGCATCCCCTTGTTTGTCCCCTTCGCCGCACGGCCGGGGAGATTCGCGTTACAAACGGCCACTGATCTTCCTCGCTGGAGCTGGGGACCTTTTTTTCTCAGCGGGAAAAATGGCTTAATAGACCCCACTTAGAAAACTTTTTGGCAGCAAGAAATGACCTTTGCCGTGTCGGGTTCATCGTGGGGCGTTTTGGTGCATTCACTGGGCGGGAAGTGGAAAGGCCAGGGGGTGTTTTGCGCAGCAAGGCTGGGGAGGAGCGAAAGCAGTTTTCCTACAAAATTTGCTGTGGTTTCTCAGCTGGCCCCTGCTCCTGGGGCGGGAAGGGACACCCGAGGCTGAGTGAAGTGACTTGTCCATGGTGAGAGGCAGGCGGTGTCAGAGCCGAGGCCAGGCCCGGCTTGTGCTCTCTCTCCCTTCTTTACTCTGTGACTTGCTTGGGTGTCAGTTCACGCCACATTTTGCCCTGGGCAGAGCCCAGGACCCGGGACAAGGACATCCGCTTTGGTCAGAAGCGGTGCTAGACTCACCGACAGTTTGGACCTCCAGGCTGGTTGGACCAGGGCCAACCCCAGTGGGACGACTTGCCCTTGAACCGGTCCCCAGGGGTGACCTGACAGCAGCACGTGAGCCAACATGAAGGCTCCCGTGTCCGCGAGATGCTCCCGCTGCCATCTCTGTGCCGTTCCCAGGAGGTTCCTCTTTGTCTCTAGCCTCAGTTTCCCCTGCTGCAGCTGGGGCCATTGCTCCTAGTCCTGTCTCCTGTGGCCACAGGGAACAGCCCGTTTCCATCCTCTCCGGGGGATCTGGTGACTGTGATCAAATCCCCCGTTGTCTTCTCTTCTCCAGACTCAGTCACCCTCGGTCTTCCAGCCTGTCCTCCCCAGTCCTGCCTCCCTGGCCCCCGGTGGGTTTGGTGGGGCTGACACTTACCCCCCAAAAGTGGGTTTAGGCTGTGTCAGTGCGGGAGGAGGGTTCACGGTACAGGCCACAGAGCCCCTGTTGCCAACATAAGGGGATGGACGGGACAAACTGTTATAGGGGTGGCAGGGGTGTGTGCGTGTGCATGTATGTGGGCATGGGAGCATGTGTGCACGTGTTTACGCACATATGTGCATGCACGAATGTATGTGCGTGTGCATGTGGGTGCACGCATGCACTTACGTGTGCGCATGTGTGTGCCTGTTCATGTGTATTCATAGATGTATATGTGTGGGTGTGCACATGCGTATGTGTGTGGGCATCTGTGCGCATGCATGCGTGTATGTGTGTGCGTCCTAACTCTGCCCCCTCCTCTCCCCCCAGAGCTCTCCCACGTCCAGCGCTTCGGTGCCGGCGCCCACAACTACACCACGCTGCTGCTGGAGGACGAACAGGGCATCCTCTACGTGGGCGCCCGTGGCGCCATCTTCGCCCTCAACGCCAGAGCCATCGGCGACGGCTCGCACCGCACGGTGAGGATCCCCCTGCCCGGCTCGGCCATGGCGGGCGCAGGGTGGCAGCTGCCTGGTTCCCGGGGGTCCCAGCCCTGGTCGTGGATGCCCATCTCAGTAACGACGTACAGAGAAGGGGCTTTCACGGGGCGGCAGGGACGGGATGGGATGGCTCCTGCCTTCTTGGTCACGCCGCCCTTTGCCCCCACAGATCCAGTGGGAAGCGTCCCCGGAGAAACGCGCCGACTGCCTCAAGAAGGGCAAGAACAACAAGGTGCTTGGCACGGGGCAGGGGCCGCGGCGGGGACGGGGGCCACAGTGCCCGGGTCCCCCTGCCGTGACCCCGTGCCTCCCTCTCGCAGACCGAGTGCTTCAACCACGTGCG
>NW_017728994.1:46992794-46993086 GCF_001723915.1 Gavialis gangeticus | reverse complement strand
ACTCGCCTCTCGCGAGCCGGGAGGGCTTTACACGGAGGGGGTGGGATTAGCATGACCTTGGTCCCGATGCGTGCCTGGCCCCCTCCCCGTTCAGGTGGGTGCGGGAGGAACATGCTGCCCTCAGGGGTCATATGGACCCAGGGTCAAAGGTCATGCCTAGACAGACCCTTTCAGGCCTCACCTGGGGGAGACGGGGTCTGCTCCACTCAGGGGTGTCCGTGCATGTGGAGAACCGTCCTGTGAGGCATGGAGGAGCAGGCTGTGCCCTGCTGGGGTCAGAGCCTGGTGGTGG
>NW_017728994.1:46989178-46992784 GCF_001723915.1 Gavialis gangeticus | reverse complement strand
CCCCCGCCCCGCACACGGCTGCTGACCCCCACCACCGGGCGCAGATGCTGAGTTCGTGGCCTCGGCGCTGGTGCGGGAGAGCGAGCGCAGCCCCGTGGGCGACGACGACAAGATCTACTTCTTCTTCACGGAGCGGGCGGGCGAGGAGGGTGCCATGCTCTTCGGCAAGGGCCAGGCCGCCCGTGTCGCCCGGGTGGCTCGGGTGTGCAAGGTGAGCCCCCTCTCCTCCTCCCTGTCCCGGGGCACGGAAAGGGGGACTGAGCTGGGCACGGGCTCACGGCTTGGCTCTCCCGCTGCAGGGGGACATGGGCGGCCAGAAGATCCTCCAGCGCAAGTGGACCACGTTCCTGAAGGCGCGGCTGGCCTGCTACGTGCCCTACTACGAGCTCCTGCAGAGCGTCTGCAGCCTGGACAGCAGCGCCTGGCCCAGCACCGTCTTCTACGCCGCCTTCACGCTGGTGCCGCAATGGTGAGCGCGGGCTGCGGGGTCTGCGGCCGGCAGGAGGTGGACGTGGGGTTTCGCCGTAGCCTGGAGGGCAAACGCGGTGGCAGGGGTGGCAGCCGGACCCAGAACCAGCAGGAACCTCTGCCCCAGCTGGGGTGGCTGGCGCTGCCCGGGCATCCCTGGCCCGCGGCCCCTTGGCATGAGAAGGAGGAAGTGGCATTTCCTGTCGGTGTGAATGAATTGTTCCCCGGCTAATTAGCCCGCCTCTGTCTATAGCCGCGCGGCAGGGGCACCAGTATTTATAGCGCTGTGGCATCTGTGCCAGCCTGGGCCCCGGGAGGAGGGCGTTTCCATGGAGATGCTCGTTAGCTGGCACACTCGTTAAAGAAACCCTCCCCTCTCCCCAGATTTGGGGAGTCCCTTGAGTGTGGGGGGATGTGGGGTTAAATTAAAGGGACAGCAGCGAGGACTTGAGCCTAGTGGTTAGAGCAGGGAGCTGCTCCGTGCCCTACAGGCAACTGAGAGGCACGGAGCTGCAGGACACTGCAGCCCTGGGGACCCCCCAGCCCTGTATCCCCCCCCCCACCAGGATCCACATCCCTCAAGCCAGGGGCTGGGAGCGAGCTTGCTGTTGCCTCCTGGCTTCCCGAGCCCTAGTGTAGACAGTACTCCGGTGTGTGGAACCAGCCCCTGACCCGCAGCTGCGTTCCAGGCGCAGCATGGAGGTGTCAGCCGTGTGCCGCTACGACCTCTCGGCGCTGCAGCAAGCCTTCGACGGGCCCTACATGGAGTACCAGGACGCCGCCCGCAAGTGGGCCCGCTACGAGGGAGAGGTGCCCGAGCCCCGGCCTGGCGCCGTAAGTGACTGCCGGGCTGGGGGCGGGCATGGCGGGTCTGGGGGGCTCCTGAGCCCAGCCCAGGCTGCTGTTATTAGGGGCTGTTAGCTTCTGGGGGAAGCGGTGGCCTCAGGGCCACAGGCCATTCCCTGGCTGACCCGTGGCCCCGGCCTCGTCTCTGCAGTGCATCACGGCCCAGGTGCGCCGCAGCGGCTTCAACTCCTCGCAGGACCTGCCCAACATGGTGCTGGACTTCGTGAAACTTCATCCGCTGGTGTGGGAAGAGGTGGGGCCGGCCGGCGGCGCCCCGCTGCTGCTCAAGAAGGGCGCACGCTACACCCACGTGGCCGCTGACCGCGTGCTCGCGCTGGATGGGCACCTCTATGACGTGCTCTTCCTGGGCACCGGTGAGACGGAGGGGCAGCCCCTGGGGACCCCAAGGCCCCTCCTAGGCCCTGCCGGTGCCCCTCACTCCCAACCTGCAGCCCCCTGCCCCTCTCTTCAGGCATGGAGCTCCTGCCCACCCTGGTTTCACTGCCTTGCCCCCAGCCCTGTGACCCTGGTCCATTCTGCTCTGTCTTTGGGCAGCGGCTAGGATGCTTGGGGCTGCTGGGGGGCACCCGCTTTTGGCTCAGGTCCTGGCATGAAGGGTTAAACGCTCCCCCCTCCATGTGACCCTGGCCCACCCTGACCAGCCCTGGTTTGCCTCCTGCCAGGTGACGGCTGGTTGCACCGGGCCGTGGTCGTGGGCTCCAGCGTCCACATCATCGAGGAGCTCCAGGTCTTCAAGGACCCACAGCCCGTGGAGAACCTGGTGATCTCCAAGGCCCAGGTGAGAAGCAGCAGGAACAGTCCTAGGAGGGACAAGTCCCTCCTATCCCAAAAGAGCCCAGGAGTCCGGGCTCTCAGCCCCCTGGTGCCAGGGGACTGGGGGCCGGTCCTGCGCTGACGGGCATGTGCCTGTGCCTGCAGCAGAGCGTGTACGTGGGGGCAGCTGATGGCGTTGTGCAGCTGCCCCTGGCTGCCTGCGCCCGCTACAGCTCCTGCTATGACTGCGTCCTGGCCCGGGACCCGTACTGCGCCTGGGACGGTGCCCGCTGCGCCCACCTGGATGGTGCCCCCCACAGGTACCGGGTATGGGGGGGGTCTCCTGGAGTAGTGCCCCTTGCTCCTGACCTGCAGCCCCCTTGGGTGGCCAGCTGGAGGCCCATGGATGCCCTGGTCCCAGGGCCGGGGGGTGTTGGCCTGGAGCATCAACTCTCATCTCATCCCAGGGGGGCTTCCTGTTGAGGAGGGGGGCCGGCATGGCACGCTCATCAGCCCCCTACTTGGGGCTGGTGTGTTGGGGTCACTCGTGTGTGGCTTGGTACATGTGCATGTGCACGTATGTGCCTATGAGTATGTGGGCATGTGTATGTGCACGGGCATGTGTAAGCATGCATGTGCAACTATGTATGTGGGCATATGTTTACTTGTATGTGTGTAGGCGTGCACGTGCATGTGTGGGCATGCGTGTGTGCACATGTAGGTGTGTGCATGCATGCATGTTCACATGCATGTGTGGGGGCACGCAGGTGTGTCCATACATATGTGCATGTGTGGGCATGCATATGTATGAGCATGTGTTTGTACATGTGTATATGTAAATGTGCATGCATATATGTGTCTGTGCTTGCATGTGCACAGGCAGGCATGTGTACGCACAGGTGTGTGTATGTCTGTATGGGTGTATGGCGTGTGCGCCCCCCCCACAGGTGCGTGTCCACGGGGCCTGTGCCCGCCACATGGGGCTGATGCAGGCCCTTGTGTCCCGCAGGGCGCAGCTGGTGCAAGACGTGCAGCGCGGCAATGAGGGCTGCGGGAACGACTCCAACCTGGGTGAGGCTTGTCCCGGTGTTGGGCCCTTGCCCTGGGGGCGCCCCTGCCCACCCCAGCCGTGCTCCCCCACTGCTGCCCTGCGCCCCCGGGCCTGCTCCCTGCCCTGTGCCCCACCAGCCCCCACACCTGGGCCAAGGTCACGGAGCAGGTTGTGACCTCAGGGGGAACCCAGGCCAGCTTCAGAGAGCAGCTCTGGGGCAGCAGGCGGGCTTCCCACCCCACAGCACCCCCCGAGTCCCTTCCAGGGTCTTCCCATCCCGCGAGGCGACCCTGACCCCCGCTGCTGTCCCTGCAGCCACAGCAGTCCGGAAGACGCGGAGGGTGCTGCGTGGGGACGACGTGCTGCTGCCCTGCGACCAGCCCTCTAACCTGGCGCGGGCTGTGTGGCGGGTGAACGGGTCCGTGGCGGCCACGCTGGGTGCCCACTTCCGTGTGGGTGTGGACGGG
>NW_017728994.1:46986047-46989021 GCF_001723915.1 Gavialis gangeticus | reverse complement strand
CTACGCCTGCTACGCTGAGGAGAACGGGCTGCACTCGCTGCTGGCCGCCTACGCCCTGGCCGTGCTGCCTGTGCCTGCCTTGCCCCCGCTGATGCCCTCAGCGCCCCTCGTGCCCCGTGCTGCCGGTCAGGCCTTGCCCGACCCGCGCTTCCTCTACATCGCGGCCATCACTGTGCTGGGCGGGCTCTGCCTCGTGCTCAGCACTGTGCTGCTCTACGTGGCTTGCCTCCAGCGCCGCCGCGGCAAGTACGTGCTGGGTGACCCACGAGCGACCACAGTGGAGCTGCAGACGGTGTCGGCCAGCTGCCTGGCCAAGAGCCGGGACGCGGCGAGAGACGATGGCTGCTTGCAGATCATCCCAGGCGAGGCGCCACCGCCCGCGCCCCCACCTCCACCGCCCCTGCCGCCCGTCGAGACGCCCAACGGGCTGTCGGCGCTGCCCAGCGTGCTGCGCAAGATGAACGGCAACAGCTACATGCTGCTGCGGCAGCAGGACGAGCCCAGCACCACTGCGCCCCTGTGCCCCAGCTCCTTTGCCGAGGAGCTCAGCAAGATCCTGGAGAAGCGCAAGCACTCGCAGCTGGTGGAGAAGCCGGACGAGAGCTCCGTCTAGGGGCCCCCCAGGCCCCTACTGGCTCAGGCGCCGGCCCCTGCTGCCCCCCGGGGCGTTCCCAGACCGGCCGCCGGACACTAAGGAGACTTGAGTTGCTCTCTACAAGCCCAGGGCGGCCGGCCGACAGTGGGAGAGGACCCATGGGGAGGGGGGTGACCGTGCTGGGGCCGGAGCTGGGACCCAGGCCGGGGCTGCCAAGCTGCAGGAGAGCCGGGAGGCGGCTTGGCTGAGCAGAGGTGGGTAGAGCCATGGGTGTGGGGGAGATAAGTGGGGTGCCCTTGGGGAGGCAGGAGTGGCTAAACCCTTGGTGAGTTCCCCTGGGGTAGCTGCCACGTGGCCGCTCTTATCTCAGGGTAGTGTCCTCCAGGCCCTTGGGGGTCAATCTGCCATGGGATCAAATGCTGGTGGGGAAAAGGTCCCACGTGGCTTCTGCCCCTCAAATTACCCTGCTGGGGGGGGATAGTACTGGCATATTTGGGACAGGAAGTGAAGCACTGCCCTCTCCGACGCTCACTGCTTCATCTCCCTGCAGGCTGGCGCTGGGCTGTGAGCTGGCCGCCTCCGTGGACCAGCAGGGCCTGGACCCTGAGTGCGGAGGCCCCGGTGGGCGCAGGGATGGAGCCCGAAGAGAGGACAGCACTGAGGGGCCGCAGCGTGGGACCCTTCTGTCCAGCGCGGTGCTGCTCACTCCCTGCCCTGGGCCATCAGGACCCTGCCTGGGACAGGGGGGCCTGTGGGAGGGGAGGGGGCCGTGCCACAGTCTGCAGGTGCAGGAGGGGGCCGGGGCCAGCGGGCATCCTCAGGGGGACCCCAGCAGGCCCTGTCCCCTCATCAGCAATAAATGCAGATGTGTCTGGACCAGCCAGCGTCGCTTGCTCTGACTCGGCCCGGCAGCCAGGAGCGGGCTGGGGAGGTCTCTTCAGGGTCGCTGCAGGGTCGCCCGTACCCAGCCAGTGCGTGAAGGGTTAACAGGCCTCTGTGGTAGGTCGGGGCAGGCAGCCCTTCCCTGGGGGCTCAGGGCTTCTCTCACTTCACGTGGGGTCTGCTGCAGAGCTGGGGGCTCTGGACTGGGGTCTGAGACAAAGCCCTGTGCCAGCTAGTGTCAGCCCCTGCGTAGAGCCCAGGTAGGGCAACGAGTCCCTAGCCCCAGTCTGGTCTGTGCTGGTGTCTCCCAGCAGGCCATCACTGTGTCCCCAGCTCAGGCCTGCACCTGGCAATCCCATGTCTGCCCCTCCTGGCAGCCCTCCATGCCCAAGAAGCACCATCTTGCTGCTGCCTCTCAAGGCTTCCCCCTGCCTGTGCACCAGGTGGGTGCCCTGGCTTCTCCCTCCCCTCACCATGTTTGCAGCCTCTCCTTGTTTTCTGTGCCTATGGGTCCTGCCCATCACTGTGGAGATGAGCGCAAGGTGCTGTAGGTGAAGGAACCACAGTAAAGGCCAGGGTGGGGGTGGTATCACTGGCAAAGGGCAAACCAGGCTCTCCTCCTGGGAGGGCAAGATGAAGTCTCCAGGCCACACTGGGGGCTGGCAGGGACACGGTTAATGGGACAGCCCAATTTGGATGCAACCCCAGTGTCTTCAGGGCTGATAAAGATGGGCTGAGTGGGAGCAGGTGGCTGGGCCTGGCCCCCGGCTGTTAAGGAGTTGGTGAGGGCCCAAGGGGCATGATGGGCACCCCCAGCCGAGGGGGGTGGTGGTGGAAATCACAAGGTATGGGTAGGAGTCACTCAGCTCCAGGGAATGCAGGGGGAAGGACAGCTAGGCAAGGAGCCCCTGGAGGGCCCCCACCCCCCTCTGCCAGGTCACCAGGGCTGCAGCCACCGGCCCTGGGCTGCTCTCCAACCCCCTGGGCACTGGGGCAGGGACTGCAAAGCCCAGGGGGGAAGGTTGTTCTGGTGGCCAGGGACTGGAAGAGCCCTGGAGCTTGTTGCCCCTGGGAGTTTGCCCAGCACCAGCTAGGTCCCAGGAGGAGGGGTGGGGAGCTGGTAGGCCAGGCTGTGCCCACGGTGGGTGGGGGAAGTGGGTCCCTTCGTGCCAGGGGTCAATTAGGGCGACAAAGGCTGCCGGGTGCTAAGGCAGGTGCTTGGGGCTTAGCTGGGTCCAGCTTTTCTTGCTGGTACCTGGCTGGCCTGAGGCAGGGAAACCTGCCCCCTCCCTAGTGGGGCACAGGGGCAAACCCAGGTGTTCTGTCCAGCACCGAGGGCCCTGCCAGTCCAGGGGATTTATGGGGGGTTGGAGCATTTCACTACCTCCTCTCCTAAATGGCTCAGGCAGGCTGTGGGGGCTGCTTGTCCCCAGCCAAGCCCCCTGGGATGGGACTGGGCTGTATCCCTGGAGTGTAGGGGTAGTGGGGGGGGGGGGG
>NW_017728994.1:46985570-46985907 GCF_001723915.1 Gavialis gangeticus | reverse complement strand
GGGGGGGGGGGGGTGGGGGGGGGGGGGGGGTCAAACCCCCAGACTCTGGAGGAGGAGGGAAGAAAGAGACGAGATGTGACAGGCAGCAAAGGCTAGAAAGGAAAGAGTGGGCACTGCCTTAGGGCACCCAGCGTGCCCCGTCTCAGCAAGAGACGCTCCCTGGCTCTGGGGTGCAGCGCCGCAGATGCCAGGCAGGGCAGTCCTCTGCGGCCGCTGACTGGCTGGGTGGCCTGGGGCCAGGCTCTCCTCTTCCCACCCAAAGTGGTGGAAGGGCTGGAGAGCAGGTGGCACATACACCCAGGGCATGAAAGGCTGGACTGGCTCTCCCCCTATGCAG
>NW_017728994.1:46978042-46980570 GCF_001723915.1 Gavialis gangeticus | reverse complement strand
CCTTAGGGCACCCAGCGTGCCCCGTCTCAGCAAGAGACGCTCCCTGGCTCTGGGGTGCAGCGCCGCAGATGCCAGGCAGGGCAGTCCTCTGCGGCCGCTGACTGGCTGGGTGGCCTGGGGCCAGGCTCTCCTCTTCCCACCCAAAGTGGTGGAAGGGCTGGAGAGCAGGTGGCACATACACCCAGGGCATGAAAGGCTGGACTGGCTCTCCCCCTCTGCAGGCAGCGAGGCCAGAGGCTGATACCACCCCGCACCCTCCTGATCAGACCACAGGACCCCACATGCGCATACATGGAGTCCAGCCCCGTGGTTTATTCCGGGGGTGGGAAGCCTGGTCGGTGCACCCGGTGTAGGGTCTGCAGGCCTAGCCCGCTGGGCTTGTTGGTGAAGGGGTGCCACTGGCCCTGGATGCTGGGGTGGTTGGTGTGGAAAGGCTTGCGGATGCGGATGAGCTCCAGCCCAGACTGGTTGGCCAGCTTGCAGATGAGCTGGGTGATATCCTCGGCCGTCTGGTTGGCGACGGACTCCTCCCGCACGGTGCCGTTCACTGCCAGGACAAGGAGTGCCTGGCTGTCAGTCTGGCTCCAGCCCCTGCATGGCCCCCACCCTGTAGGCTGCGGGAGCTCGGACGGGGCTGGGGGGCCCTAGGTGCAGCAGGGGATGCCTCCTCCCTTGGGACCATGCCAGGTGCAGGTAACCTTTCTCCCCAGGAGCTGCTGGATGTGGCCTGGTCTCGCTGCCTGCAGCCAGGGAGGTGCCTCCATGCGGCAGGAGATGGAAGCCCCCTCAGCGGGTGGCTGCTTGTCCCCCGCCTCGCAATCCCCTGCTGCACTCAGAGGAGAGCCTGCGTGGGCCGGCGGCACCCCTGGCTGCCCAGCTGCAGTATTGCAAGCTCAGATCTGTCCCAGGTGCTGGGGCCGGGGCCATCCCACTCCCCGGGCACTGTCAGCTCTGCACATCTGGGGGAGACCTCAATCCTTTCTAGCTACAGACCTGCCCGGCTCTGTAGTCGCTTGCACTGATCCCCCCACCTTCTCCTTGATGCCAAGTCTCTGAGCTTGAGGGAGGGGAAGCCGCTGCCCACGACAAGTGAGCTCCAGCTCAGCCGGGTTTGCATCTAGGTCTCAAGCCTTTCATCCGGGGCTCACGGGAGCAGCACCTATTTTCAGGGCCATGTGAGTGACGCAGCCATGGGGCTCCCCCTCTCCCCCTGTTGAACGTGGCAGCGGCACAGCGCCTACTCACAATACTCAGCCACCACGGTGGGGCCTCGGCAGTTCTTGGGGTTCACGTACACCATGATGCCCGGGTTGCTTCTGGCGAAATCCACCACCTTCTCTTCCACGTAGTCCCTGGGGGAAGGGGAGGATCGGGGGACTCTGACGCTGCTCGGAGAAGGGCTGAGAGAGCTCCCTGCTCCGCAGGGCGTGGACGGGCAGGAAGCCTCGAGCTCACCCCTGCAAGCAGGGGGTGCTCATCTAGAGGGGCCAAGTCTCCGTGTTTTCCCCCCCAAGAGCAGCTCAGGGTGGATGCCAGGCTCTTCCCCGACTTTCCGTCCCTGACTTGGTGAGCTGGGACAAGCCGTGGTAGGAAGCCGCTGAGCCCTGTTTGCAATGTGTGCTCGTCTGAGGGGCGGGGGGTGGCCACGGCTCCCTCCCCACTACTGGGCAGGCCCCCAGCAGGTCCTTTGTCCCCCACCCCCGAAGCTTGGCCCCAACTGCATCTCTCTGGGAGGTGGCAGAGGGGCCAAAAGAGCACCGGTCCCATCACCCCCACTCCGAACTCGGGGCCCCAGCAGAGGTCACGAGGCATGGGGTCAGGGGGCGCACCCCCAGGTCCCTGTGGGAGGTCAGGGGCCAAGTGCACCCACCTGGGGGGGGTCACCCCTCCGACATCCATCCATGCTTCTGGGAGAAGGTCAAAGGGCACGAGGTCAGGGGTCACATGCAACCCCCCCATGCTTGAGGTCAAGGATCATGTGTCACCTAGCACCAGCGCCCCGTGACGTCTGGGGTCACGTGGCCCCGGACAGAGAAGGCGGGGGAAGACGGTCACATGAGTCCCGCGTACCTGGCGCCGCGCGAGCTGGGCGAGGCCGGGCTGAAGACGAGGCTGAGGCGCTGCAGCTGGCAGACGTAGCGGCCCAGCCCGTTGCGCAGGACGCTGGCGAGGAAGCGGCTCGACGTTCCCCGGCCCGTCATGGCGACAGCACTTCCGCCTCCACCTGGAAGCCACCCTTCGCCTCACCCGGAAGCGCTCCCCTCGGGCCCGGCCCGGAAGTGGTACGAAGCACTGGTGCTTCCGGGTTTGTCCCTCATACTTCCTCCACCTCACCCGGAAGGGCTCCCCATCACCCGGAAGTCATCCTCCCCTGCCCTGGAAGCGGCACGCGGCTGTTGTGCTTCCGGGGTGGGGGGGTATGGCGCGCTCCCGGGCGTCGCACGTGGGTGACGGGTAGTGGGGATGGCGCTGCCCACGGGGCCGGGGCGGCGGCTGCTGGCGCTGGCCCTGGCCTGGGGGCCGCGGGC
>NW_017728994.1:46975573-46977933 GCF_001723915.1 Gavialis gangeticus | reverse complement strand
GCCGAGGACTCGTCGGTGTCGGGCCCGGCGGGCGCGGCCGAGATTCGGCAGTACCTGCGCGCGCGCGGCCTCCCCTTCCAGGAGGGCTACAGCTGCCTGCGCGCCCCGAGCCCCTTCGCGCCCGCGCCTGCCACTCTCTACCTCGACAAGACCACGGGCTGCTTCGTCTGCCCGGCCAGTAACGCCGAGGGCTCGTGGCAGGACTTCCAGGCCGGCGCCGAGCTCGGCCCCGCCGCGCTGACACCCCCTGACCCCGACCCCGAGCAGCAGCGGGAGCAGGAGGACGTGCGGCGCCTCTGGGACCGGGCCCTGCCTGTGGCCGAGCTGCCTGATGCCGCTGAGACGCGTGCTGCCTTTGGCTTGGGCAAGGTACCTGTCACCCTGGCACGTCCAGCCTGACCCCTGGTCCCATTGGCAGTTCGGCTCCCTGAGCCTGTCTGCTAGGGGGACGCTTCCCTCACATGACTGTGCTGGGAGGGTTGCCAACGTTGCGATGCCCCTCGATACGTCTGTGTTGTGTCCCTGCTTCCAATGCGGTGCCCCCATCCCAGTCCCCGCACCGTCTGTGGGGTCTGGAGGAGCCGGGGAAGGCGCAGGGAAGGGAGACGGGGGTGAGGAGAGACCGACAGGGCCCGGTCTGATCGTTTTGGGAGGGAGATGCTTGAGGAGGGGGAAGGAGACAGGCTTGCAAGATGCTAAATGGCGAAGAGGAAGTTTAATGAGTGTCTGTTGCTTGCTGTCTCATGGGCGGGGGTGGTCAGTCAGTGTAAAACAAACACCAGGATGTCATTTTCCCCGGTTTGGGATTAAAGGGGGAGCTCATGGCCCCCACATGCAGCCAGGTTCACACAGGGTTGGACACATGCGTGGAGGAAAGGGGCATTGGTCGCTATTGAGCAGGGAATGCGGGGCATGGCTTCTGCATCAGACCTGCCTGGACCTTGCAGGCTGAAAGGAGGAGAGGAGCAGGGGAAACCCTGCTTGGACCCAGTCACTCCTGTCTGGCTTCTGCTTTCTGCCTGTGTGACACTGGAGGTTGGGTCCGACCCTCCCATGCTATCCTTCAGTCCGTATTGCCCAGCTCGGGGGTGGTCCTTTGTCCTCAGTCCAGCTCTATAATGGTTGCGGAGGCCCCGGGGGCAGACTCTGCACAGACGAGGAGATTTGTGGGAACGTGCCCGTGATCCTGGTCCGTGACCTTGAATTGTGGGGCTGGAGGCAGCTCGCTGCCACTTGATGTGCCTGAGGAGGACGTAGGTCAATGCCTGCCAGGAAACCATCAGCTTCCCTTCAGTAAAGGAGATGACTAAGGGCAAATTGCTTGGGGGTAACTGAAAAAGAAAACAGGGATGTGAGTCAGGGTTAAGGTTGGTAGCAATTGCTTTGATGGAGGCACTGAGCAGAGCACGCTGGCCAGTGCCTTCCAAGGAGCCAGCAGACGCTGCCTAGCGAAACTGCCAAGAGATGTAATCGGATCAGGGACAGGAAAACGGCCTCACAGTTGCCTGGGATTCTCCTGGCCGGAGCCTTCTCCCTGGTGTAATAGAGAGCTGGATGGGTCAGGACAGGAGCAGGTTGACTGGGAGGTCCTGGGTCCTGGTGGAGCTGAGACCGGACAAGACGGACCTATGTACTGACCCAGGAAATGACCGTGCTTGTGTTCACAGGTGTCGGACGCCACCCTGAAGCGCTTTGGTGTGCGCTACCTGCCACCGGCCCGCGCCCTTGTCTTCCCCTGGTTCGGCCCCCAGGGGCTTCTGGGACTCAAGCTGCTGGCAGCGGAAGGCTGGGGGGAGGCCACGCAATATGTGGAGACCACACTACCCCGCCCCAATGCTTACCGCAACCTATTCGGGCTGCCGCTCATCGGCCGCCGTGATATTGAGGTGGTGCTGACAGGCCGCGAGTTGGATGCCCTGGCTGTGACCCAAGCCACAGGACTGCCCAGCCTGGCGCTGCCCCGCGGCCCCACTTGCTTGCCTCCAGCCCTACTGCCCTATCTGGAGCAGTTCAAGCGCATCACACTGTGGCTGGGTGAGGACCTACGCTCCTGGGAGGCTGCCAAGCTCTTTGCCCGCAAGCTGAACCCCAAGCGCTGTTCCCTGGTGCGGCCTGGTGACCAGCAGCCAGGGCCACTGGAGGCGCTCAACCAGGGAATCAACCTGACCAAGGTGCTGCACTCGGCTCTGCCGGCTAGCCACAAGTCCATCGTCTCCTTCCGCCAGCTGCGGGATGAGGTCTTCGGTGAGCTGGCCAATGTGGAGCAGGTGGCTGGTGTCAGGTGGACTCGTTTCCCTGACCTCAACAAACTTCTCAAGGGCCACCGCAAAGGGGAGCTCACAGTCTTCACAGGTGAGCGG
>NW_017728994.1:46963459-46970573 GCF_001723915.1 Gavialis gangeticus | reverse complement strand
GGATGAGGTCTTCGGTGAGCTGGCCAATGTGGAGCAGGTGGCTGGTGTCAGGTGGACTCGTTTCCCTGACCTCAACAAACTTCTCAAGGGCCACCGCAAAGGGGAGCTCACAGTCTTCACAGGTGAGCGGCCGGAGCGGGGAGGGAAAGCATAGCCTGCCCCCTCTTCCCCCCCCCGTCCCCCAGTGCAGGAGGCTGCTGGACTTCCTCAGGGACCAGCTGGCTCCCGTTGAAAATAGCTAGTGCGGTGCTGCCTTGGCAATGCTCCTGCTACTCCAGGAGCGAGCAGGAGATGACAGACTCTCTGCTGAAGTTGTTGGGCCCCTTGTCCTGTACAAATGATTTGAATCACCAGGGCAGAAGGGGCCTTGGGAGTCAAGTAATCCCACCCCCAGCACAGACCCAGGATGCCCTACTTTCACCCTCACCCCTCTGGCTGTGGGTTTGTGTTACAGAAAACCCCTGTTGAGTCCTAGTGAGTCCTGGTCTTCTGCAGGCTCTTCAGCAATCTCCAGTGAGGAGTCTCCCTTGCTGCGCAGGAGTGCTGCGGTGCCTTGGTTGAGGAGGGGCGGGGCGGGGCGGGGGGCACTTCTCCTCAGCTAACCTCCCCTCCCCACCCCTGTCGACAGGTCCGACGGGCAGCGGGAAGACTACCTTCATCAGTGAGTACGCACTGGACCTCTGCATGCAGGGCGTGAACACGCTGTGGGGCAGCTTTGAGATCAGCAACGTGCGCCTGGCCAAGGTGATGCTGACGCAGTTTGCAACCCAGCGCCTTGAAGAGGAGCTGGACCAGTATGACGAGTGGGCCGATCGCTTTGAGGACCTGCCGCTCTACTTCATGACCTTCCATGGCCAGCAGAGCCTCAAGTGAGGGGTGCTCAGACCCCTGTGTGTGGGTCGTTGGCTGTCATGTGCTTCCTGGGTGTGGGGAGGGGAAGGGGTTTCTGGAGCTGCCCTCAGTTCAGTTTCCTGCTATCCTGGCTGTGTCAGACTGGAGTCAGGCAGAAGGGAAGGCAAGGAAGGCACACAGACTGCTTTTGTAGATAACCTGCTAACACTTGTCCTGGGAGGTGGCTCCGGACCCTCCTTGCTGCAGTGCTTGCAGACCTGGTGTCCAGCCTGAGTGACCAATTCATACCTGGCTGTTCTTGTGCCCTTGCTGGGCGCAGAGGGATCTGTGCATGTGCAGGGGGCTTTGCAAGTTCTGAGCAACCACAGGGCTTGTGCCCAAATGCTGCAGGAGGGGTTGGACAGCCCTGGTTCAGACCTCGGCCAGGGGGAACAGATCGGTGTGAACAGCGAGTGGTCAGGGCCGTGGGTCCATGGAACTTAGTGAGGCCCCAGTCTCTGCAGCACAGGATGAAACTCCCCTTCCTAAGGGAGGGAGCTGCGCGGGTGGGACTTGGAGCCTGCCAGGCTGGTTGGCAGCAGGGGCTGAGGGGCTTGGTGTGCTCCTGCAGGGCCGTGATCGACACCATGCTGCACGCCGTGTACATGTACGACATCGTCCACATCGTCATTGACAACCTGCAGTTCATGATGGGACATGAGCAGCTCTCAGCAGACAGGTTACATCCCCGCTGCATCGCTTCCTTCCTGGGACCCGTCCTCCCTCCAGTGTCACCTTTGAACCTGGCTTGACCCCTGCTGGCTCCCACCTTTTCTGGGCATTGCCTGCGTGATGTACCCCTTGTTACCACCCCTGGTGCCGGTCCAGCCAGAGCTGAAGGATGTGTTCCCGGGGTCAGATTGTCAGCTGGCGTTGCTATGTCCTGCACCCGCCTTGCCAGCCCAGCCCCCAGCTCAGTCCTGTTCAAGGCAGGAAGGCAGGGGCTGAAGTGCAGGGGGTAACTGACTTGGGTATGGTCATACAGGAAGTCAGTGCTGGGGCCCATCCAGACCGCAGGGGCTTGGCCCTGCCTGCTGCTCTGATCACTAGGCCTGGGCTGTGGTCAACAGGCACTGGGGAGAATAGGCTTCTTCTCCAGACCACCGAGTCTTGCCTCTGCTGTGTGAAAAGGATGGGGCACAGCCTGTCCCAGCAGTCATTTGGCCACCCGCACTCCTGGGTTCTGCCCCCTGCCTGCTCTGACTGACTGTGGGAGCTCAGGTGGAAGCAGTGAACTTGTCCCTGGGGCTCTGGAGTAGGTCGGGGCCGTGATTGCCGCTGGCAATAGGGGCTGCAGGGGCTGTTCTCGGGGGGCACCCCTGGTCCACGTTCCCGGTGCTCCTGATCTGTTCCACAGCTGAGTGACTGGGTCAGGAGTGTCGTAGAGCCAGGGCTGGCACTCGGAGTCCCTGACCTTCCCCTTCCTCTTCCCTCCCACAGGCTGGCTTGTCAGGACCATGTTGTGGGCACCTTCCGCAAGTTTGCCACGGACAACTCATGCCATGTGACGCTGGTCATCCACCCTCGCAAGGAGGACAATGAGCGGGAGCTGCAGACAGCCTCCATCTTTGGCTCTGCCAAGGTAAACGAGGCTGAGGTCCTGCCCTGCCTCTGGGTCCCAGGCAGAGCCATCCATATGGGTGTGCGGGGCTGGGGGCATATCAGCCTGTGCGGGGTTGGGGGTGGTGGCGAGTGGCCAGAGTGTGGAGCCAGCGGACATGGCAGAGCCTTACGGTGCTGTCCGTGGCCCCCTCCCCGGGACAGCCCTGGGCATGGGACCTGCTGGGTGTGGAAGAGCCCTGCTGTGCCCCTTGGAACAGGTGCCCAGGAGGCAAAGCTCCTGTCCTTCCCTGCAGCCGCTTCTGGGGTGGAATATGCCCTCAACAGCCCCTAATAACACCAAGGTTGTGACCCATGGGGTAGGTCCCACTGGTGAATAGATGCAGAGGCAGTCAGCAGGAGATGGGGAAGCCCCGGTCAGGCACAGACACCTCCACACGCTTCGTTCTGGGTCTTCAGAGGTCTGGTGCCCTCTCTCCCAAGGCCCTGGTCCCAGCTCTGAAGGAGTGAACTGCGTCCATCCTCCTTGTAGGGGCCAGTACATTTGGGGTGGGGTGGGACGACAACTTGCTTCCTGCCTGCTGCCTGGGTGGTTTTATGAGGGGCTCTTTTTAAGGGCATGTTCCACTCCAGAAGCAACGGCATTCCCGTGATGCAGCAGGTGGCTGGAGCTTGGTCAGCATGGGGAGGGTTCGTCAGGTTCACAGAACCTGTAGGGTGCGACCCCACAGTCCCCAGTCAGCTCCCCATTTGTCTATCTCACCCCCAGGCCAGCCAGGAGGCCGACAATGTGCTGATCCTCCAGGACCGGAAGCTGAGGTCGGGGCCGGGCAAGCGGTACTTGCAGGTGTCCAAGAACCGCTTTGATGGTGACGTGGGCATCTTCCCACTGGACTTCAGCAAGACTTCCCTCACCTTCTCGGGCCTTACCAAGGGCAAGGGCAAGGCCAAGCTCAAGAAGGTGAAGGTTGAGAAGGCAGTGGCGCCCAAGGTGACGGCGCCCAAGGTGACGGCGCCCAAGGTGACGGCACCCAAGGAGCCGGCGCCCAAGGTGATGGTGCCCAAGGAGGTGGCGCCCAAGGGCAGTGGGTCCTCCAAGGACCCATGAGCCTGGCTTCTTGGGCATCATCCTTGCCTCAGCACCGTGCTCACGCCAGCCTGTTCAGGCTGGAGGGGAGAGGAGTGTTGCACCTCGTGTTGTGACTTTGTGTCAAGGCAGCCCATTACCAGGGCTCTGCTGTGTCTTGGGGCTGCGGCCTGGGCTCCCACCAATCGCAGCCCCCTTGGCTCTCAGGAGGAGAAGCCAGCCAGGACTGGGGACGGAGCTGAGACCTGGAGTGTGGTGGGGGAGACCCATTGCTGATGCCCCCTCTGGAGGTGGGCCCCAGAGAGCCGCGTGCCAGATGTGGGGATGGAGACAGGACATTTCTCCCATTCCCCAGGACTTTGACTGAATGCTGACTGGGGTGCAAGCAGCTATTGGCGCGGGGGGAAACAGATCCATCCCCCCGGCAGCGCTGCTCTCCTGGTGTCCGGGTCGGCCTGGCGCAGGGACATTTCTGCTCACCTCTTGTGGACACGGTGTCACAAAGGTGCTGCCTTGTTGGGCACCTTCTCTCCCTTGCCTCCAGGAGGGGAAGAGCAGTGGGAGGCTGGGGCTGGGGAGCACTGGCAGAGCTGCCTTTGCCGGGCTATGAATGCCTCTTCTTCACACCTCAGGGCTGCCTCACCATGCCAGGCACCATCAACTCGGGACTGGTTTCCAGGGGGGTGCACACGGGAGCCTGTAGGCTCAGATGGTTGTTACAGGAATGACTGTGCCTTCCACCCTGTGGTGGTTTGGGAGCACCTGCGGACTGGGAGAGGAGGGAATTCACCAGCAGTCCAGGAGGGGCGAATTCACCAGCAATCGGACACTGCCTGCGCTGCGGGCTCCATCCTTGCCTTGCATCCACAGATAGGGAAGAGCCCCCAGCTGCTCCAGGGCAGGGGGCTTCTTGCTCCCCCAGCCAGAGACGGGGTTTGTCCAGCCACATTCACCAGGGCTGTGGGCAGCCCTCCTGTGATCTGTCAGCTCCCCATGCTCAGGAAAAACTGCCAGGAAAACCAAGTGCCTCTGTGTGTTGTTCTCAAAGGGGCGGGGATGGTCCTGGGTTTCACCCCATGGCCCGCAGTCAAGGCGTGTTGTCACGGGGTCGCAGCACAGCCAGGGCCAGCACTGCGGTCACTCAGCCCCAGCCCAGGGCGCAGCCCTGGTTCCTGTTCCTTTGGTGTGACAGGCCTGGGGAGGCAGGTGCTACAGCTCGTTTGGGCGGTTGGGGGGGTCCGGGAGCAGCCCCATGCTGGTCGGCCCAGGCAGGCATCACAGAGGCCCCGTCTGCAGGTCTGAACTCTACTTGGGTAGATCAGTAGCATGAAGAAGCAGCTTGAGTTTTGTGCCCTGCCCAGGGGAGAGATGACCCAGAGCAGCGAGGCTTGGGGTGCCTGGCTTTGGATTGGGTGACTATTGCCTTCATTCACAATTTCTGTTGACTTCTGGGGTTTGCTCCAAGTCCTTCCCACAGGCAGGAGCCCCAGGTGCCACCAAGCGGGGGGGATTAGTAGATATGCTGGAGGGTAGGGCTAGGATTCAGTGGGACCTCGACAAACTGGAAGGTTGGACCAAGAGAAATCCCATGGGGTTCAACAAGGACAAATGCAAAGTCCTGCACTGAAGAGGGAGTGATCCCTTGCACCGGTGCAGGCTGGGGGGGACGGTCTGGGCAGCAGCTCTGCAGAAAAGGACCTGGGGGGACAGGAGACAAGAAGCTGAACAGGAGCCAGCAGCGCCCTTGGTGCCAAGAAGGCTACTGGCATCCTGGGCTGCATCGGTAGGAGTGTTGCCAGCGGATGGAGGGATGTGATTTTTTTCCCCTCTATTCAGCACTGGGGAGGCCACATCTGGAGTCCTGTGTCCAGCTGTGGGCCCCCACTACAGAAAGGATGTGGACATGTTGGAAAGAGTCCAGTGGAGGGCTGTGAAAATGTTTGGATACTGGGGGACAGGACTGGTGAGGAGAGGCTGAGGGACCTGGGCTAATTCAATCTGGAGAAGGGAAGATCAGAGGGGGATTGAATAGCAGCCTTCACCTCCTTGCAGGGGGGCTGCAAACAGGATGGAGCTGGACTGGTCTCCATGGGGGCAGATAGAGGACGAGCAATGGGCTCAAGCTGCAGCAAGGGAAGTTGAGGTTGGATATTAGGAAAAACTTTCTCATGAGGGTGGTGAAGCCCTGGAAACGGATGTGGTGCAGTCTCCATCCTTGGAGGTATTTAAGAAGTGGGTAGACAAAGCCTTGTCTGGGATGATGTAGCTGGGGCTGGTCCTGTTTGGAGCAGGAGGTTGGACTAGATGTGACCCCCGTCCAACCCCAGTTTGACCTGGCGCAGGCACTAGATGCTGTGGTCCTACGCCGGGTGGATGCGGTGGGTGTTCTCGCACACAGCTCTGAGCCCCAGAGCTGTTGGGATGCTGCGTGCTCTGGGGCTGAGCCTCAGCATCTCCCAATGCCCAGCAGCAGAGGCTCAGCCACCTCCTGCTCTTGCCCCACCAGCTCTGTGTCACTCTGGGGCACGTCACCTGTGATCAGCATCCAGAGCGGTGGGCAGCAATGCGACTGCCTTTTAGGCCTGGATCTCGGTGTCCTCCTGGAGGTGGCGGTGAATGAAGATGTGCTGAAGCAGCTTGAGGTCTCACTAGAGGTGGCTACTGGGGTTGGGGAGGTCCTTGACCACCTCCAGGGTCTTTCCCTCCATGGTAAATTGGGGAGGGGGTCACACATGGCCTGGGGCAGCCCGATCGAGTGCTGTAGTCTCTGTGCTGAGGGAGACGCCCAGAGCTGAGCAGGCTTCTCCAAAAAGGACCAGAGCAGTCTGGAGATTTCCTTCATCTGCGCGTGTCATTCACTGGTGGGACACCTCGCTGCAGGAGGTGGCAGAGAGCAGAGCCAGGTCAACAAGACCGGATAGACTCGAGCAGGATCCATCTATCGATGACTGTTCAGCAGGATGGTCCCTTTGGCCTCTAGATCTGTAACGGTGGGTGCCAGGGGCTACCGATCACGTAGAGATCCGGTCTTATGCTCCCCCACCGCTGTGGAGGACGGGGCTGGATGGACCGTGGGTCATGGTCTTACATCCCCGCACCTGCTGCAGGAGGCGAAGCAGCATCCCAGCCATTTCCTGGATGGAGTCGCAGGCCTGAGCTGGTGGGGAGCTGGTTTAGTTTGGCTCGTGTCCCCGGGCACCAAATGTGCCGGAGGGAGGATGCGGAGGTTGCCCGTGCTGTGATCCCTCCCACCCAGATGTCTGGGGCTGCCTAGAGCTGTGGTCTCAGGCCCCTGGGAGAGACTTGAGCCCCTGGGGGAAGGCCGGCTCTCTGTCTCCGCTCCTTTTTGGCCAGCCAAAAAAGACCAGAGTCGCTGGCCTGGTGCAAAGGGCCGCACTGGTCTGTTCTGCTGAGTCTGTGCCCATTTTGCAGATGAGGAAACTGAGGCCCATGTCACAGAGCAGAGAAACCCGAGGGCAGGAGGTGCCCGGCTTCTGGTGCGAGGGAAGGGGAGGAGGAGGAGGCGGAGGCGGGCCGTGGGGAGGAGCCGGGGCCGGAGCGGCGGCTGGAGGAGGA
>NW_017728994.1:46961353-46962564 GCF_001723915.1 Gavialis gangeticus | reverse complement strand
GCCAGGCCGCTGGCTTTGTCCCGGCCCGGCCGGCGCCCCCGGGCCCTGGCCCCTGGGGCTCCCAGGACCCGCTGCTTCTCAGCCTGCGCCCCAAGAAGTCCCCCGCCAGCCCCTGCAGCGATGCCGAGGAGCCGCGTGGAGGCAGCCTCCGCGGGCCCCCCCCCAAGCTGGTTCCCGTCTCGGGGCGGCTGGAGAAGGTGAGTGAGGCGGTGCCGTCTGGACCCGGCTCGGGAGCACGCGGGGGCCCGTGGGCTCTTCCTCCACGGCCGTGCCCGGTATCTTTTTTGCAGAACGTGGAGAAGACGCTGATCCGCCCCACAGCCTTCAAGCCGGTGGTGCCCAAGGGCCGGAGCCCGGGCGGTCCGGCACTGTCCGACAGCCAGGCCAGCCTGGCCCAGCTCTTCGAGAAGCCAGGGGGTCCCCACAGCTGCCGCCACAGTGCCCACTCGGGGACCCTGTCGGACTCCGGGAGGAACTCTCTGTCCAGCCTGCCCACCTACAGCACTGGGGGCAGCCACGCTGAGCCGCCTGGCGCCACGCTGGGCCACGGTGCGCCGGATGGGCTGGGTGCGCGGGGCCTGCCCGGGCCCTGGGCCTCGGACAGCGGGCGCTCGTCGTCCAGCAAGAGCTCGGGCTCGCTGAGTGGCCGCGGGGCCCCCTCCTCGGACGGCGGGTCCCACGGGCGTTCGCCAGGCAGTGGTGACGAGGCCCTGCTGGTGCGGGAGCTGGAGGAGAAGCTGCGGGAGCGGGAGGCTGAGCTGCGGTGGCTGCGGGAGAGCCTGGAGGACGAGGGTGCCGGCGGACAGGTACCCGGCGGGCACGAGTGGCGTCCGCCTCGGTGCGTCGTGGAGGTGGCACTGGGCATGCAGGGAGCTGGCACGTCGGGGGAGCAGTGCATGCTGGGAGCTGGTGGGGGTGAGCCACACCACTAGGGTACTCGTGTATGGGGATGCAGTGCATGCTGGGAGCTGGTTGGGGTAAGCCACGCCACTAGGGTACCCATGTATGGGGAAGCAGTGCATGCTGGGAGCTGCCTGGGGCAGGCTGCAATGCTGGGGGTGCACATGCCTGAGGGAGCAGTGCATGCTGGGAGCTGGCGCCACCCCAACTGCCCACATCTGGGGGAGCAAGGCACGCTGGGAGCCGGCCTCTTCGGGGCACTGTGGTGTTGCGCTCCACAACCACTGCCACCCTGCAGGTGCTGGGGGAGC
>NW_017728994.1:46959909-46960730 GCF_001723915.1 Gavialis gangeticus | reverse complement strand
GGGAGGCGGTACGGGCCAAGGCGCTGGAGCTGGAGCGCTGTGGGCAGGAGCTGGGGCGCCGGCAAGCCGAGGCTGAGTGCCTGCGGCTGCAGGCCGGGCGGCTGGAGCGCGAGCTGGCAGTGCTGCGGGGTGCCGAGCCGGTACTGGGCCCTGAGGTGCCTGAGTCCCTGCGGCGCCGGGCCGAGCGGCTGCGGGCTGAGCTGGAGGCTGAGCGGCGCCGGGGCCGGGAGGAGCGCCAGGCCTTCGAGGCTGAGCGTTGCACCTGGCAGGCCGAGAAGGACGAGGTGCTGCGCTACCAGCGCCGCTTGCAGCAGCACTACGTGCACATGTACCGCCGCAACCGCCAGCTCGAGCGCCGCCTCGGCCCCCCCGGCCCCAGCCCCGCGCTGCGCCTCGAGGAGATCGCTGCCACCCAGATCTGACCCGCGCCTGGGAGCCCTCGCCGGGGCGGAGAGCCTGCTCCGTGCTCGGGGGTGGTGAGCAAGGGGCTCCCCGTGCTCCTGAGCTGGAGCGTAGGGCCCCTCCAGTGCATGCGGCAGGGGGAGGTTGGTTTCTATTCTGTGTGAAATGACTCTATTTTTGTAGGACCTACAGAAACTGCCCCCAACCTCTCCACCTGCCTGCCCCACCCCTCACCCCGGTCAGACCCCCAAGCCCCTCGGCTCCGCATAGCTGAGATGTCTTGCCAGTGCCTTCTCCCACTGCCCGGATGCCCCCTTCTACCTCTGTTTCCCCCCCTTTGTCATGTGCTCAGGGCGGTCCTGGGCGTGGGGTGGGGTCCCAGCCTATGTTCAGTGTCCCCACCTCAGGCCTGGCACCAG
>NW_017728994.1:46954041-46954909 GCF_001723915.1 Gavialis gangeticus | reverse complement strand
GGTGGCTGCGGGAGAGCCTGGAGGACGAGGGTGCCGGCGGACAGGTACCCGGCGGGCACGAGTGGCGTCCGCCTCGGTGCGTCGTGGAGGTGGCACTGGGCATGCAGGGAGCTGGCACGTCGGGGGAGCAGTGCATGCTGGGAGCTGGTGGGGGTGAGCCACACCACTAGGGTACTCGTGTATGGGGATGCAGTGCATGCTGGGAGCTGGTTGGGGTAAGCCACGCCACTAGGTTACCCATGTATGGGGAAGCAGTGCATGCTGGGAGCTGCCTGGGGCAGGCTGCAATGCTGGGGGTGCACATGCCTGAGGGAGCAGTGCATGCTGGGAGCTGGCGCCACCCCAACTGCCCACATCTGGGGGAGCAAGGCACGCTGGGAGCCGGCCTCTTCGGGGCACTGTGGTGTTGCGCTCCACAACCACTGCCACCCTGCAGGTGCTGGGGGAGCCGGCGGCAGGTGGTGCGGCAGAGCTGGCAGTGCGGCAGGCGGGCCGGGGGCGCCGGGCGCAGCAGGTGCTGCAGCTGCAGGTACTGCAGCTGACGCAGGAGAAGCGGCAGCTGCAGGATGACTTCGCCCAGCTGCTGCAGGAGCGCGAGCTGCTGGAGACGCGCTGTGCTGCCCTGGAGCGCCAGCAGGCCCAGCTGGGCCCGCGCCTAGAGGAGACGCAGTGGGAGGTGAGCGCACGGCCCCCCGCTGGCCCCTCGGCGCTTGCGCCCGGCCCCGCCTGACCCCCGGCTCCCTGCAGGTGTGCCAGAAGGCGGGCGAGATCTCCCTGCTGAAGCAGCAGCTGAAGGAGGCGGCAGGCGAGGCGGCGCAGCGGGGCGCGGAGCTGCTGGGGCTGCGGGCGCAGCTGCGGGAGGCGCGGG
>NW_017728994.1:46951435-46953280 GCF_001723915.1 Gavialis gangeticus | reverse complement strand
CCACCCCAGCTTGGTGCTGAGCTGGCACCAGGCTGGTTGCCCCCCACCCCCCCAGCTCTCGGGCGCCCTTCATGGGTCCGCTCCAGTCAGGCAAGCTGCCCGTGTGTGACCCCCTGGGCTGGGAGGGTGGCTGGGCCAGCCCCCGCGGGCACTGGGTCCTGGCTGTCCCCCCAGCCCTGGGCACATAGGAGATGCTCCTCCAGCCCCCCGGGATCTGGCTGAGATAGGGGCTGATTTCCTTCCCCCCTGCCCGAGCCACTCAGTCCAGGGAGGGGGTTTCCTCCCCGCCCCCTTGGCGTAGCAGTGCCCACCCGGGCCGGCATCAGACCAAAGCACCCCCCCGGCACCACAGGCCTGGGGTTTTGTACATTTATTCCCGACCGCATCCGCGTTTGTACAGACTAAGGGCGCCAATAAACCCGCTGTGTTTGTACCCCGAGCGGTGTTGTGAGTTGACGGGCTGGGGGGGACAGCCCCGGCACCTCTGTCCGGTTGGGCTCGAGGAAGACGGCAGCCTCCGACGTGGCTAAGAGTCTACTGCAGCAGTAGTAGGGCTTTTATCCTCACTTCTCTGGGGTCCCATCGGTAGCATGTGGGGGGTGCTGTGCCCCTGCCTGCTGTCATGGGCCCCCGTTGTGTCTGAGAATGGGCACAACTCGCTGCAGCGATGAGCTGAGAACACGCTCGGTCCTCCGGCACGGTGGACCCACGGTCCTGGCCTTCAACCCCTCGTTGTCTGGGCCACACTCCGGTCGAGCCGGCTCCGGGCCGCTGCCTCGTGGTTCGGGGCTGGGGGAGATGGGGCCCCCCTGGCCCTTCAGTCCCCGGGCTCCTTGGGCACCTTCACCACGAGCTGCATGGGGTCGCGGGCCTTGTTGCGGTAGGCCTGGCGGATGATGTCCACGGCGCGCCCATGTGTCACGTTCTGCAGGCTCTCGCCGTCCACCGACACCACCTCGTAGCCGGCCTGGCGGGGGCAGAGAGCGGGGCGGGGGGCAGGTGGGAGAGATGCTCTGACTTGCCCCCCACCCCTGCCCAGCCTGGTGCCCACCCTGGTACCTGCAGGCCTCCGCTCAGGAAGGCTGCTCCTCCAGGGAAGATCTTCTCGATCTTCACCATCGGCTGCAGCTTGGATTCGATCCCACCTGAGATGCTGATCCCTGCGGGGGGGGGCAAGGGGTGTTAACGGGGGAGAGCCCCTTGCTGGAGATGGGGTGAACACATCCTGCCAGGGTCCACCTAGGCGCCCACTGGGCTCCTCATGCACCACCCGGCTGAGCTGCCACGGCTTCAGCCTTGCTCCGTGCCCCAGCCTGGCACGCACTGCAGCAGCCCTGTGCAAACCAGCCCAGACTACCCCCCTGGACAAGTGCAAAGTCCTGCGCTGAGGAGGGAGCAATCCCATGCACTGGGGCGGGCTGGGGCTGGTGCCACCAGGAGCATTGGCACAGCCCAGCCCCATCCCCAGGGCTGCAGCCAGCACCCAGCGCCTTAACACTCACCCAGCGATTGCTTGCGCTTGGAGACGCGGACGGTGCGCAGCTCGTACTGGGGCTCCGGTGCCTCGCTGGGCCCGTTCTGGGCTGGCTCCGGGCCCCCTTTGCCGTCGGTGAACAGCCGGGCTAGCGGGGGCCGGGTGTAGCGAGCCTTGCCCACCACCGAGTACTGCGCACCCGTGGGTGTCCCCGTGGCCTGACCACGGCTGGAGCGGGCTGTCCGTGGCCGGCCCTTGCCCGGGCGCCCGTCGCCTTGCTCCGGGCCCCCGCCTGGTGCTGGGGTGGGGGGGGCCTCGGTAAGCAGCCAGTTGGGGCGGGCGTGGGGGGTGCCGAGTGGCTCGGCTGGGGC
>NW_017728994.1:46935193-46951183 GCF_001723915.1 Gavialis gangeticus | reverse complement strand
CGCCGCTCGGGGGCCAGCCGCAGCTGCTCCAGCCCTGCCGGCAGCACCGCCGCCTCCGCCTCCAGCGGGTCCAGCAGCCGCAGCAGGAAGCCACCCCGGGAGTCTGTGGGTGGGGGGGTGTGCCATGAAGGGAGGCATCCCCAGGCCCCCCCGTCCCCTCCCTAGGACCCCGACACTGCCCTTCCCCTGGAGCCTTATCACTTCCCAGCTTCCAGGATCACCTGGGGAGACCTCGGACCCCAAACTGGCCCTGCCCCAGCCTCTGACCACCCCAATCTGGAAGCCCCTAGGGTTGGGATGGGGGGGGCGGGCATCGGGCACTGACCAGGCACGGGCGTGATGAGATGTCGGCGCGGGGGCACGTCGTGCTGCGCCGGGCGGAGCACAGGTGACCTTGCTGCGGGCGGCAAGAGTAGGGTTAGGGTGGGCTCTGGGGTTGGAGGGGTCCTGATGATGCTCCCATGCAGACAGACACCCCCAGCTTGCCTCTGTGCCCAACACCTGGCGGGCACGGGGCTGCTGGCCAGATCAGGGCCCTGACCCCCTGCGTTTCCAAGCTGGGGGAAGCTGGCAGCCCAGCGGGCACCTCGGGGGGTGTCTCCCCATACCTGTTCTGCTCTTCAGGGCATCGTAAGCCTCCAGCTCCAGCGGCATCACCATGCTGTCAAAACGGCCTAGGTCGGTGGGGGCGACCACGCTCCTGCCAGGGGGAGAGAGGTGGTCAGCATGGTCACAGGAAATGCGGCTGCCTCTGGGGTGGAATGCGGCTGCTTAACGGTGCAGGTATCCCAAAGCGTGCTGCATCGGTAGGGACGATTCGAGGGTTTCCCCGAGGTGTCTTGGGAACAAGTGGAGCAGGCAGGGCCCTTGGGTGGTCACATCCAGTCCAGCCCCCCACCCCAATCAGCCCTGGTGCGCACCCCGAGAGCCTGGGCAGCGGCCGTGCCCGCACCCCACTGCAGGGGAAGGCAAAACCCGCGAAGTCAGTGCCGATCTGAGCGGGGGGGACCCCCCCAATGCAACGATTGGGGCTGACTGAGCGAAGCAACGAGATCCTCCAGCCACGATCCTCTGTCACAGGTCCCATTTGAGACTTAAGGCTGGAAAAATCCCAGCTCGTGACTTTCTCGTCTTTCTTGACTACAGCAAAGGGATGCAGGGCAGAGCTGGCATGGGCTAAATCAGGGGGACAAAGGCAATGAGACCACCGGGGGGGGGGGGGCAGTCTATAGATAGCAGCTCAGAAGAGACAGCCCCGGGGCACCGGGCAGGGCAAGCTCTGAGCAGGAGTGGGGAAAGCAGCTACTTCCCTCAATTTTCACCAACCAGGTGGCTAATGAGAGTTATAGAGGCAGGGAAGGGGACAGGCCGGGGGCTGAGACAGGGAAGATGCTGTCAGAGACTTTCTGAGCCGTGCAAATGAGTGCAAGGCAGCAGGGCCGGATAGGCATCACCCCAGGGCGGAGGAACCAGCGGACAGGGTCTCTGAGCCTTTGGTGATAAGATAGGCCAAGTCGCGGGAGATGGGTGAGGTCCCAGAAAACTGGCACAGGGTGGGGCAAGCCGGGCAACTGACTGCATATTGTTTTTGACTGGTCAAGGGTTATAACAGTTTTACAAACAAACCCTACATTTTTTTTTTTGTAGTTTTCTTGCTTGAAACATGATTTTTTATTGTGTTTTAACATATTATTCACCTCAGTCCAGCTCCTTTCTGGTGGCTACTGAACTAAATGCATTAGGAGAAGGGTTGCTAGCAGATGGAGGGCAGTGATTATTCCCCTCTGTTCTGCACTGGGGAGGCCACATCTGGAGTCCTGTGTCCAGCTGTGGGCCCCCACGGCAGAAGGGATGTGGACACATTGGAGAGAGTCCAGTGGAGGGCAACGAAAATGGTTGTGGGCTGGGGGACAGGGCTGGGGGACAGGACTGGTGAGGAGAGGCCGAGGGAACTGGGCTGATTGAATCTGCAGAAGAGAAGACCGAGGGGGATTGAATAGCAGCCTTCACCTCCCTGCCGGGGGGCTGCAAAGAGGATGGAGCTGGGCTGTCCTCAGTGGGGGCAGACGACAGGACAAGGAGCAATGGGCTCAGGCTGCAGCAAGGGAAGGTGAGGTTGGATATTAGGAGAAACTCTCTCACTAGGAGGGTGGTGAAGACCTGGAACAGGCTACCCAGAGAGGTGGGGGATCTCCATCCTTGAAAGTCTAAGACCCGGGTAGACAAAGCCTTGTGTGGGATGATGTAGTTGCGGCTGGTCCTGCTTGGAGCAGGGGTTGGATTAGATGTGACCTCCTGAGGTCCCTTCCAACCCAAATTTTCTATGATTTCTTCATAGAAAATTTCTGCTTTTTCTGCATATTACTTGGATCTATTGGCAATTTTTTTTGCACATTTTTTGACTGACATGTGACCGCTCAATGGAGCAAACTTTGAGCGGTCAGATACCCAACCCTAGACTAGCCAGGGGCCAACATAGCACTTCTCGACAGCAGGCAACCTGGAGGATCCAGGAATTATAAGCCAGTTGCTTCACCTCAATAGCGAAGCCCAACTGCAAGCACCTGATCGTGAGCAGCCAGCGTGGATCTGCCAAGAACAAATCGTGACAGACAAACTTGACCTGGTCCTTGGACGCAGGACTATGCTGGTGCATGAAGGGGATGCAGTGGAGAGAGTGCATCTGGACTCTCGCAAGGCTTTTGACAAGGTCCCACACGCCCTTTTTGTAAGCGGGCTGGAGGCAGATGCACTGGAGAGAACTGCTATAAGGTGGACAGGCACCTGGCTCGATGGTCACAAGCAGAGGGCGATTATAAGCGGATCTACATCCAAATGCCAAGAGATTAGGAGTGGGATCCCCCGAGGTCTGCCCAGTGCAAGTATTAATGATTTGGATGCTGGCATGCAAAGCTTCTGGAGTGAATTTGCAGAGGGCATGATGCTGGGAAGGACGGTGGATACGCTGGAGGATGGAGGCGTGCTACAGAAAGGTCTTGATAGATGGGAAAGCTGAGCTGGAGCAAAACGGGATGGAGTTTGCTGCTAACGACTGCGGGGGGCCGCATGTTGGAAAGAATAAATCAACAATACGTCTACAAAATGGGTGAGCTGAGTTTGGAGAGCAGCACCCCAGAGAAGGGTCCAGGGGCCCAGTGGGTCACCAAGTCAGCACAAGTCTGCAGTGTGATGCAACCATGCAGGAGGTGCACGTGGTTTTCCTCGAATCCCGGCGCCGCGCGGCCGGCAGGGAGCTGCGGGGGTCGGATCTGGTCCAACCCCTGCTTGAGGCCTGTCCGAAGCCCTCCAGACAAGTCCCTGTTGAACCCGTTCCTGAAACTACACAGCAACCCTGTTGCACAACTCCAAGGCCCATCGTCCAGACACCAGTGCACTCAAAGAGATCCCAGGCCCAGGCCGTGCCCCCGCTGCAGAGGAAGGCAAAACCCCCAGTGCAACCAGTCGGGGCAGGGGGGAAATCCCTTCCAGCCCCTTCCAGCGGTGGTCTGAGCCTGAGCGCAGGCGCAAGACCCCCAGCCAGGCCCCCGCGGGGTTGATGCTGGCAGCAGCACTGGCGCAGCATTGGACACTGCTCTCGTGTCCCCTCTTCAGCGCCTTTCCCATGAGCCGAACGTGCCCGGCTCCTCCAGCCGCTCCTCGTGCTCTCGCCTTCCGAGCCCTCGGTCATCCCCGGCACTGCCTCTCGACCCTCCCCAACGTCTCCATGTCCTTTTTCTGGAGCCCAGAACCGCACCGGGCTGCAGACGAGGCCTGACCCGCGCTGGGCAGAGAGGTGCCATCACCTCCCGCGTTGCGCACCTGACGCTTGCATCGATGCAACCAAAACCGCGTTGCACCCACTGCATCACGCTGCAGACTTGTGCAGGGGCTGCGATCCCCTGGCATGCTCCCAGCTCTGTGCCCGCGGTGCGGCCGTCCCGCCAGGCACCACCTCTCGCATATCTGGTGTTTCCAGGGTTCGCCACGAGATGCAGCACCTGGCGCCTGGCAGCAGTGCGCTTCGTCCTGCTGGCTCTCGCCCGGCTGCCCCATCTGTTCAGATCCTTGCGGACAGCACTGGCATCCTCCAGCAGGTTCACGTCCTGCCCCGTTTCACGCCGTCTGCAGACTCCCTCCAGGAGCTTTCTGTGCCGGTGTCCAAGTCAGGACTGCATGCGCTGAGCAGCCCCCGGCCCAGGGCAGACCTCTGCAAACATGCTCAATAGGAGCACTAGATGCAAGACACAGGAGGTGGTTGTGCCTCTCTCCTCGGCACTGTTTAGGGATTGTGCACGCTAATCTGCGATTAAGACGGGATGCGGAGAGGGTCCGGAGGTGGGCGACAGAAATAGGAAAGAGCTTGGGAGGCAGCTGCACGGGGCCAGGGTGCAAGAGTCTTCGCGTGCGAGCAGCCTGCACGTACCTGGAGGGCTGCCACGGAGAAGAGGGAAAGCACCCGTGCTCTCGAGCTGCAAGCGGGGGGGGACGGAGACGGGGACGGGGACATGAAGTTGCAGCAAAGCAGGTTTCGAGTGGAGATCAGGGGAAACTTCTTCACTGCTAGAGCCGGGAGGCCGTGGGAGACGCCCGGGGAAGGAGTGGGAAGCAGAGCTCCACACGCGGCTTGGCTCGGAAAGCGGATGAAAGCAGCCGGGATAAGTTTACAGAGGGTTTTTTTTCTCCTTCCTTTTAATGCAAGGCTTTTGTTTTGCTTCCATTGGAGGCGCTGGGTGCTGGCTGCAGCCCAGGCTGGGGATGAGACTGGGCTGTGCAAATGCTCCTGCTGGCACCAACCCTGCAGGGTCCAGGCTGGAGGGTCTTGCCCCTCTGCCCGGGGTCGGCCTGGTGCTGTATTTGGGGTTAGGACGGGATCTTCCCCTTGGCTAGGATGGTCCAGACAGGGCTGATTGGGCCTGGCGCAGGGGGATGGGCATGATGAGACTCCCTGAGGATCTGGCCAGCTTGACTTCTTTGAAAAGGGGGAGGGTTGGAAATGGCTCCTGGGGTTCGTCTACACTAGGGCAGCTGCGTAAGTAGCGGTTGGAGGTGGGATTCTCTGCCCAAGGGTCCCGATCCTGAACTGCTTGTTGAATCAGGGAGAGAGACCCCTCTCCCACAGCCCCCCCACTGATGGCCGCACCCCTGTTACGCACCTGACGTCCCGCAGGAGGAGAAGCTTCTCAGGCCGGTCCAGGATGGCCAGAAGTGGCCGCACCAGGTCCTCCACACAGCCCTTGTAGACGTACTGCGGGAGGAGGGGGAGGCAAGCCATGTCAGACCCTGGGCTGCAGCCACCTCTGGGGTGGGGGGTAGGGGTGGTGTTGCAGCACTCAGTGAGAGGAGGTGGCTTTGGAGAGGGGCTTTGGAGGGCAAGAAACTCCTCCCCCCCAGATGCATGATTTAGGACCCAGTGGTTAGAGCAAGCACGACTGTGGGCTCTGGGTGTGCCTGGCCCAGCCAGCCCCTCTCACCCTCAGCCTGGAGTGGGTCCGGTCTGTGCACTCAGAAGGGCCCTGGGGAGGGGCAATTTCAGTCGTGTTAAAGCCCCCCTATCCCCTCAGACGCACGTTACCAGGGTGCAGAGTGTGCATGAGAGCACGCACATGTGTAGGAGCTTGAACATGCCTAGGTGCTCGTGATATGGGTGCTGCGCATGTGTGCACACATAGGCCTGCACTCACCCGAGTGCTGCGTGTGCGTGCATACCTGTGCCTGCGCGCCCATCTGGGGCCCATGGGCAGGTGTGCGCCCATGGCTCTCCCCCGAGGCAGTGTGTGTGCGTGTGTGTGTGCGCCCATGCTCTCACCCGGGTGCTGTGTGCATAAAGTGTGCAGATGTGTGCTGTGCTCTCCCTTGGGCACATTCAAGCACATGCCCACGCGCTCACCTGGGTGCAGTGGCGCAGCACAGCAGCCACCTCGTCTTCGCCAAGCAGCTTGGTGGCCATGTCGCGGATGAGGAGCAAGCGGCTCTCGGCCTCGGCGCCCGTGCTCCGTGGGCTGGGGGCACCCAGGACACTGGTGCGGGGGCCTCTGCCTGCAAGCAGCCACGTGGTCAGGGCCACACATGCACGGGGCTCAGGGGTGCTGCCCCTGGGACTGCAAGCTGGGGGAACAGCTCACGCACCACCCACCCACACGCATGCACCCGTGCCCACGCACATGCATGTAGACCCATCCCCACTATCACATGCATGCACACACGCCCCTGCACAGATACATGCATGCACACACAAGCGCCCCCTTCCCCGTCTTACCCCGTTTCAGGCTCCGGCTCACGAATTTCTGCACGGGGCTGGCTGCAAGCAGAGGGCCCATGTCAGCACAGGCTGCGGACTCCCCCTGCCCAGGGGTCCCAGGGGTGATGGCCCTGGGGGGCTGCCCCAGAGGGAGGCAGTGGCGACCCCACCTCATCTCCCGGCCTCGGTTTCCCCATGTGGGCTGGACACGGCCCAGGGCAGGGCCCATGCATCTGCCCCCCACGGGGGGACTCTCACCCCGAGCCCCCCGTACCTCTGTCGGGCTCGCGCCCCGGGGACTGGGCCCGCGCCCCCAGCTCTTCGTCGCCCAGCGTCCAGCTCTGCCGGCCCGCCCGGCTGCCGCGCAGGAAGAGGTTGACGAGCGTCTTGGAGCGCTGCAGCCCCGGCTTCTCCCCCGGCCCCGCCGGCTTCTCCTTCTTCTTCTTCTCCTCTGCGGGGGCAGCGACCTGGGCTCGGCTGGGCTCCCGCGGGGGCCCCAGTGTGGCCACGCGCACCCCACCCGCCATCTTGGTTACCCCCACCTGGGCCGCACACCCCTCAAGCAGCCATCTTGGTTACCCCCCCAGCCAGCATCTTGGCTACCCTCCCTTGAGCAGCCATCTTGGTTACCCTTGAATTGCCATCTTGGCCATCCTCCTGTGGGCAGCCATTTGGGCCACACACCCCTCAGGCAGCCATCTTGGCTACTCTGCCATCTGCCATCTGCCATCTTGGCTCTCCCTTTCCTGTGGGCAGCCATTTTGTTTACCTCCCTGCCGCCATCTTGGCCACCCTTCCATGGGCAGTCACCTTGGCCCCATACCTCTGGGGCAGCCATCTCAGCTACTCTACCATGGGCAGCCATCTTGGCCACCTTCCCATGGGCAGCCACCTGGGCCACGCATCCCTCAGGCAGCCATCTTGGCTATCCCCTTCCCATTGGCAGCCATCTTGGTTATCCCCCCCAGCCACCATCTTGGCTACCCCTTCCCATGGGCAGCCATCTTGGCTATCCCCCAACCACCCTCTTGGCCACACCCCAGCTACACCTCTCGTCAGACAGCCACCTTGGCCACCCAACCTCACCTCTCACATGCAGCCATCTTGGACATTCCCCAGCCCCATCCCAGCCAGCTCTCCTGAGGCGGCCATGTTGGACAGCCCTCTCCCTCCTTCCCAGCAGCCATCTTGTGGGATTGGGTGCAAGGGGCTGGGGCAGGGCGCGGGGGCGGCGGGCACGTACCGCAGATGGTGAGGTAACTCTGGGAGCGCTTGATGGGCTGGCGGGGCCTGCCGAGCGCCAGCAGCAGGGCCGTCTTGGGCGAGTCTGATGGGTCGTGGCCGGGGCTGTGGCCGGGCCGGCGTCTCCGGGCCAGGAAGGGCTCGCGGGCAGCCTCGGCCCGGATGGCTGTGTCCCGCAGCAGCTCTGGGGGCCGCACCGTGCGCCACGTCTCGGCGCTCGGCGGGTCCGTCTGGATGGCCGTCTCAGCCCACTCCCGCTCACGCCGGCGGCTCTGCCCGTCCTCCGTGGAGATGCCCACATCCACCCGGCTGGGCGCTGCCAGCCCGTTGAGGGCGCCAAAGGCCGTGCTCGAGGAGTAGGACGAGACGGAGGAGCTGGTCTCCGAGGCCTGGGACAGCTGCTGCAGCTGCCCGTTGGCCACTGGCGGGGTGAAAGCACGGAGCCGTAGGGCGATGTTGGGTCCGACCTCAGAGCAAAACCAGTCGCCCCAACGCCGCCCACCAGGGCAAACCAGTCTGAGCAGGGGGGAAACCCTTTCCTGCCCCAGTGGGAGACCCTCCCGCCAGGACCCCACAGGGTCACGGGCCCTGTATTGCCAGCCTGGGGAGTCCCCCACCAGCTCTCAGGGCTGGGGCATCACAGGGTCCTGGCTCCCCACCCCATGGGCCATAGGGCGCTTACATCTGTTGAGCCAGCAGTACTCGGCCACCATCTCCTTGTAGGCGGGGAAGCGCCCGGTCTCCTGCAGCAGCCGGAGAGAGAGGCGGTGAAGGCCCCAGATGGCACCTTTGAGGCGAACCCGATCCCAGCCCCGCGTGGCCGTGAATAATGCATGCTCTCCCCCGCCCGCCCGGGCTGAAACCCAATCCCCCTGTCCCCGCCAGGCTCGGGGCACGGCTCTGCAGGCAGGCACCGGTGGGGCCGTGGGTGCAGGGGTCCCGGCCTCTCCGCATGCTGGCAGGACCGGCTCGGAGGCTACCTTGATGGTGAGCATGATGTGAGTCTGCCCCTTTAGCACTTCCACTGCCTTGCTATGGCTGATGTCTTCGAACTTGACTCCGTTGGCTGCAAGGACTTGGTCTCCCACGCGGATGCCGTTCTGCTCCGCCAGCCCGCCAGGGTCCACCCTGCCGGGCACAGAGTGGGGGGCTTGGCCCACGAGGCCACGGAGCCCGCCCCGAGCGCGCCTGGACGCTCTTGGCCAGCGGCTGCTTTTGCTCCCGGGAATCCAGGACCCGTTTCGAGGGGGTCCCAGGGATTTCCCCTGCCCTGGGAGCCAAGCACCTGGCTTGCCCCAGGCCAGAGGCCGTGATTTCTCTCCATCCCCTTCCCCCGGCTGTGCGCAGAGCTGGGGCAGGCCTGGTGAAGGACATGGCCCATGCACGCACGTGGCCAGCTGCAAAGTCTGACCCCATGCGCCCAAGTCCCTATAGCATGCATGCACGCATCCATGCATCCGCATGGCCTTCCCCCATCCATCTACCCACCCCTTTTATCCAGTCCCCATCTGGCAGTCATGTGGAGCTGACCACCCCCTCCAAGCACAAAAACTACAGCTCCCAGCATGCTCTGGTCTTAAAGGGCCAGCTGCCCATGCCAGGCTCCACCCCTCATTACCCACCCCGCTTTGAGGGGGCAAGCTTTGCATTCCCCATCCTTTCCACGGGGCTGGGGCAGCCCCGGGGGGCTCGGACCAGCGCAGGGAAGCTCTGCGGGCCCCGGGGCGATGCCAGCGGGACGTACTTGGAGACGTAGATGCCCAAGCCGAACTCGCGGCCGCCGCGGATGTTGAAGCCGAGGCAGTAGTCGTCGGAGGTGGTGTACAGGTGCACGATGCGCCGCAGCCCATCCTCCGAGCTGCTGTCGGACGGCGTCGACCCGCTGCGCTCCACGATCAGGCGCCGGTTCACCACGTCCACCCTGCCGGGAGTGCCCATGAACACCTGTGCCCACCCCGGCACGCCAGTGTCCCTTGCTCCTGACCCCGCAGGCGTCCCCGGGGCCGAGGGCACCCGCGCTCACCAGGCCGTCTTCTCCTTGGAGAACTTGATGCCGGGCACCTTGCCCATGCGCCGCACCACCATGCGCAGCCGGTTGTTGCCCGTCAGCACCTTGACGGCGCTGCCCATGGTGATGCTCTCCAGGCTGATGCTGTTCACCTCCGTGATCTTGTCTCCGACGCACAGCCCGGCCAGCTCTGGGAGTGGGGGGCAGGGGCTGAGATTTGGGGGAAGGGGTGCGCGCCCGGGTCCAAGAAGGAGCAGGGGGCACTTGAGGTCTCAGGGCCGGGAGGTGCGACCTCTGGCACCATGCCCATGGCCATCACAGCCAGCTCTGCCCATGCCAGGGAACTGGAGCCACCGGGGACTCCTTGCTGGCTGCACCCCCATGGATGCACTGAGCCCCAGTTGGAGTAATTTGGGCTCCTTGGCCCCCTTTTCCCCAGGCAGCACCTCCCGCCCTGTGCTCATAGCCAGAGCTCTCCAGGCACCGGCCCCGGAGCCCCTTCTGTGGTGAGCGTCAGCATCACCGCGCCCATTTTACAGAGGGGGGAAACCGAGGCAAAGGGCTGGGAAGTGACATGACCAGGGCCATGAAGCAGAGCGGTAGCACACTCCTGGTCTCCATCCTTACAGTCCGTGTGCAACAGAGCAGTGCATGATGGGATGTGGGATGCTCCCCTGGGAGGGCACGGGGTGCCTGCACTCACCGGCTGCACTGCCGTCCTCGACCTTGCTAACGAAGATGCCCAGGCCGTGCTCAGAGCCGCCGCGCACGCTGAACCCCAGCTTCCCGTCCGTGCTCTTCTCCACCGTGATGGCATTAATTATGTCGCTCTCGTCGCTGTTGGCTGCGGAGACATGGCAATGACACACGTGACGCGACAAGCTGGCATGTCCCCGGCCTGGCGGCACAGGTAACAGTGCCTAACTTTTTGGGGGTGATTTCCTCAGCAGCCTGGGACAGCGGAAGTCCTGTCCCGGGGGCTGTATCGATTCGATCAGGGGCTGTCGGTGTGGCTGGGATCAGAGCTGGGGCAGGGGGGTAAACGTCCCCATCTCACCCCCGCTCCACCCAGCATTTAAAACCAGCAGCATTTCTGTTCAGGGGCTTCGTGGCTCACCTGCAATCCACCCGATTCCTGCTAATGCCTCTTCACTCTGTAGGTGCTAATGATCCTGTCTCCTTTTTCACAGAGGTCATAGAAACCAGAGTCCTAGTGTCCCAGAGCTGTGGGGCTGGCAGGGACCTCCTGAGTCCAACCCCCTCCTGAGGCAGGATCAGCCCTGTCCAAACCAGCCCGGACAAACCCTGTGTCCAACCTTCGAGACACACGACTCCAACACAGCCCCGGGCATTGCCCCTGCCCCTGCCCCTGCCCCTGCCCCTGCCCCTGGGAAACAGGGGGGTTGCAGCCGCCAGCGTCCCGCTGCTGCCAGGAGGGTCCTGGACGCTGCAGAGAGCCCAGGCCAGGCCGTGCCCCTGCTGCAGAGGAAGGGAAAACCCTCCTGCGATAGCCACAGGCCTCTTTTCATGATTTCTACCTGGTTTGTCGTGGGGTTTTTTTCAACATAATATATCATCTGATTTCATATAATAAATCAGAGCACCGTCCAGTGCAGCTCTATTTGTTCTCGCTTTAATCTTAAACTAAATAGTGCAGGCCGAAACCCCTGGCACGTGGGTAAAACTTCCTGTTTCTTTTTCACCGGAGGAGGAGAAGCGTTGTGTGACATGGGACGACGCGTTGCTCTGTCTGCACCCCCTTTTTCAAGATCCTAGATCCGCCCGTGGCTGGGAGATTTGCACGTACCAGCTAGCAGTGCTGGGCAGCAGTGGGAGGTTGTTATTCATAGATTATAGAGTTGGAAGGGACCACGAAGGATCATCGTGTCCGAGCCCCTGCCCCAGGCAGGGAAGAGGACCGAGGTCAGATGACCCCAGCCAGGTGTCTATCAAGCCTCCTCTTGAAGACCTCCAGGTTAGGTGATGGCACCACCTCTCTTGGCAGCACGTTCCAGACTTTGGCCACCTTTACTGTGAAAAATTTCTTTCTAATGTCTAACCTGAATCTACTCTCCACTAGTTTGCACCCATTATTCCTAGTTACTCCTAGGGGCGCTCTGGTAAATAGGGCATCTCCAACTCTCTGTTGTCCTCCCTTGATAAACTTACAGGCTGCTACTAGGTCACCCCTCAGGCATCTCTTGCGAAGGCTGAAGAGATCCAGATCCCTCAACCTCCCCTCGCAGGGTCTTGCACGGAGGCCGCTAACCATGTGAGTGTCCCTCCTTTGAACCCTCTCCAGATTCTCCGTGTCCCTCTTGATGTGCAGCGCCCAAAACTTCAATTGCAGCCTGACCAGTGCCGCAGAGACGGGGAGCATCACCTCCCTTGATCTGTTGGTCATGCATCTGCTAATGCATGATAGGACTTTTTGAATTAAAAGGGCCGTGGGCCTCTAATGCACGATAGGATGCGATTAGCTTTGTTGATGGCCTCATTACACCGCCGGCTCATGTTCATCGTGGAGTCAACTATGACTCCAAGATCTCTCTCAGCCTCTGAGCTGCTGAGGAGGTCGTCCCCCAACCCACGGGTGTGCTGAGGATGCCTCCTCCCCAGGTGGAGCACCTTGCATTTGTCTTTGCTGCATTGCATCCTATTTCGTTCTGCCCATTACTCCAACCTGTCCAGATCCGCCCGTATCCGCCCCCTGCCCTCCAGTGTGTTAACTTTGCCCCAGAACTTGGTGTCATCTGCAAACTTGCACAGGGTGCTCTCCACACCCTCGTCCAAGTTGCTGATGAAGATATTAAATAACACTGGTCCAAGAACCGAACCCTGCAGGACACCACTGCCCACCTCTCTCCAGGCCGAGAACAACCCATCCACCACCGCTCTCTGGGCACAGGGGCTGAGAGACCCTTGTTCAGCGTGGATGGAGTCAGCGGGGATATAGCGCAGGGGTTGGCAATTATTTTGGGTGGAGGGCCACTTACTGAGTTTTGGAAAACCATCAAGGGCCACATGACAGGCAGCCCAGGGCAGATAAATATTAATTTTCTACATTTTTTAGGGGCCCTGCAGGCTGGATTGAATGGCCTGGTGGGTCGCATCCGGCCCCTGGGCTGCATTTTGCCCACCCCGGATATAATGGCTACTGAGCATGTGGAAAGGCTGCATTTCCCAGTGCAGATGGGCTGGGTTTTCCCAGGCTGGGTCCCTGACATCAGTCTGAGGTCGCCATGGCTTTGCAAAGAGGTTTTTAACCCCCAAAACAACTTATTTTTCACCACTCCCCCCTAAGAGACTCAGTCTGGCCCACGGGCTGGGGTTGGGATTCCCCAATCCAAGCCCGAAGCAGACCCGGAGGCTGCCGTGTGCCAGACCATACAGGTCAAGTTCAGCAAAGGTTTCAGCGTCAGGAAACAGGGATGTCTGATGGGAAGCATCAGGTGACCCCAGTCCACGTAAAGGTTCAGTAGGGTGATGCTCCCCAAGGAGGCACAGGGGCCTGCTCACCCATGCTGGGGATGGGGAAACTGAGGCCCAGAATGAACCCAGCTGTCCGGTCCCCTAGGGGGATACAGCATGGAGAAGCAGTGGCTTGGGGGTCTCGCTGCCCAGCAAACACCCTCCGTCGCCGAGCTGGGCTCCCAGCTTCCCGCTCCACCTGGCCAGGAGGTGACCCCCAGCCCCTGCCGGCACAGACGGGCGCACGGCCCCAGCCCAGGTGCCACGGTCCCCTCCCACCCCGCAGCCACATGAGACGGCCTGGGAAGGGGGCGAGGGTCTCCCGGGGTGGCGGGGGACGCACCTTCGATGGGCGAGTTGATGAGGATGACGCGGCCCATGGGCGAATTGGCGCGCAGGCCCCGCGCGTGCCTGTTGGCCAGGCGGCTGTGCTTGCTGAGCAGGTAGCGGGTGGCGGTGCTGGCTTCGCTCACCGAGCTGTGCAGAGACGACGGATACATCATCCCGTCCGGGAGCCCCGGCCCCACACCATTGGCCATGGCTGGCGGGGCGGCTCCGAGGCATCCGGGGACCCCGGCGTCCGGGGCGGTCTATCTTGGCCCTTCAGGTCTCCTCCTGCCAGAGATCCCAGGTGTCCGGGGGCATGGCTCTCTGAGCGGGGCGGGCGTCAGGGACCCCCAGGCCGCGTGTCCCGCCGGGCCAGGTTGGGTCCCAGCCGTGGCGTCCGCGAAGCTTGTGCGGGGCCTGGCCAGCTTCTCATGTCCGGCTGCTACGAAGCCCTAAAGCAGCATCAAGCCTCGTTAGCACCCCCCAGACAAAGATGCCGGGAGATACGGCTCCCCCCGGCCCAGAGGGGAGGGGAACGGTAGCCGGCGCAGCGCTCGATACGTGCAAATTAATGCGGCGTCGGAAACAGGACACCGGCGGGGAGGGGAGCCCAAGTGAACGGGGCTGGGGATCTGGGATCGGGGTCCGGGGCTGCCAGGAGATGGAGGCATTTCGGGGGCTGGGGCGACTAGTCTAGTTGGGATGAGGGGCCTGCACTAAGCTCCCACCCCGTTGAGTCAGGATCAGGCCCCTGGTGGGGGCTGGTGCCCACCCGTGCCCCCAGCTCCCCCAGGGCAGCTCCGTTAGCCCCACGGGGGTTGCGGGGAAGAGGGGCTGAGAGGCCTCCCTCTGCCAGCTAGAGCTGTGCCCCACGCCCTGACCTCCATGAATAAGTGATGCCGGCTCCATCCCCCCCCGTGCCAGGGACAGGACCCCCCCATCGCCCCCATCCCCCTGCAGCACTGTGGACAGCTCCCCCGGCCCCCCTCTCAGGGGGTGCAGCTGGCTGCAGTTGCCCCCCGGGGGGGCAGCTCCAAACCCCCCTCGCTCCCTGGGGCAGGGCCCCCCCAGCCCTGCCAGCCCCTCACCTGCCTCCATGGTGCAGCCGCCTTACCTGGCAGAGGCACCCGGCACCGCCCCCCACCCACTGCCCCGCAGCGATAGGCCGGCTCAGCCGGGCCCCGGTGCCCGATAGGCCAGGGCAGCTGCCACTCAGCCTGGCCCAGGTGTGTGACACAGGCTGGCAGGTGAGCTGGGGGGGGCGGGCATGGGGTTCCCCTCCCTGCCATGCGTGTCCATACCATGTTCAAGGGCCGGCTGGCTGCAAGCTGTGAGATCCCATGGGGTACCAGTGCCTGGGAGAGACCCCAGGAGTCGGGGCTCCCCCCTTCCCCCCAACTTTGACCCTCTATCCCCCACTCCCAGAGGCAGCAAGGAAACCCAGGCGTCCGGGCCCGGAGAAGGCCGAAGCCCTGAGGTCACGGCCCCCCCGTCGCCGCCACGTCCCCAGGGGCGGCCGCCATGTGCGGGCCCGGGCGCCGAGAACCTGATACGGGGCTGGTTTCAGGTGCCACGCAGCTGCCGGGCACGAGATCCGAGCGGGGCTGGGGGCAGGGCCTGGGCTGGCGGGGCCTTGTCCGTGCCAGGAGGGGGGGGTGGGCGCTCAGAGCCCCCGGCTGGGCAGGGGTCCCGGGGGAGTAGGCCCAGCGCCCTGCCAAGCTGGAAGCGGGCGGCTGGAAACTTAATTCGGTGTCCCCCGGGGCGGGGGGGGTGACCCAGATCCGTGAGCACCTGCCACACCGGTGCTGCGGGGCCTCTGGGCAGCTTAGCAGGGGGCTCCTGACCCTGCAGGCCAGGGGTCATGGGATGGCGGGTCCCCCCCCAGAAGCTGCTTGCGCCCCAGATCAGTCCTCCCCCATCTTTTCCTGGCCCTGCTGGGGTGGAAGATACTGAAACCAGGCACCCGCCATCCTGCACTTGGCCCTGGGGTGAGGCCCTGTCCTTCCAGGCCCCTCCTGGAGAGTCTCACTGAGTGTGGGCTGGTTTTGGGCCCATTGTGCAGGCAGGAAAACAGGCTGGTGGGACCTGGAGGTTGGCGTCAGGGACAGCGGCACAGATAAAGACCCCAGCTCAACCGGGGACAGGATTGGTGACGGCATCTCAGGCAGAGCAGAGACCCGGGCACAGCGCATGGGGTTGCGCGTGCGCACGTCCACGAGAGAGCGTGTGAGAGCGTGCAGGTGTGTCTGCTAAGGCAGGTGTGTGCGCGCTCATGCCTGTGCATACATGCTAGGGTGTGTGCTCATGCATGCATGTTACCGTGTGTGTGTGCCTGCCCATGTGCACATGCTAAGGTTTGTGGTTGCGTGAGGGTCTGTGGGTGGGGGCTGGGGGTGTGTGTGTGCATGCACATACTTGTGTCTGTGCATACATGGTAGGTCTTGTGTGTGTGTGCATGTGCACTTGTGCCTGCACATATGTGCTAGGCTGTGCATGTGTGCATGCCCACGTGGCTGTGCATACATGCTAGGGTGTGTGTGTGTGTGTGCATGTGTGCGCGCGCACTTGAGGCTGTGCATACATGCTGGGCCACGTGTGTATGCACGCGTGTGCTTGTTTGTGTGCCTGTGCGCACACCTTCTGTGCCTGTGCAAACATGCTAGGCCTTCTGTGCGCGTGCCCGTGCTCGGCCCCTCCCTCGGGG
>NW_017728994.1:46933878-46935043 GCF_001723915.1 Gavialis gangeticus | reverse complement strand
CCCCCCCCCCGCCTCTGCCCCGGCCCCCGCTGCAGCTCCTTGGCCCGGGGGTGAGCGCGGGGCCCTGCCCCGCCTGCCCGGGCTGGGCAAGGGCAAGGGCAAGGGCAAGGGCAAGGGCAGCGCCCCGGCCCCTGGCCTGGCAGATTTGGGGCTGGGCAAGAGCCCCATGGGCTGTGGGCGGGGGGGGACCGCAGGGAGGGGCAGATGGGAGTCATTTTCCCCGTTGCCGCGGCGACGATGGAAAAAGCGCGTGTGCCCATGGCGTGGGGCTGGGCTGGCGCCGGCGCAGCTGCCCCGGGCCAAGCCCTGCCTCCTGCAGCACCGCCCGGCTCCCCGAGCCCTGCTCCCGGCACTGACGGTGCTTGTGCCCCCCAGAGCATGGCGGGCACGCTGCCCCCCCACATCGACCTCCGGGAGCCGCGATGGGACCAGAGCACCTTCGCCGGGCGCGCCCGCCACTTCTTCATGGTCACCGACCCCCGCAACCTGCTGCTGTCGGGCGCCGCGCTGGAGCAAGCCCGCCGGCTGGTCCAGGATTACAGGTGCCCGCCCCCGGGGCCCCTGCATCGTGGTGGGGGGGAACTGCCCCCTGCCCTGGTGTAGACGGGCCTCTGCATCCTGCCCCTTGCCCCTGCCCTGGTGTAGACAGGCCCCCACCCTGCCACCTCACCTCCTGTCCTGGTGTAAACAGGTCTTTGCCCCCTGCCCTGGTGTAGACGGGCCCCCACCGTGCCTCCTGCCCTGGTGTAAACAGGTTTTTGCCCCCTGCCCTGGTGTAGACGGGTCTCCGTGCCCTGACCCCTTTCCGGTGCTCTGGTCCCTGCAGGGCTGGGAAGGTGCCCGCGGGCGTGACTGAGGACCAGCTGTGGCGGGCGAAGTACATCTACGACTCGGCTTTCCACCCCGACACGGGCGAGAAGATGGTGCTGGTCGGGCGCATGTCGGCGCAGGTGCCCATGAACATGACCATCACGGGCTGCATGCTCACCTTCTACAGGCACGTGTGCCCCCTGCCCGTCCCCCGCCGGCTTCTCCTGCCTTGGACCCCCCTGGCCTGCCTGGTGGGATCCCCTCCGCTCCCTGTCCCCGGCCAGGCCTCCCCCTCCTCCCAGCCCGTGCCCTGACACTCTCCGTACTCGCAGGACCACGCCGGCGGTGCTCTTCT
>NW_017728994.1:46923941-46928878 GCF_001723915.1 Gavialis gangeticus | reverse complement strand
GGGGGGGGACCGCAGGGAGGGGCAGATGGGAGTCATTTTCCCCGTTGCCGCGGCGACGATGGAAAAAGCGCGTGTGCCCATGGCGTGGGGCTGGGCTGGCGCCGGCGCAGCTGCCCCGGGCCAAGCCCTGCCTCCTGCAGCACCGCCCGGCTCACCGAGCCCTGCTCCCGGCACTGACGGTGCTTGTGCCCCCCAGAGCATGGCGGGCACGCTGCCCCCCCACATCGACCTCCGGGAGCCGCGATGGGACCAGAGCACCTTCGCCGGGCGCGCCCGCCACTTCTTCATGGTCACCGACCCCCGCAACCTGCTGCTGTCGGGCGCCGCGCTGGAGCAAGCCCGCCGGCTGGTCCAGGATTACAGGTGCCCGCCCCCGGGGCCCCTGCATCGTGGTGGGGGGGAACTGCCCCCTGCCCTGGTGTAGACGGGCCTCTGCATCCTGCCCCTTGCCCCTGCCCTGGTGTAGACAGGCCCCCACCCTGCCACCTCACCTCCTGTCCTGGTGTAAACAGGTCTTTGCCCCCTGCCCTGGTGTAGACGGGCCCCCACCGTGCCTCCTGCCCTGGTGTAAACAGGTTTTTGCCCCCTGCCCTGGTGTAGACGGGTCTCCGTGCCCTGACCCCTTTCCGGTGCTCTGGTCCCTGCAGGGCTGGGAAGGTGCCCGCGGGCGTGACTGAGGACCAGCTGTGGCGGGCGAAGTACATCTACGACTCGGCTTTCCACCCCGACACGGGCGAGAAGATGGTGCTGGTCGGGCGCATGTCGGCGCAGGTGCCCATGAACATGACCATCACGGGCTGCATGCTCACCTTCTACAGGCACGTGTGCCCCCTGCCCGTCCCCCGCCGGCTTCTCCTGCCTTGGACCCCCCTGGCCTGCCTGGTGGGATCCCCTCCGCTCCCTGTCCCCGGCCAGGCCTCCCCCTCCTCCCAGCCCGTGCCCTGACACTCTCCGTACTCGCAGGACCACGCCGGCGGTGCTCTTCTGGCAGTGGGTGAACCAGTCGTTCAATGCCGTCGTGAACTACACCAACCGCAGTGGCGATGCCCCCATCACCACCGGGTAAGGGACCCTGGCGCCCGTGGGCAGCTGGCAGGGGTGCAGGGCTGCTCCCAGCATGGGGGCACCGATGCCCTTGGCTGCAGGCAGCCCCGGCGCGGCTCTGGGGTGGGGGCACGGAGCCCCAGCCCGTCACCGGCTCCTGTTCCTCCTGCAGGCAGCTGGGCACGGCCTACGTGAGTGCCACCACGGGCGCGGTGGTGACAGCGCTGGGACTCAAGTCTCTCACCAAGGTAGGGGAGCTGCCCCGGGGCAGACAGGGCCCTCACGGAGCCTGCCTGGGCTGGGAGGGGGCAGCTGCTTGCCTTGGCGGGCGATGCCACACTGCCAGCCCCCAGAGACAGCCCTGGCAGCCCTGGTGCCTCGCTGCAGATCTGGCTGGGGATGGCTGGGGACCGAGCTGGGGCCCTCTGGCACTCAGCTCTGTGCAGGGGCTCTGACGCATCATTAGCCCCATTTTACAGATGAAGAACTGAGGCTGGGGAGGTGCTGAGGTCACTCAGAGCCAGGGAGGGTGGTCAGGTCTCCAGGCCCCTGGTTTAAATCACGGGGCACCACCCCGCTGTCCTCACACGCCTCCTCCCCCCCGTCTCTCCAGCACTTGCCATCCATCATAGGCCGCTTTGTGCCCTTTGCAGCCGTGGCTGCCGCGAACTGCATCAACATCCCCTTGATGAGGCAGAGGTAAGCCCCCCGTGCCCCACGGAGGAAGCCCTGGAGCATGCAGGTGGCTCAGCAGCCCGGTGGTCCCCACCCCGCCGTCGGTGTGACCGGCCCCGGTCTGTCCCCCGCAGGGAGCTCAAGCTGGGGATCCCCATCCTAGATAAAGACGGGAACCGGCTGGGGGAGTCGCGGGCAGCTGCCCGCCAGGCAATCGCCCAGGTGGTTGTGTCCCGAATTGGCATGGCTGCCCCTGCCATGGGTAAGTCGCCCCCGTACCCTCCTAGTTTCTCTGGAAGCCTCAGCTTTCCCCAGGTGCAGCTGGCTCATGCCCTTGTCTCCCCAACCCCACAGCCATCCCCCCGGTGATCATGAATGCGCTGGAGAAGAGAGCCTTCCTCAAGGTGTGTGCCCCTCGTGGCCTGCCGTACGCCCCCAGCAGCCTCCCCCAGGGCTGCGGGCTCCCAGGAGCCTCCGGCCCCGAAACTGCCTGTGCTGACCCGCTGCCTCTGTTTCCCCACAGCGTTACCCCTGGATGAACGCGCCCCTGCAAGTGGGGCTGGTGGGGCTCTGGTGAGTGACCCTGGGCACAGGAGCAGAAAGCGGGGCCCGGACAAGGTCCTGTCACCCAGAGCCAGGGCCCTGCCTGGTGCCAACAGGCTGGTGGGACCCCCATTGCAGGGGGCATCGGCTTGCGGGGGATCTCCCTTAGCTGGAAGCAAAGGGACTTGCCCAAGGCTCTGTGGGCAGTCAGTGGCGGAGGGAGGCTGAGGCCATGCCTGAGCTTTGACCTGGGGAATCTCAGGGTTCCTGCCCCTCCCTGAGGCAGCTCCCAGGGGCCACCAGCCCTCACGTCCCCCCGCCTCGTCTTTCCCCTGGCAGCTTGGTCTTCGCAACGCCGCTGTGCTGCGCCCTCTTCCCACAGAAAAGGTAGGGCACGTGCGTGCACATGCGTGGGCACCAAGCCGCTGTGGCCCTCCTCAGAGCTGGCTCGCCAGAGCAGAGCTGTACCTGGGCACGGTGGCTGGTGGGTCCCCCCCAGGGTGGTCCCGGGGCTGGTGCTCACCGCCCCCCTCTGTCTGCCCCCTCCAGCTCGATGCGCGTGAGCCGCTTGGAGCCCGAGGTGCAGGCGCGGGTGCGGGAGAAGAGCCCCCGCACGGAGATCGTGTACTTCAACAAGGGCCTGTGACCCTGTGCCCGGCTTGAGAGGACCCAGGCATCCGGGGCCCGGTGTGCCAGACCCCTCCCGCCATCACCCTGCTTCCTCCTTGGCTCTTCTGTGCTGGTTGCTCCCGTGTGTGCAGCGGCGGGGTGGGTGGGCTGGGGGCTCTCGGGGTCAGGGGGCTGTAGCTGGCCTGGCTGGACCACATCTAGGGGTGCCCCCCTTGCCCCACTCGGGCCAGGGCATCCTCCCAAACCTGGATCCTGGCTGGGCCCTGTCCCCGCAGCCCTGGGGGCTTCTGGCTCAGACCCCCTGGGCCATAACATCCACTCAGCTCTGCAGGGTGAGAGGTTGCAGGAGCTGGCCCATGCCACCCTGAGCCCCTCCTGGCCCGCTAAGCCAGTGCCAGCTGCTGCGGGTTTTTCCAGGTCAGCAACTAATCCCCGGCTCCACCCCAGAGCAAGTCGCATCCTTTAATCTCAGGACGGCGGCCTGGGATCTCGGGGGCTTTTCAGGTTGCCCGTGCTCAGATAAACCGGATGCTGGGGTCCCCGTGCATCTGGATCTCAGTGCAGTGGCGGGGGTGGTTACACAATTTCAGCCAGAAACGGGTCATTTCAAACCCCCCACCCCTGACCGCAGGGAGCGTTCCCCGCTTGGGGGCCGAGCGCAACACCGTGCCTCGGTTTCCCCTCTGCGGGAAGGACGGGGTGCCCCTCCCTGCCTTGCTCATGTGCTTGGGATCTCGACATGCCAAAGCCTCTTTCCCGGCCAGGCCCTGGCTCAGCCGGAGCGGAAACTCGCACCGAACCAGGGGAAATACCAGGTTATTATGGGGTGGCTACCAAGGCGATGAGACATTCATTTCCCCTTTGTCAGAGGTTTGCAGGGATTTTACTCCCCCCAGCTGGAGCCCAGCGCCTTGTTTATCGTCGGCCCTACAGGAATGGGGCGGGCACGGTCTGCTCACACGTGTGCGCCTGGCGTGGCGACCCGCCCCCCCGTCCGCCCCCTCCACTGCCAGATCTCCGCTCCCTGTCACTCCAAGACTGCAAAGCTTTAATACTCCTTGTGCAACGAGGCATCTGCCCACTGCCCGGGGCCGCTGTGACTGCCGGGCCTGGCCCCGGCTCGTCAGAGGCTGGCGCCGGGAGCCCATGCCGGCTCCCACGTAGCTTTAACCGGGGCAGTCCTGACCCAATAAAGAGTCTATTTTGCATCTCCTATGGCTGCATCGCTTTCTTGGAGTGGGGAGGGTTAACCCTCACCATCCCACCCCCGATGGGCTGCAGCGTGGCGCGGGGGGCTCCGTCGCATGGGCACTTGCTAGGGCAGAGCCAGGCATTTGGAGATGGACGGACCTCTACGGCACCGGGATCCCGGGCTCGGGCTTCCCAGAGGGTAGCAGGCACCGGCAGCTGCTCCCACCCTCATGCCAGCGCCAGCCACTGTGCTTTGGGGGGCTGCTAAGGATGGGGGGGCTGCTGTGCATGGGCAGGTGGTTGCAGACACCCCCCACCCTCTGGGGCTTGGAGTCCAGGCTTTGCTTGGGGGCCTGGAGCAGGGACCTCTCCTGCCAGCTGCCTCAGTTTCCCCTCTGTGGGGGGTGGTCCTCTGGGGGTAAAAGCCTAGGGGTGTGGGGTTTAAAATCAGGCACAGGAGGAAACACAATACAGCGTCCCCCCCAGACAGGCATGGCCCAGCTTGCTAGCAACAGAAAGCAAAACCCAAATGCAGTCAAGCGCGGCTGGGGTGCCTCTCTCTGCCCGTGGTTCTCTGCCTTAAGCCCACGGTGCCCCTAGACAGGCCGTCTCGAGATAAAGTGTCTCACCCTTGAAGCAGGAGAGAGCGGAGGAAGGACGTTAGAGGAATCCCAGTCCGTGGCCTGGCAACCTCTGCCGACGGGCCTCAAGGACTGGACTCTGCAGTGGTCTGAAACTCAGTGACCCGCGGTTGGACTAACCTATTTAACGACTTCTTTGCCCCCATTTTCCTGAGCAGGGACCGGATCAGCCCCCCACCGGCCCCCCTCAGGCCCCAGGGGAGGTGCCCCCAG
>NW_017728994.1:46916402-46918941 GCF_001723915.1 Gavialis gangeticus | reverse complement strand
GGCAGTGCGGGGACGCAGTCAGGAAGGCCAACCGCACCTTGTTCTGCATCCACAGATGCATCTCGAGCAGGTCAAAGGAGGTGATCCTGCCCCTCTATGCGGCACTGGTCAGGCCGCAGCCGGAGTACTGTGTCCAGTTCTGGGCGCCGCACTTCAAGAGGGATGTGGACAACATGGAGAGGGTCCGGAGGAGGCCACTCGCATGATCAGGGGGCAGCAGGGCAGGCCCTATGAGGAGAGGCGACGGGACCTGAACCTGTTCAGCCTCCACAAGAGAAGGCTGAGGGGGATCTAGTGGCCTGTTATAAACTAGTCAGGGGGGATCAGCAGGCATTGGGGGAGTCCCTGTTCCCCCGAGCACGATCAGGAGTGACCAGGAATAGCGGTCACAAGCTGGCAGAGGGGAGATTCAGACTAGACATCAGGAGGCGCGACTTCACGGTCAGGGTGGCTAGGATCTGGAACCGACTTCCAAGAGAAGTGGTGCTGGCTTCTACCCTGGGGGGCTTTAAGACAAGGCTGGACAATCACCTTGCTGGGGTTGTTTGACCCCTGTACTCTTTCCTGCCATGGCAGAGGATCGGACTCGATGATCTGCTCAGGTCCCTTCTGACCTGACCAACTATGAAACTATGACTCGTCCTTGCGTGCAGCATTTGCTCACTTTTCCCTTTGCGGTGCCCTTGAAAGGATCTCAAGGCACCTCTGGGCTGCTATTCAATCCCCCTCGGTCTTCTCTTCTGCAGACTCAATAATCCCAGTTCCCTCAGCCTCGCCCCACCAGTCCTGTCCTCCAGCCCACAACCATTTTCATTGCCTTCTGCTGGACTCTCTCCAACATGTCCACATCCTTTCTGTCACGGGGGCCCAAAACTGGACACAGGACTCCAGATGTGGCCTCCCCAGTGCTGAATAGAGGGAAGAATCACGTCCCTCCACCCACTGGCAGCGCTCCTACCAATGCAGCCCAGGATGCTGGTTGCCTGCTTGACACCGAGGACACACTGCTGGCTCCTGTTTAGGTTCTTGGCCCCTGTCCCCCCAGGTCCTTTTCTGCAGAGCTGCTTCCCAGCCCATCACCCCCAGCCTGCCCCGGTGCAGGGGATCGCCCTCTCCTCAGTGCAGGACTTCGCACTTGTCCTTGTTGAACCCCATGAACCTTGTTGCTCTAAGCTCACCCCAGGCCTCTGCTCTTCTCTACTGACCGCTCCCAGCTCCAGCTCTCGGGGCCAACTCAGTTCCTCCATTCTCTGCATTGCTTCCCCAAGCCAGGATCTGGCTCCAGTCCACAGCTCAGCAAGCCTGTTAGAAACTTAATGAGCTGGCACCTTGTTATCTGGTGCTCTGCACCCCTTGCTCTCAGGCCACCCCTTGCTCTCAGGCCCTGCTCCACCTTTGACTTCAGGCCGGCTAGAAACCAGCTCTAGAGCCCTTGCACATTTTCAAGCCCCCACTTAATAGCTGGTTGGCTCATTTTCTAGCTGGACGGCCATTTTTATGGCATGATAATCACTTTGCATGTGGGGCTGGTCAAAATGTATTGTGCCATTCACCAGTCAGTTGTACCATATAGGCAACGTGTAGCAGGGACTGCAGGCACAGGGTTTGGCCCCCATTACATGTCCCTCAAACCCCTTCCTAAGAAGCTGCAGGCCCCAAAGAAAGAAGCTTCTCCTGGCCCCAGCCCTGGGCTGCCCCCATATCCACCTGCCTGCCAGCAGTGCTAGGACACCTGTGCAGACGCTACACGCCTAACCAGGCCCTAGAGCCCCTTACTGGCTACTCACCCTAACCCGGCTGCTGGGTGGGGATGGGGGAGCCCTGTCCAGCTGCCCACCCCCCAACCCCTGCAGAAGAGGCAGCTCCCCAGCAGAGGGCACCCTGCACCCAGCCATCACCCAAGGCTGCACATGGGACCCACATGCGTGTCAGCCCTGACATGCCATGGCATGCCCGTGTTGCAGGCCTCTTAGGCCAGAGAATGGGGAGGGGGCGGGGCAGTGCTGTGCTACCCCCCAGGGGAGGTGAAGGGACTTTGAGAGTCTGAGTTTAGAGCAGTTGCTTGCATTTTTGTTGCAGTTCCCCATGGGAGGACGCAGGGGCAAAGGAGGCTGCGGACCGGGCATGCACCCTCCGCTGCGGGGCTGAGGTCCGAGACGGATGGGAGGGGAGGGGTCTCAGCTAGAGAAAGAAAAGCAAAGCCAAAAAGGCTGAAATCCAACAAAGGGTTGGGGCCGGAGGGGTCCAGCGTCGATGCTTTTTCGGAGAAAGAGGAAGAGTGTGAGACAGAGAGTCCCGAAAGGGGCAGACGGGGAACCGGGCATGGCTAGGGGGGCATCCCTGCATCTAAAGGTCCCTGTGCCCCCTTTGCAATCCCGTCCACCTCTGCACTTCTTACCCTTGCCGGACCCCCAGGGACACCTGAACCGCCTTGGCCGGGACCCAGGGAGCCTCACACGGACCCTTCCCCAGCCTGGATGGAAGGTCTAAGAAATCCCAGCGCCGCGGGGCGGGCAGGGAGCTGCGGGGTCACATCCAG
>NW_017728994.1:46913746-46916370 GCF_001723915.1 Gavialis gangeticus | reverse complement strand
CCCCAGCCTGGATGGAAGGTCTAAGAAATCCCAGTGCCGCGGGGTGGGCAGGGAGCTGCGGGGTCACATCCAGTCCTGAGGCAGGATCAGCCTCGTCCAAACCAGCCCAAACAAACCCCGTGCCTGACCTTGGAGCTGCCCAACACAGTCGCCCCTGACACAGCCCCAGGCATCACCCTGGTACAGGGGGGCTGCAGCCACCAACGTCCTGCTGCTGCCAGGGGTGGTCATGGGTGTTGCAGAGACCCCAGGCCCAGGCCGTGTCCCCGCTGCAGAGGAAGGCAAACCCTCCCAGTGCAGACCAGGGGGGAAATCCCTTCCTCCCCAGTGCAGCACGGGGCTGAGCCTGAGTGTGGGGCAAGACCCTCCAGCCAGGACCCTGCGGGGTTGGTGCTAGCAGCATTGGCCCAGCCCAGCCCCATCCCCAGCCCCCAGTGCCTCTGGGAGAGACTTAACCCCCCCGACACATGGAGCAGAAAGGGGGGGTGGGCTGTGAAGGACCCTAACAAATCGGCGCCTTTCAGGATCCCTGAGCAAACCCGCGGCAGTTGAAACGGAGCCAGCTCCACGTGCTGTCCCCCCCCCAGGGCTACTTATGGATCCACATGATATCACAGAGTCAGCTAACGCCTCGCCGGTGCCCTACAAGAGAAGCCCAGGATGGGCAGGATGCAGGATTTATTTAGCTCGGCATGGAGCAAAAACCACCCTTACTGACCCCCTCTTAGAAATAGCAGCTGGGCTGACGGTCGCCTGAAGTTTAGGTGGGCCCTGGGGTACCTGGCAAAGCCTCCTGGGGTGAGGCAGTGGGTCAGGGGCAGTCTGGCCTAATGGTTAGACCCCTGAGGGCAGGGGTTCAGGGCAGTTCAGTAGTGATAAGCATACAAGCTCAAATGAGTCTACCGTATTTTCTCGTATATAACACAAACCTGAATATCATCCGCCCCTTGTCCTGGGAAGGTAGAAGGAGGAAAGAAGGATTTTCCCCTGCAGTAAGCAGGGAGTGGCGCCGGCTCTTTGTTCTGCTCCTGATACGCAGCTTACAGACTTGACTTCCACTTTCCGGCAGAAATTGTACTTACCGTATTTCTGGCATATAACAGGCATTGCAATTTTTCAGCAGCTGGTTCTTTGGGAGGGAAATGCACGTTCTCTGCAGGAAAATATGGTCTATAACACAGCCTAGGTCAGCAGCTGATGTTTTTCGTGGGGGAAGTGTGTGTTGTACATGAGAACATATGGTATCCAGAGCCCCCAAGGCTGGCCTGCCAGATGCCAGCCCCTTGGGCTGGTTTCATGAGCTGCCAGTGGTCACAACTTCAGACAAAACAATTATCCCCAAAGTTGGTTCGTTCATTGATGGGAAGCAGCACACCATCCAATCAGGGGCCAGAGTCACACGCCCGAGGTGACCGAATAGCAATTTTCTTCAATATTATGCAAATATTTAGAGCAGGTGAGTAAGGTGCTGCCAGGAGCTGGACTAACCTCTGCCCTGTGCTGCTGGGGGAGGGACCAGGCACCAGCTACAGCCCCCATGAAAGATACTCCCAGTTCAGCCAGCTCAAAAACCAGCACGTCCCAGCATCCATTGCCTGGAGGCTCCTTATGGCTGGACTCTTTTCCCCCAATGGAGCATCTCAGTAGGGTTTTGGTGCCTAACTGAGACTCTCTTCCACCTCCTTAGCATGCACAAGTGCATGCAGTTTGCAATGCAGAGCAGCACGGGATGGGGGGAAGACTCTCCCCTCCACGCCCAACGCCAAAGTCACCTTCCCCCACATCCGAACTCCTTGAGATCAGGCCCCTTGCACCTTTGGGCCTGGAGCAAGACAGGTGCATCCCCCCATCCCAGCCCCCCGCCTCGGCCGGAGCATATTGCGCATCTCCGTGACGAGCCATCAATCGGGGGTGGGGTGGGGGGGGGATAAATAATGTAGGAGCCTGCTGCACAATAAACCCTGTCAATTGCCATCGCGCTCTCATAAATTAAAGATGAAAAGGTACAAGGCTCTTGCCAGAAAAATGAAGACAAATTTTTAATCGCTTGCCAAGCTGCCGGGAGACGGAGCGCTCGGGAAAAATGAATTAGGTTTTTATTATGTGTTTTATTATGCTGTAATTGAGCAGGATCATCCCGGAACGCGAGAGATCTCCACTGCGGAGGGAGGAAGCATCCTCCCTCGCTCGCCTGCACCCGCGGCAGGACCCGGCGTCCTTGGGTGAGGGGTCGGGGGCATTAGAGGAAGGGGCTGCGCCAGCGGGTCAGAGGTGGGGAGTTCTTCCACCCGTTCATCAAGGGGTGGATCGAACCCGTGTTGTGGCAAGGGTGGTGAGGATGGGTTGGCTGAGGGGGAGAAGGAGGGATAGGGAGAGATAGAGATAGATGAGTACGTATGGGGAGCGGTGACAGACAGACAAAGGGGTATGTATGGAGGAAGATAGATAGATAGATGAGTATGTATGGGGATGGACGGATGGCTGGAGGGATGAGTATATATGAGGATGGATGGATATGGGAAGGCATGGATGAGTGCACCCGGGGATGGATGGATGGATGGATGGATGGATGGATGGACAGCCATCCAGATAGATAGATAAATATGGGGATGGATGGATGGATG
>NW_017728994.1:46905715-46907293 GCF_001723915.1 Gavialis gangeticus | reverse complement strand
GGCTGGATTAACCCTTTAGTGGGCCCTAGGCAAACACACTTGTGGGCCCTGCATATTTATATTACTTTTTTTCACTCTGCTAGCTGGCAGCACAGCCAGTCCCTACGCGGCTGTGGCAGCCCAGAGCTATTCCAGCCCCATCCCCTCCTGGCTCGGCCCTGCTAGGCTCCAGGGGTTGGGGCAGGGGCTTGCAATGTAGGGCCTAGCACTGGGGCACTGCACCCAAAGCAGGGACCTTGGGGCAGGCGGGAGCTGGGGGTACCAGGTTCCTGGCTGGGGCAGGCTGGATGGCTCGTTTCAGGGGGTCTCTGGGGTCCCTGCCCGGGGCAGGGGTGAAGGATGTGCAGCAAGTGGGGTGGGGGAGCTGCTTGCAGTGCGCAAAGGGTTAAATCTGGGGCTTACAAAGCCCCCTGGTAGACAGGACCCCCCAGGGGGAAGATGGGGAACGAGGGCACCATCCAGGAACCTGCTGAGCTCTGCCCGGAGCCGCCCAGGGGGGTACCACGTGCACAAGGGCTCCAGGCTGCCTCCAGCATCCGCTGGCCTTGGGCTGGCTTCTGCCGGGAGAGCCGAGGCCTGGAGCCAGCGGTGACCGGAGCTGCGGGGTCGGTTCAGGTCAAGGGCGGCCGGGGTGCGCGTCATCCTGCGCTGACTTCATCCCCTGGCCGGGTGAGGACCAGCTCCCGGCTGGCCTGGTGCACGGGACAGGGACGAGGCCCCAGCTCCGGACTCTGTTTGCAGCCAGGAGGTGCGAGGGTGGGGGGAGACACACAGCTGTGGGGTGCGGGAGCGTGCACGCGTGCAGGTGTGGGCATGGGCACAGGCATGGGCGTGTGCGTATAGGGATAGAGCTTTGTATGGCTGCACGGGCGTCTCTGCGTGTTTGTGGGTGTCTGCATGGATCTCCACTTCTGCATGTACATATGTGGGTGTGTTCATATGTGTGCATGTGCACAAGTTTGCAGGTATGTGTGTGTGCATATTTGCCGGTATATGTGTGTACACATATTAATGGGCATATGCATATGTGTGTATTTATGGGTAAGTCTGTGTGCGAGTGCACGTATATGCAGGTTTATGTGCATGTGTGCATATTAGTGTGTGTGTGCATATTGTGTGTATGTGCACACGCGCATTTGTGGGTATGCATGTGTCTGCACCTATTTGTGGGGGTGTGTGCATATGTGCAGGTATATGTAAGCGCACATATTTGTGTGTGCATGTGTGCGCATATCTGCAGGTATATGTGTGTGCCCATGTGTGTCCTTGTCCGTGCACACAGTTACGTGGCCGCAAGGGGGTCTGGGCATCTCCAGCCAGGGGCCTCCACGGGCCCCTTCAGCGGGCACCGACTCACCTCCGTGCCCGTCAGAGCAGCCCTGGATGAGGGGAGCCCCCACCCCCTGCCCTTGAACCTGAAGGACCCCACACCCCGCCATCCCCCCTAGGGGCAAGGGGGCCCGGGCCCTGGCATGGCCAGGCTGGAGCTTTGTCACCTGAGCACAGGTCTGGGCATGTTCCTGGCCTGGCCCTGAATCATGCCTCCACCCCGTGCCTCAGTTTCCCCGGTCTGGGAGC
>NW_017728994.1:46897575-46900715 GCF_001723915.1 Gavialis gangeticus | reverse complement strand
CCTGAAGGACCCCACACCCCGCCATCCCCCCTAGGGGCAAGGGGGCCCGGGCCCTGGCATGGCCAGGCTGGAGCTTTGTCACCTGAGCACAGGTCTGGGCATGTTCCTGGCCTGGCCCTGAATCATGCCTCCACCCCGTGCCTCAGTTTCCCCGGTCTGGGAGTTGGCAGCGACACTGCTGCGCATGGGAGCGACGTCATGTGTGTGGATGTGTGCGCACGCGTGTGCAGCGACAGCTCCAGTCCTCTGCCCCGTTGCAGGCACCGTGGGGTGAGGGGCAGCTGCTCTGGGCTCAGCCCGGCGCTTCGCGCTTGCAATGCATCAGGCCGGCGTCATCTCACCCTGGCAGCTGCTGGCGGGACCCAGGCTTGGGCTCACGGCCCCCCCTCCTGCTCTTGGCCTTAGCTCAGGGAAGGGGCCGCGAAGCCAGCCAGCCCCCGCAGCTGTTTCCTCCCCAGGCGCCGGAGGGAGGAAGAGCGCTGCGGGGTCCAGATCTGCAGCTGCCGGCTTCAGAGGGAGCTACCGTGCCCCCCACCCTGTGGGGCAGAGATGAGGAGGCCTGGGGGGCTTCTCTGCGAGGGGCCTGCCTCTTGCGCTGGGCTCTTCCGCCGTGCTGCGTGCCTGTGTGCGTGCATGCATGCGTGCGCCTGTACTTCCATGCATGCATATCTACGTGCACGTGTGCGTTCTGTACATGCGTGTGTGGGGGTGCACGCACGTGAGGCACAAGGCCGGGCACACGCACGAGAGCACAGGCTGGGGGCAGCTCTGACGGCCGTGGGCTCGGCTGGAGGGAGCACGGGGCAGAGGCAGGAGGGCTGGGGAACGAGCTGCTGGCTGGGTGCCGTCTGTCCTGGGGGGCTCTGGCATGGGCAGTGCCCTCTCTGTGCCTCAGTTTCCCCTCTGGAGAACAGCAATCCCGCCCCACCCAGTTGCTGTGCAAAGGGGGGCAGCAGGGAGTGCCCCACTGGGGTGGGCAGAGGGGGAGCTGACATCCCCCAGGTCTCTGCAGGACGTGCCGGCTGGCCGGCACCCGGAGCAAGCAGGGAGCAGGCGGGTGCGCCCGGAGGGCCACTGGCATGGCTGGGGTGCCCGTTGCAAAGACGGGGGGTGTCCCTGTGGGGAGCTGGCACCAGGCGCGGGGGAGACGCCTGGAAAGCAGAGGCCGGAGCCACTCAAGATGCAGCAGCCGGGAGTGGCGGGGGCTGCCAGCAGTGCCCCCCCGGCCTGCTCCCCACCGGCACCCGCAGCCCTGGCGTGCGGCCGAGGCGTGAAAGCTGGCAGCGGGCGCGAGCCGGCAGGGCCCGGCTGCCAGACAGAAGGCGGCTTATTCCCTCTCCCGGGCAGGGGGGTCCCGTCTGCTCCCCCCAGCCCTGCCGCCGCCTCCCGCAGGCTCCGGTTTTAGCTCCTGGCTCCAGTTTTTATTGCTGTTGGGTTTGGACGGAGTCGGATGGAAAGGGCCGGAGGGGACCTGGGTGGGAGTGGGCAGCGGTAACCCTTTAGAGCCCGGGCCTCTGTCAGGACCTGGGCACGGGCAGGTGCCTCCAGGTCCACCGGTCCGGGGCCGAAGGCCTTGCCCCGGAGAATGGGGAGCCTGGCAGGGCGTGCATGCACAAGAGGGGGCATGAATGCAAGCTGGGGGTGGGGGGGAAGCCCAACAGTGCCCCATTGAAGGGGGAGGGTGGTCTCCCAGGCCAAGGGGGGACAACTCCCTGCCGCCACCAGACAAAACACTGGGGAGGGGGGAGAAGGGGGGTCCCTCCAGCTGCTGCCAGCTGCTCTGCCATTAACACGCCTGCCGCTTCCCGCCTTCCCCGCCCTGGCTCCCAGCCCAGCCGGCTCCCGGCAGGCAGCGAGGGGCCCGGCTGCTCCTGGCAGGGGGGTGCGAACCAAGGGGAAGGGGCTGCCGAGCCCCTGAGATGGATTTCGGGGTGCCGGGTGGTGCTGCGGCCACGCTGGACGCACCAGCGCCACCTCCACGCTACTTCGCCCACCAGACCGGCTCCATCTTTCACGCGAGCTCGGCCCCACTTGCCCCCTCCGGATACAGGATACCCCCCGGAGATCTGGCTGCAGCAGCTGGGGTGCAGGGGGGGAGGCAGGGGATGGGGACAGGGCCAGGGGGGCTGTTGTTTAGTCTGGCGCCATCTCACCCCAGCCCATGATGACAAGAGCAGGCTGCAGGGGCAGCTGGGCCTGGCCTGACCCCCTGCATGGCAAGGGGGCGGTATCCCAGGGCACCCACTTTGCATGGCCACCGCATCGCCCCTCAGGGGGATGTCTTCTACTTTTGGGGTCCAATCCAGGGGCCTTTGTTTGTGTCGTCATAGTTCTAATGTATAGACGCTCCCTAATCACGGACACTGAGAAAATGGTAGTTGGGAGATGGTCCCTCAGTTAGCGAGAGACACCAAGGGGTTGTTGAAGTTGTCTGCTGCTCCACCATAAAGTCCACCGGTGTTTGTAGAGTCACAGATGCTCGGGTCGGAAGAGACCTCAACAGATCATCGACTCCGACCCTCTGCCTAGGCAGGAAAGAGCTGGGGTCCAACGACTGCAGCCAGATGCCCATCCAGCCTTCTCTTAAAGACCCCCAAGGTCGGGGAGAGCACCACCTCCCTTGGCAGCCCAGTCCAAATTTTGGCCACCCTCACCGTGAAGGTATTTGTCCTGATACCCAGCCTAAATCCGCTCTGTCAGTCTGTGAGCATCGCTCCTCGGTACCCCAGAGGCGCCGGGGTGAACGGAGCATCTCCCATCCCTGGCTGCATCCCCCTCAGGAATTTGCAGGCGGCCACGAGATCCCCTCGGCCGTCTGCGGAGGCTGAAGGGGTCCAGGTCCCTCCGTCGCTCCTCGTGGGGCTCATCGAGCAAGACCCTGACCAGAGGGGTGGGCTCCCCTGGGCCTCTCGAGTCTGTCCACGGCCTCCTTGGGTGCTCATCCTGCTGGCATCCCATGACCCCAGCTGCCTTCCTGCCCCTGGGGCGGGGGCTGGACACAACGAGCACCCGAGGTCCCTTCCAGCCCGAATGTCTATGAAATCTATGAAATTCTTGAAGTGCGGTGTCCACAGCTGGACGCAGTCCTCCACCTGCGGTCTGAGCAATGCTGCACCGCGGGGAAGGATCACCTCCCTGGA
>NW_017728994.1:46895003-46897564 GCF_001723915.1 Gavialis gangeticus | reverse complement strand
CATCCAGATAGATAGATAAATATGGGGATGGATGGATGGATGAGTGTATACAGGGACAGAGGGATGGGTGCAGGACTGCGCACATATGAGGATGGCTGGATGGAGGGATGGATATAGGGAGGGATGGATGAGAGCATATGGGGATGGATGGATGAGAGTGTATGGGTATGCAGGGATGGATGGAGGCATGAGTGCATATGAGGATACATGGATGGACGGATGGATATAGGGAGGGATGGATGGATGGAGGGATAGATGAGTGTGCATGGGGATGGATGGGTGAGTAGGTGTGAGGGTGGATGCGTGCGTGTGGGAATGGAGGGCTGGACGGAGGACCGAGTGCGTGGGGTGAGGCAGGGGGCCAGGGCCATCGGGCGCAGGCCGCAAGGAGCCTGCCAGAGACCGCTGTAACCACCCCGGCAGGCAGGGACGTCCTCTCTTCCCCCCAAGGACAAACCCTGGGCAGCATCCCCCTGTGTGGGGGGTCTCTATGGCTCATGCAACTCTGGGCCCCTGCTGAGAGACCAGAGCAAGGCGCAGGCTTGCGTGGGCAGAGACCTGCCAGCGGGTCTCACACAACTCCCCCGGCGCCGCCTCCAGACCACAGCAGCTTTCAGCAGTTGCTCGACTGTCCCCAGCCAGGCCCTGGGCCCCGAGACCTCCGCGGCGCTGCCTGGGATTGCCCCCACCCTGCTCCCTGCCCTCGCCGGCTTGCCCTGGGGTAGGAGCAGACGGATGTCACGGCGCTGCGAGGCAGGGGAACGGAGGGCTGTGCTGCAGCCGCCGTACCTGGACCTACCTGCGGCTGCTGGCTGCTGGCTCCCCCCAGCCTGGCCCCTGGAGAGGCGTCCGTGGGGTCTGAGGACCTCGGTGCATGGAGATCGGGGCCCGGATCGGTGTCGGGGAAGGGCGCAGGGCTGGAAACAGGGGCCCTAGAGGCAGCTGCTGGAGGGACCTTGCGGAGCTGGGCAGAGCCGTCGGGGGCTCGGGGATGCGGTCTGCGTCCCCAGGGCCTGCGTCCAGCTGCGGCTCCGGGGGCTCCGGGTGGCTCGAGGGGCCGTGCAGAGACCCGGCGTCAGAGCCCCCCTTGCAAAACCCCGTGCCCGCAGTAGGAGCCTCGAGGGAGGGATTGCCTTACGGGGAGGCTGAGCTTCGACACCTCCCGGGGGGCTCGGGCCCAGCTCCGAGCTGCGGGTCCTGCCTCATTACTGCCACTTAACTGCTGGGCTGATGGGGGGAGCACCATGTGGGGGGGGGGTTTGGTTCCCCAGACCCGGACTCTGGATCCTTCAGCCAGCTCCCTGCACCCATCCATACAAAGCCAGCTCATCCTAACCAGAGGGGCTGAACTGCAGGGGGCTGCCCCAGCTCCCCTCCGGCCTTGCGTGCCTCAGTTTCCCCACTGTAAAGGAAGCACCGATGCCTCCCCGGCAGGGTTGCCTGGGTGTGTGGGACCCCCCCTTGTGCCATCCTTCATTTCGGGGGGAGCTGGGCTCCGACACTTGGCAGCAATTAAGCCGCATCGATCGGTCTGCGGGATCTTTAATGAGCCCCCCCCCGCCGTGACCGCAGGCTTTAACCTTGGGGGATAATGGGGCGAGGGGCTGCGGTTCCTATCGACAGAGCCTGCTCCCCCTGGCCTTAATGAGCTAATCAATACTCGTTCTCGGCTTCATTTCCATCTAATTGCTCTTTAACGACGCCGGATAATGAGCAGCCTCCTGTGGGGGGGACCAGCTTGTCCCTACTCCTCACCCCCCAACTCTGGGATCATATGGGGGGGCAGGTGGATGGCTGCGGGCAGGGGTCTTTGCCTTGCCTTAATTAAGGGTCCTTCGTCTGCCCTGGCAGCTGCCAGGAGCCTGGATCTACCTGGGGTTTACCTGGCACCTGGGAGCAGGTGCAGCTGCTCAGGCTGGGCCTGGATTTGCCGAAAATCGGAGCCGGCTCCGGGACCTCTAGACCTGGGGCAGCGTGAAGGGAGGCTGCATGGGTGCCCTGAGCCCTGGAGCACCCCAGCTTGGCAGGGCATGGCCCCAGGGCAGCTTCCTCGAGGGCAAAGCAGGCTCTGAAGCTGCAGACCCCAGCCCCAGCCCTGAATCAGAAATGCTGGGCCCCTGCGGGACCCTGCTGCCCCATGGCTGGGGGCTTGGGGGTGCACCTGCGGGTCTGTCTGTGCAAAGGAGCACACGTCTCCCCGCGAGGAGGCAGCATCCTGCCCACACCTGCATGCGTGCATGCTCCCGCACTCATCCCTGGGGCAGCGTGACCGGGGGCAGAGGCCACTTAGCCTGGGCCTAGCGCTGCCAGCTGCGGGCTCCCATCCCCTCTCCTCCCTGCAGCTGGCTGGGTGCAGGAGCCCCATTGGTGGGCCCGGGAAGCCCACCCACGCATGTACGAGCATATGCACACACACACATGCATACATGTGCATATACACACATGCACATGCACACACAAGCCTACACATATACACATGCACGCACACACACATGCATACCCATACCCACACACGTACAAGCGCAGGGCTGGATTAACCCTTTAGTGGGCCCTAGGCAAAC
>NW_017728994.1:46887026-46894992 GCF_001723915.1 Gavialis gangeticus | reverse complement strand
CCTATTCGTCACGCATCTGGTGATGCATGGTCAAGTGCTGGTGATTTCATCGCACTGACTCGTGTTCATCCTGGATCCACTGTGGCTCCGAGGTCCCTTTCCGCCGCCGTGCAGCCAAGAGGGTCACCGCCCAGCCAGTTGGTGCTGGATATTTTTGCGCCCTCGGCGCAGCACTCTGCACGTGTCCTTGTTGCGCTGCATCCTATTGTGTGCTGCCCGCTTCTCTAACCTGTCCAGGTCCGCCTGCAATCGTTCCCTGCCCTCCGGAGCGTGCCTTTCACCCCACTATTTAGTATCGTCCGCAAACTTGGACAGAGTACACGTCACACGGGCATCCAAGTCGCTGATGAAGACATTGAAAGGCACAGGTCCAAGGACCGAACCCTGCGGGACCCCACTGCCCACATCCTTCCACGTCGATGCCGACCCATCGGTTACCGCTGTCTGGGTGCGACCCCCGAGCCAATTTGCCACCCACCGGACTGTGTAAACATCTACGTCACAGCCTCTTCATTTATTATGAGAATGGGATGAGATACCGTACCTAAGGCTGTGCTAAAATCCAAGAAAACGACATCCACCTCCTTGTTCTCCTCCACTGTATTTACTGAAGCCGGTGGTTGCTATAGGTTGCCCATTCGAGCGGTCTGTGCGGCCTCTCCACCCTCGCCCATAACACGTCTTTCCGAGGCCCAGCTAAGATGCGGCCCCGCCAGCCTTGCCGCCACCAGCCCAGACGTGAGAAGCTATCTGGGCCCTTCGTACAAGGCGATGCAATGTCAGCTCTCTGGGGCAAAAACAGGAGCTTGGACCTGTCTGCTGAGAATATCTAACCGCCATCAGGCGCTCAGGTTTTCCGCCCATCCCTAGGGCTTCCTCCTCCAGCTCTGGCTGCTGGACCTGCTGCCAGGGCCAGGTCTGAACTCGCACACGAGGCTCTGGGGTCATGCGTGTATCCAGCCACGTACATCTCCATGCACACCCTTCCATCCCTGCACAGGTCTGGTCTATATGTCCCCATGACACTTCCCAGCCCCCGGACATCACGCAAGGGGTAAAGCACGGCACTGAATTTTCTTGGTGACAGGGATAAGACCCTGGGCCCGGCCTGCTGGTGCTGCATGGGTGTGCAACGGGGGGTTGAACGCAGAGTCCATCGCTGCAAAGGCCCTGTTCACCCCGGTGGAAATGTGGCTGCTTCTGGGGTGGGACAGGCTGGCGCCTGCAGGGACGGGACACGGACTGGAAAGAAACGACTGTTTCTGGTGACACGGAGGGTCCCGGCTGCAGAGTCTGGCTGTGGGTCCTGGCGGGAGGGTCTTGCCCCCGCGCACAGGCTCAGCCCCGCGCTGCACTGGGGCAGGAAGAGATTTCCCCCCTGCTCAGACTGGTCTGCATTGGTGGGGGGGTTGCCTCCCTCTGCAGCGGGGGCATGGCCTGGGCCTGGGCTCTGAAGCGCCCGTGACCCCCCCAGGCACAGCAGGACGTTGGCGGCCGCAGCCCCCCTGTATCCTGGGGGCAGGGGCGGGGGCGATGCTGGGGGCTGCTTCCTTTGGGGCTGTCCTTGGCGCGTAAAACACGGGAAGACGAGCCGCTGGGGGGGACGTGGCTCTGAACTGTGCGTCCCCAGGGGGCTGTCACAGGCCACTTTGGCTGGAGAATAAAGCTTGTGTAGGAGCCTGGACCCCGGACCATCCTCTCTCCCCATCCTCCTTTCCCTTTCATCCTCTCCCAAGCTCAGAGCCTGATGCCAAATGAGCTCTGGGACCTGCCAGCTGCTGGCCTGAGTCACTGTAGCATCTCTCCCATTCATACCCATTATGCAGGCGGTGAAACTGAGGCACGGAGCAGGGTCTCGCTGGCTGCTCCCACTACCGGACTGCACCGCTTCTCCTCATTTTGGAGTAGGGTGGGGGCTGCCCTGAGGCTCCATCCGGACATGGGCACTGCTCTCGAGCCCCCTGAATTGTCTGTGCGAGCAGCAGGCGTGCGAGGCACGCTGGGAAGCAGGAGGGGGGCTCTGCGGGTTCAGGCCAGAGGAAAGGCAGCGTCTGGCCAAGCCGCGGGAGAGGAGGAAGGGGCCGGCGTGCACAGCTGGCGGGAAAAGCCCCTGGCTTGCAAAGGGCGCAGGCCGGAGCGGGAGGCCCAGGCGGGGGCTGCATTCAGGGGCAGGCCTGCAGCGCGGTGCGGAGACCCGGACTGGGGGCTGCAGGCAAAACCTTCCCCATGCCCCGAGCTGGGGGGGCAGAAACCTGCATCTCCCCACCTGCATCTCCTCCTTCCTGGGTGCTCGCTAAGCCCAGGTCTGAGCCCCGACTGCCCCCTTGCCCAGACCCCAACTGGCTGCTAGCCCAGCTCAGCTCCGGCTTGCCTCAGTTTACCCAGAGCTGGGTCCTTCTGGACCCAAACGGAGCTGGGAGGAGGCTGGCGCAGGGGCTGGCACCGGCCTCCTCTCTCCGGGGTGGCTATGCCCTGGCCAGCTCTGGGTACAAGGCCTTCTGGGTGCATTGCCCCCATCATCAGCTTGCCCCCTCCTCCCAAAGGATTGCCCCAGATGGCTCCTGGCTTCTTTCCCTCCCACCCCTGCAAAGCCTCCTCTGCAGGGACTGCCCCCGGTGCCAGCTGCCCCCTCTTGCCCCAGCCCCCCCGGTGCAGCTGGCTGGGGCCGGCGAAGGGGAGGGCAGGGGTGGAGGAGTCACATTTCAGGCTGACATCAGCGCTCCCGCCCCGGGCCGGAGCCACTGCAAGAGGCATCGCCGGAGCCGCACCGAGGTAGGCGCTGCGCAGCCCCTGGGGCCTGGGGGGCTGGAGCAGCAGGAACCCGGACCCCCGGGGTCCTGCCCCCCAGGCAGGGAGGGGAGTGTGGCCGAGCGGTCAGAGCGAAGGGGCTGGGAGGGAGGACGCCTGCAGCCTTTGGGTAAATCCCGGTCCCTTGTTGGCCCCTGGCAGAGCCCGGTGGGCGGCAGGATGCCCCGGGGTGGGGGGAGACCCTCCGCTATCCGGCCATCCCATTGCAGCTGGATCAGCCGGGCAGGCCCCTCTTCATCCGTGCACCGAGCTGCTCCCGTGCTTGGCCGCGCTGGGGTCTGGGAAACCAGCACCGGCGAGGTTGGCTTAACGCCCCCCCGACGCATGGACCCCAAAACGTGGCCCAGTAACGCAGCTCTTTTTCCCCCGCAGCTCCGTCCCAGCTCGGCGGGCCAGAGAGGCGGCCAGGGGGTCTGGTTATGGTGGCGCCCGCGCTCGGAGACCCCCAGAGCCGGTGACCATGTCCGGAGCCTGCCCGCTGCTCCTCGTCCTCTGCCTGTCCCTGCCCGGGGCCCTGGCACTGCCCGGCGCGCCCGACTACCTGCAGCGGGGCTGGCAGCGGCTGCTGGAGGAAGGGGAGGGCTGCGCGGCCTGCCGCCCCGAGGACTGCCCCGCACCGCGTGGCTGCCTGGCAGGGCTGGTCCGCGACGCCTGCGACTGCTGCTGGGAGTGTGCCAACCTGGAGGGGCAGATCTGCGACCTGGACGGCACCCACCACTTCTACGGGCGGTGCGGGGAGCACCTGGAGTGCCGGCTCGACGCCGGGGACCTGCGGCGCGGAGAGGTGCCCGAGCCCCAGTGCACCTGCCTCTCCGGCCAGGCCCTGTGCGGCTCCGACGGCAAGACCTACGCCCAGATCTGCCGGTTCCAGGAGGCGGCACGGGCGCGGCCCCAGGCCAACCTCTCCGTGGCCCACGAGGGGCCCTGCGAAGCAGGTAGAGTCGGGGCTGACCCTGCCCTCGCGTGGGCCCCGAATGTGGGGCCTCTCCGGGGCTCGCGGGAGGCAGAGGCTGGGGTGCACGACGTGGATCTGCTCCGTGAGCCGGCGGCATCTTCTGCTTGAGCTGCTGCAGGAAATCGCAGCGCCGCGGGGCGGGCAAGGGGCTGCGGGGTCACGTCCAAAGCAGCCCAGACGAACCCCGTGTCCGACCTTGGGGCCGCACGACGCAGTCGCCTCCACCAGCCCCAGGCATCGCCCCCAACCCCAGGATACAGGGGGGCCGCGGGCACCACCATCCTGCTGCTGCCAGCGGGGTTGGAGGGGTGGCTGTGCCCCTGCAGCAGAGGAAGGCGAACCCCCCTTGTGCAGCCAGTCTGAGCAGGGGGGAAATCCCTTCCTGCCCCAGTGCAGCGCGGGGCTGAGCCTGAGCGCGGGGGCAAGACCCTCCTGCCAGGACCCTGCGGGGTCGGTGCCAGCAGAAGCATTGGCCCAGTCCCATCCCCAGCCCGGGCTGCAGCACCAGCGCCTCTGCTCTCGCGGTGCAGAAATGTTTCCTGATCTCCATCTAAACCTGGTTTGCCGCAACTTCAAGACATTGGTCCATGTCCTTCGTGGAGGGGTTGCAAGAGGCACGAGCTGTACTTCAGTAGCACCCACAAGTTGCATCGTGTAAGGCTCTGAGTACACACACACACGTGCATGTGCCCCCTTGCACACACCCGGAGAAGCTGTCCTGCCCCCCGCCCCGAGGAGGTGCCAACCCTGACAGACAAGGCAGGTGCAGGCAGGAGGAGGAACCCACCTGGAGAGGGGACCTGCCCAGGCCGGGACCCCCGAGAAGGCCCTGGCGGAGTTGAACCCCTGTCCCGGGTCCCTGCTGCTTGGTTATAATGCCACAAGCCCTGCCCAGGGCAGCCAGGACAGCACGAGCCAGGAAGCCGCCGGACGCTGTATGCAGGGCCGCCGTCGCCGTCTTGGCCTCCGGACGGCTTTGTTTCCAGCAGAGCGGAGAGCTTTCCCTCTGCTCGTCTTTGCAAACAGCCCCGGCTCCATATCGTCCCCCCCAGCTCTTCCCCCTCCTCCAGCCGGGGAAGAACGTGGCTCTGCTCCATCCAGATGTGCGGCTTCCTTAGGGGTTCACCCTGCTCTGCTCTCGGGGCAGGTTTTGGAGGAAGCTGGGCAGCCTGAGCTGGCTCTACCCGGCGCAGACCGCGCTGGGAAGCCGGCGAGGAGCTGCGGGGTCGGGCCAAGCCAGGCCTGCTTGTTCCACCCCGAGCAAAGGGCCTAGACCCGCTCGGCAAGGACAAGCCTCCCTGTTTCTAGGGGGAATCCCCGCTTCCTGTCCATGCTGCAGCCTGGGGGAGCTTTGCTTCCCTCCCAGTCCAATTATTGCTGCACAATTTGCTTGCATTAAACACCCCGTGGGAGTTTGACCTTCTTCTTCTTGGGGAGGAAACCTCCGCTGAGCTGCTCGGCTCAATGCCCTGGGGAAGCAGAGGGCTCTGGCCACCTTTGGTGCCGCACCGTTGACTCTGAAACCTAATGTCGGCAGCTGCCGTGCCCGATGGTGCTAGCTCCTTTGCCTCCTGTTGGGTATGCGCTGGTGTACCAGATGGCTGAATCAGGGGCCGTGGGGAGCAAGCATTTAGGAGAGGGTGAAGGATTGGGGTACCCGAGTTTGGAGATCACGTGGGGGGGAGTTTGCAAAGACGGGGAAGAAGAGGCACAAATGCTGTTGTTCTGGCCACCGAGGGCAGAGAGCGTGGCAAGGGCCTGAACCGGGCCTGGTCTTTGCCAGACCCTCCCCAGGTCCCCGCTGCACCTCCCTCCATGCCCTGTGCCAGCTGTCAGACGTGGCAGCCCCCACCACGCCGCCCCGTGCACCCCCGGGCCTGTCACTGCCTCGACTCAGCGTTAACAACCCAGCCCAGCTGTTTTGCTGGATCCCGGGGCCCCAGGCTCCGGCACTCGCCTCCTGTCGCGGGCTCCACGGCTGTTCAAATCAAGTGCCTCCTTGGGATGGCCTGCCGGCTGCTGGGGGGACCTGCCCACTCCTGGCAGCTGCTAATCGGCCCCGCTGGCTCCCCTGCTCCTGGCGCTGCGCCGCCAGCCTTAGCCTGTGCCCACCACAGCCCTGGGTCCCTGCAGTGTCACGGGTGGCCGGGAAAGACCCCTGGAGATGTGCTTTCCTGCCTGGTCCATGCCGGGGGCTCTGGCTCCTGGGATGCATGGATGGGGGCAGAGGGGCCTGCAAGCGCTGCATGGCCGTGGGAGTCGCATGACGGCAGGGTGCAATTGGGGAGGGGCGTGGGGGGCACCTAGCAGGGTTGCCAGGTGGATGTGGGACCCAACCGTGATGTGACAGAGCCCGTGAGCTCCTGGCCACGGGGGTCACAGGGGCCCATGAGGGTTGGGCTGTCTCCTGACCATTTCTCCCCTCTCCCCTGTCCCCCCACAGAGCCCCAGATCCTGTCCCCTCCCTACGATGTCTGGAACGTCACCGGGCAGGACGTCATCTTCGGCTGCGAGGTCTTCGCCTACCCCATGGCATCCATCGAGTGGAGGAAAGACGGCGCGGAGATGCTGCTCCCGGGAGATGACCCCCACATCTCCGTCCAGGTGAGGGGCTGCAGGGGCGGTGGGGTGTGCGGTCCTCAAAGAATGCCCCGACTCTTAGCGTCTCGGAGGCAAGGGCCGGATCCAGGGTCTTGTAAAAGCAGGGTGCAGGTGATGAGCTGTGTCATCCTGTATAACATGACCTAGTTTTTCTTCAGTTAAAAAACAAACTAGAAGCTTTCCTAAGATGCCAGGGGCCTGCTTGGGGCTATAACATTCAGTTCAAGAAAGAAGCAAACACAAATACAGCGTTATAGATATGCACATTTACCCTATTATATATGAAGCACAAAGAACACGGTGCACTAGGGCAATAATAGTCCAAAGCTGCTGTTTCATTTGGCCCTGTTATCAAAATACTGGGCATGTCTACACATGCTCTTTAATGCGCAGTAGCCTATTTTACTGCGCATTAAAGTCACCTAAAAAGTACAATTTTGCAATTGCATGAATGCACAGTAAAATAGGCTACTGAGCATTAAGGGTCACTTAAAAAGATGTGTTTTCAATACTGTGCATTAGGGCAGCCTAATGTGCATTTATTTAGCACCTCACATTGGAAGTACTAAATTTAATGCGCATTAGGAAAAGAACATGAATGCATGTGTAGACGCACCCACTGAAGTGAACATCTAATCGGGTTTGTAAAACCAAATCAAGTCTCTCTGAGGGCCTGGAGAATGCACCCAGCACTTGGCTGGCAGCTATATCTACACCTGTTTTTAGCTGAAAAATAAAATCTGCAGGCGGGTGGGCGGCTCTGTAGACACCGCGGTCCGTCCAGCTGCACCCTCAAGCAGCTCCTGTGTGTCTGACATCCAGGGAAGGTTCTCAGCTGGATGTGATCCTGCCTTAAATGCCACCTCGACAGCCCCAGGAGACAGGCGGGCAGGCGGCTGCGTCGCACCCATCTATTAAAAGATGATGACTCGGAAGCTGCAGGCTGGAGAAGCCCGACGGCGGGGTCGGCAGGAAGGCTGCAGGGGGAAATTATGGTTTGGGAGAGAAAGTGCGGTCAGAGTTCAATGCAACTCAGCTCCAGAAAGAGGAGCTTTTTTGCGGGGGGGAAGGGGCACGGGGTCTGGGCATGGCCTTGTCTCCTGCTGAAGTGGCTCCCCTGAATCCTGGCTGGTCTGCAGGATGGTGGCTATCTCAGTGCTCCTCGCTTGGCCTGCAGGCGCCTTGGGCCAAAGTGCGTTCAAGAGCAGCCGTGGACCAGAGGGACTGAAAAGGACTGGGCATAGCGAGGTTTAAGCTGGATCTCTGCAGAGCTGCAGAAAGGATGTGGGCAAATTGGAGGGAGTCCAGAGGACGGCAACGAAAATGGTTGTGCTGTTAACTACGGGGGTCCCTGCCCTTCTTTGCCATTAGCCTGCGGCATGCAGAGGCTCAGGGTTTGAAGCCAGGAGAGCATCTTTCTAGCCCTTTTCCCCCTTGCACGCAGGCTCGTGGTTGCATGAATGAAACCCGATAACGTGGAGGTAGCAAGCAGGGGTTTTATTAGGGGAAAAAAGACAGTGGGGGCTCAGGTCTGTGGTCTGCGGCGGGGATGTTCTGCAGTGTAGACCACAGTCCCCTGCTTCCCTGTGGCAGGTTCAGGTG
>NW_017728994.1:46828932-46882026 GCF_001723915.1 Gavialis gangeticus | reverse complement strand
GTTTAAGCTGGATCTCTGCAGAGCTGCAGAAAGGATGTGGGCAAATTGGAGGGAGTCCAGAGGACGGCAACGAAAATGGTTGTGCTGTTAACTACGGGGGTCCCTGCCCTTCTTTGCCATTAGCCTGCGGCATGCAGAGGCTCAGGGTTTGAAGCCAGGAGAGCATCTTTCTAGCCCTTTTCCCCCTTGCACGCAGGCTCGTGGTTGCATGAATGAAACCCGATAACGTGGAGGTAGCAAGCAGGGGTTTTATTAGGGGAAAAAAGACAGTGGGGGCTCAGGTCTGTGGTCTGCGGCGGGGATGTTCTGCAGTGTAGACCACAGTCCCCTGCTTCCCTGTGGCAGGTTCAGGGGCGATTTCTTGTGTTGTGTCAGGGTTGATGGTCGTCTCATTAAGAGATTAGACGATGGGTTTGTCTGGGGTGGTTTGCACAGGGCTGACCCTGCCTCAGGCAGGGGTTGGACGAGATGCGACCTCCCTGCCAGCCCCACGGCTCTAGGATGCTGCAAAATAAGGAGAAAGGAGAAGAGGAAGCAGCTAGGGGGACTAAAGGAAATGCACTTTTCCATTCCACCCCCCTCTCCCCCCGCCTGGCCTAAATTGGACAAGCGAGCAGCAGAAAATGCTAACGGCTTTTTTTTTTTAACGAGGCCCATATTGGCCGCAGAGGCCGCGGCTCGTTGGCAGCACGTGCAGACGGGTGTGGGGCTGGTGTTGCAGGGTGGGCCCAGGTACGATTCCCGGGCCACCGTTCGGCAGTGCAATTTCCTGGCTGCAGCTCAGGTGCGCGGGTCTGCGGAGAGGCTTTCCCGGCGCAGCTATTGCATGTCCTGCGGGAGAACCGCGAGGCAGCCGGCTAGGGCTTTCTCGGTCCCTTGTGAATGCCAGAGATCTCCGCATCTGAAAAGCATTTCGGTTGCTTTTCTGCTCGCTGCCAGCAGCTCCTTTCCCGGCTGGCTGCAAGGGTTCGGGTACGGGGACGTTGACAGGGCCACGCACGGAAGAGCTGGCTTTGGGAAATGGCTCTCTGGATCCCCTCTGCTCCCTCAGCATCATATTATCCCCCGTCACCTGCCTCTTGCAGGAGCTCCGGCCTCCGTGCTGGTACCACTGCCTTCACCGGGCCGCTAGAGGGAGACTTTTGTATCCCAATCTCCTAGGTCTGCCAAATCAGTCCAGGGAAGTGCGTGTGCATGCGTGCATGTGTGCGTGTGCGTGTGTGTGTGCACGGCCAGCGGCTTTCCCAGCAGTAGGAGGCTGTTATCCTTCAACAACCAGAGCGGCCGTGCTGCTTAGACCCCTGCAGACGATGGTAGCGAAAGCACAGAGCCGCGGGGTCACGTCTAGTCCAACCCCTGCCTGAAGCAGGATCAGCCCTGTGCAAACCTAGGCCGGACAAACCCGTCATGTCAACTCTTCGGAAAACGCCCATCAGCCCTGACACCACCAAGACATCACGGCTGAATCTGTCACAGGGAAAGCAGGGGGACTGCGGTGGCCAGGGTCCTGCCTCTGTAAAAGGCTGTTAATGGATGCTCAGGAGACCTGCTAGACAGGAAGGCGAACCCCCCCCAACCCTAAATCCATACCAATCTGAGCAGGATGGAAATCTCTTCCTGACCCCAAATGTGGCATCGGTTTGAGCCCGAGCGCAGGGGCAAGACCCTCTAGCCAGGACCCTGCGGGGTTGGTGCCAGCAGGAGCATCGGTACCCCAGCCTAAAAGCCTCCATGGGGGAAGCCCTGCTGAGTTGCACCGGGGATAGTGCTGGTCCTGTTGTGCTTCCTGAGGGCACTGTCCTGGGCCTGGCAGAGGCAGGGCTTGGCTCATGCACCCAAGGGAGCTTCCTGCTGTCTCCCAGTGTTACCCCAAGGTCGACTCTGAGGGCTTTTATTTTATCTGAACAAGTACAAGAGAAGTCCAGGCAAACTCCTCTGACCTAAACACTGGTGTCTTGGGATATCAGCAGGCAGGCAACATGACTGAGAGCAGCCACGTCCAGCAGTGATGAGGTCCCAGGCCCCTCGGAGCCCGTGCTCAGGGTTCGGGACAAGTCCTAGACTCCCACCCCTCTGCTTTTGATACAGCCCAGGTATAGATGTCCCTATTCTTGCCCATTTCTCTGGGATAACCATCTCTTGGCCGATTGAGTAGGGAGCAGGGAAACTGAGGCATGACCTGTGACCATGGTTGTTTCCTAGGGTTGTCTTATTAGCACTGGGTGTGACCCCTGGCCCGTGCGTCTCAGGTCCCTTGAAACTGGCCCTCACTATCCCTCTTCTCTCCCGTGCTCATCGTTGTGACCAGGCCGAGCTGCTTCTGGGAACAGACCGTGGATCTGGGAGAAGCATGGCAGAGAAGGGGCAAGGGGTCCCTCCAGGCCCTATGGTGGACTTGGACCCTCGGTACTCCCGCAGTCACAGAATAGGGGTCTCCCGCTGCACACACCTGGCATTTCAGGAAAAGAAATTCTGGGTTTTCTTTTGGAGAGAAGTGAGGTGGTGATAGAGAAAACTGCCCCATATAACCCAAAACTCCAGTTGGATGTACCATCACAGTGAATACTCCGGCAGCCTTAGGAGACCATCCCGACACGGGGGGAGTTTTCCTCCAGTCGCCCCGATGCAAAAGGGGCCTGGTGGTCTGCACTGCCCGGGCCCTACAGCTTAGCATAGCGCCCTGCTGACGTTACCCCACGGCATCTCCCTGCAGTTTCGGGGCGGCCCCCAGAAGTACGAGGTGACCGCGTGGCTCCAGATCCAAGCCGTGCGGGTGACGGACGAGGGCACCTACCGCTGCTTCGCCCGCAACAAGGTTGGGCAGGCGATGGCGCTTGCCAGCCTGACGGTGCTCACACCGGGTAAGCGAGGCTTTCCCAGCCGGAGGGGCTTATTGGGGTGGGTTGTGGGGTAGGGCAGTCTGTGGGGCGTCCGCAACATGGGAATAAGGGAGCAGCTGCTCTAGCCGGCAGCAGTAGTAGGTTGTTATCCACTAGCAAGAGGCGATGCCAGGCTCTGGAGAGTACGGGGTGCCTTTTGGCTAAGTTGTAGGAAGAAGGATAATGGGGATTAAGCCAATCAACCCTCCTGCTTCAGGGCTTGACTCCCTGATGCCCCAAATGACCACCCTGGTAGGCAGGTAATTTGAGCATCGTCCCTATGGGCGAGGGGGGCAGGGTTCCTATACCACCCTTTGCAGCACCTGACAGCAGGCCCAGGGACCCGCCAGGATGAAAGAGCTGATGCCATTTCATGGCGTGCATGAATTAACCCCCTTGACCAGAGCTCACCGTGGGTGGCATGCGGCGGTCTGGGTCCAGAGTTGCAAGACCCCCTGGACCTTCCCCGGGGCAGGTGTTTGATCACCTGCCCGCAGGCTGTGGGATGGAGGCAGCAAGGTGGGAGGAGAGGGTGCTGGTCCCATGCAGCGGAGAGGAGATGGGCCCATCGGCCGCCGTGTCTGTGCCGCATTTCCAGATCAGCTGAACGTGACGGGGCTGCTCCTGCCAAACCCCCGCCCGGGGCCGGAGGATTACCTGGACAGCGAGGAGCTGGAGGACTATTACTAGCGGCTCCCGGGGGGTGCTGGGCTCCTCCTCACCGCCCAGGCTGCCCGCACCGGAGCATTTCCCCCGGGCCTCGGTGGGGAAGTATGGGGGGGATCTCACGAGCTGACCCCCCGGCTCAAAACTCCTCTGCGCGGTTCTTCGGGGGGGGTCATTTTACGACGTGCCCCTTTGCTGGGTGAAGGGGGCGACAGGAGGGCGGGGGAGGGGGAAAGAGGGGAGTGCTATTGATTTGGGGGCTTGGGGGGACCCCCCAGGCAGGGTCTCAGCTGTGCAAGGCACATCCACAGTGAGTCCGGAGAGGCCAAGCCACTGCTTCCCCATCCAGCTCCCAAATCAGGTGTGGAGAGACCAGGCCCAGCGGTGCTTTTTGGCCACCCCCAAGAACAAATGGCTCGGGAGAAGCATGAAGCCACGTCCCCAAGACGAAGAGCCTCCGGCAGCCAGCACAACTAGAAGTGAGCATCGGGGAGGCTCGCTACCACGGATGTGCCTTGCGAAGGACCTGCCGGAAACCTGCCCGGGAGGGCTGATCAGATGGGAACGGCGTGCAGCATCTGGCCTTCCAGCAGCAAAGCGGAGGAACGTGGTGGTGCTCAGCCTTTTTTAGACTCCGGGCATCCCTCGGTAGACTCCAGGCCCATGCAGATAATGCCAGTGCTTTGCTTTCTTGGCTGTAGAAAAACAGCAGAGCCTTTCTTCTGTTGCAAAGACCTCCGAAATGACAGCGAGGGCAGGAGGGATGCGACTCTCTGGATTCCTGTCTGCAACCTCCGGGCTGAGAGGTGGAGGGGTTTGCACGCCTCGCAGTGACCGATGACCCTGAGCGACCCCCTTCCACGGCTCTCACGGCGTCCCCGGTTGAGACTCCCTGCGCTAACCAGCAAGGACTGACATGCCCCGGGCCGAGCAGCTTCCGCGTTTCCAGCTGAGCTGGGCTGGGAGGTTATTTTTAATGCTGAAAACACGCATTCGTCTAAACCGCAACACTTCTCGTGGTTTCCGCGCGGCTTCGACTCCGGAGCATTTGGGGAAAAACAGTCTCAGTTGCCAAGCGTTTGGCTGAAGTCATCTCCACGTGGACAGTGCCTGCTGCGCAGCTACAGAGGGCCTGGCATTTCCCAATTAGGCTAATTATACTTTCAGAAAGGGCGCGCTGGCAGCAGAGCCCTTGGCTGGACCCACCCTGAGTGTTTTTGATTATTTTTAGACGGCAAAGAAATGTTGCTTTTCTGGCCGGATTTGGGATTTTTGGAATCGTTGAGCTTTTTCGTGGGATGGGAGAAACATTTCCTCCCTCCTGGCCCTGGTGTCCAGCTCTGCTCCCCCAGCTACTGCACTGCTGTGATCCCAGTCCCGGAGACCCCGGGGGCTGAGTTTTAACAGGGTCCTGGTGGTATAAGATCCCCGTCTCCTGGTCTGCCACCACACTGTACAGAAGCACCACGTTGTGACTCTCCCCAGGGTATTAAAGGTTTTTTCCATCCCCCCTTCTTTGTATGCGTGGGTTTTCTTCCCTTGCAGAGGGACCCTGGGTCGCATCCAGACCAGCCTCCAGCACAGAGCAGGCGTCACTGTCCCCGACGCACCCCAGTGCCCAGTGTGGCACGCGGGGGACAGGAGGGGTTCAGAAGTGAATGCCACTCGAGCAGGACACGTGGGTTTGTATCCCTACGCGTGGGTCAGTATGGTGCGTTGTGTATGTCCCCGTGAATGTTGTGGGGCTTGGCGGTGAAGTATCCAGCCTCCGCGAAGAAGAAGTGTCTGAGAAGTGGTGCCAGACTTTGTGAAGTCCTAAACCTCCGGCTGCATTGAACTTCTGGAGCCCTCGAGAACCGCAGGATGGCAAGGTGCGGTCTTTGCAAGCCGGAGACGGACCTCCCTGCTTGTGAGAGGTTGGCTTTGCTTTTCGCTGCAGCGGCAGGATGTCTTTGCAGACTCGCTTCCAGCCTAGCGAGGTTTTCAGCAGTCAAGGAGACATCCCAGGAGCTCGGGGAACGGGCGGACGATTCGGGGGTGAGCCCGCATTAGAGAGAGAAGGGGTCGCTGATGCTCTGCAGTCGCGGGCGAGCCTTGCAGACGAACTATCTGGACGATGTGCTATGCATGCTCTCATCCACTCGGCCGGGCCAGAGGTGAGATGGAGCCAGCACAGGGCGGTATGGTGCTCTGCTTCCTTCCCCGGGGGGGTTCAACTGGTCTTTGGAAACTCAGTTTCCAGTTAAAAGGAAAAAGCAAAAATGAGGAGGTGAGAAACAAGAAGCCTGGAACCACAACAGTTGAGGGGATCGATGCAGCGACGTCTGCCTGAGTTTGCTGTCTGCCAGGGGCCTGAAACCACTGTGGGAGGAATGAGTGGGGTTTATTTTGTGGGAAGGCCTCAGGGTGCGCCCTGGGGTCTAGTTGGCAATGCAGCGTGCCCGCTTCGGAGGAAGCGCGACGCCCTGTTCGCAGCTTGGCAGAGACGTTTCACGGGGCGCTGGAGCTGGGGAAAGGAGAAGATGAGGCCGCGGGTGATGGCCAGCTGTAACAGAGACCTGCGCTGTTGGAAATCGGCTCCTCATTCCTGGTCCCCAGTCTCAATCCCAACCCCAGTCTCCCTTGACTGCGGGGCTTAGCTGATGCATCTCCACCCTGACCCACGGCCCCCTCCGGTACATGAGTCCAGGGCTCCCAGTGCCCCGCAACCCCGCCGCGTCCCTCTGACTGGGATGCCGGGGGAGTTTGCTCCTCGGAGCTGGGCTGAGATCCGTGCCCTGGACAGGGCTGGCGTCAAATGAAGGTGCTACACGTTCGCACAAGCCGAGCTCCTGCCCTCCAGCAGCCATGAGGGGCCTCTCTCTGCACCGCCAACCCCACCGGCCCCAAACAATCACTTAAAAACCATCAGATTTGAATAAAACCAAGCCACGTGGGGATCTCCCCGCCCTGAGGGGGCACCGGGGCCAAGCTTTTCCCCCACAACCAGGAAAGAGGGAAACACGTTGATTTTTAAAGCAAGTGGAGACGTGTTTTTTTAGGAAATCCCCTGACTCCGGGAGCTGGGGCTTTATGCCAGTCGCACATTGGGAAAAGACTCCCAGGGGACAGCGGCCACTCGTGCCTTGCCACAGGTCGCTGGAAGGGTGCAAGGCCAAGCCCCAGGCCAAATCCTGAGCTGAGCAGGCGTGGAGCAGCCCCGGAGCAGCCCCGCTGGCCTCGGAGGAGGGACCAGGTTGGCACCCTCTGGCGTTTGGCACCGGCCTGGCTGGCCACCTGCGTCAGACGTGGGCCCGGACGTCGGGCTGTTCTCAGCTGCTTTCCCCCTCGCACTTCTGGTCTTTAGTGCCGGCGGAGAGCCACGACCTGGCAAATAAAAGGGTTTTGTTCAGCGCTGGCAGGCGGAGAGGAGCCCCGCAGCCATGGAGGCTGGGCCAGCCCTCGTCCTGCTCCTCGGGCCAAAGTCAACAGCAGCTGCAGGTCAGCGCGGCCACGGGGCACCGAGCATGGGCCACGTGTGGGTCAGCGTGGCCACGTGCCTCCCTCCTGCTCCCCTGTGGTTTTGGTTTCACGGGGGTGGCTTTTGGGCCAGGAGCCGTGGTTTAGGGGAGCGGGACAGCCCCACCAGTGCTTCCCAGTTTATTCCAGTCTACGCAGCTATAGACCCCCACGATTTTGCCCCCAGCGACGGTGCCCCTCGCTCTGGAGGTCTTTGCCCACCGTGGTGGCCATGACAAAGACCCGCTACCATCTGGGGCCTGGCCCAGCGGGTTTGGACCTCCCGAAACCCATGGCTGGATTCAAAACAGATGCCCTTGGTTTCGGTGGGAGCCGGGCCTGGAAGGGAAGCTGCCCCGGTGCAGGGGGCTGGACCAAGGCGACATTTACTGGGCTGGGGGGTTGCCCAGCAAGAGCTTTTTGCCTCCCTGTCATGACAAGCCTTGGGGTGGACAGAGAAACCTGCCCTCCATCTCTGCCCGCCTTTCCCAGGCCTCGCTCCAGGCTCTCGTATGTGTTTAATAGCAACAATATTTGTGGTTTGGGGCATGGAGAAGCTGGAGAGAGCCAGCTGGGGAGGGCATGGAGTTGGGCAAGGACCCAGCTTAAAACAGTTAGACCCAGGGCTGGGGCTGGGGCTGGGCTGGAAGGGGCAAGTGCAGGGGGGCTGGACCCGATGACCTGCAAGGTCCCTCCCAGCCCCTAACAACTATGAAACTATGAAGCTGGAGTGGTTTGGGCATTGCCTAGGACTTGGGACACCTTCTCTGCCACAGACTCCCTGTGGAACAAGTCTTGTTGCCGCTCTGTGCCTCAGTTTCCCTGCGATAGACGGGGGGAACGCAGTCTGCTCCCCCCCCAGCGCTACCACAGGTCTGCGTGGGCTGCAGGGATGGGAAGGCAGTCATGCCAGGGGGTTATTCGAAGCCAACAGGGTAGCAGGGGGCAGCGATAGACGTCGCTCCTGCCCCTTCCCAGAGGCATTCAGAAGTAACGGGAGCCTCTGGCTGCTCGCGCCCTTTGCAAACGGGATGTGCGGCCCGGTCTGTGACGTCTGCAGGTCCTTGCTGGGGCTGGGCGTCCAGGGAGTGGAGACACGCTTTGCAACCAGGCCAGAGCGAATGAAAACAAGGGCAATCGCTGTCTCCTTGCACCCAGCGCCTTGGAGGAAGCTGAGGACGAGCCCCACGTTTGCAGCATGTGCGGCACGTGGCCGCAGCGAATCCGTATGGGGGGGACCAGAGGCAGGCTTGCAAGGCCCTGAGGGGCCCGGGCTGGGCGGCGGTGTCTCCGAGCAGGTGTTTCGCAGCGGGGTCGCGGGCCTGTGGCCAGCTGCCCCACGTCCCTGCGCTGGCAGGGGGCTGCTGGCTGCTTGGGGGGGGCGGGGGACACAAGAGAGATCCTCTCTCCTGCTGAAATGCTCTCAGCCCGCTTACAAAGGAAGAGCCCCGGAGGCTGGGCTCGCTGTCCAGAATCAGTCACTGCCACCGGCCTTAATTAAGGCGATTTGTTGCTCCGGGGTAAGATGCTGGTTCAGCAGGCGGCTGGGGCTGGCTGCGCAGATGCTCCCATTAACCCTTTCGGCACCGAGCTGCCCCGCGCTTGCTTTGCTGCTGCTCGCATGCCTCTGGACTCCCCGCTGGGCCAGGGGGCTTTAGCTCCTGGGATGGGGACCCTCCCACGAGGCTTCGTTCGCCAAGCCGTTATCAGCACGGGGCACAGGGACATGGGGACGATCCTTCCCAGGCATGTTTGCGTTGCCTGACGTGCTTGAATGGGCCTGCAGGACACGGGGATATGCTCCGAGGCCCTGGACCTGCCTGCGCCACCTCCGTCACGTGTCTCGTGTCTCCGGCTGCAACAACCCTCCCCACCCAGCCGAGATCAGGCCAGCGGCAGGGTCAGTCCATATCACGCTCAGCGTTGCCAACGCGTGACAGCAGCCAGAGAAACAGCTCCATCCAGATGGTGTAATGACGTAAGGGGTCGGGGTCGGGCGGGGATGGGGAACACGTCAGCTTCTTCCCGGCACAGAGATCCTGCCTTCTGCTTTCAGGGGGTGGGTGGGGGGGGAAACATCCCATCCTTGCCCCTGAGCATGGACACTGAAATGCCATCGTAGGGGCCAGCTCAGGCCAGAGATGGGCACAAACCAGATCACCCAGGGGTCTGCATCCTCTCAATGCACCTGGAGATCACCAGCGGTCCCGACCCGCCAGGATCAGAGCCGGCCGGGGGGGGGCTGCATGACTTACCGCACGGCAAAGGGGCTGACAGTGAGGAAAGTCTTTTTTTTTTTGTCTCGGGAAATGTCAAGTTTTTAGTTGGCTTTTTCGTTTTTCGGGGGGGGGTGGGGGCAGAGATTTATAGGAAAAGCAAAAGCCCGGCTGAAATCTAGCTGAAAACCCGAGCTTTGAGGGCTCCAAACCAGCCCCCAAAGGCTGGTGGTGGTGCTGCGGTGTCTCAGTGTAAACCCAGGACGCTTGGCAGGGAAGTTTGGCCAAGAAGGAGCGGACGAAGGCCGGAGCGATGGGTGGGACACAAGCCCGCGGCCGCTAAATGCCGCCACCTGCTGACAAAAGCCCCTCATGGCACTGGACCGTCCGAAACGGCCCTTTGGGCAGCTCCAGGCCCCGCCCCCCCCCAAAAATCCTGCAGCCTGGAGCAGCGGTGCTAGGCCAGTTGGCCCTGTTGTGTCCACGGAGGGCCCCTGCATGAAGAGGGCTATCAAGCTGGTGGCTGTATCATAGGGTGATGTCCCGTGGATGTGTCCTATCCATACAAAGCTGCAGCCTGGAGAACCCCTGGGTTTAGCAGCCCCCTCCGACACCCTCTGCCATCGCTGGTTTGGTGCAGGGCGGCCTAAACCCATGCTCTGGGGGCTTACGGGGCACTGGGTTTCCATAAGGTTTGCACTGGGAAACGAGAGGCTGCGGATTCAGACAGCTCACTCAGCCCATCACCAAGTTGGGTGCAGTTGCAGGTGCTCTGGAGGGCAGGGCTGGGGCCCAGAATGACCTGGAGAGACTGGAGAAATGGTTCAAAATCAACCGGATGGGCTTGGACAAGGACTGGGTATGGAATAACATCATGCACAAATCCAGTGCGGGGAACGACTAGCTGGGTTGCAGCATTGCAGAGGAGGCCGGGGGCTGGCAGGAGACCCCGAGCTGAATAGGAGCCAGCAGCGCGCTCTTCTTGCAATAAAAGCCAACAGCCTCCTGGGTTGTGTTAACAGGAGCTCTGATTCTTGGAAATCCAGGGCAGTGATTCCTCCCCTTTATTCAGCCCCGGGGAGGCCTCACCTGGAGTCCTGTGCCCCGCTGTGGGGCCTCGCACTTTGTGAAGGACATGGATAGCTTGGAAAAAGTCCAGTGCAGGACAACACAAATGATTAGCGGCCTGGGAGGCAGGAGTGATAGGGCAGGCTGAAAGACCTAGGGTTATTGAATCTGGAGGAGAGAAAGCTGCGGGGGGAGTTGATCAGAGTCATCACCAGGTCCCTGAAGGGCGACGGCAGAGAGGATGGAGACGGGCTTCTCTCTGTGGTCGTAGGGGAGAGGTGTAGGAGCAACGGCCTCCAGCTGCAGCGGGGGAAGTGAACCAGATGTTAAGTGAAAGCTGGAGACGAGGAGGAACCAGATGTTAAGTGAACCAGATGTTCAGCGAAAGCTGGAGACGAGGAGAGTGGTCAGGCAGGACCACAGAGAAGTGGTGGGATCTCCATCCTCAAAGTTTTCAGGAGCTGGTTGGGTGGACACTTCCTGGGATGGTTTAGTCAGGGGGGATCTTGCCTTGAGCCGGCGGATGGACTGCATGGCCTGGTGAAGTCTCTCCCAGCCCAGCTTCCCTATGATCCTATGCTCCCTACTCGATGTGTCCCGGATGGCTGGTGCTAGGGCATGCATGCCCAGTCCACGTAGTTAGCAGCAGAGTGGGGACGTGTCTCCGTCATGTTCAGCAGTGTGGCAGATGTAGCCTGTCTCTGGGGGCTGGAAGCCGCTGTGGCGCATGAAGAAAGACCTCCCCATTGCAAGGGGAAAGTGGCTGAGCATCAACCCTCACTCGTTAGGGTTGGACAGGCTCTGGGCTCCCCTCACTCCCAGCCAGAAGCCCCCCCCCCGAGACTTCACAACAGAAACCTGTTGAGAAAGCAAACCTAGAGGCTGCTAGATGCAGACCGCCGCCCCTCCCCACGATGCTCCCAGCCTTGGCAGATTTGGGAGCTCAACACAGCTTTCCAGTGCTGGTGCCATCCTGGATCCTTTCGGGAGCCGCCCAGCACCAGCGTGCAATTTGGGCGGGCACAGGTAGAAATGCCAGGGGTGGAGGGACCACAGGGGTAAGGCGGGGAGAGGGCAAAGCAGGCTCCGCCTGTCTAGACAGCCTGTGCGTTAGCTGCAAGGGTAGCTGAAGCTGATGCATGCCTCAGTTTCCCCATTTGCAAAGTGGGGCTGCTCGTTCTTCCTTCCTTGCTATGAAGGCTCTGGGGTTAACTCCATGCATGGTGGTAAAGCGCTTGCGTGGCCTCAAAGGGGCAAGGGGCTCCAGGACCTCAAACACTCACCCACACGGCCTCTCTCTGGCTCTCTTATGGGCTTGCCCTTCCTGCTAAACAGGGAGCCAGCTTGTTAGACAGCACCTCCCCTTGCAAGGTCTCCCACTACTTGTCTTCCCTGCAAGGGATGGGAATGCCACCCCCTGCTTTACAAGCGGGGTAAACTGAGGCATGCTGAAATTAAGCAACTCGCCCAAGGTGGTATGGGGCATCTGTGGCAAAGCCAGGATGGGCCCCAGGTGTCCTGCAGTGGGCTCGTACCCCGAGGCACAGCCTCCCCATGGGACCGCTCCATTGACGTGACCCAACCCGGGGAGCTGATGGCCCCGTCTCTTCTCTGCGCCGAGTATAATGGAAACTCCCCTCTCTCGCTGGCCTCACTTCCAATAATGCAGCCACCGGGTACGTGCCGCTGGGTTTTAATAAGCAGCCCCGTGCCGCGACACCCAATTCATTATTCAATGAGAAGCCAGGAGAGGGGAGTTTAATAACCATTCGCCAGCTCCCAATATTAGTCACCGCACAGACACGCGCGCTCTGGATGCAGTTGGGTCGTCTTTAATGAGCGCTATCCCGGCGGGCCCTGAGAGGCACTGGGGGAGCCGGAGCAGCTGTTTGGAGCAGACCCCCTTGCTGGCGTCACGTAATGCCTACGCGGCCGGGTCAAGGCCTGGCAGGGGTCTGCCTGGGACCAGGGGGGCCTGGAGTAGCAGGGACCCAGCTGGGGAGAAGCATGGGGGCTACCGGTGCCCAGCAGCCACCTGCACAGAGCCCAGATGACTCCTTTTTGGGGTGTCACGGATGGGAATCACACCCAAGGTCCCTCTGCCCCATGCATAAGACCCCCCCCATACACAGCCAGAAAGCAGGATGCTGCCTCTGCTGAGATCTGCCTGAATAACTAGCTCCTAGTCTCCCTGACCCCCCAATACCAGCTAGAGTGAAACCCCCCAGGCATGGGGCTCCCACAGTGCTATGCGCCAGCCACCTGCTTTAACCCTTTCTTCACCAGAGCAATAGATTGATAGGGGACACAGCCACAGCAGTCAGCTCCCACCTATTAACAGGTGCTGATTGCCTACAGCTGAGCCAGCCCAGCTCTGCAATGCCAGCCCCTCCCTGGCCTTGTCCCACCCCTCCTCTACCCCAGGCAGCATGCTCCAGGTGCAGGGGCTTTAAAAGCTGGTGCAGGAGGCCCTCGGGCCCCTATGGGGAATAGTGCAGGGTGCATTGGCAGATGGGAGGGCTTGTTTGTTAGTCAGGTCCTGACTCCAGTGGGCTGTTTTACCCTCAAATGCAAAGAGTTGTGCCTATTATAAAGCTACCAGCCAACACACGCTCTGCTCCGTGCAATTGCAGTTTGGAAGGGAACCGAGCTGAGCTGGACTGGAGGGGTGGGATTGAAATGCAGGGGCGCAGGCTGGAGAGCCCGGGAGTGAAGCAGCAGGTAGCAGGAAAGCGCTTTCTTCTGGGGGGAGTAGGGGTGGCCGATCAAGCTGCTTGGGGAAGACATGAAGGTTTGTAAGCAAAGGCTTTGGGCAGGGTTAGGAGCTGTGAATCCTGCATGGACTCAGGGCTCTGGCTAAGAGACCCCCAGGTCTCTGATTTCAGGCATGGGCAGATGTAGGCTTTTGAAGAGGAGGCGCAGCTATTGTGAGGCATCCACACATGCAGCACCACACATTTATTTTCAGTTAAAAAGAAACTAGAAGCTTTCTTCCTATGCTGGGGCCCTAAGGCTATGCTCTTCAATTAAGGATTGTAGCAAAAACAAATACAACTTTATTGAAACATGCACTCGTTTGCTCTATTATACATCAAGAATAAAAAAAAATGCAACAAACTAAGCAAGAAATCATAAGTTGCTTTCTCATTAGTCCTGTCATCGTTACAGTTCAGTCTGTCTCTTATTCAGATGCATGATACAAAATGTAGTCTCCCTGAGCGTCTGGACAGGGAAGCCAACCCTTCACCACCAATTATTTCTACACCTGAGTTAGTTTAGCTTGAGCTAAAAATCATCTGTAGGGCTGTGAAATACAAGAAGAGAAGGGTAGATATGCACCTTATAGGCTAACTAGATAATATATAGAGAGAGAGCACAAGCTTTTGTAAACTTGAGTTTACTTTGCAGGAGGGAGAGAGACATTGCGGGTAGTGAGCAGACAACAGGAGAAAGGACAGCTTGATTATCAGGACTCAAGAAGGAGCGAGGGCCGGTAACACCTCTGGAGTGACGACAGATTAGCAGGAGTCTGCAAGCAGAGGCTCTGGGCATCTGGGCTGGATTAGGAGTTTAGGGGCTTGGATTTCGGGACCTCCAGGTCCCTTTCAAGCCCTGTGGTGCTAAGTGACTTTGGCCCAGACCCAGAGCAATGGGGGGGCACTTTAAGCTGGAACTGAGATGCTTTGGCCAAATGCTACTTATTGGAAGTTGGGCGCAGGAGACGATATCCCCGAGTCTTCCTCATCCACAGCCTCAGCACGTGGCTTCTCCACCAAATAAATACGGGGCTGGGGAAGGCCTTGGAGGGCTCCCAATTTAGACAGAGGCCGTCCCGTTGGAAGCTTTGGGAAAAGGATCTGGTTTTCTTACTACTCATTTAGTGGTCTGTCCTTGGGCAAGTTTCCCCATCACACATTTACTGCTCTGTCCTGCTTGCCTCAGTTTCCCCATCAGTTGATTCCTGTGCCACTGATCAGGGCAAAGTGCATGGAGCCATGTATGAGGGCTCCAGCCTAAAACAGGCCACAGGCCTCTCAGCTGTGGAGCAGACCGGAGGGCTAAGGGCTTTATTCCCATCTGCCTAGCACTAGCCTAGCTCCGTGATTCCCAGCCTTGTTTTAGAGCCCAAGCCCCCTTGGGAAAATGCCAGCTCTGAGCTTTCACTCATGTTTTGGCTATGGAAAAATCCCAGAGCTGTTCTTGTGCTGCAACGGACTCAGGCTGACCGCCGCGGGGCCGGAGGGTTTTGGATGCCTTGGATTCCTATTGGAAATCTCCGGGTTTATCTTGTGAACTGAGCATAGGTGAGCATGAATGTTGTATTGCAGCAAGGGGAAAAGCGGTGGAGGTTTGCAAGCAGAGGCTCCGGGCATCGGTCTGGGATGGATTAGCTGTGAATCCTGCACTGGCTCAGGGCTTGGGCTAAGAGACCCCCAGGTCCCTTTCCGGCTCTGGGGTCCTACGATTCCAGGCATTGAGGCTTTTGAAGAGGGGTTGCAGCTATTGTGAGGCATCCTCACATGCAACATCACACATTTATTTCCAGTTAAAAAGAAACTAGAAGCTTTCGTCATATGCTGGGGCCCTAAGGCTATGCAATTCAGTTTAAGATGGAAGCAAAAACAACTTTATTGGAACATGCACTCATTTGCTGTATTGCAGATCAAGGATAAAAAAACCCCAAGAAATAATTTGAAGCTGCCCTTTCATTAGTCCTATCATCATTTGAATTCAATGTCCATTTTTTCCTTCAGATTCATAATACAAATATAGCCGTCCCGAGTGTCTGGACGGGTCAGCCAACACTTCAGTGACAGTTATTTCTGCACCTCAATTTATGTTCACCTGAGTTAACGTTTAATGTTTAGCCAGCAGGGCTGTGAAATGCAAGAGGAGGGTAGACGTGCCCCTTACAGACTAACTAAATAGTATATATGTATAGAAAGCAGAAGCTTTTGTGAACTTGAGTTTAGTTTGTAGGAGGAGGCACCCTGCGGCACCTGGTTGAAAATCACTGGTCCAGGCACCGCGTCCTTCTTCTCTTTCCCCTGGAAGGAGAAAGATGTTGTTTCACCCCCTGCCTTTTCCCAGTTCCCTCTTCTCAGGCTGCAGCTGGGTCTCGAGCAGTCCGGGCCAGGACCCCCAGGGCATCCGTACACGCTTCGTGCACGCTTTGGGGATGCAAAGCTGGAGCAACTGCAGGAGTCTCCACCTGAGGAGAGTCTTCCCAGGCAGAGCCAGGACACAGCACCAGGGTGTGGGGAAGGGAGCAGACTCCCCGCCTGCCTTCACTGCTGCCCCGGGCTTTGCACGACTGGGTTATCGTAGAAGTCGTAGAGCAGCGGGGCTGGACGGCCACATCGAGTCCAACTCCCTGCCCTGAGGCAGGATCAACCTTGTGCTATACAAGCCCGTGATCCAACCCCTCAGTAAACCTGCCATCACCCCGGTACAACGCCAGCATCACCCCAGCCCCTGCCACAGGGGAAGCGTGGAAGCCAAAGCCCTGCTGCTGCAAAGGTTGTTAATAGGCAATAGAGAGGAAGGCAACCCCTCCCAGTCCATACCCGTCTGACCAGAGGGTGAAATCCCTTCCTGACCCCAATGCAATGTCAGTCTGAGCATGAGTGCAGGGGCAAGACCCTCCAGCCAGGGACCTCCAGGCTTGGTCCCAGCACAGCCCAGCCTGGGCTGCAGTCAGCACCCAGCGCCTCTGGGGAAGGATTAAACCCCCCCACCCCGACACATGGAGCAGAAATTTGGTGCGAGGGGCTGGGTCCAAGCCCAGGAAGGGGGTCCTGTTGGCTCACTCCGGTTCTGGCCCAGTTGAAATTGGGATGCACTATTTCCCAGCCTAGCTAACGTCTCCTCCAAGCGTACAGCTGGTCCAGACACCAGCAACCCTCCCCTGCCCATGCGTCTCGCATCAAACCAGGGGGCCAGACTCAGCCAGGATTTGGGAGCAGGTTCAAAACAAAGCAAAGGAGGTTTCTTCTCCTGCAGCACGTTGTTAGCTGGTGGGGTTCGTTGCCACCAGGTCTTGGGTTGGTTTAATCGAGCTTATGGGACCTGGACAGAGCTGTACAGGGCAGGGCCATGGGCATCATCAATGTGATTGTTAGGGTCACCATCTCCACGAGCAGACACTTGGCTGGCAGGGTTTGATCAGGGATGATTGTGCCTCGAGCAGGACTAGATGCCCACACGCCCAACTTTCCTATGAACCTATTTTAAACATCCCATGCTCTCCCTCACCGCAGCCAAGGCTTCAGGGGGAGAATAGCTGCATATTTGATTTGTAGGCCTGTTCATTAGAAAAAAAAGGCTCAGGGAGGCTGGCAATCAAAGCAAGTCATGAAACCAAATGAAATATTGAATCAAATGGAGCTGGTCCCACGCACTACCCCAGTGACAGGCTCTTCCTAAACTTTGACCCTCCGTCCTGACTCAGCCTCCAATCCCCGTCCCGAATTTTAGGAGAAGCTGGAGCTGAATTTCCTATGACGGAAGCAGGTCTCCGGGATAGGTTCGGCAGTCGCATCGTGGTGAAGTTGCAGACTAATCAAAGATAGCATCTCGACTATGAGTCCTGATTGCTTTTTCCTCTAGACCGTTACAGCTACAACCTGGATGCCAGCCTCCAGAGAGACCCGGCCTGGCTCACCCGCCGTGCAGGGAGCAGGGAAGAGCTGATGGTATCCCTGAAAATGCACAGGTTGTTCATCATCCCTTCCAGACGCGAGACCAGCCCTCCTATCTTCCCCAAGGGGTTAGTGAGATAAAGCCATGCAAGCAGCCCTGCTTCCCTCTCTTATCTGAAGAGTGGGAGTGTTGAAATGCCAAGTGCTTGTCCTTTATTTTTCCCCGCAGGGTGATAACAGCAGTGGCACAATGGGGACTTCCCTCTGCTGCGCGGGGCTTCCTCTGGATGCAACGTTTTTCCTTTTCTCCCTCCCTTGCCCAGAGCCACGTTGCTCCCACGCGTGACGGGGGAGAGGGCACCCGCAAGTCAGACACCCCTGCGGTAGCAGAGGAGAGCGGTGAGGTGCCCTCTGCTCATAGACAGCTACGCTTTTGCAGCCCATGCCTTCCCCTTGGAGGGCAAACGACTTCGCCTGAGGGGCGGTGGTCTTGCAAGCAGCTGACATCCCTCAGTCCTCCCAACTTGTGTTACTTTTCTTTTGCTTGGTTTGGGCTTCAGCTGGTTAACTCGTACAGGCCTGGTGACATCCGGGAGGTGGCTTTGGTCACATCTGCTCGGGCCTCAGCTGTTGGGCTGGCCGTCCCCACCATAATGATGGTCTTGGGATCCAGGGTGCCCAGTACTTTCTTCTCAGCATGTGTTGAGGGGATAAGAGGGACCCTAGTAGGGTTATTGGGGCCAAAGGAGGATTTGTACATCGCTGGGCTCTGATCTCAGGAAACAACTGGGTAAGAGCAGGAGGGCATCAGTAGGGCCAGACTGGGTCACATCTATGGTCCATCCAGCCCCGCATCCTGCCTCTGACAGGGGCAGAAGGGGATGCTATAGTAGGAGAGCACTGAACCAGTGATCTCTCCCCTATCCGATACCCTCCCTGGCATCTTCCATTACTGGTCCAGAGATGCCATCTCCAACCCTTCTGCTCAACACCATTGATAGATGGATCCTCCGTGAATTTATCCGGTCCCTCGTTGACCCCGGCTCTGCTCTCTGCCCCCATCCTCTCCTGCAGCGGTGAATCCCACTAGGTAACGATGCGTTGCCTAAAAAAGTACTTTCTCTTGTTCATTTTAAACCTGTCACCTCATGTCAGCAGGGCCCCTGGTTGTAGTCTTGTGGGACTCAGTGGACAACAGGTCCCTGATCACTCAGTCCACAGACTTCATGGTGTTATAAGCCTCTTTCTTCTTCCCCCCTCAGCCTTCTCCTTTCCACCCTGAAGACCCCCGGCCTCTTCAGTCTCTCCTGGTCTAGCACCTGCCCCAAGGCCCTGATCATTTTGCTTGCCCTTCTTTGCACCTTTTCTAATTTCACCACATCCTGGTTGAGATGTGGGGATGGCTATGGCACACAGTATTTAAGAGGCAGGTGCCCCATGGATTTGTATAATGCCATGACTGGCATTTTCCATTTTATTTTCAATTCCCTTCTTAACGATGCCCGACAGGTTATTGGCTTTTTTTGGTCACTGCTGCACACTGAGCTGATGTTTTGAAGGGATTTCGGAGCCTGGTCACATTAGTTGTATTAACAGCATCTGGGGGGAAATCCTGCCAAGAGGTCATCCCGTGCATGCTGCCAAAGCCACATCAGACCGTGGCATGGCCTGGACCATGTTTCCCAGGCAGTGCCTGGGTGCTTTTTAGGATAAATCAGTACTTCGTTGAGGAATATGGCTATCTGGAGTTGGCACTGGCACCTGTGTGACCCACCACATGCCTGGCAGCTGCAGTGTAATAGCTTGTTATTCTCTTGACGGTGGTAGGCCAGGTCATGTCTCCTGCCGCGGCTTGGTGCCCTGAGTCCTGGAGAGATGGTATTGTGTCGGGGAATGTTTTCAACAGAGTATGAAGACAGATCAGTGGATGGGGCAGGACAGCGGTGTAGGGCAGGGTAGGACATCTTTCTGGGTATGTGGTCCCACGTGATTCCCGTGGGCTGGTAACCTCGCATCTAGTGCAAGCCCAGCAGCACCTGCCTGGGCTTCGCCGTCCTACTTGTATGAGCCGACTTCACAGCTGGGGAGTCACTGGGCTAAGGCTGGGGTTGAGGCAGTTTAAATTTACGGGCCAGTTTGAAGAGTAGCAAACCAGTCCAGCCCTATGTGTACACGGATGTGTGTGCACACACGCACGCATGGACAGACCTAGGACTTTGAAAAGCAGGGTGCAGATGATGGAGTGCATCATCACATATAAAATAATGCATATTTTTATAGTTTCATAGTTTCTAGGGTTGGAAGGGACCTGAGTAGATCATCTAGTCTGATCCCCTGCCATGGCAGGAAAGAGTACTGGGGTCAAACGACCCCAGCAAGGTGTTCATCTAACCTCCTCTTAAAAACCCCCAGGGTAGGAGCCAGCACCACTTCTCTTGGAAGTTGGTTCCAGATCCTAGCTGCCCTGACCATGAATTAGCACCTCCTGATATCTAGCATAAATCTACCCTCTGCCAGCTTGTGACCGTTATTCCTGGTCACTCCTGGCAGTGCTCAGGGGAACAGGGACTCCCCCAATGCCTGCTGGTCCCCCCTAACCAGTTTATAACAGGCCACAAGATCCCCCCTCAGCCTTCTCTTGTGGAGGCTGAACAGGTTCAGGTCCCGTTGCCTCTCCTCATAGGGCCTGCCCTGCTGTCCCCTGACCATGCGAGTGGCCTCCTCTGGACCCTCTCCATGTTGTCCACATCCCTCCTGAAGTGCGGTGCCCAGAACTGGACGCAGTACTCCAGCTGAGGCCTGACCAGTGCCGCACAGAGGGGAGGATCACCTCCCTGGACCTGCTTGAGATGCATCTATGGATGCACGACAAGGTGCGGTTGGCCTTTCTGACCGTGTCCCCACACTGCCGACCCATGTTCATCTTGGAGTCAATGATGACTCCAAGATCCTTTTCCGCCTCCATGCTGACAAGAGGGGAGTTCCCCAACCTGTAGGTATGGTGCCGGTTGTTTTCTCCAGTTCAAAAGCAGTCAGACACTTTACTAATATGCTGGGGGCCTAGGGCTATATTATTCAGCTTAAGATTGAAGAAAAAATATATCACCTTATTGGAATGTGCGCTGCTTTGGTCTAGCAAGTATTCTGTATAAAAACATGACAAACGAGGCAAAAAGAAGCCAAAGATGTTTCACCAGTCCTATGATCATTGCAATGAAATGTCTGCCTCTCTTTTTTGGATTCATAAATCAAAATCTAGCCTTCTTGAGCATCTTTACATTTGATGAAGGGTTGAATGCAATGTCATTTCTATACTTGAGTTAATATTCCCCAGAGTTATTGTTTTTAGCTAGAGTTAAAACCAGTCTGCAGGGCTGTGAAATAGGAGCTACGTGACCAGGAGCAGCTCACAGACAGCAGAAAGGCTGGCTTGATTATAGAGCATCAAGACTACTAAAAGGAGAGAGGGCCGTTAACACTTGTGTAGTGAAGTGTTTAGCAGGAATCGGGTAGATTACAATAAGCCACAAAGTCAGTTAGGTTCCCTTGGCGCTGCCTGACTAGAAATGCTGCTGCTCTCCCTCCCCCCAGCAGTTGGTTTTAAATTTGGGGTGGACAAGAAATCAAAGACTGGGGTGGGGAGGGGGATGACTGCACCACTGCACCCCACAGACCTGCCCCTGCCTGTATCTACATACCATGCCAGCCCAGGAACAGCTTCGCAATGCTGATAAATGATAATAAATGCAAGCCCCAGTCAGTCTGCGCACAGCCCGGCACCCCAAACAGCCCTGCCATAGTAAACTACCATTCCCTGAGGTCCTGAGTCCATCAGAGCGCCTAAACTTGTGCTTCACATGGCACTTTGTGGGGTGAGATTTCACCCCCGGCTCGGGACGAGACTTGGGGCCTTCCCACACATTCAAATTAAAGCCAGTTCTAGAGTTGTTAGACATTTTAAAGCACTCACTTGGTTGCCGGTTGGCTCTTTTTATAGCTGGGTAGATATTTTTATGGCTTGATAATTACTTTGCACGTCTACAGTTTTTGCACGATTCACCAGTGAATTGTGGAATACACGTCTTGTGCGGCAGAGGCTCGAGGGCGACGCTGTCCAGGACCAGGGCAGTGAGTCTGGCCACGAAGGAAGCGTGATCAGGATTGAGAGAGCAGTGACCGCTCAGGAGAGGGGGTGTGGGCCGGACTCTCAGCGGGGGGAAATCAGCACAGAATCATAGGAAATGAGGGAGGAAGGGACGTCACATCTAGTCCAACCCCCTGCTCCAAGCAGGACCAGCCCCAACTACATCAACCCAGCCAAGGCTTTGTCTACACGAGTCTTCAAAACCTCCAAGGATGGAGACTGCACCACCTCTCTGGGTAACCTGCTCCAGTGCTTCCCCACCCTCCTCGTGAGAAAGTTTTTCCTAATATCCAACCTCAACTTCCCTTGCTGCAGCCTGAGCCCATTGCTCCTTGTCCTGCCATCTGCCCCCACTGAGAACAGCCCAGCTCCATCCTCTTTGCAGCGCCCCGGGAGGGATTTCATAGATTTCATAGACATTAGGGCTGGAAGGGACCTCGTAAGAGGAGGTGAAGGCTGCTATTCAACCCCCCCTCGGTCTTCTCTTCTGCAGACTAAATCACCCCTAAAAAGTCACATACTCCAACCCCACAACCATTTTCGTTGCCCTCCGCTGGACTCTCTCCGATTTCCCACAACTGGACACCGCGCGGTCCCATTCACGGCGGCGGTGAACTCTGGAGCATGGAGCCTCCTTTTCCTCTGTGAACCTACTTGATAACCTTGCCTCTTAGGCGTCTCCAACTGCTGGGCCCTGAGGCTCCAAAGCCTCTTCCTTGGGAACGAGATTCTCTCTGCTTAATTAACGAGCAGGTTGTTAATGCTGAGATGGCAATTACCAGGCGGGATTCGGCGAGTGCTTCCCCACGGGCCTGCACTGCATCTCAGCTGCTCTGCTCCGCGCGGGCTGGGCAGCTGGGAGATAAGGGCTGGAGCTCGCGTCCGGTGACAAGGGAAAGGGCAGGGGGGAGCACATGGGGGGGGACCCCCAATCTGTCAGCAGGACCTGGCCTGGCCTCTGGCTGTCTGCAAGGCCCCGAGAGCGCTGGCTTCAGTCACTGCTGACACCCAGCTTCCCGCTATCTCCTCGGTGGGGGCAAGGCCTGAGTGATTGCCCCGCACTGGGGGAGGAGGAGGGGGCTGTCCACCCTTCCCACCCCCTGCCGCATAAGAGCCAGAGGCAGGTGGAAGAAGTTGGAGCCCCCACAGCCTCCGAGCTGGGCTGAAGCCTCATAAAGGCTACACACAAACTCTCAGGAGCCTTGGAAACTTTTGCACCCACGTGCCACCCAGCAGCGAGATCGGCTTGCCCACACCTGCAGCCCCTGGAGCTACCTGGTTCTGCACGAACTAAGCAAGGCTGGGCCTGGTCATCTCTGGGATGGGAGACCTCCAAGGTGGCGGAAGCAATGACCCCCGGGGCTGATACCCTCCCTTCTGACTCAGTGGTTGCCAGGCAAAGCTCCTTTCCCCAAGGAATCGGAGGCAGGAGTCTGGTGGCTACCTCCCAGCTTGGGGGATCGGCAGCCTGCCTCCCCCCATTCAGTTCTTCCTTCCCTGAAACAGCTGCCCTGCTCCACCCAGAGGTGACTGCATATCCCTTAGGGGCAGAGGCTCCTATATAGATTCGTCAGTTGATTCATAGATTGTCAGGGGCTGGAAGGGACCTCAGAAGATCATCGGGTCCAGCCCCCAGCACCAGGCAGGGGTCAGGAGACTCCAGCAAGTGACTGTCCAGTCTTCAGCAAGGTGACTTATAAATCATGGGGTGAACTTTCTAGGTGAATTGATCATAGTCTTTGATGTGAAGGACTTCCTCCTTCATGGGTGGACCTAGGGTTTTGGAAAGGCGGGTGCATATGGCATGGTGCAGCATCATCTAGAGAGACCTAGACAAATCGGAGGATTGGACCGAAAACGAAATCTCATGAGGTTCAATGATGACAAATACAAAGCTCTGCATTTAGGAGGGAGCAATTTCATGCACTGGTACAGAGGGAGGCAAGAGCCCCACAGGCCCTGCCAACCTGACCCCAGGGGACCCCGGATAGCACATCAGTCTGACCCTGATGTTGGTGGTCTCCATGTGATGGGAAGCTGTTGCATGCCCTGGCCACAGCGAGCTGCTCATGAGTAAGGCAAGGGGACACGCCAAGAGCTAAAACTACTGTAGTCATCTTGGTGCCTCCCAGCCTACGCAGACTGTTGTCGAACCCTTGTCCTTCCCTAACGCCCCAGCTTGCTTTGCTGTACCGCAGCCGCAGCCGCAGCCCGCCTGGTCGTGGGGATGGAGGGGTTAAACTTGGGAGGCTCTTGGAAAGAGCAGATGGGCCCAAGTGCACTGAACACAACCCAAGCCCCTGTGATCCATCTCCGTTATCTGCAGCCGTGAAGAGGGGGGAAGTCAGGGCACTTCCCCTGTCCGCCTCTGATGGGGAACAGAGCTGGCGGCAGGCGGAAACTGTGACCGTGTGCGGGGCTGGGGGACCCGGCTGGACAGGGCGGCTGAGTAATGAGCCTCAGCCCGGACTCTGCAGCTGCTCGGGGGCTGGACTGGAGTGAAACGCTCCCCCAGCAAAGAGGCCTGCTTTGAAAGCCCCTTCAGCCCTTGCACCATGGGGTGGAGATGGAGTGGGGGCAGAAACATCTGGCCAGGGGACTGTGGGATTCTCCTGGCTTTTGGTGCGAATCCAGACACTGGCTGGTTTTTTGGGGAGTGGAGGCCTCTCAATGCCAGAGGCGCAGAGAGCAGCTGGATCCAGCTGTGCATGCAAGTTCTGCAACCCGGCAGGTCCGTGCCCATGCACAAGAAGGCAGGGTGCCCACACTCACGGTGCAAAGAGCAGGGCTCCCAGCAGGTCAGGAAAGAGCGTCCCGGCTCCCTGGCATCCCCAGGGGCAACACCTCCAGCTTAGCATCGCTGGATGCGTGATGCTGGTTGTGTCTGCAGTAGATCTGAATCCTCGTCCAAAGCCCAGGAGGGAACTCAGGGAAGTGGCCAGCACACCGGGGATTCAGAAGACACCGGCCAATGCTTGCATTTGAAAGTGGGTTTTCTCGTTGCATGGATTTTCCATCCTCAAACAAACTTGGGTCACCTCTTGGGCATGTGAGCTGGCTCACAGGGGTCTCTAGTTCGAAGGGTGAGTGTGGGCAGCCTCAGGGCAATGATCCCACAGTGCAACTGGCCCAAGAGACTGGCGTTTTAATGGGGAGCTGTTAAAGAAGCAATCAGCTTGTGGCAGAAGAATATGCTGCATTCAAAAGCTTGGCTAAGACTATGCCAGCCATGCAGCTGGTCCAATATAAGATTTTCCCCCGGCCAAAAATCCATGCAGCTGGTCCAATAAAAGTTATCCCCCCCAAAAAATCCATGTAATTGGTCTAATAAAAGATATCCCCCCCACAAAATCCATGTAGCTGGTTCAGTAAATCTATCCCTCCCATCATGCATGACTGACTGCACCGTGGCCCTATAAGGATTTGGAGGCGGGGTGGTGGGAAACGCCTACAGGTTGCCTATGCTTATATGTTTGCTGTGTACAGTGGTCTTCCAATCAGTGCAGTAATTTGAAGGTTCCTTGATGTTGTTTCATGTTTTTGAATCTTCCCCAGGTGTAGCAGGGACACACAGAAGCAGGGCAGCTTGGGGACATGCACGTGGTCTGTTGCGGGTGTGGGTGGAGAAGTCACAGGAATAAGGCAAAGAATCCCGGAGCCACGGGGCTGGCAGGGACCTGCACAGGCCATGTCTAGTCCAACCCCTGCCTGAGGCAGAACCAGCCCTGTCCAAACCAGCCCAGACAAACCCCATGTCCAGCCTCTTGGCAAAACTAGTCACCTTGACACAGCACCACCCAGCACTGCCCCAGGGAAAGCAGGGAGACCATGGCCGCCACTGTCCTCCTGCTGGAGGTGTTAAGATATGCTCAAGAGATCCCAAGCAGAAGCCATGCTACAGAGGAAGGCAAAACCTCCCCAGTGGGTGTGTTTACACATGTATTTACTCCGGCTTAAATTTACTGCACAGTAAATTACTATGCAGGAAGTGGGAATAGGCTGGCATCTACACATGCAGGCATTAAAGTACATTAATGCTGTGTGTGGACTGACTTGGTGCTAAAGTTAGTCCACGCATACAGTGTTACTGCACAGTAAGGGCATCTATACGTGTGTTACTGAACAGTAACTAATCGGGCATTAATTTAATATTTGCATGATGCAGGTATCAAATTTACATTCAAGTCTGTGTAAGTCACCATATTTACTGTGCAGTATGGGCATGCACATGTAGATATGTGCCCGTATTGCTCAGTAATTTCAGTTCCTGCACAGGAAATGCGTATGTGTAGACACGCCCATTGTGAACCAGTCTGACTGGTGGAGGGGGGGAATCCCTACCTGACCCCAAATGTGGCATGATGCGATGGCCAGTCTGACCAGCTGCATGGCTCAGGCAGCATTTCCCCCAGCGAGCCTGGCATCTCACCTGGTAATTTGCGGTCGAACCAGCCCACCTCTAGCAGAAAGATGTCAGCACTTTGGGGCGTCAATCCGGCCCCTTCTCCCGGCCTGGTGCTTGCTGGAGAGCACAAGTGAGGGGACTGCAAACCTGCTGTGGTTTTTGGCACCCTGTTTAATTAACTTTGAAAGGCTCCGGCACTTCTCTGGCTGCCGCCCTTTCTGCAGCCTGAGTGACTTCCCGAAACAGAGCTGTTATTAAAACGGGGAAAGTTCCAGCTCCGATGTGCAGCCTTTCAAATGGGAAAGCAATTACTTTGGCTCATTCGCTGGCCGCCTGGGAGCAGGGAGTGAACTCGCAGAGTTGTGACGGAGATTTCTGGTGAGGTCCTTCTGATCCGTGTGCGTGCGCACGCATGCGCCGTGCCGGCCCAAGCTCAGACACGCCACCTGCTTTCTCCAGGGAGCTGTTCTGGGCTCTAGAAGGTAGCTCAGGCAGTCAGGCCTGCCTCAGTTACCCCTCAGTGTGGTTCAAAAACCCCTTTCCCTCTCTTGCACTTTGGAAATAAGCATCCCCGGTGGTTTTGGGAGGCTGCCTGGTTCTCCTGCTGGGTGAAAGCAGAGGCCACGCCAGTCACAAACTTCCTAGTGCTTTATGAAGAGAGTTTTGGCCAAGGCTTTGCCACCTTCGATAGCAGACGTGATCAGATGTGAGCAGGGAGAGTGGGAAAGGCAGTGATCACAGGTCCACCATCCCGGGGCACTTGTACACGTCACGATTTGCCCATGTACACAGAGCTCAGGTTGTCCACTTCTTTCAGGTCCGTTGACTTGGCTGTGTGGAGCATGGGCTGTTACGGTCTTGTCTAGTGTCGTCCTCTTGACAGTCACTCTTTAGCTCGTGGGTTATGTGGCTCAGACACTGCTCACAGGCTCCTGGGGGGGCAGAACAGGAGGCGCTGGGCCCAGCTGGACCAGGAGGGGATACACAGGACACGGTAGCCTAGGGTCTGGTCAGGAGAGAAGGAGCTGCAGGAGCGCACCCCAGGACAGCTCATTGTGAAGCTGGCTCTGAAACCAGTACTTGGAGTGAAGCTAAAGGGAAACCTCCCTTGGCAGCGCTGCTTTTTCCCGCCGGGCTTGGAGCTGGGGCTAGGCTTTTAGCTGCTGGGAGACTTCAGCCTCTTCCATGCTCATGGGTTTGAAATCACCGCTGGCTACAGGCCGGGCTCAGTGACACTGAATCTGCTCACTGGAGACCCTTTTGGTAGGGAAAAAAGCTGTGAAAATGCTAAGCCTCTCCCATGTGTATGTTTTCTTGGTGAAACAATCCCTTTTTTTTCAAGTCCAACTGGTTGTGGATCCTTCAATGGCAGCTGCGGCCTGCTGGGAAGAGGCTACAAAGGGGTTGGGGATGAAGTATCTTGAATTACCGGCATAAGAAACCTATAGGATGAAGATGGTTTGATTTAGTTTTATATGATCACCTCATGGGAACGGTTGATATTCAGCCTTCTGGTTCCCCTCTGAGATGGGCACAAGCTTACAGCTGCAGTCCTTTTTGTGGGAGGGGATGATCGTTTCCTACCTCGCATCACTGCAGCCTTTCTCCTCTCCTAGCCAGGCTGAAATCCCAGTGACACATGGTCCCTTTGCAAGGGACAGGCTGGCCACTACCAGCCCCAGGCTTTCACAGACCAGGGGTCTGGTCTAGTCCCCCCCTCAACAAAATGCACTCTTAACCATGCAGCACCTGTGAGCTTCTGCTGGGAAACACCATGGGATCCCTTTTTGCAAGAAAGGCAGCATATCTCTGGCGTGGTTGTCTAGGTTGCTCTAGTTTAGGGCGCTAGCCCAGGATTTGGGAGGGCTGAGCGCAAGTTGCTGCTCCGCTACTGATCCCTTGCATGTCCCTGGGCATGTCACTTAGCTGCCCATGGGGAACACTCTCCCTGCCCCATGTTTATGCCCAGGAAGTGCTCAGCTGCTACCAGGCACCAGGGCATGGTGTTAATTAGAGAGAGGGGGCAGCAGCAGGAGGGATCTGACTTGCCCAGGACCCATAGCCGACGGTGGCTAGTCCTGCCCTGAGGCTCTAATGAAGACAGACGTGGCTTATGGGGCTGCCAGGTTTCCTTGCGGCTAACCCCGGTGCACATGCCAGAGCTAAACCAGACCCCGGCCGGGCTCCGCGGGGAGAGGAAAGAATCCATCTTCCGGCTGCTGGAATGTGGCGCTGTTCTGACCCCGTCTGCGCTGGAAACGCAGGCCCCTGCTCCAGGCATCCCCCCGAGCTCGAGTGCTAGGCGGCGAGCGATGGCCAGAAGGGAAAGGCCCCCAGCCTCGCAGCCGCGGCTCAGCAAAAACCTTCTGATGATGGATTGATTGATTTTTTTTTTTTAAATGGCAGAAAATGGCTTTTGAGGCAAAATGGGAGTTTCCATCCCAAAAATAGAGGCTTTCAGCAATGGCTACGTAAAGAAAAAAGTCAGTGAAGCGGCAAAACCCCCCAGAAAAATGTCGATGAAAACATAACTTTTGTAGGGGGAGTCGTGTCGCTCCTGACCTGAGCCAGCTTTGTTCCACAGCTCCGCCGGGGCCAAGCCATGAAAGATGGCCTCTCCATGTGGACCTGTAACAAGGGTCTTTCCCTTTCCCTGTGCTCGGCTGGCATGGGTTGTTTCAATCCCGCCCTGCCAGAGCTGGGCAAAGTGGCACGTGAGCGGCTTATGAAAGGAGGTGCTATCCCCGTGCTTCCAGCCAGGAATGAGCTGGGAGCAGGTCACGGTTTGCCCGAGAGACCCGTGCACGGTCCAGGTTAAACTTGGAAGAGTTTGGGTCATAAGGAGGTTGCCCGGCGCCCTTCCTGGCCGTAGCCAGGAATGGGAAACTGGATTCCCCACTGGTGTTTTCCAGGGCTGGGCTAGCTTTGTAGGCAAGTGAAGCCAGGGGGAGGAGGTAGCTGTGCTTGGGACTCAGCTGCCTCCATGAACCGGGGGCTGCATTCACAGCAAGGCATTAAGAGGTGAGAAAGGGGAGAAAGTGGTGAAGCCTGATCCTCTGCCTGGGGTCGCGCCCTGATCTAACCCTCCCCAGGACCCCTTTCTCCACTGACGGTACCTGCTCCTAATTCGGATCCCCAAAGAGTTTGATCCCAGAGTAAAGTGGGGACCAGGCTGCCAATCCCCCCCTCCTCCATGCGTCCTTGATCTGCCTGGCAAATCCTTTTGGAGCTGAATGCGCTTCTCTCCCCAGCAAATGCGGAGCCCTCCTGGCTGGCTGCGGAGCAGTGGGGGTTAATTTGCTTTAGCCCAGCCCCCCCCACGCTGCACACACTCCCAGCTGCTCCAGGATGATATAGTCAGGCCCAGAGTTCATGGGAGCTGTACCTGCGCTTTGTCTTCATCTGTCACCCCTCCTGACAGTCAGATCCATCTTCAATTGGGAAGGAGGGAAGCAATAATTAACCTCTGTGCAGCCCGCTCCCGAAATACCGCAGACGAGGAGACGGCCCTGACACTTTTATTGCTGCGCCAGTGCCGGGTGCTGCCTGGAGGAGGAGGGTCTGCGGGGCTGGGATACCTGAGACTCTCATTACTGGTTGCAGAAGCCTCGGCATGTGCATCCTTTCCCTGCCGGAGCCCATTAGAGACCAATTCCCCAACCTGCCTGGTCCCCGGCTGTGGAATGGGTCTAGCAGGGGAGTCTTTGGGCAAGTGCTGGAGCTTTACAGCATCTGGGAGGGTTGGATCGGGGGTGTCAGCTTGGGGGGGCTCTTCTGCACCCATATGGGAAGGGCGTGGAGTTGCTGAAACATGTCAGTAGCATCCCCGTCTTCCAACAAAGCATCCCCTCATAGGCCGCTGCACTGTGATAGCACCTGGATGGGCGCGCTAGGCGCTGTACAGGCATGGAAGAGAATGGCAGACTTTGCCTTGCCGGGCTCTTCAGTGCCTGGCTTGAATGCTCCTGCCTTGGGCGGATGTGAGATGTCCCGTGAGATTTGTCTTCTGCAGGCTCTGAGGTTTTGCCCTGAAGATCCTTGGTTTGTCGCTGGGCTGGGGGGTAAGGAGTGGGCAGGACCCCCCATCCTGAGACACTTTTAGCCTAATGAGCAAAGGGGAATTGGCTTCCAGAGGAGGAACGGGAACTTGGAGAGGTCCCGGGCTCTGGATGACCGTCGTTCTGGCCGAACAGGGGTCTAGCAAGGTGTGCGGGCTGGAGACCAAGGCTGGACAAGGCCGGGTGAAGCATTAGCCCTGAGCTCTTCACCCAGCGGTAAATTTGGCATTGCCCAGGCAACTACCTGGCCACTCCTGGGCCTGTTGGAGGAAGGGTTTGGAGAGACTCAAGCCTGGGATCCATGGGCCAGGCTACAGGAGTGCTCTTCTGCCCTTCGTCTCTGAAGGGACCTGCCTGGGGCGACACCGGCTGTCTTCTGAGTCCAAGGGCATCAAACCTCTGCTGGAAAGGCCAGCCAGAGCAACAGGGCTGATGGGACGAACAGCAAACCATCACCTCGTCTCCTGGGCTGGGCCAAAAGGCTAGTGGGTATTTTCAGCTGCTACATACCTGGGCTTGGTCTGACCTAGTGGCTAGAAGACACTTGGGAGACCCAGACCCAGCTAATGATGGACTTGACAACGTCCCCGGTGTCCATCAAAAAGGTCTCCAGCAAGCGCAGGTGATGCCGTAGCTGGGAAAAGGCCAACAGCACTCTGCTTTTGGTTTCTCTTAGGGCCTCTTTGTTGCCCCGTAATAAAAACTTTGATGGAGGTGGCCGGAGACCCAGCAACCCAGTATCTTCTGCAGGTGACTAAAAGGTCTCGAATGTTGAGATTGGGACATGTGTGAATTAAAAGCAAGTCCAGCTCAGAAACAAAAAAGCTCGTCAATGAAAGCCTCGGAGCCGTTTGCCGGAGAGGCCCCAGACTGGACCAGCAAGGAAAGACCCTCCCTTTGAGGCCAGGGAAGGAAGCGGGGAGGCAGGATGGATTTCACCCCCTTGGAAGCGGCTTGACAGGCTGCACCAAATGACCGAGGGGTTCGTCCTCTCTCTGGTGCAGGGCTCTGGAGGTTTTCCTGGCCGGAGAATTGCTTCAGCCAAGGCTCAAAGGGGAAAGAGTTGCCAATGCAGTCGTGCAGCCCCCTAACAAGCAGTCCCTCCCCACCCTGCAGTGGGATGTGGGGCCAAGACTTCGGGAAAGGAGTCAGAGTCCTAGAGAGGTGGGGCTGGAAGGGACCTACCGAGATCACATCTACTCCAACCCCTGCCCGAGGCAGGATCAGCCCCCCCAAACCGGCCCCGCGTGCGACCTTGGAGCAACACGGCACAGTTGCCCCTTCCTCCAGGAAAGCAGGGGATTGCGGTGACCGACATCCTGCTGTTGCAAAGGTTGTTAACAGATGCTCAAGCGACCCCAGGCAGAGGCTGTGCCCCCTTGCTACAGGAGGAGGCAACCCCCAACCATATCCATCCTGATCCCAGAGCTGGCATCAACCTGATCCTGATCCTGATCCTGACCTCTGGGTCTGGGTCTCAGCGGGAGCACTGGCACAACCCAGTCCCCATCCCTATCCTGGGCTGCAGCCAGCACCCGGTGCCTCTGAGGACGGCAACCCCCCACTTGCAACATAGGTAGGGGGGAAAAATTCCTTCCCGGCCCTATGTGACAACCAGCAAAGCCCAGAAACCTGGAAATCCCCATAGTAGATCTCAGGCCCATATAGACGCAAAGCAGCCTATAGTCCTGAGGCTGGGACATTGCGATAAGCATTGGAGCATGCATTCCCAGCTCAGCCCAGCGCCCCTTCGCCGTCCACCCGGGCCCGGACGTGGGGTCCCTGACAAGAGCAAATCCACATCTGCTTGTTGCAGACCCCGTAGCAAGTGAGTGGTTGAAATCAGACCGGCAATAATGGCTGGACTCCAATCAGCTGCACTGATAATGGCCTGTTTTCAATAACATCACCGGTAGAGTTGGCAGGGGAAAGCCAGCCCTATACACAGCTGCACATCTGTTTATGCCTCTGGCTTATTTTTTATATATATCTATATCTATATATACATGTAATGGAAAGAAATCCAAGGGCTGTTTTCAATTCTTCCTGAGCCGTATTAAGCAAGCTGGCTGGGACAGTCCATCACGGCAACGAGCGCATTTCATTAAAAGCTATTTCCCGTTCAGCAGATGTTGCAGCCTCGCCTCACGTGGACGGGGGAGAGAAATCGATGCCAAAGCAGACTGGCAACAGGATCCCGGGCAGCACTGATCGGAGGTGGCACTTGGGCAGACAGAGCGTGGGCCCGGGGGATCGCATCTGGCAGTCGCGTCGTCCTGCGGTGGCCGGGTTGGATCTTGGAAGCGCGGCTTGCAAACGACCTGCGTCCCTGGCTTATTTTGCAAGGGAATGAGCTGACTTTGCTCTCTCTTCTTGGGAAGTCCACCCACTGGGGTCAAACCCTTGTCCCCGGGAAGGCAACCGCACGGCTCCCCTGGACAAGGGTCATGGTTTGCCCTAGATTGAGGCCAACCGTGCGGCTGTCCCTGGTCCTGAAACGTGAACTGCGCGGTGCCTCGAGCTCCCTGGAGCAGATCAGGGAGGGCTGCATGAAAGGCTCTTGCTTTGAATGATCCCGGGATGCTTCTACCTCCTTTTGGCTGTGGGATGAGCTCAGGAGGTGCGACCACTTCACAAAATCATAGACAAGGAGGGTGGAAGGGAGCTCAGGTCACATCTAGTCCAACCCCCTGCTCCAAGCAGGACCAGCCCTGACTACATCATCCCAGGCAAGGCTTTATATACCCGAGTCTTCAACACCTCCAAGGATGGCGAGTCCCCCACCTCCTTGGGGAGCCTGCTCCAGGGCTTCACCACCCTCCTAGTTGGAAAATTTTTCCTAATATCCAACCTCAACTTCCCTTGCTGCAGCCTGAGCCCATTGCTCCTTGTTCTGTCCTCTGCCCCCACTTAGGACAGCCCAGCTCCATCCTCTTTGCAGCCCCCCTGCAGGGAGGTGACGGCTGCTATTCAGTCCTCCTCAGTCTTCTCTTCTGCAGACTAAACAAGCCCATTTCCCTCAGCCTCCCCTCATAAGTCAGCAGGCCTGGGAGACTGAGCTGGTAGATAGTTGGATCCCAGCAAGAGTCAAGCAAATAGGCTGGCATCAGATGAATGCATGGGGCTTTTCAGGCTCTCTGGAAGCTAGAAACCAGCTAGATTTTTATGACCTCATTGGCTTCCCTTCTGGTTTTCCCCACGTTTTGTTAAAGCCATAAAGACTGAGAGCAATGCTGGAGTGCTGCTTAGGGTTTGCATGTCCACCACTGGGAAAAGGCACCATGGAGAGGTTGGAGATGGTGAAGAGCATTAGAAACTGCTTTGAGACCCAGAGAAAATGCCTGACAATGCACGATATAAAGGGATCGATCCTGTTTGGCTTTTTGAATGGAAGAGTATGAGGGGACTCAATTGTGGTGTCTAAATCCCTTCCCAAGGACAAGCTCATTCCCTTGCAAAATAAACCAGGGCATCTTTAAACTAGCAACCAAAGGCTGAGCAGGACCCAATGGGTGCAAGTGAAAGCCAGGCACATGAGAAATCAGGCACGTCTGGTTTTAATGGCGAGGGTGAAACCAGCTGTGGATCCTCCATCTCTTGGTGTCCCCAAGAGCAGATGCCTTGAGAACTGAATGCAGCTTATTGGGCTCCAAGAAGGGGGAACTGGGTGCAACTGGAAGACCTCTACTATATTGGAAAGTGGGTGAGATGGTCTCAGCTGGCTTTAAAAATCTCCAAGTTGAGCCCAATGTCTTTGTTCCTTTTTCAGGGACCCAAGGAAGAAGGTGCAGGACCCTTTGGGCATGGGTATGTGACTAATATGGCTCCTGAATTATCACCCAAGGCTGGACCCATTCGATGAAACATCCCTGGTAGCCTTGAAATAAGGTTGACTCCTGCAGAGGGAGAAATCTCCCCCTTTTTTCTAGAGAAGTAAACTATGACTTGACATGAAGTGCAGCAGGTTTCCAGGTCCCGGGGGCATTGCACTGTAAAGTGGGAACTCAATAATCGTCTCTTCCCTCATCCTTCAGTGAAACCCCAGCAGCAGGGAGAGGGGCTGGATTTGATAGTCCCTGGGGACGGGAGGTATAGATGCAACAGCATGTCAGCTGTGCGCAGCCCCCGGCCTGGAGGGAGGCATGTGAGGGGGGCTGTGAACATCTCCTCAGCTTTTCTGCTCCTATTGCAACCCTCCCTCTGGGTTTGAGGGTCGTCAGTGCAATGCCGCGTTGGGAATGACCCGTTCCTCTTACCCCACCACCGCCAGATGCGTTGACTATGGTCCCTGACTCAGTCCGGATCTGAACCTGCAGCTGGAAGATCATGTTGGCTCCTTTCCTCCTGATCAGTCCCCAGAGCCAGGCAGCAACTTTTAATTACCAGGGACTGTGCATCACGCGTCAGCCCGCTCAAAGAAATGCGCAGCTTGCCAGCCCAGTCAACACTGCAATAACCCAACGGTGATTTAACAGGGGAAGGGACCGGCTGGCCATGGACTGAAGCTGACACGTTGGATTAAAAGGGCCGGATGCTTAGGGGGAAAGAAATCAGTGATGAAGGAGGAGAGCGAGATGGAAGGACATTTAACTGGCAGAACAAAACCAGCTGCCTCCGGCTTCTCCTTTGCTTCTCAAATACCAGGAGAAAAATCTACATGTGCGTTTCTCTCTCTCTCAAAAAAAAGTGTGCTTAAAGACCTGGGGCTTTGGGCTAATCTCTTTATGGAGCTGCCTATTCCAGGCCCATTTTCCTGCCTTTCAGAGCTTTTCTTCAGAAGAGAAAAAGGATGGTGGTGGTGATGGAGAATAATGGGGACAGGGATGGGGCTGTGCCAGTGCTTCTGCTGGCACCAACCCTGCACGGTCCTGGGCAGAGGGTCTTGCCCCTGCGCTCGGGCTCAGACCAATGCTGCATTGGGGTCCGGAAAGGATTTCCCCCCTGGTCAGACTGGTATGGACTGGTGGGGGGAGGTTTGCCTTCCTCTATAGCAGGGCCATGGCCTCTACCTGGCATCCCTCTGTCACCTGCTCTTTCAGCCTGTTGCATATGATGAGGTGGAGCTGGACCGGGTTCCCTTGCACCTCACCTACGTCTATGTTTTTGGAGGATCCCAGGACTCGTCACAAGAGCACCCAGTGCCAGACATCAGTGGGAGGCTAATTAACACGTGGCTCCTTTGGAGGGGGGTCTGGAGGACACGCACTTACCGAGCGGTGCTGAGCTCTGGGGTCCAGGGCTTGAAACACTGTTGGCTCTGCTCAGTGACCGACTGTATGCAGAAAATCGTGAGCAGTTTGGTTTTGGGTTAATATCATGCATAGTTTGCACTTATATATTAGTAGATACCAAAGTGCTGCTCATGGAGGACCTGAGCTACAACTTGTAGCAGTTTCAAAGGGAAAAAAGGAAGGTAAAATGCACCAATTCTGGATGAACTAAGTCTGTGGGTACCCATAGTTATTTGCCTAGATGGTTATTTCAAAGTCAGTGTTTTTGAATTTCCCCCCCGCTTCCATGTGATCAGGGAGAGCAGGGCCCGACAGGAAGGAGGGGAGGGGAAGAAGCTGGAGGGCAGAGGTCTGCCTGATGCCCCCAGATTTATTTCCTCTGCTGTAGCAGTGGGAAGGGGGAAAAATTCACGGCAAAGCTCCAAAAATTAGATTTGATACCTGTAAAATGGTAATGCATTTATAATTTTTTTTTCCCATATAGAGAATTTAATTACTGGGGGATTGTTTTATATTCAGGATCGGCTTATATTCGAGTCCGAGGGGGCTGTCTGTTTTGGAGCAGTCTGCGGTGCTATTTGGGGGTGCTACGGGACCGAGAAGAGTTTTATGCAGAGTTTAGATGATGGATTTGTCTGGGCCGGTTTGCACAGGGCTGATGCTGCCTCGGGCAGGGGTTGGACTAGACGTGACCCCCTCAAGTCCCTTCCAGACCCACGGCTCTAGGATTCGAAGAGCCAAGGTCTCAAGGCAGAGGCTGGTCCCTCGAGAAGCTGTGCCAAGGCTGGCTTCGGAGAGGTCCTGCAGGAGAGGGAGACTGAATTCAGGCTGGGGAGATCCGGGGCAGAGGATCCTTTCAAAAGCCCCTGAGACACCTGCTAAGGCAAATATTGCACTGCACACCCCGGTTGAGAATCACTGATCTGAGCGCACAGGAAGGAGGCGGCGGGAAGCACCATCCTTATCAGCCGCAGGTGGGAAACTGAGGCACGGCTCGGGGATTTCTCTGGTTTTGGGGAAGGGAAAAGCAGCTAAACCTGGGAGGCTGGAGCTGGGAGGGTGCGCGCCTCCTTCCTGCCTCCTTGCTCGTCAATGCGAGTCGCCATAAAACCGTCAGAGGCTGGATCTGCACAGATGGAGGCTTAATCAGGCCCCGTTTAAGCACGCGGGTGTTCAGCGTTAATCCAATTTCCCTCCATTCATTAGTGGGGATATTCATCATTCAAAAATTGATGAGAGCCTGGAAGGGAACAAGGGATCTAAAGAGCCGTGTCTCCACCGGCACGTACCGAGCGGAGACAGCCGGCCACGCTCGCGGCGCTCACGGCCTCTGCGGCTGCCCTCAGACTAGGGAAGAGCCGGATGGACGAATGTAGCCCATGAACAGTCGTGAAGACTGAGGGGGGATTCAATCAGCCTTCAAATCCCTGGAGAGTGACACCGGAAGGGGTGGAGATAGGCTTTTCTATGCAGCCACGGGGGACAGGACTAGGAGCAATGACCTCAAGCTGGAAATTGAGGTTGGAGATAAGAAGGAACGTCCTGGTTATGAAAGTGGTTGAGCATTGGGGCAGGAGCCCAGAGAAGAGGTGGGATCTCTGTCCCGGGAGGGTTTCAAGCCCAAGCTGGACAGACCCGTGGCTGTGACGGTTTATCAGAGGGGATCCTACCCTGAGCAAGGGGCTGGGCTAGATGCCCAGCCTGACTTTCCTCCGTCCATCAACATGTCGGTGGTTACCACTCTGCTTGCAGCTCCTTGCTTTTGTCTGTTCAGACTGGGGGCAGGATCCTGTTTGTATGCAGACCGCGGTCAATCTGCAATGGGAACAAATTACCCAGATCTCAGTAACCTCGGTCTGGCTAACCAGGGACAGACGGAAATCATAGGATGGGGTTGAGACTGGGCTGCAGGGAATTGTTCTCTTAAGTTTCCTTCTGGGCAAATTCTCCAGCGATACAGTCTCCGTTCCTGGTGCTGAGTGGAAATGGAGCCAACCCACCTGCAGGCCAGAGGTTTGGGTGAATGACAGGCTATACCTCCTCCCTGGGACCCTTTCCCCAGCCTTTCCCTGGCCCCGACTCCTGCATTAACTGAGCTATGTACGATCTGACTCACCCTCCATCTCTCAGCACCTGCAGGGGAGCTGCTTTTGGATGCCAGAGGACTCTTTTGCTCACCCAGCCAGAGTACCATATATTGCTGGAAGCTGAACATGCAAAAATTCAGGCTAGAAAGAAGGGGCAGAGGTTTGACATCTCGTTAGAGGTACTAACTAAATGTGCAGTAACTTAGGTGCATTAATGAATGTGTAGATGTGCCCACTGAGAACGGCACCAGTCCTGGGCTGGGCTGTGGCTGAGGGAAGGGGCAGAAAGGCAAGTCTTTGCCCCGGTCCCTGCAGCTGGCGCGGTCCCTTTACCAGACAGTGCTGAACTCGCGGAGGCACGGTGAGGTCCGTAAAGCTGTAGAGGGCAAAGGGGCAAGATGGCACCGTGGTTTCAGGGCTCTGATAAGCCCAGCGAACAACCTACATCCATCCTCCCCTACTTGAGGGAAGCCTTCCAAATCAGGAGGCAGATCAGGATTGGGTTCATTTCTGGTGAAACCTAGCCAGGCTTGGAGATTTTTTTTTCACTTTGATGAAACAGAGGACCCCAGGGGGTTGCTCTGTAGAGGCAATGGTAAATGCATATAAAATACTGTGATTTCTTATCCCAAAAAAACAGCTGCTCCAAAATTTTTGAAGTGCACATTATATGTAAGAAATACGGTAAGAGCCATTGCTGCCTCCTAGGGGCCAAAAATTAAAGTAAAACCTGTAGACATCCAGGCTCCTTTGCTGCTGCCATTCATTGACTTACTACAAGGAAAGAGTTTCTTTATTTTTTCATTCTGCCTTTCAAAAAACAGCGTGTTTTATTTCCGGGGCGTGTTGTGCGTGAGAAGATACGGTAAATGAATCTCCCACCATGCCGCATGGAGTCTACGTGCTGCCTCCACGTCAACCGCCGGCACGGCCTGATCCCAAAGGGGCCCTGGCATTTGGTGGGATGGAGTCGGGTGAGCCCGGAGAGGTGGGTGCGAGCGGCATGCTTCAGGGCACGGCGGTGTTGTAGGGAGGGGTCAGGAAGGACAGTCCTTTTGCACCGTTGGCTCGCCGCGGGGTTTGCTGCTCCCGATCTGCTCAGGACACCTGCAATGGGGAAGGCCTCGCAGCAGGGATCTGGTTGTGTGCTCTGGGAGGAGGATGGAAACCAACAGCGGCTGCTTCTTTGACTGCACCATGCCTCAGTTTCCCCATGTGCTCTGCCATTGGTCTCTCCACTCACATAACACTATTTCCGCTCCCTGATTGGCCCACACCTGAATAGGTGGATCACCTGTTGTCCATCTGTAAACGTCCTGGCCAAAAACAGCATTGGCTGAAACCAGCAACGGTGAAGACCAGCGGCAGGGCCTTGTTCCAGCCAATTAATGGCACCTCAGCAGCTGGCGGACGCTCCCAGCGCATTCGTCCCCTGCAGACCCAGCGAACGCCGTTCAGCAGCCTGGCTCGCGCCGGCTGAGAATGACTCCCCTGTATCCAGGGATTTAAAGGGTAACGACCAATTAGCGGCCAGAGATTTATTGGATAATTCTAATTACTGCCGGACACTCGGGGATTCCCTGTGCTGTTGCCACGGGGCGTAGGAGGGGGTCCTCCTGGCCTGGGTGTCTCTATCCACGGGAAGCCCCTGGTTGTCCTGGGAGCTCTCTGGGTTGGGGGTCTCCGTGCTCAGGGTGCCCCCCACCAGCTGCCTTCCCATCCAGGCAGGAGGGGGTCCCGGGGCCGTCCCTTCTCCAGATGCAGCAGCCGGTGCCCATCGGATCTCGCGTCTCCAGAGAGCGGAGCGTGGCCCACCCCCTTCACCGGTGTGTGCCTCCGACACGGCGCTGATGCATCACGGCTCGTCGGACCCAGTGGGAGACCCTCCGCCTTTCCGGGAGGTCTCGGGTCTTGGCCTTCGGGACATTCATCCCACCTGAGAGCGGCCTCGCCGGGCTCCTTTCTCTGCCCCCTGCCCCAGGTCCCCGGTTCTGATTAGCGCAGCTGCTCTGCGACCCCAGCCTCGCCTTTCCCCTCCATCCCATCCATCCTCCTGCTTAAATCTAGGCCCCCCACCCTTGCAAACCCCCAGACCACCCCCACCTTGGACCCCCTCTTCCCCCATAGAGCAGAGGCCTCGGCGGAAACCTTAACACCGGGGCACCCCACTACCTTAAGGAAGAGGATGACGGTGGTGTCTTGATGGGAGCAATCTATCTCCATCACTGTAATGACCTTCCCCATTAAACGGCCATAAACTAATAAAGTAAGCACTTTCCCCTCCACACCCGCCCCCCCCCCAAACTTCATTAAGTCTTTAGTACATTAATATGTCTTACTTAGTGTCGGCTTGGCCTCTTTGGCTGTGCGGAGCGTGGAATTACCTGATGATGTATTCCCCACGGGCCCCGTGAAGCCTTGACAGCTCGGGCCTCAGGACCCGGCGCCGCGGCTCCGTCATTACGGGCCCGTCGCGCGCGCACGGAAAGAAAGGGAAGGGGAGGGGAAGGGGTGGGAGGGGAGGGGAGAGGGATAAAAGATCCCGTACACCTCCAAATTAAATTTGCGGTGCCAGGCGTCAGATGGGCCCACAGCCAGAGATTAATTCAACTGATCAAGTTATAAAGAGAGCTGAGGCTGGTAATCAATCTTGGAGCTGTCAGGCGGATAGGCAGCAGGGCTCGCACATACGCAGGCCTTTTTAATTCCTTTCACATTGACTATTATTTCCCCGGCCTGTTTATTTTGGGGCGGGGGAGGTGCTGCCGGCTCCCTTCCCCCTCCGCAGAATGAGACCGGGGCTCCCTTCCCTCCCGCGTCGGAGCCCCCCGTCCTCAGCCGGGGAATTGGCCGGGGGCGGGTTGGGAGCCGGGTCCGAGCCAGGGGCGCGGTGTTGATTCCTTCCAGATCCCGTCACATTCGTGAAGGGGGAGCAGGTAGAGGCCGGAGAAGACGCCCGGGTCCTTGGAGGATGAACGGCCCGTGAACTCGGGGATGTCTTCTGTCACGTTCGGAGAGGGTCGCCAGGGCTGGGGGTTGCTCTCACTTGACATGAGTAGGGGATAGCCGTCCATGGACGGCCCAGATTGGCACCTCCAAATGGTCTGAAGAGCAGAAGCCGCCAGGACAGGCTTGGGGTTGACTAACTGAGCGGATCCAGGATGCGCTCGTTAACTGGTTATGGGTTTCATAGTTTCATAGTTTCTAGGGTCGTAAGGGACCCGAGTAGATCATCATGTTACTCATTAAGCAACCAGCTCGCTAGTTATTTCCCATGAATGGGTGTGTATTGGAGACAGCAGGGCTGCGACTGCTGCACAGAGAAGGGGGACAGAAGGATCTTCCCCTCCGCATCCATCCCCTTCTATCGCTACCATGGTCCGGCAGTGGGTCACGCAAGGACAGCGGCTCCATCCCGGATGCACCTGTGAGGTCCCTTCCAGCCCCACTTTCCTGTGATCCTAATGCCAGGAGGACACGGAAGAGGCTGGACCATTGGGCAGAGGTGGATGAAGCCCATTATTTATAGTGCAATAGGGCAGGGCTATTTCTGCGCGTCCCCTAGTGACCTGGGGCTCTGCACCTGGTTATGCTACGGCCCTTCGGTCCGCAGACCAGGCAGATACCTCTGCCCCTGCAACGCCTGCTGTCCTAGCTTGGGAGATATTTTGGACGTGGATGACAGGGTCACGTGTGTGTCAGGCTCCCTGTTTTCCACCTTCTCAGCTGCACGCTGTCACCGTGACCTTCAGGTCAGCGCCGGCTGCTGGGAACACGGCGTCCTTTCCAGGCCAAAGATTTCTGCTTCAAGTGGGTCCCTCCAAACTGGAACAAATGGTGGGGGAGGCGGGGGGACCGCTGAGAAACATCCCAGGGTGGGAGCCGGGGCGTGCGGGAGAGGAGCCAGGTCCCAAGCCAGATCCATTGGTCAATCATTTAAAAATCCTTCCTCTCCCACAGTTTCCCTTAAACTCGCTTTTAAGAGCTATCCATCACCGTTGCTCACCCCTTCGGGGTTTAGCAAGCAATGAAGCACTAGGCAAGATAAAGTGGAGGCAAGGATTTCAGCTGGCAAGGCCTAGCGTGTAGCTAGAAAGCTGCAGGACCTGCGCCGTGTAACCATGTCCTTGTGACCCAGCTCTCAAGGGTTCGTGGAGGGGTGTTGTAGGACCAGGTGCAGTAGGGCTGGGTATTGAGTCTGTGACCCAGGCTAACCCAGGCCATAGCCTGGAGCAAGTGACGAGTTTCTCTGAGCCTGTTGAACCCATCTGTAAAATAGTGTAGAAATATTTATCCAGGGCTTTTGGGCCTCTCTGTGTTTGGATTTGTGCTCTGGAAGAAGGTTGTGCACAAAAAACTAGGGTTGGAAGGAACCTCAGAAGGTCATTGGGTGTGTCTCTACACATGCATTTATGCCAGCTTAAATTTACTGCACAGTAAATTACCGCGCAGTAAGTGGGAATAGGCTGGTGAATTTAATCCAGGGATTAAAGTGCATAGATGCTGTGTGTGGACTGACTTGGGACCACAGTTAGTCCCAAGCCAGTCCACACACACAGTGTTACTGTGCAATAAGGCATCTACACGTGCGTTACCGTGCAGTAATTAATCGGGCCTGAATTTAATACCTGCAGGCATCAAATTTACACTCAAGTTGGCATAAGTCACCATATTTACTATAGACTATGGCTTGCACGTGTAGATGCATGCCCACACGGTGCAGTCATTTTAGTTACTGTGCGGTAAATGTGCATGTGTAAACACGCCCACTGAGTCCAAGTCCCTGCTCCAAGCAGGACCAGCCCCAGCTCCATCATCCCAGCCAAGGCTTCGTCTACCCAGGTCGTAAACACCTCTAAGGATGGAGACTGCACCACCTCTCTAGGTAACCCATCCCAGTGCTTCACCACCCTCCTCATGAGACAGTTTTTCCTCATATCCAACCTCCACTTCCCTTGCTGCAACTGGAGACGGTTGCTCCTTGTTCTGTCATCTGCCCTCACAGCATCTTTTAAGCTCCTGCCCAGAGCTGGTCGCATTTTGTTCCCACCTCAGGAGCCGAGTGCCCTGGGCCTGTGCCTTCAGGGGGTTCTTGGTTGCACGTCTTTGCCCACTGGGGGTAAGTGGTTATATATGGGCAGCAGTGGGGGCGGGTGGGGGGACAGGACGAGGGACCTGGCAAGTCTTCAGCCATGCCAAAGCTGATGGGAAAAAATCTCTGCCCTTCCATGCTGGCCACCCAGAAGGGCATGCAGGGGTGGGAAGGGTGCGAGGTCCCTGGCCAGCACCTTGGTGTAAATTCTTCACCTGGATTTGGGAGGCCTTGGGGCCCGATCCAGGCTGGGCAGCTGGGCACTCTCTCCCCTACCTGGGGGGAGTGAAATGCCAGCCCCCACGCCAGGCATCTGGGCCGTGAGGGTAGTTCGGGGCTGCATTTCTCTGTTTGCTGAGAGGAGGAAAGTCTCCATCACCGCCCCTCTTCCAGCCTGGGCTCTGCAGCACGGAGGGGTGAAGGGACTTGCCTGTGGCCATCCAAGCCACCTGTGGCAGGATCCCAGCTCCACCCAAGTGAGGGGCCAGCCAGCAGCAGCTGACAGCAGCTCCCAGCCCACCCCCTTCTCCGCCGGGCCCCGCTCCCCTCTGCCGAGATCCCTGATTAATGGCTCACGCGCCTTCCTAACTACCCCAAACCCCATCCAACACACACCTGTTTTCTAACCTGGCTGCCGTCCTCCATGCCGGCTCCAGCGGCCTCTCGGCGAGCGGGGCTCTGGTTATCTCCTAGTGCCAAGCGCGTGCTGATTGGCCTCGCTCCAGCGTGTTTGGGGCTGCTCGGTGCCAACGCATTTCCTGATTAATCTCCCGGCCTCCCTGGGACCCAGCTTGGGACGGCTCCATCCATCTCGGCAGTGGCCAACGGAGCCTGGGTTGCAGCCGGCGCCGTGTTCCCGCCGCCCCGGCTCCCCGCTCGGAGCTATGGAGGGAGCCGGCATTTCCATCATGTTTGATGGGGTTATTAGTGGGGGAAAGAAGCTAATTGAGCCGGTAATAAAGTTAATAGAAGCTCTTATGAGCTTGGCCATTAAGTATAATTAAGAGAGGATGGGTGTGGGGGCGGGGGGAGCTGAATGAGAGAGCCCTGGAGAGGAGGAGGCTGGGTGCAGGTGAAATGATGGTTTGCCGAGCCCCCGCCGGCTTGTCCCGGGGGCCCCGAATGATGCTGCCCTGCACTGGGTCCGGGTGCGAATGGCACCGTCTCTGAGGCACAACCCAGCTGAGACCCCGCGGGGTTGCCCCTGCTGCCCATGTCTTGGGCAAGACACGGTCCCGGGGTCACCCTCACCGGCTGCAGAGTGGGTGAGGCCTAGAAAGCGGCATTTAGGGGCTGAGGGGCAGCCAGGCAGAGGAGATAGCATGCCCGGGAGCCCAGGGAGATGGGGCAGAGGTGCCCTCAGGTCTCGGGTTGAGGTGCCCGACGTCTGCGACTGCAGAGAAACACCCGTGTTTGCAAACCCCTCGGGAGAGCTCCTTCCCGGAGCCGGCAGCCGGGCTAATCTCTCCCCCTCGCTGAGAGAGACGAGCCGCCCGGGCGCTGAAAGAAAATAAAGAGGAACACTCAGGGGTCAGGGGTGAATCCCGATAACGCGCCTGGGACAGCGGCAAGGAAAACAAGCAGGGGCTCAGCGGTGATAACAACCCTTGCATCTCGTCTGAGCTGCCCGGGTCTGTCTGTGCCATCCCTGCAGCCAGGATTGGGACCTTGCTGCGCCGGGCGCTGTATGCTTCTTTCCCCTGTTTCCCGCGCAGGTTTGGGGTCCGGCCTCAGCTTTGCACCCAGTGCACTGCTGTGATTGCAGGGGCACGTACCCCAGCCCTGGGCCCGGGGACCAGGAGAGCAGGGGGCAGATCTGGTGCTGGCAGCGGTGTATCTGCAGGGTCTTTGCTGGGTTCGTTGCCCGCCCACCCCTGGCCGGTCCAGACCCCGGCCCATGCAGGATCCTGAGCCCTGGGCTTCCCATTCCCAGCGGCTACGAGCTGAATGCGAGGCCCCCAAAGCGCCTCCGACACCCCAGACACATCTGCAAAACATCCTTCCCAAGAGCACAGGCTCTGGGACATGCGTGGAGGCGCGGGATTTAGGAAGAAGCCCTTGAGATCCTTCCACCCCATGATGGGAACCGCTGTATCTCCTCCCCCATTTGGAAATCCCGCTTTCTCACCAGGCGTGGGGCCGTCTGCAGGGATCTCTGGGGCTCCACTGTGGCCTTAGAAGCGAATTTAGCCCCGAAAAAAGCAGCTGGGAAGGGACGGGGGAGCACTTATGACATTCCAGGGTATTAAGGACTGAAAGCACTCCCCCCACAAAAGACTCTGTCCCGCGGCTCGGTTGGTTGGTGTCGGCGTGGCCTGGCCTTTGTTGTCTGGGGCTGGAGCAGGGCGAGCTTGTTTTGCTCTGAGCCGGTGTTCGGGACGTTGTTAATGGGGTTTTCGGCATAAGGAAAGCAAACAAGGAATTAGGAGGAGGAGGATGAAGAGGACTTGCTGTTTATAGCACCTAATCCCCAGGGAGCTGGCGTGAAAGCGTGGAGGGCCGTAGCGTGAGGTTGGGAGGCCTGGGGACGTGGCTGCCTCGCGCTCCCCAGCCTGGGTAGGTCTGGGCTGAAGGCTTGGTGTTGGCTGCGTGGAGACGAGGAAGGGTGCTGGGGACTGAGGCTCAGCTGGCTTTCTTGGGCCTTTTCCAGCTCTGTAACCCCCTGCTGATGAGCCTGCGTCTCCACCTGCGGCGGACGCGGCTGGACCAGGCTCGAGCCTGCCTGCTAGGACTGGGCAAAGTCCTGCACTTCAGAGGGAGCGATCCCATGCACCGGCACAGGCTGGGGGTGACTGAAGAGGCTGCACCCGTGGGCTGGGAGCGTCTCCTTTCCAAAGGGAGCCCTTGAGTAATGCACTGCCGGGACTTTTGAGGCCCAGGGATCCTTCCTCTGCAGGCGCCCATCCTCATGGCCTCTGGGTGGCTGCTTGATCCTGCCACGGGGGCTTTGGCTTTGGATGCAAACAGCCTTTTGGCCCTGAGCAGTGCCAAATCCAAGGGGCCCCTCTGCTACAGCAGGCACGGAGAGGTGGCAGCCTCCATGCTTGGCTTCCACCTCCCAGATTTCATTGGCAAAGCCCCATGCCCCCTGGCAGGCTAATTCCCGACAGCTTTGCCGGTGGGTGTCATGGAGGGAAGATGCTGGGCCAGGCCCTTCCCTCTTCACAGCGCTGGCTCCCGGTATGCCTGCGGAGACGGGCTTTTCTCGGGCTGCCGGAGACAGGACTCGGAGCAACGGCCTCAAGCTGCAGCAGGGGAAACTGAGGCGGGAGATGAGGAGGAACGCCCTGACTCTGGGGGCAGTCAAGCTGCCTAGACAAGTGATTGAATCTCCCTTCTTGGAAGTTTTCTGGAGCAGATTGGATGGACGCTTGTCTGGGATGGTTTAGTCAGGGACGATCCTGCCCTGGACTACAAGTGACCTTGTGAGATCCCTTCCAACCTGACTTCCTTATCATGCTCTGGGGATGTCTCTGCGACCCCTGCCCGCTATGATGATAGCTGTGCAGAGGCAGCGCCTGAAGACATAGCTCTGAGCTAGCCTGGAAGCAGACGATGCCTTCTGGCTGCAAAACGTGCCCAAGACATGGAAGTTAAACCCACGTCCGTAAGCAAAGCGGGCAGAGAGGTGGGAAGTCGCACTCGGTTCATCCCGGCGGCGGTGCTCCCCACTGCCGCTGCAGCATCCCCGGCTGCACCGACCAGACGGGGCTGCGCGGCACCAAATACAGGGACCCTTCACCATGGCTGGACGGGCAGACACCTTGCAGCGCTCTCACGCCGGCCGCCCCTTCTCCCTGCCTCTCCTGTCCTCCTGATGGGATTGACCTAATCGCTTCAAAAATGCAGTCCCCAGCCAGCGACTCCAGGCTGCTTTGCTGAGCGCCGTGCTCTTGCAGGCTTGACAAGCCAGCTGAGCCAGGAAGGTGATTGACTTCCATGTCTGGGACGCACATTTTCAGGGGGAGTTGATTTAGCTAAGAAAATGTTTGGGAGGTGGGGTAAAGACGGGAGGTCGCCCCGAGACACTCAGGGCGCTCGTGCTGCCTTTCAAGTGTCGGTCCAGGGATGGGGGCTTCAAAGCAGAGTGGGATCACCTGGTCCAGGCAGGCTGGGCCCGTCAGTGCATCACAGGCCAGATCTTTTGGGCCAGGGATCCTTGCCTGTGCACCTTTCCAGGGCTGGCCTTGCTCAGCTCGCAGCAATGATCCCAGACACCCTAAATACCTCTCCCGGTCTCTGCAGGGAAAGCACTAGGCTTTTATCATGGGATTATTACCTATTAATTACCATTAATTAATTATTTGATTACTATGAATAGTAGCAAGCATCCAGTGGCTTGTTTTCCATTGGATGCCATGGGAAGAAACTCCCCGTCCCCTGCAGGAGCTGCTGAATAGGGGCTTGGAAAGGTGCTAGTTATTGCGACTAAATCATTCAACTGATTATGAATATGAAAATAGAAGCCGCGCAATAATGTTCTTTGTTAATTGTTTACTTGAGTCCAGCTTCTTTCTGGGGGCTACTGAACTAAACGGGACGGTCCACAGTGCATCGGTAGGAGCGGTGCCGGCAGACGGAGGGATGTGATTCTTCCCCTCTGTTCAGCACTGAGGAGGCCACATCTGGAGTCCTGTGTCCAGCTGTGGGCCCCCACTGCAGAAAGGATGTGGACACATTGGAGAGAGTCCAGTGCAGGGCAATGAAAATGGTTGTGGGCTGGAGGACAGGAGTGGTGAGGAGAGGTGGAGGGAACTGGGCTGATTGAGTCTGCAGAAGAGAAGACCGAGGGGGATTTGATAGCAGCCTTCACCTCCCTGCCGGGGGGCTGCAAAGAGGATGGAGCTGGGCTGGTCTCAGTGGGGGCAGATGACAGGACAAGGAGCAATGGGCTCAAGCTGCAGCAAGGGAAGTTGAGGCTGGATATTAGGAAAAGCTTTATAACTAGGAGGGTAGTAAAACACTGGAGCAGGCTCCCCAGAGCGGTGGTGCGCTCTCCATCTTTGAAGATCTAAGACCCGGGTAGACCAAGCCTTGGCTGGGATGATGTAGTCGGGGCTGGCCCTGCTTGGAGCAGGGGATTGGACTAGATGTGACCCCCTGAGGTCCCTTCAACCCTCATGTCCTACGATTCTCAGCCATGCAGCCAGTTCTGGGGTGGAATGTGTCGGGCAGGGCAGCCAGGAAAGAGGACCAGGCCATCACCATTATGAGGGTTGGAGGCTTCCCCCCGGTGCAAGGAAACGCGTGCGTGCAAAGAGGAAAGCGGGGGCTTTTCCCACCAATAGGCAGCTCTTTTCCAGCCTGCCGGGGGCCATGAGCAGGAACGTGGAAGCAGGACTGGATCGGGAAGGGTTCGTCTGACCCTGCCAGGGAGGCGAAGGGGTCTCCGGGACCGTGGTGATGTGTCCCAGCTGCTTTGCGATGCAGTCTGGGAAGCTGGGGGCCGCAAAGCCCTGGCATAGCCCAGCTGACCCCGGCCCCATGGCCGGCCGCACGGGCAATGATGATGATACATGGGCGCTCGGAAACCCGGCCCTCGTAGCTTGTCTCTTGTCCTCCCTGAGGACATCCCGCAGGCACGGGCAGTGTCTTGGCTGCTCCGATGCACGTCCCTCTTGTCCTTTGCCCTCCCACCCCCTCCAGGCTCTTTCCAGCGCCATGGCTGCCTCCCACTCCCCGGGGCGGGGGGAGACATGCTGCTTCCTCAGGCTCCCTTTGCCATGAGCTCTCCCAGCTGCCGTGGCCTCTGGAGCGCCTGACCCCGTGGCAGACATCCCCTGCATCCACAGCTCTTCTCCAGGCTTCCTGCCCTCTGGTGCTGCCTCTCTGGGGGGGCTTGCACATTGCTTTCCCCTGCTATCTCACCGGCCTTCAGCCCCTCCTGGCCCACAGAATCCAAATGAGAGCAAGGTCACTGCGCCCATTTTATAGCTGGGGAAGCAGAGGCAAGGATAGGACTTGACTGAGGTCACCCAGCGGTGCAGTGGCAGAGCTGGGATGAGACCCCGGGTATCCTGAGGCCTGGTCCCGTGCTTCTGCTTACCCCTACCACTAAAGAAAGCTGACAATCTGGAGTCCTCCCACGCCAGGAGGACCCAGGAGTTTCTTCACCATCCTCCGGCCTTCGTCTCCCAGCCCTTCATCTCCCGGAGGCTTCGCTGGGCCTGGGTGGTCCCGGGTGAGCCCCAGGGACGGAGCCGTGGGGCTGGGAGAGAGCGGCCACGATTCTGGTCCTGCCTTGGCGAGTGGCCGTTGTGGTTCCCTGGCATCTCGTCACCGGCGACGCAGCCAGGGATGGCCCCAAATCTCCCTCCCATCCTGTGCTGAGATAGAAAGTTGGTCATCGCCCCACGGTTTCTGCCGGTCACGTGCAGAAAGTTTCGGCTTTCCACCCCGTTCCTGAGCCCTGCGAAGGCTGCGTGCGATCAAACCGCGCGTCCGGCATGGAGAGGGGCATGAGGCACCCACAGCTGGGTGGGTGTTTTGTACCCAGCACCTTTCTCCATGCCAGCCTGAAGCATCCTGCATCGATGGGAATGGGTGAGAGGCGCCCAGATGGACACGGCACAAGCTTCAGCTGGACCCCTTTGCTCTCCGGCCCTCGCCTCTCCGGCTGGGTCCCTGCAAAGCAAAGGGCTCTGCTTTAAATCTGCTTAAGGTGGCACTGCCTCATCACTTGTCAGCCCCTCTCCCCCCTTCCTTGCCCTGACTTTGATTTCTTCTGGCTGCCGGAGAGCGGGCCGGCATTTGTAATTGAATATAAGGGCTTCTGTGCTGCGGGAGCGGGGACGCATTAATCACCAACAACCTGGCGGAGCCGGAGAGATAGATCTTCCTCGCACGTAAAATAACTCATGTTAATCATTGCCTTTGATTTATTGTCTCCTCTGTCTTGTACATAAATTATTCATCGCGTTGTTGGGGGAAGCTCGCACCGGGTAAAACTAATGAGAAAGTCCCTTCTCTTCTCTGCGCGCCGCGCATCTGGGTTTCCCATCTCCCCCTCCGGGCAATTTCCTTTCTGCTGGTTGCGACCAGGGAAGGGAGTCCAGACTGGGCTGGGAGAGGGACCGAGGCTCGGGAAGCCAGGGCGGGCCTGTGTCTTATGGGAGACGTCCTGCTGTTGCTTGGGGCAGAGCCTCGGTGGGAGCCGAGATGAGTCCAGGAGCCGGAGTCAATGTTGGAGGTTGAGGTTGGCCAATGGTTGGGTCTTGGCCTACACTGGATAAGAGTGGCGGGACTCTGTCCGCCTCGATTCAGGTTAAAATTGGCTTGGAGGGTCTTGCCTCTGTGCTCAGGGTCAGACTCATGTCAGAGTTGGGGTCAGGAAGGAATTTAACCCCATGGTCAAACTGGCATGGGCGGGGGGGCATTGCCTTCCTCTGTAGTAGGAGCATGGCCTCTACCTGGGATCTCTTGAGCAGATATTAATCACCTTTTATAGAAGCAGGACTTTGGCTGTTGCGGTCCCCCTGCTTCCCCTGGGTGCGAAGCCTGGGGCTGGGTCAGGGTTGATGGTGGTTTTGCTAAGAGATTAGACCGTGGGTTTATCGGGGCTGGTTTGCACAGGGCTGATGCTGCCTCAGATGTGACTGCCGCAGGTCCCTGCCAGCCCTGCGGCTCGAGGATGGTACGATTCGGGAAAAGCTCCCAAAGCACCTGAAGAATTGGGGCATCTTGTGCTGAAGGTTTCCAGGCAGAGGCGGGATGGGATGGTGCAGTTGCCATGAACTATCCAGAAGGATCCCATCCAGTCCTAGGAAGGGATCCGTCCGTCCATCCATTCACCAAGGAGCCTGTCCGTCCGTCCGTCCGTCCTCTCCTCTGTCTAGGCCAGCGGTCCCCAACTCCAAGGGGCCACGAGATGCTTTCAAGGGTGCCTCCGCCACGTCAGCACTGTTAGGTGAGAGACGATTCCCAAGATAAAACCCGAGATTTTCAAATCGAAACTGGCAGCATTAAAAGCATCCTGCCCTGCTGTGGTCAGTCGGAGCTTTTTGCAACCAAAGAACGGCTCTAGCGTTTCTCTGCCGGCCAAAACCAAGCGAAAACCCAGTGCCGGCATGTGCCCTGGGGGGGCCCGGAGCCTAAAACAGGTGGAGAACCCGTGCTGTGGGCAGAGGTGAGGCCTGCGGGGCCGTGCTCCTCGATGTCAGCGGGACTTGCCGATGCTAATTACCCACCCGACAGCCGCCGGCTCGTCTTCCAGACAGCCCCCGCCTGCAGCCCCCCGGTCTCCATCCCACGGGCTGCGTACCTGGCTCCCCGGGGCAGGCCCCCTCCCATCCATCCTCGCGCTGGCTGCAGGGATGTGTCTGTCATTGGCGCCGTGTTTGTTTTTCTGGGGTATTTTGCTTGAGCCCTCCGTTACGCTCAGGGTGACACCAAAACAAACAGGCCGCCGGCCCGGAGGCACCTCCCCAGCTCCGCCTGCCTGGTGCCACGGCCGGCTGCCCGCGGGGGCCGATAAAAGGCCTCGCTGCTCCCCGGCAGGGCCGTCTGGCCTGCAAGAATGTGACAAAGTTTTCTCTTGTCAATTAATCCCGGGAGGGAGGAGTGGAGCAGGCAGCATCAATCCGGGAGTAATTGGCCTCTTTTAAGCCTCTTTCATTTCATCTCGTCAGGGTTGAGCTAATGGGTCCTTCCAGTGACGGCCAGCGCCCAGGCTGAAGTCGGGGGGATGGAGACGGAGACGGCTGTGGAAAGGGACCGGCTTTCCCAGCCAGCCCTGAGACCAGGCCCTGGGGGTGGTCACGGGGTTCAAGGGATCGGGTGATTTCATGTAATCATAAAAGAGTAGGGCTGTCTGGGCCATCTGGAGGTCACGTCCAGTCCAACCCCCTCTCCGAGGTGGGATCGACCCCATCCAAGCCATCCCAGCCACGTCCTTGTCTAACCTAGTCCTAAAATGACACAACCACCGTGTCACACAGCTGCAAAGCTCATAGATAGCCCAGGGAAAAGGAGAGCCCCCAAACCTGCCCCAGGCAAAGCAGAGGAGGAGGCCTGTTGCTACAAGGGGTGTATGTCTACACGTGCATTTACCCTGGCTTAAATTTACTGTGCAGTAAATTACTGTACAGTGAGCAGGAATAGCTGGTGTCTACACATGCAGGCATTAAAGTGCATTAATGCTGTTTGTGGACTGACTTGGGAATAAAGTTTGTCCCAAGTCAGTCCATACACACAGTGTTACTGCACAGCAAGGCGTCTACATGTGCATTACTGTGCAGTAACTAATTGGGTGTAAATTTGATACCGGCATGATATAGGTATCAAATTTATGCCCAAGTCGGCGTAAGTCACCATATTTACTGCAGAGTATGGTGCAGGTCACCTGGCTTCCCAGGTCAGTCCCCATCCGAACAGGAGGCACGAGGCTCTCCCAAGCACCCTGAGCAATGACCTCTTGTCCTTGAAGCAGCAGGACATTGGCTTTCCGGCCCAGGGCAAGGTAAAGGGTGTGTGCGATGTCTCGGGCGCTGCCTGGGAAGGGGGGATCCCAAAGGGTTTGAGACTAAGCTAGGCAGAGCCTTTCCCAGGATGATTTGGCAGTGAGCAGGGGGCCAGACTTGAGGCGGGTCCCCTCAGCCTGGCTCTTCTAGGATCCTATGAACAAACAAGGCCTGTGAATCTTCCAGCCGGCAGCAAAGGCTGAGCCCATGCACCGCAGGCAGCTCGGCCGGCTCGTTTCGGTGCTGTTTTTCCGGTGCCGAGGCTGGGAACTCCCAGCCCAGGGGGCATCAACGGAAGGCCGCACACAATGGAGACGCATTAGGCGGCAGACAGCAGGGATTACACACCTGCCTCTTCCAGGAAGGTTTTTTCCAGTCCCGGGTATGTTATACACAAAGGCTTTGTGTTCTGTGTGTGAGCGTGTGCATGCATGGTGCACGCGTGGTGCATGCGAGTCCTCAACCAGGAGCAGAACTAGAGCGGAGCGAGCCGGGTGCCAGCCTTGGGCACCGATACAGAGGGGGCTTTAGCAATGCCTCCCGCTCTGGGACGCTGAGCATCCTCTCTCTGCTGTCTGGTGTGCACACATGCACGCACGTGCGCACACACAAGCATGTACACGTGTGCATGCATACATGCATGGGCACGCATGTATGCACACATTTACACATGCATGAATACATGCACAATGTGCACACGCATGCCGTCACATGCACACACGCATGTGTACTGCACACACGCACATGTGCACATGCATACACTGCATGCACACGTACAAACGTACATGTAGGCATACTCACACATGTGCATGCACGCTCACACATGCTGTCTACATGCACACACATGTGCATGTACGTGCGCACATGTGTACCCCGCCTCCGACCCAGAGCACTGGAATTGCCCCTACCTCCTCTGCAGTTTGCTGCCACCTACTGGATGGAGTTGGAATGACTCACCCATGTGTCATGGACCTTCTACTGCTTTAAGCTCAAGCTGGCGAGGATTGTTTTTCTTTGAGCATCCCCTGGGAGGTAGCTCTGGCCTGTAGTCACCAGGCCACTGAATTGGTGCCTGGACCTTCCATGTCCACTGTCTCAGGATAAATCCTAAAAAAAAAAAAAGTCTCCCCAATGAGAGGTAGTCACGGTTTATCCCGCAAAGTGCGTCTGTATGTGTGTATATACACGTCGCTCCTGGGATATTTCTATTCCAGGACAAGCAGACGCAATGAATCTCGGGATCCAGGTCCCCTTGACACGCAAGGTCTACTGCCGGCCCGGAGCAGAGTCATGACGTGACGGGGATGATCCAGGCTGTGATCCAGCCCACTGATTACTACCCCATGGTCCTAGTCCATGTGGGTACTAATGATGTGGCCAGGAGAAGCCCTGATCGCCGTATGGAGGACTACCACGCTCTGCGGGGCGTGCTGAAGGAGATGGGCGCACAGGTGGTTTTCTCTTCTGTCCTGCCAGTGAGCGGACGTGGTAGACGGCACGCGACGTGCATCGCGGAGGCCAGCTGGCAGCTTCGGAAACAGTGTCTCGAGGCGGCTTCGGCTTCCTCGACAAGGACCCGCACATCACAATGAGAGACGTGCTCGGGTGGGACGGGCTCCACCTTTCCCCCAAAGGTAAGCGTGTGTTTTCT
>NW_017728994.1:46816048-46826651 GCF_001723915.1 Gavialis gangeticus | reverse complement strand
CTTTCCTGCCATGGCGGGGGGTCGGACTCGATGATCTGCTCTGCTCCCTTGTGACCCGACCAACTATGAAACTATGAAATGCAATGTCTGTCCCCAGCCTCTGCTCCCCATTGTAGGAGCCAAGTGTGGGTAGCTGAGCCTTGTTCATGTGTCACTGATGGAAACAATTATAAAAATCCTAGACCCGTGGGGCTGGGAGAGACCTGTGGAGGTCACATCTAGTCCAACCACCTGCTTGAGGCAGCATCAGCCCTGTCCGAACCAGCCCAGACACATCCATCATCTAACCTCTTCGTAAAACTACCGTCAAGCCTGACACAGCGCCAGACATCACACCCGACCCTGCCGCAGGGAAAGCAGGGGATCGTGGCTGCCAATGTCCTGCTGCCCCAAAGGTGGTTAATAGACGCTCGAGAGATCCCAGGCCCAGGCCGTGCCCCTGCTGCAGAGGAAGGCAAAATCCTCCAGTGCAACCAGTCTGAGCAGGGGGGAAAATTTCTTCCTGGCCCCAATATGATATTGGTCTGAGCCTGAGCCAGGACCCTGCAGGGTTGGTGCCATCAAGAGCATTGGCACAGCCCAGTCTCATCCCCAGCCTGGCTGCAACCAGCACCCAAAGTCAAGTCAAAAGCAGAGGCCAGACCCAGGCAACTCACCCCAGGAATCTGATCCCAAAAGAGGTGAATCTGGGCATCTACTTCCCCCTACAATCAGAGGTGTTTCCTATGGGTAATTCAGAGCAGTCACGTGCTGTGCACAGGCATGCTTACAGCCATGCGTGGATCCAGGATTTTGTGGTGCATCGTCACATAGACCCCAACACATTTTTTCTAGGTAGAAAGAAACTAGAAGCTTTGCTAATAAGCCAGGGGCTGGCGGCTGGATTGTTCAGTTTAAGATGGAAGCAAAAACAGATAAAACTTACCTGGAACATGCCTTCATTTGCTGGATCATACATGATGTATTGCAAGAGAACACGCTGGGCAAAAGTAATCCAAAGCTGCTGTTTCTTTAGCCCTATAGACAGTAGAATTGAGTGCACATTTCTTTCAGATTCAAAAAACAAAATCAAACCTTCTTGAGCACCTTAACAGTGCATCCAGTGCTTCACTGAGAGTTATTTCCACCCGGAGTTGATGTTCACCTGAGTTTGTTGAGTTAGCTAGAGATAAAAACAGTCTGTGGTGGGTTGGCATAGGAGCAATGTGACCAGGAGCAGCCAACAGACAGTACAAAACCCAGCTCAATTAGTGAAACATCAAGGCCATTAGAAAGGAGAGAGGGTTGTTAACACCTGTGGGGTGAAGAGTTTAGCAGGAATCAGGTAGATTATAATAGGCCACGAGGTCAAGTGACTCCCTCACTGCTGCCGGACTAGAAATGCAGGTGGTTTTCAACTTTGGGTGGAGCAGGGAGCGTGCAACTTTACCCCCCACCCCCAGCTGTGCCCCTGTCTACTGCTCACCAGTAGCAACACCGAGCATGGTAGCTCTTCTGCTCTTTAACCCCCACCCAGTCCTCCTCCGGGTCGAGGCCCCAGGGGCTGCGGGCTGTGCACAGTAGCCTAGTGGTGAGAGCACTCCCTGGTGAAGTGGGAGACCCACATTCGAGACTCATTTCCAGCTTGAAGGGACTCCTTTCCCGGCAGGTTGCTCTAACCACTAAGCTATGGGGCAGGGTGGGCCAATGGGTAGGACAGAAAAGAGTCCTGGCTCCAGTGATGAGGATGATCCCCAGGTTGGGAAATCCCGGGACTGGTCCCTGCTCCCCCAGTCCCTGCTCCCCAGATGTCTCGGGATGGCCCATGGGAAGCTGTGCAAGCCCCACAGGGGATGCCGGGCTGGGGCGGGCATCCTCTGGCCTGCGTGAGGTCAGACTAGGTGGTCAAAGGGCTTCTCCTGACCCCAGAGGGTCTCCCAGAAACTGCTACTTCCCTTCCTCAAAAGAAAGGAGCAGGGAAGCCAGCTCCCACGGGGACCCACATCGTTGCATGGGCGGTCTCCTGCCTGAGCCACGCAGGTGCCTGTGAATGTTCATGCCCGTTCTTCCCGGCCAGGCGCGCTGTTTTCCGGAGCCTGCCCCGACCGGCAGCCTGAATAAACACCACCGGGCCTTGGTGGTCCCGGTCTGGCCAGGCCAGGATGGAGTTCCCTTGGGGTTGGGCAGTATTTTAAGGCAAGGCTTTTGTTTAACCCTTAGGCAGCTGCATTGACTCCCCCCAACACGCACATCCTTACACCAAAGAGGTGTGTGTGAGCAACTCTAGCAAGCAGCGTGGCTGGGAGCGACGCAACAGGCCTAGAAAGGCAGGGATGTTTGTGTGTAAAGATGCACCTAGAGAGCTGGGTGAAGGGGGGGGGCACTGGCAGGCATTCACAGCTAGCCGTGGGCTATCCAGTGGAGACCTGGCAGTCATTCTTCTTTTATGCCTCAGCCTTTCTTTGTAAGGGTGGGGAAACTGAGGCATGAGCGTGGCCAAGTGACTCACCCAGGGACGTGCTGGGAGCCTGTGACAGAACTTGGAACGGACCCTCATTCCCTGTGATCCATTTCTGCTCTTTCCCAGGGCCACCTTTCCTGAAGGATGCCCTATAAGTGCCCTATGGGTGCGTCTACACATGCGCATTTATTGCGCAGCAACCAAAATTACTGCACAGTACGGGTGCATGTCTACACATGCATACCTATACTGTGCAGTAAATACGGTGACTTACGCTGACTTGAGTGTAAATCTGATAACTACATCATACAGGTATCAAATTTATGCCCGATTAGTTACTGTGCAGTAATGCACGTGCAGACGCCTTACTGCGCAGTAACACTAAATGGTGAGTTTAGTCCCGAGTCAGTCTACACATACCATTAATGTGCTTTAATGCCTGCATGTGTAGATGCTAGCCTATCCCCACTAAGTGCACAGTAATTTACTGCACAGCAAATTTAAGCCAGCATAAACGCACGTGTAGACATGCCCTGTTTTTCGAATACGTGTACTATTTGAAGCTGACAGTGCTCTTCTAACCCAGTGGATCTCAATGTTTTTAAACTCCAGAGCCCCTCATTAGACCCCTCGGGTAATGCCAGCTTTCAGCTTTCATTTGTTTCCTTGCCTACAGAAAAATGCTAGAGCCGTTCTTCTGCTGCAAAGACCTCAAACCACAACAAGGCAGAAGAGTTTTAACCCAATGAATGTCCATTTTCCATCTCTGAGTTTATTTTGCGATACCCTTGCAGAAGGCAGGGCAGATCTGCACCCTTGTAGACTAACTCAGTCAGAGGTGGACTAGCATAAGCTTTCGTAAAGAGCGGCTGACTTCATCAGAGGCGGTGAGGAGCTGCTAAACGAAGCGATGAGGAAAGTACAAAGGGGAGGGAAAGGGGAGGAAGAAGGAGGGGGACCTGTGAGAGAGGCAAGATGGGCAGGAGAGAGAAAATCGAAGCAAGTAACTCGTGGAGGGACATGGGACTTATGAAAGCTAGTCCAGGTCATGGGATGAGAATCTGGAGTCACTGTTGACTGTGCTTGGCACATGGGATGGTTTCTTGTGCCCATTTTCATTCAAGTTGGTTGTTCAAGTCAGCAGTAGAAAGTCCAGGGAGGGCAAAGTCTTCTGTTACAGGCTTGGTGTTCATATATATGAGTGGTGGTTGTTCCTCTTTGTATGCGGGGATTGCCCTGTGTGACAGCCCAGGGGCACTGGGAGCAGGTGACGGTGGGTGCGATGCTGGGAGAGGTGCAGGCGAATGGACCTCAGATGTTGTATCCCTTGGTATTCGGTGCAGGGGTGATGCAGTCTGTGTCAAAGCAGGGTGGCACAGCTGGTCTCTGGCTCTGTTGCAATACCTGGTGCCTTGGTGAGAGCAGGTGCAGAGAAGCCGTTCGAGGCTGCCCCTAAGCCAGGACAGGTGCATCCCCCACGGCTACCTTGAGATGCTCGTCGCTTCCCAGGCGGGGATGGACCGGAGGTCGCTCACAATGTGCTTATGGGGTTCAAGCCGGCGGCTGTAGGTGACACCCGAGGGGCTTCTGTTGCCCTCGTCCCCGTGTCGTAGCAGGTCTCAGTCTGCCTCTGCCGATTTGCATGGCTATAATTTTCAGCTTGTATTGCAAGTGTGGGAATCCCTGTGCCTCACCCAGTAGTGCTAGTGCCCCATGACACCCCTAAAAGCGACACCCTTAAGAGGATCTCCCGGCACCCTGCTTGAGAGCCGCGGCTCTAACTCCTAGGCCAGGAAGCCTCATGTCTCCTGGGCTGGTTTGCACCGGGGTTGACGGATGCATCTGTATGCATCTGCCAAAGCCTGTCCCAGGTGGTTTACGATGCTTCAGTGACATTGCTCTGGAAATATAATGCTCTTCTCAGCTGCTTTATGGGCCGAAGTAGTTCAGGGGCTGGGAGACGGGGCAGACAGGAGCAGTGTTTTCATGACGGGGAACCTTGAAAGGGGCTCAGATGAACAAGAGACCCAGGAGCTAAGTAAATAAAGGATTGACCTTCCACCCCAGGGGTCAGAGGTCAACTGCAAACTAATGCTAATGAGGGCAGCAAAGTTTCCAGGCTCTAAGTGGGAGAGGGACTCCTTCGCTGTGAGTGTGCCATTACCGGCTGCAGGACATGTCCTGACAGCCCCGCTCTCATCATCCCGGTGGGGTGGGAACGGGCTCGCTGTCGCTGGTTTTGGAGGCTGTAGACTCAGCGCTGCAAACTAGGCAGAGCCAAGGAGAAGGGCCAAGTGTCGCCTGGGGGTCTGCATCCCACCCTCCCAGAGCTGGGCGGCTGGAAGGGAGTCCGGAGGTCATGTCTAATCCAACCCCCTGCTTGAGGCAGGACCAGCCCTGTGCAAACCAGCCCAGACCAACCCACTGTCCAGCCTCGGAGTAAAGCTACCTTTAAGGCTTCACACCTGACCCTGCCACAGGGAAGGCAGGGGCACCGCAGCTGCCAACTTCTATAAAAGTTGCTAGTATACGCTCAACAGACCCCAGGAAGAGGCCGTGAGCCCACTACGGAGGAAGATAAACCCAGTCTGAGAAGGGGAGAAATCCCTTCCTGCCCCAGTGCCTGAGCGCAGGGGCAAGCCCCTCCAGCCAGGACCCTGCGGGCTCGGTGCCAGCAGCAGCACTGGCCCAGCTCAGCCCCATCCCCAGCCCGGGCTGCAGCAGCACCCAGCACCTCTGGGGGAGGATTAAACCCCCCACACACATGGAGCAGCAGGAAGTGGGGGGAAAAAATCCCTCCTGGCCCCACGCAGCAAGAAGCCTAGGCGATACCCATAGCAGGACACAGGCTTTATCTACATGCAGCCTCACTGCAGCCTGCGGCGCCAGGAGAGGGAAAAATGGCCCAGAAAGATGACTTGAATTAACCTTGTATTAGATCCGCTGCTCTTGATTTACCCAGCAGCTTCTGGAGGCTCGATATGGGCCCGGTGGTGTAACAGCGTTTGCAAATGAACGCCGGGATTCAGCAGCGGGGGACCGGGGAAGTCGGCACAGCAGAGGAAGCCCAGTGTCTGGGTGCTCGGAGGGGGCTGCTGAGAAGAGAGCCCTGAAGAGCAGGACCATCTTTGGGTCTATGACCCTTAAAACCCTTGGCCTTGCAGCAAATGGAGGGAGGAATAAAGTCCCTGGTGGAAAACAAGAGATGACGGAGAGCGGCTGAGAGATGAGGACCCAGGAAGACACAAGAGCTAAACGCAGCCCTCAGCTTTTCCTCTGAAATTCCCCAAAATGTTGCCCTAATGTGCTCTCCCTCTCTCTCTTTCCCTCTCCCTCTTTCTGTCTCTGCCTCTCTTTTCCCCTTGCAAGGGGGATTGCGCAGAGGCCGTTTCCGAGCCTGGATTATTAATAGCTGGGAATAAACGGAGCGATGCATTATGCATGCTACAAGTGCCCCCTCTGGACCGCTTTAGACTCCGCTTGCTGTTCCAGGGGGTCCCCGGGCATCCGTCTGCTCGGGGGAGAGATGCATTTTGTTGTGCGGCTTTATTTAAAACCCCCGGCTTCTTGGAAGAGACCTGTCTCATTTCCTCACGGCTCCAGGCCGTCGGGTTGAACTTGCCTTTGCTGCCTCCTCAGACCTCGTAGCGGAGCAGGGGACCGTTGGGTCGGTACTCGAATGGGATGGGGGAGGACGAGTCTGGCTACTGAAAATCCCACTGCATTGGAGGGGCACAGACCAGTGACTGGTTTCCATCACCCTTGCACCATCTCGGAGGGCTGGGAGGGTGAGGCGGGGTCCAGTGCACAGGGAGACAGCAAACACATCGGTCTCTATTCTAGGGGTTAAGCACTGGACTGAGACTCAGGACACCTGGGTCCTAAGTCTTTGCTCTGCCACGGACCCACCGGGGGACCTTAGGCATGTCACTTCGCCCTTTTTTCCCCCACCTGTAGCCAGGGGGATAAAAGCTGATGGGCAGCAGCATACAAAAGCCAAAGGTGGATATTTATAACTAGGCTCGAGGTCTGGTACCTCCTTGGGAATGGAAGGGATGCTCCTGTCCCCTGTGAGGTAGAGGAGGGTCCCAGCTAGAGGGTCTTGCCTCTCCACCCAGGATCACACTGATGCCACGTTTGGGGTCAGGAAGGAGTTTTACGCCCTGCTCAGACGGGTACAGACTGGGGGGTTTGCCTTCCTCGGTAGTGGGGGGCACGGCCTCTACCTGGGGTCCCTGGAGCAATACAGAAGCAGGACCTGGTGGCCGCGGCCCCCCTGCTTTCCCCGTGGCCGGTTCAGGTGTGATGTCTGGTGCTGTGTCAGGTACTTTTATGAAGAGTTTAGATGATGGATGTGTCTGGGGTGCTTTGGACAGGGCCGATCCTGCCTCGGGACGCGGCTGGCCTGGATGCAACACCTGCAGCTCCCTGCCCGCGATGCTGCGAGCGTGTGCAGGTGTCTGGGAGCTGCGACGTGACGAAGCGCCTCCGGCTCACCTGCAGATCCCCCTCCCCTCCTCCGCGGCTCTCCGAGCGAGCGCCGTCACCGCGGCACAGATCTCCAATCCCCCAAAGCGCCCTGTTAAGAACATCCACATCTCATTGAGCCGTTATTAATAGGGAGTTTGTCTGGTGTCAGGACGCCGACGGAAACTGCATTAACATTATCGCGTAATCTTATTTAGTAAACACTCGTGCCGCTGCGCCCTTGGTAATTGCATTTGGTAGATGCAATATTTATGGAAGGGGAGAAGGAAATGTCACGGCTCATCTCCACCGAGCAGTAAAAGTCCTGGAAAAAAAAAAAATTGAGCAAGGTGTGGGGGAAGAGGTGGTGGGAATATAACCCTTGCCATAGCAGGGCAGGATGGGTCTTTCCCACCACCATCGCGTGTCTGATTTCTCCTTGGGCGCTTAAATAGGCCCCACTTTGCTTTGACCCCATCCTGCTCCTGGCCTGGGAGATTTTGGGAATCTGGGTCTTGGTTTTGCACCCCTTTTGCTCCCTCCAGTGAGCTGAACCCCATCGCAGGGGCCTGCTTGGCCTTGTCCTACAGATGCCGTCCATATCTCACCCCATCTTCCACCCCCAGCTCACCCTTTCTTATTTCAAACCGTGACATCTTCCTTCAGGGCTGTGCGCATGAGTTAGGCTCCCTCCTAGGCAGGCTCAGATTAGGATTTCTCCCAGGGGCACTGCTTTGCCGCTCGCTCCCTGCCTGAAGAGAGAATTGCAGGATCTGCGCGATTCAGACGTCCAGGGAGAGGCAAAAGGATAGCTCTGCAGGACCCCATACAGAGCCCGAACAACCGACACTCGAACCCCACGTGCCCCCAGGTCTCTGGAGGAGTCCTAGATAGGTCGAGAGGTTGTAGGAAGTCTCCTGTTTCGAAACCCCGAGCTCCGTCAGCCTGAGCAAAGCCGGCGCCTGGGTCTGAACCGTGCGGTGCGGCCTGATGGCATGCAGCCGTTCTCCATCGGGCAGAAGAGTGATGCTTCGAGAAGAAGCAGTCAGGACTCATGGGAGAGGGGATGGCTTTGCTTAGACCAACTAGATTTTTGCAAAAAATATTTCTTTAATTGCAAGTCCTAACTGCAAGATGGGCAGAAACACTCCTTGTCAGGAGTCGGAGAAAGGATTGTAAAAGTTCTCCTGGGGAGGAATGAAAGTTCATATTTCATAGGAGAAATATTTCGTTTGAGAAGGAAGTTTCCTTGGGAGATGCCTTTCTCCTCGGTCCTTCAAACCCACCGAGCTTCTTCTACCCAAGCCTCTTCAGTCTCTCTCTCGTTGCTCTTGCAATAGGAGGCTTTCACCCTCCAGCTTTGCATTTAAACTCATTCCTGTCTTGAGCAACGCATGCGGGATGCAGTCAGATGAGAGGGGATGTGCATGCAGAAAAAAGCCCTGGCGCTGCATGCTCCTTGCCCTGAGACGCCTGCTGCGTTGCCACCTCCTCCACCCCTTCCTGTCTCCTTGTCCTCTTGTACCACGGCCCTCGATTGTGCTTCTCCGTGCAGTATCGGGGCCTGGGCTGTGTGTGTGCAGCACCTAGCACAATGCCTTCCCGACTTGCTACGGTAACAGGAATAACAGGAGAGCCACTCCGATCCCTCTTTGCCGGCCTGATCTGCTGCTCTGCCTTCTGCTCCCTGCCATCCTGCACGTTGGCCAGGTCTGATACGGGGTATTTGTAGAGGCAGAATTGGGCTGGGGTTATTTTTTCCCTTAAGGGAAGGCGAGTATCCAGCACCCCCAGACTCTCTAGGTGGACAGGGTATATTTAACTGCACAAACAGCTCGGACAGCTGGAAAGAGAAGCTGGCTGGACCCAAGGACGTGAATGATGGTGGGATGGGAGGATGACATGGGTGCAACAAGGCATCCCGAAAAGGGGCAGCATTAGGGTTATTCCAGGCTCTTAACCACGCACCCCCTGCCCATGGCCAGTGCTTTCTGCTTGCTCGCTCTGAGTCCCGGGGGTCCTGGTTTCCTCCTGCGTGCACGTACTCAGCCCGTCCCATCGCTGGGATTTTCTTCCCCCTTCCCTTTCTTCCTTCTCCTTTTGCTTTGCTTTTTTTACCCACCACTGCCTTATTTGTATTCACCGGCTTCACCGTGGTTTGGTTACAGAAAGCAAGAGCTGCATTTTACGTGGACTAAAATCCTCCGTCACAGCGCTGGGGTCTGCCCTGAGCACCTGCCGGGGTGCGACCGGCCCTGCGGCACTTGCAGGCTGAAGAGAGGGAAGGAAGAGAAAGGAAAAAGGCCGGGAAGTGACTGCAGGTCACGAGGACCTTTGCCTGTGCGCTTATCTCCTGAAGCCTTATTACTCCGGCTCTCCAAAGGCTAATATAATCCGCAGCAAATTAGATTTAACTTTACCCATTGGCTCTGACATAATTTGTATTTTCTTTTCCATGGTAATTAACCCCGGGAAAAAAAAAAAAAAGAAACATAAGGTATTCACCTGTGAGGGATGGGGGGGATTTTTTTTTTTCTTTTTTTAAAAGCAAATGATGACGGTTAGCAATAACGAGAGCGGAGCGATCACATCAGGGGACGACGCTGGACGTTGGCAGTGCAGCTCGCCGTGCCCGGCGCTGGCTTTCATGCTGGTGGTTTGTGAGCCGGTGGCTTTTTTAAGCTCCCCTGCATAGCTGGGGAAGTGCCAGATCTTCCTCGTGCCTCTTGTTTTGCCTCCAGAAAAAAAATAATAAAGCCATTTTTTTTTTCGGTTGCAAAGATCTCAGGTGAGCCATAGGCTGCGGCTTCCCGTTGTCTTGGGAGCTGTGTTTGCAACTTCCCGGTGCCCCCCGAGGCGCCCGTCCAAGGGGCTCGAGGCTGCGCGGCCACCTCCGATTGCCCCTGGGAAGCAAAGAAAGAGAGAAGGCGCCTGGCAGCTGGGCGGCCGGCCTGCAAAGGGAACGGCTTCTCCCTCCCCGCCTGGCACCGGGGCTGGACACTGGCCCTGCTGCACAGGTGTAGCAAACACGCACTCACGCTGCCTCACTCATGCACACGCACTCACGGATGCACACATGGGCCCACACACAGACACGCTCGCACACTGTCCCTCATGTTCTCTCACATGCACGCTATCACCCTTACACACTCACACATACTCTCTCTCTCACACGCACCGTCCCTTGTACACACTCGCTCTCTCAGACGCACACTGTTACTCTTACGCATACCTTCACACATATGCACACACCCTCCCAGTCACTCGCTAGCACACTCTCACACCCCTCACACTCAGCACACACTTGTGCACGCACACGCAGCACCCCCGGGAGGCAGCAGACAGGCGGGGGCGGCCCCATCCATCCATCCATCACCGCCGCCCTTGGGCTCCTGCCCGGCCTGGAGCCGACGGGGCCAATTGAATCCGTTCCGGGGGGGCCGAGCCGGGCTAACTCAATCAGGCCCGGCTCCCAGAAGCGGCTGGGCCCGGGGACAATGCACCTCCCGGGGCAGAGGCAGGTGCAGCCGCCCGGGAGGGGCCATGGATATGCATGAGCCGGGTGCTGCGGGCTGGCAAAGCCCCTGCCTGGGGGCTGGAGGGGGATGCCCTGTGCTTGGTGCTGGACACCCTCACTGCACATGGGGGGGTCGTGTCCGCAGCCCCCCGCGCCGTGGGGCTACAGGATCACATGGT
>NW_017728994.1:46810682-46811048 GCF_001723915.1 Gavialis gangeticus | reverse complement strand
ATGGTTGGAGGGAGTTGCCCAAGGCCGTGCAGCAACTCAGTGGCAGAGAGTCCCTTAGCCACTGGCTCTGCCTGGCCGGGGGGGTTGTCTCCCTCCAGGGGGGGCTGGGGGCAGCAGGCGGAGCTGCACAACACCCCCTGCCCCCGGCACCAGCTGGAAATGACCCCAGGGATCTGGGGGTGGGGGGGAGATGCGCTCTTGTTGGACGCCTGGGTCCTTCCCTGAGCCTGCTCTCTCACGGTGGGGCTTCAGGCTCCGTGCCTCAGTTTCCCCGCCTGTGAAATGGTGCTGGGTGGCATTGGGACGCCTGGGTTCTCTGCCACTGACTCACGGCGCAGCCTTGGGCAACTCCCTCGACGGGGGGAA
>NW_017728994.1:46795230-46805682 GCF_001723915.1 Gavialis gangeticus | reverse complement strand
CGGCGCGGCCTTGGGCAACTCCCTCGACGGGGGGAAGCCCTATAATACCCCCCCCCGGCGGCTTTTCCTTCCTTGGCAGCTGCAGGGATGAGGATGAGGATGAGGATGAGGACGAGGACGAGGGCTGGCAGAAGACCACTCCTGGAGACCCAGGGCCCTTCCTGCTCCCTGCCACCGCTCTCCTGCGCGACCCGGGGCAACTCGCTTGACTCTGGCGCCGGACCCCCCTGTCCCGTGCCCCGCCCGGCGAGGGGACACGGGGCGGAGCAGCCCGGGCCCCCTTCTCCTCCCCCGGCCCCGGCCCCGGCCCCGGCCCCGAAAAAGGGCTCCAATTATTAATTTTTTTCCAGGATAATTAACACCTTGGAAACAATCTTGGACAATCTTTTCCCTCCTGATCCGTTGCCCCCCGCCGCTGCCGGCACGGGGGTGGGGGGGCGCCTTTGCTTCTCTGGATGAATTCAGCGCCTTTCAGCCATTTGTAACTGTGAAGAGGGGGAAGCTCGTGTTTGGGCAAGTTGGGGGAGGCTCGCGCCCCCCCGCGCAGCGCCGCTTTGTACTCATTAAGTGCTGCGGCGTGCGGGTCATTACTGTAATAAGCGGATCTGCTGAATAAAACGGGCTCGGCTTCAAGTGTCATAAATTACAGCTGTCAGGGAGGATTCAGGGGAGCAGAAGAGCTGGGAATAATTATTTACAGCGTGCTTTATAGAGCAATTAAAAATTCCCCAAATGGTGTTAATTGCTTTTAATGCGCAGAAAGCGCTGCCTGCCTTTCAAGCGGATGTTTAGCAGACAAGCTGCTCTCTGAAGCCCGGGCTTCTCCGTCTCGGGTTGTCCCCCCCCCCCCCCCCCGGGTGCTGGGGGCCGGGCACGGGCTGGGCAGTCGCCCCTTAGCGCGTGTCCGCCGCGGGACCGCGCACGTGTGTCTGCGTCGCCCCGACCGACACCGACCTGCTCCGCTTTGGCTTTTCACTCCCCGGACTTTGCATTTTGCTTTCAAATAAGAGGCAAGACAAAAAGCCACGGCCTGCTTGTTTCGCTTGTATTTCCCGGCTGGTTTTGTTTCATTTTCGGTGCTTTCTCTCGCTTGTGATGGTCGCGGTTCTGGTTTCTGCGTTTTCACTTCGCCCGCGTCTCGCTGCCAGTCTTCGCTGTGCTCGGCGCTGCCTCCTGCTCTGTTCTGCTCCTTCCCCCTTTCCCTTTTGCTTCGTTTTCTTCTGCTTTTTATCGGCTTTTCCCCCTTCCCGCTGCTCTCCCCTGCTTCGCCCTTTCGTTTCGCGGGGTTTCCCCCCGTCCTGCGCCGCTTCTCCGCCCCGGCGGGTCTCCTCCGCTCCCTCTTTGGGTTTTCAGTTTGACCTGAGGTGGATTTTGGTTTTCCGTTGTCTTTTAGTCTCTCTCTCTCGCATTTCTTTTCTTCGGGTTTCTTTCCCCTGCCCCTCGCTTCCTGGCAGGCCTTTGGCGAGACGGCAGGGCCGGGGGGCTGCGCCGGGGCCGTGTTGGTGCAGACTCTCCCCATGCCTGGAGAAGGGCGTGTGTGCCCCCAGACGTGCAAAGAGCACTTCCCCAACTATTTACTTGGTCTGATAAAAGAGATGCACCCACCCCAGAGCCGTGCCTGCCTCTGCACCTGGGCTTTCAAGTGCCAGGCGGCGGGGGGGGGGCAAACCCGGGGGGGGGGGCCAGGTCCGCGCCCCCCGGGCCGCTCCCATTCAGGGTTAGGAGCTGGCAGGGGCTGAGGCAGGTCGGGTTTGCAGCACGAGGCGTGGGGGACCCCCGGATCCAGCCCCCCGCTCTGCAGGTGCATTGCCCCGGGGCACGAGCCTCCCTCGGGCGCACTGGCCCTGGTCCTCCGGATTTCTGCCGGCTTGGTTTCAAGGCTGATTGGGGAGTACAACGTGGCCGGTATCCTGCCCCCCCACCTTAAATCCTGCATCTCTTTTTAACCCCGGGAGAAGCGTCCCTCCCTTGCAAAGTCTTGTCTACGGCTGATACCAGGCGCTTAATCCGTGCTAGAGGTGCGGTTCGTCGGGCAGTCTGCCTTCCCCAGGGGACGGGATTTGCAAAGCTGTGTGTGTGTGTGTGGAGGGGGGGGCTGGAAATACAGGCGTGCACGGCCTAAAAACCAAGGGCAGGAGCATGCAGCAGGGCTAGGAAGAGTAGCGACTGAAGAGGCAGCAAGTGCTTCACCGCCCTCCTCCCGAGAGAGACTTTCCTAACACCCAACCTCAACATCCCTTGCTGCAGCCTGAGCCCATTGCTCCTTGTCCTGTATCTGCGCCCACTGAGAGCAGCCCAGCCCCGTCCTCTTTGCAGCCCCTGCCACAGGTGCATTGCTCAAGTCCTTTTTTCTGCAGCTAAAAAGGCCCGAGTGCCAGCGAGGATGGCAGGGGTGAGCGGGGAGGAGGCTGCTTGGAGTCTAAACGAAGCTGAGACCACTGAGCGAGATGGGAGGTGGACCAAGAGCCATAGGTGCGACGGTGCCAGCAGCTGCCGCCATCGCTGGGAAATCCCGCGGTGTCAGTAGGACCCCAAGAGAAAACTGCATGAATCAGAAGCCCCCAAGGGTCCAGTTGCAAACAACCCCGGGCTGTGGGGCTGGAGGAGCTGTGCTGCTCTGCTCGGCGCAGGGAGGGCATGAGCTGGGCTGAAGTGAAAGGCAGGGTCTCGAGGAGCAATGCTGTCCTGGGCTGTTTGCTGCCAAAAGATCAGCCTAGACCTGGCTCAGGTGCCCAGACACCCCTGCAACCTGTGAGCTGGCCGCCTCAGGGCTTCCCTGGGGTTTTGCACTGATCTGCCCAAGCCTGGCCCTGGCTCCCTGTGCTCCATGCAGCAGCTGGCATGGGTGGACCTAGGATTTTGCAAACGGGGGTGCAGGTGGCATGGGGCATCCTCATTTATAACATAACCCACATTTTTCCCCAGTTGAAAAAAAGGACGAGAAGCTCCACTTGCAAGTAGGGGCCTGGAGCTAGATGAGTCAAGTCGAGACTGAAACGACAAGCCCAACTGCATTGGAAAGAGCATCCATTTGCTACGTGGTTTATTCTGTATGGGAACCCGACAAACTAGGCCAGCATCATCTGAGGATGTTGCGTCCTTCCTTTGGGAGTCATTAGAGTTAAATGTATATCTATTTTTCGGATTCATAAAGCTGGCGGGTGCCTTCAATGCTTCGCTTAAAGCGATTTCCACGCCTGGCCTAAGGTTCGCCTGAGTTAATATGCCCGCACCTCGGATCATTGCATCCTGGAGCCACGGGACTGGCAGGGACCTGCGCAGGTCACAACTAGTCCAGCCCCCTGCCTGAGGCAGGATCAGCCCTGTCCTAACCCGCCCAGACAAACCCATCCTTTAAACTCTAGGTAAGACGACCGTCACCCCTGACACAGCACAGACGTCCCATCCTGAACCGGCTGCAGGGAAGGCAGGGGGGCCGCGGCAGCCAAGGGCCTGCTTCTCTAGCAGGTTGTTAACAGATGCTCAAGAGACCCCAGGCAGGGGCCACGCTCCCTGCGACAGAGGAAGGCACCCCCCCCCCAATCCATACCAATCTGACCCCGGGGGGAAATTCCTCCCAATGCAGCATTGGTCTGAGCCTGAGTGCAGGGGCAAGACTCTCCAGCCAGGACCCTGCAGGGCTGGTGCCAGCAGGACTTGCATTGACACAGCCCAGCCCCATCTCTACCACCCAGCGCCTCTGGGGGAGGCTTAAAACCCCCCTGACACATGCAGCAGAAAGTGGGGAAGGGGCAACTATTATAGCCCAGAAACCTTGGAAATCCCCGCAGCAGGGCCCAGGCATGGCTGCACCTAGATCACCCCCACCAGCGTCTGTCCAACCTCTTCTGAACCCTACCCCTGCCCTGGGTGTTTCTCCTACCACCTCCCAGCTCTAACAGTGCCCTTTTACTTCATCTCCAATTGAAACCTACTCCGCTGCAACTTCAAGCCATTGCTCCGTGCCCTCCCCTCTGCGGCAAGAGAGAACAAGTGCTTTCCCTCCTCTCGAGGCATTTGCAGACTGCTCTCATGTCCCTTCTTAAGTGCCTTTCCCTGACTTAATGTTGTTAGCTGGAGTTAAAAGCCAGTCTGCAGGGCCGTGAAATAGGAGCTGCATGACTAGGAGCAGCGACCGGACCCCTAGCCGCATAGCAGGAGGACGGCTAGCTGGAGTAGAGGGACCAGAAAAGAGCTTTTACGAGGAAAGAAGGGCTGTTAACACCTGTGAAGTGAAGGGTTGAGCAGGAATCAGAGAGACGAGACTAAGCCATGAAGTTAAGTGACTCCCTCACTGCTGCCTGAATGGAAGGGCTGCTGCCACCACGAGGCTTTACATTTTGGACAGGGGGAGAGAGGGTGAATTAGCAGGCTGGCAGGACTCTGGGCTCTGCGGGACAGCAGGGTCTGTGCAGGGGTGAGATGTGCCTGAGATGCAAAATAAGGTCTCTCTGCTTTGGTGGGCAGGGGGCATAATGTTAAGCCTGTTTGGGATGAGATGGGAGTGCTGGCCCTGGGTTCAAATCCAGCCTCTGAAGCTCCTGCACCCTTTGCTAGACTGGGACTGTCTCCCAGAAGTGCTCTTCTCTTATTAGTGGCATATATTAATATACTATATAGTAGTATGTTACATTATGCAGATATACCATACCATACCGTAAAAATCTAGTTAGTAATTAAGGGTGGCATTATCATTAATAGCATTATATTAGTATGAATGATGTCATTATCATTGATAATACCATATTAGTGTTGATGTTATAATATATAATGTCATTATATTATATTATTTATAGTAGTTTAGTATAATAGTAATAACATTTCTTCTTCTTATTATTATTATTTCCATGAGGCCATAATACCTATCACTTTCTTCCTCTCCATCTTAAAGAGGGGATATAAGCTGCAGCCCCCCCACAGCAGAGAGCCCCTGCCTGCTCCGGGACAGCTCGTGCCCTCTTGACCAGATGACCCCCGGCCTGCAGGACCCGAGGCTGGTATTCTTGGTGCAAGGTGGAGATTTGGGGTGGGGTCTCTGTGGGGAGAGCTCTAACCCCCGTGCCATGCCAGGGTGGGATTCCCAGCCCCTGGTAGCATCAGTGAGCAGCACCCTGGCATTGCCCCCCCCCAGACAGCTTGTCAGGGCTCAAGAAGTGCCGTGGAGGCGTTTGCTGTTGGCACAAAGAGCTGCTGTTCCCTCACTCCAGGGAGCAGATTTGATGTCCCAGGGCCATGGGGTTTCTTCCAGGATGAAGAACCACCAGACTCGCTCCACACTTGGCAACAGCCCTCATCCTCCTGGCCCAGATTTGGTCAGCCAGGAGTGATCTCTCCTCTCCCCATTTCCTGGGGTCTCTTAATGCCACTTACCAGCTATCGGCCTGAGCAGCGCTCCTCCAGCCTGCTCCCCTGGACAGGAAAGGGGTTCCCTGCGCAGTCTTTTCCACCCAGGCTCTCAAGCTGGTTATCGACGGGGGTGATGGCTTATTAGGTTCCTCTGGAGGCCAGAGGCTTGGCACTGCTCAGCTGAGAGCATGTCCAGAGATTTCATACCACTAACCCATCACAAGACTCTGGGACCAACGAGTTTCACTGAAACTCATGGCAAGCTCGGGGTTTCGCTGCAATCTTGGCCCTGGAACAAGAAATGAATAAAGGGATGCCAAAAAAATGCAAATTCAAAACATCCTCCCCGTTGCAGAGTATTAACCAGAAAAGGAGAGACGTGCCAGAGAAGTCCCATGAACCCCACTGGGAACTTTGCTACTGTTCTGGGTTGTAGCTGGGTGAGGACCCGATGGACCATGTCCCAGATGGTTGCAGAGGCAAGGGGAAGCTCCGGAGAATCCTGACTGGGGCTGGATGGGAGAAAGTCTGCACAGAGCTGGAAGTGTCTCTCCTGTGCCCTGCATATAGCATCCTCTGGACCCATATCCCCTCTTAAAGATCCACTAAGGCAGGGAGGAAGAGAGCCATGGCTGCTATAGCCTCATGGCAATAATAATGATAACAACAATGGTGACAATAATGATAATAATGGTAGTTTTATTACTACTATACTAAATGACTATATATAACATAAATATGATGACAGTATATATTATAATATCAATGCTCATATAGTACCCTCTAGACTAACCAAAATATGTATTTGTATGGACCGAAGCTCACAAGCTCGCACTTTGCATGGTCATATGGATAGCACAATATATAGGTGTGTGTTATGTCTATATCTATAGTTACATCTATATCTAACACAAGCTTGTGAGATTCAGCCCACCAAAGCTCCCAAGTAAAAGGACCGGAGGGTTTCCAGCTCCGTGGCCGTACCGCAGCGGTCTCTGGTTGCCCTGAGGTGCAGGGGCAATGCATCTCGATGTGCCTCTTTGAGAGGCCTGAAGGACAGATGAATTTATTGTGAAGCAGGGTCGTGCACGGCAGGGCTCTGCCAGCAGTTGCCTATTGAGGGCTGAAAAGGCATTCCCGGTTGGATGCTGTCTCACCTCCGGTCCCCTGGGCTGGCTGCCTGGGAAGGAAGACCACAACAGAGACTCTCAGACATCTCTTGATCTCCCTCTGATTTACGGCCTGGCCTCCCACGGAGGATGACAGGTTTTTATCGGTTGACTTTAATGGGGGTTGGCTCAGGTCCTAAGCTAGGAGCTACGCCTCTTGCCCCAGAGCTAGGAAATCCAACCCAGCGCCTGCGAAGCCAGCCGGGGGTGCAGAGAGAAAGTAAAGGGGAGCGTTTCAAAGTGGAGGGATTTGAATGTACAGCGCCTGAGCACATCGAAAACTGAAATGAAGGGACTATCTCTAGGTCACAGGGGACAGATCCAGGGTTTCTGCTTTACCCTGGAAGATCCCAATAATTTCATAGGTCCCAGGATGCCTGGGCTCTTGTCCTGACTCACAAGGCCAGACTGCCTGTCACCCTCCCCCTGCTGCACATAATTTGACAAAGAAAGGAGAGAAGCTGGCCTAAAATTTAGGCCCCGGAAATGTCCTTGATCTGGTGAGTGACTTCAGCTGACACCCTTGCTGCTGCTGCTGGAGCTTTGGTTGTCCTTGAGGCACTTTGCTGTGGCTAGGGCCCCGGTGTGGTGGGACTGGTGTGTGATATATCACGCTCATCTTAACCAGCTCACCGTTGCCTTGAGATTCCTGGCTGGCACCTGCCTGGTGCAGTCACAGGTGGCATTTTTGGGGTGGAGAAGCCTGGGCTGTACAAATGTGGGCCCTATCCTCTGGTTGCAGCTGTCAGGAGCTCCTGCAATGCATACAGAGAGGTAAGTAATAACCACATGATGATGATGACGATGCAATTATATATAATATTAATTGCATATATGTAATTGCATTGTGAGTGTGCATATGTATGTTATGTGTAATATGTGTAATATTTAACGGGTGTGTGTTTATATATATATAGAGGTCCATGCACACATACATTATTTATACATATATATAACTATGCATATATTACATATATACATTATATATACATATGTGTGTGTGTGTGTGTGTGTGCGCATGACCCTCTATCTGGGATCTTTTGAGCATCTGTTGATAACAAGAGCAGGGCACTGGTGATTGTGGCTGTTCCCCTGCTTTACCTGTGGCAGGTTAGGCGGTTGCGTGAGAGCTGACGGTAGTCTTATGTAGAGTTTAGATGATGTCTTTGTCAGGGCTGGCTTGGAGAGGGCTGATCCTGCCTCAAGCAGGGGTTGGACTAGAGGTGACCTCCACAGGTCCCTCCCAGCCCCACTTTTCTATAAGTCTATATATATATAAAATGAGTGTGTTTTATATCTACACATAGTAAGCTGTGTATATATAATGGGTATATGTTATATATAATATAGCATATATATAATATATGTGTGTATGCATATATAGATAGAAACACGCACATACACACAAATTTGTGCATATATAATGGGAGCTGTCATTGTATATTATGTAATATATAATGTATATGTGTATACTATATCCCTACTCTATATACAGTTATTAGAGATATAATTATATATATGTGTGTAAATATAGCAGGGTTTTATCTATATAATGTATTACGTGCATTATATTAGTGTATGTATTGGAGATGTGTGTTATATCGGTAGATAGCTAGATAGACAGATATAACACACACACGCACACACATGGATATCTCTATATAGACATACACACCCACGATGAATTGTACGGATAAGGGGGGCATAATGCAAGACATGCATTGCACGCACAACGCCTGCTAGCATCCAGGCCTCTCCGGCAGAGCGGGCACCCCTGAGGTTTGCAGCCCAGGGCCGGGGGGGCTGCCTGCCCTCTCCAGGCAGGAGACCTTCCTTTGCTGCCCCCCCCGCACACCCGGGGGCTCCCCCGGCCTCCCCCTGCCACCCCCCGACGGTGCCATTAAGCCGGGCAGGGGAAAACTCCTTGAAGCCGTCATCAGCTCCTGCCCTCCACCCTGCATCCTAACCACAAGGACTTGGGCTGATGGAGCTGGCGCCAGCAGGTTCCCAGAAGAGTTCAGAAGTCAGGAACTCGGGCAGGTAGCGGGGAGGGGGCTGGAAACCCGATCCCCCCCGGGCGGGGCAGGAAGCGGGGCGGGCGGGATCGGGCCCTTGTTCCTGCAGGGGGGCACGGGGCCCTATGTCTTCGGGGGGCCTTTTCTCCTGGGGGGACCAGGACCAGGGTCCTTTCTCCTGCAAATGGGGCAGGGGGCCCGGTCCCCCCAGTGCACTAGCGGGTCCCTGACTGGGGGCCTGGCCTCTTGCTGCTCAGGTGCCAGGCGAAGCCCTCCCAGGAGGGACCTTGAACCCTTTGGTGGGAGTGTGCAAGGGCCCACGGGCGTGCAAACGGCGTGGTGGGGTGTGGGGGGGGCGGTGTGTGGATCCTGGCCGGGGCTGTGCATGTGGGTGTCACTCCGGATCGGCGGGGCTTGCCCCCGTCCCCACTCCGCAGCGGGTCTCGGAGCAGCTGGGGAATTGGCCTTGACAGGGAACTAACCCAGCGGGGCAAATATTTATCCCGCGGTTCTTGGGCGCGGCGGACACCGGAGACGGCCCCGGGGCAGGGCGGGTCGATCGCTGCCTCGGATCCGTGCCCCGGGGGCATTTCCCGACACATGACCCCCACCCTGCACAGCGGGGCCCCATCTGCCAGGGGCTGGGGGGCTGACGGGGGCGGCACCAGCGCACTCGGGTTGAAGACGAGCCCCTTTGCACCCAGGACGGGCGGGGGCGGGGGTGGGGGGGCATGTTTAACCCTTTGGCAAAGACTGGGAGTCGGGCATGGGAGACCGCATGTGAAATCATCCCCCCCGCAAGGGCCTGCAGGGCCCGGGCTTGAATGTCTTCACCTGTTGGGGAAGGGGCTTTGCGCAGCTTGCGCGGGGGGGGGGGCCGTGCTGGTCGCTAATGGTCTGCGCTGGGCTGGCTTCGGCATGGGAGCGGCAGAGCATTTCATTAAAGTTTCATGCGGGTCAATTGCCCGGGCCTGGAAAAAGAAAGGGGGTGGGGAGGGGAGCAAATCCCAGCCCGAGCTCGCGTCTGAAATATTAATACTTTAATGCTGGCTGTTAAATAAGCCGGTCCCGCAGGCTTGCAAATCAATTCCTCCTAATGCACTGCCGGGCCGGCCCCGCGCCCGGGCGCTGCCCCTCCGGCAGGAGTCACTCGTGCCGGCAGTGCTGGACCGGGGGGCTCCGGAGCCCCCGCGGCCGCCGGCGTCGCAGTGACCCGTCCCGGAAAGACTGATCGTGGCAGGAGCCCCGCGCGGCGGCGGGCACGCGGCTCCTGCTGGCACCGACACGCACACGGGCACAGGCGGGGGTCTGTGCATGGCTACGCGTGTGCCTATGTACACAGTTGTAGGCATCTGTGTGTAGACACGTATATTACAGATGTGCGCGCGCGTATGTGTTGTGCACATACACAGACGCGTATGCGCAGCTGCAGGCACGTCTGTATGTGTGTATGCAGCTGTATGTATGTATGCACACATATACGTATTACAGCATGTGTGTGTATGTATATATAAGTGTATATATATGTGTGTGTGTCTTAGAGGTGCGTGTGTATGCGCGTATGCATATGTGTGTATTGTCTATGTATATATGTATATATGCATAGCCGTATATGCTATACATTATATATGTGTATAGTATGTATAATACATGTATGCTATATTATATATATGCGCGCGTATATATGCGTGCGCGTATAAATATGCGCCCAGCTATCAGTGCACGCACACATACACAGCCAGTCGCGTGTGCACAGCTCGGTGCACGGACATCACAGCCCTGTGCCCAGTGCAGACGTCCTCCGCGGACCCCGGGGCTGGGAGCTTCCCGGGGGGGCTGCCGGAGCCTCTGTCCCGTGTCCGGCGGTCCCCCGCCCCGCACACCCGCGTTCAAGCAGGCGCCCAGCGGCTGCCCGCCCCGTG
>NW_017728994.1:46792432-46794483 GCF_001723915.1 Gavialis gangeticus | reverse complement strand
CCCCCCCCCCCCCGGGGCTGGGCGTCCCACCCCGCCGGCGGCAGGACGCTGCTGCCGGGACGGGGGGCAGCACGGCGCCCGGTGGGGAGGAGCCGGCTTCGCAGTCTCTGGTCCGGGTTGGAGGCACTGGTGGCGGCTTCCCCCCGCGGCTGGTTGTGCCGCCCACGCGTGTTTTCGTGGCAGCGGCTCAGCTTTCCAAAGCGAAAACAAGCAGCGCGGGGGGAGCCACAAGCACAGGCAAAGGGGGCAGGGGAGTGGGCCCCGCGTGGGCTGCCCACTCGTGCTCCGGCCTCAGCCGCTCGGGCTGCCCCGGGCGGGAATCCTGGCCCCGAGTGGGAGCCCGGCCTGGGTCTGCAGGAGCCGGGGTGGGGATCACTCGTCGGGGTGTGTTTGTCTTTAAATCAAGGGATTGGGGGGGGGGGCAGGGAAGCGAGCTGAGTTTAACGCGGATGAAGCCGCGGACACATGCAAGACTCGGGGCAAAAGGGGTGGGGTACAGGCTGAGGGCACTGCACTGCACTGCACTGCACTGCACTGCACTGCACTCCGCCCTCGGGGCTCCAGAGCCCAGCGAGCACCCGGGTGGGACAGGCTGCGGCTGCGCCCTTGGCCCGGGATAGCGGGGCGCGGGGCCCGGGAAAGGCAGGGACCCGCTGTGGGTGCCATGAAATACAACAGGCGTGGCAGCGTGTGTGTGTGTGCGTGCGTGTACTTTTACAGATACACACACACAGAGCGAGCTGTGCAGACACACAGCTCTGTTCGTATGGGGATGCGGAGTTCATATTCGTATACTGCAACCCGGGGGCGTTAATGTGTACACGCCTATCATGGGTGTGTGTAATACAACATCCCTGCACGTAGGTGTGTGTGCACATACCACATATATACGTGCATGCATACACACGTATGCTATAGATCTAGATGTATGCGTCAGGTAATATTCACACCGTGTGTATGCACAAGTATATGCGTCTGTATACACACACGTTATAGCATCTCTCTGCGTATACCTGTATATTTGTGTAGGTATGCGTATATACACACACATCGTATATATAACATATCATTTCTATGTGTGTACGTGTATATACGTGTAGATATGCATATATGGTGTGTATATGTAAACCTACATATATGCGCAGAGATATAATATATATAGTGTGTGTATCTCTATATATCGTCTATGTATATATACACAGAGAAATGACGTTATAATATATATGTGATCTATCTATCATACCATTTATGTGTATATATGTGTATACATATACATATACACACATGCATCGTATATATATAGCTAGATATACACACGCCGTGTAACACAACTCTGTATATATGTGTAGATTTGCGAATACACACACGTACACCGTATGACAGATACCGGCACGCTATATGTGTGTGCATAATAACATATATATTTGTGTAGCTATACATATATACACATTTATAGCTAGCTAGCTACGAATACAGAAACACCCCATATAGATAGAGAGACTGTCTATACGTGGTGTGTTTGTATGTACGTATATATATGTAAATATAACACAGACACATCTCTCTCTCTTTATATATAATATCTATCTATCTGTATAGCGGTGTATACATAATGCACATTTATATGTATATAAATATAGATAAGATATATCCGTGTATACAGGTATGTATGTATGTATGTGGTGTGTGTGATGTACGTCCCATATATGTGCATCTCTATTCGTATGTGGGGTGTGTGTGTAGTTAGCTATATAGTGTATGCGTATATCTGACAGACGCGTTATCACGTATCTATATAGCTGCGTGATGTATGTGCATATATATCTCCACACGTAGATACACAGAGATGTTATGTTTCTATATCTGTAATACCGATATATAACGATATATATAAGTATATATGTATAGCGCGCGCGTCTCTGTCTCACGCGTGCGTGTGCATCTATCTGTACGCGGTGCGTGTGCATGCACACAGGATACCGCTCCATGAGCCATGTGTATGCCCATTCTCTGTAGACGGCGCACAGCTGCCGTGCCCGCACGGGTGCACA
>NW_017728994.1:46791436-46792197 GCF_001723915.1 Gavialis gangeticus | reverse complement strand
CCAGCTCCCAGCTCCGCTGGCCCCGGGGCCGGGGCCGGGGCCGGGGCCGGGGCCGGGGCGGGGACCCCCGTGCGTGTCTCTCTCTGCTCTTGCCTGTGGACCCCTCCTGATGTTCTGCCGCTTGCTTCTTTGCCCCCCTCCCTGCTCCAGTGGCGCTCTCACCCTTCACTGTAACACGTCGTATAGGTCACCCCTACCAGAACCGGACCCCCCCCAAGAAGAAGAAGCCCCGCACGTCCTTCACGCGCCTGCAGATCTGCGAGCTGGAGAAGCGCTTCCACCGCCAGAAGTACCTGGCCTCGGCCGAGCGCGCCGCGCTGGCCAAGGCGCTCAAGATGACCGACGCGCAGGTCAAGACCTGGTTCCAGAACAGGAGGACCAAGTGGAGGTACGGGCCGGGCCGGGCGCGTGTGAGCGTGAGCGTGAGCGTGTGGGGGGGCGAGGGGCTGCTTGTGAAGGGGGTGTGTAAGCGGGTGTAAAGGGTATATGTGCGGGGTTTGTCCGATCCTCGCGTGTGTCGTGCGGGGCTTGTGCTGTACCTAGCGCGCGGCTGTTTCGTGGGAAGGGGTTGGTCCCGGGGGGGTTTGCACCGTCTGGTATAAGGCTCCGTGCAGTGTGCGTGTGCGCACTTGGTTGTGTGTGTTGTGTCAGGCGCGGGTGGGTTGCCGGCTCTTGCGGGCACTGCCTCCGACCTGGCCGTGCGGTGCGTGCTCCCCCCGGCTCCCCGCGCGTGCCGTGTGGCGGGTGCGGGCTTTGTCCGG
>NW_017728994.1:46789945-46790851 GCF_001723915.1 Gavialis gangeticus | reverse complement strand
TTTGCCGGCGCCCCCCCCCCCCCCCCCGCTGCGGGGTTTTCAGGCCGCCCGGAATGTGCTCCACTTATCTGCGTGCGTGTCGTGTAGGGCCTGTTTCACCGAGTGTGCTACACTTTCCCGGGGCATTGCACATTTCTCCACGTAGTGTGTGCGCGTGTTTCAGAGCGAGCCTGTTTCCTCCAGGGTTGTGTTCTCCCCTGGGCTGGCCTCCGTGTGTGTTTGTGTTTGTGTGTGCTTTCCCCAATTATCCCTAATTATCCCTGTGCCGCGTGTAGCCGGTGCGGCGGGATACGCAGTTTACTACTTATTCTGTGTGTGTGTGCGCGTGTGTGTGCGTGTGCGCGCGTGTGTGTGCGTGTGCGCTTTCCCTAACTGAGCGGTATCCAGCCCGTGCGGCGGTACAGGCAGGGTCCTACTTGCTCTATTTATTTGTGTGTTTGCGTGCGTGTGTAAGTGTGTGTGTGCTTTCCCTGATTGTGTGCTGTATCTAGCCCGTGCGGCGGCACGGGCACTTTGCTACCTGCTCCCTACATTTGCCTGAGTTGTGTCTGATCTTTAAGGGGGGGGGGGTGCGTGTGCGTGTGTGTGTACTTCCTTTGATTAAGTGTTGTCTATCCCGTGCGGCGGTAGAGGCAAATTTGCTCCTTGCTCCATTTATTTGCGTGCGTTTGCTTTCCCCGGTTGTGCGTTGTGTGTAGCCCGTGCGACAGTGCAGGGCGTTTCCTACTTGCTCTGTGTGTGTGTGCGTGTGTGCGCGCGTGTTTTCCCTGGGTGGGCGGTAGAGGCAGTTTGCTACCTGCTCCGTGTATTTGTGCGCGTGTGTGCGCGCGTGTGTGCGCGTGTGCTTTGTGCCGCGCTGACTCCCGCCGCCGCCACTCCGGCAAACTTTGTCCCGGGGCCGCGGAG
>NW_017728994.1:46784070-46784945 GCF_001723915.1 Gavialis gangeticus | reverse complement strand
CTCCCGCCGCCGCCACTCCGGCAAACTTTGTCCCGGGGCCGCGGAGGGCCGCTCCGTGCGCACTCGCCTCTCCGGGCTCCCCCCCACACCCCGGGGGGGGGCTTTCCTTCAACCGGGTGAACAAGACCCCGACCCAGCGGCCCTTCCTCTGCCTCCCGGCTCCTCGCACGTCTCCCCGCAAGGCTGGACTGGGAGCAACCTGCGACCAGCCCGGGTCTTTGCCCTGGGCCCTGCGGAGCCTGGAGCCTGGGGTGGGGAGGGGTCCCACTCCCATCCCCACCCCCACCCCCACCCCGGCGGCGAGATAGGTGCAAAGAGACTTCCTAGCCGGAGGTTTCGGCGGCCTTGGAGCGGGGGAAATGCCCCCCTGGGGCACTACCCAGCTCGGAGCCGCTCTCTGGGCTGGAGCTGCTCAGAGGCAGCTCTGCAGGGCAGGCCCCCCTGCCTGGGGCTGAATGGGGGGCAAGAGAGACCCCCCCGGTCGGATCCCTTCCCCAGGGCATGCACGGCCGGGGGAGGTGCTGGTTGTAGCCGGCGGGTTCAAGGCCCGATGCCCCTGGCAGGGGGTCGGGCCCCGGCTCCCGCGGGGGGAGCGGAGCGGGGCCCGGGCGCTGCCGGAAAGACAAAGGGTTTTAGCGGGGCCAAAACTGCGCTGGGGGGTTGAACCCCTCGTCGAGGGGCTGAGAGCGGGGGCCCGGGGCTGCCGCCCCCACACGCGACGCGGGATCGGGGCGGGGACGGGCGGGGGTTTTACCGTGCTGGAAAGGGGAGTTTTAACTTTACCGGGAAACAAACGCACAGAAAAATGAGAGAGAGAGAGAGAGAGAGAGAGACGAGCGCCGGAGGAAAAAGCGATCTCTCTCTCCATCTCTCAG
>NW_017728994.1:46778225-46779070 GCF_001723915.1 Gavialis gangeticus | reverse complement strand
GGGCCCGGGGCTGCCGCCCCCACACGCGACGCGGGATCGGGGCGGGGACGGGCGGGGGTTTTACCGTGCTGGAAAGGGGAGTTTTAACTTTACCGGGAAACAAACGCACAGAAAAATGAGAGAGAGAGAGAGAGAGAGAGAGACGAGCGCCGGAGGAAAAAGCGATCTCTCTCTCCATCTCTCAGCTGTTAAGAAGCCAGCGCCGGGCACCTCTGCGTTCAGCGGACAGTCTGGACGGGGTTTAGCGCCTGGACAGACGGCGTTAGTTAGTTAGTTAACTCTTTAAAACTACCCGGCGAAATAAATCCTGTGCACACTGCCTGGACAGACGGAGCTGGCGTGCGTTGCCATGATTAGTATAATATGTGGCGGTCCCTCTCCAGCCGGATCTCTCTTACTAATATACGTCTCCGTCCATCTGTGTTGCCATCCCCGTATCTGCATGCGTGGATCTATCGCGTGATAGGTGGATCCACCCCTCAGTCACTCGCTGGCTCGGCGGATCTCTCCCTCGCCCAGCCGAGCTCTCTGTCACTTACCTACCGCTCTCCCGCTGGATCCGGCCACGCACCTACCTACCTGCTTCCCCGCCTACCAGTCACCCGCGATTTGCTCCGAATCGGTTGCTTTCGATTTGGTGGCGCAAAGCCCGCTGTGCCCGGGCGCTGCGCGAGGGTCACAAGCTATTTTCCTTCCCGGCTGCAGCCCCGCGCCCGCCGGCCCGGCGAGTCACGTCCCCGGAGCCGGGTTTGGTCCCTCAGGCACGTGGGGCCAAACGGGTCCCGTCGGGGCTGCCATCTCTGCCCCGCATTAACGCGCGGGGCCCCGGCCGGGCCGGGCCGGGC
>NW_017728994.1:46777638-46777890 GCF_001723915.1 Gavialis gangeticus | reverse complement strand
CAAGGGGGCCCTCGCCCGGTGCGGGGGCAGACGGGCCAGCCCCGCGCCACTGCCCGGTGGCCCGGCCCGGCCCGGCCCTCATCGGCGCTTACCACTAATTATGAAGGCGACTGGCTTGCATTTCTCTATGAAGTCAAAACAGTATTAAATATGCATCGCCAGGAAATTTGCGGTGGAAGGAAAACTCCTCCATTATTTATGCAATTCTTCTTCTTTTTTTTTTCCCCCCCTCCCCTGCGTCTTTTTCAGAAA
>NW_017728994.1:46775359-46777570 GCF_001723915.1 Gavialis gangeticus | reverse complement strand
CCTTTCCCCCCCCCCCCCCCTTACAGTCGGAGGAGCTGGTTCCCGGGCTTGTCTCGGGTTGCAGGCACCTACCTCTGCTCCTTGCTGAGAAATCAGTGCTAGGCAACTTCATCCACCCGGGAGTTTGAAATAGTTTCTCTAGCTATCTGTCTACCTGTCTAGCACCACGTCTGTGTAACGATATCTAGTTTTATGTATTATCATGATTAGTGTAATATCTAGCTAGCTATCTTTATATTTATATCTCTCTGTCTGCCTAGGCATCTGCTTCTGTTGTTAAGAAATCAGTGCTAGCCAGCTTTATTTCACCCGGTTGTTTTACATAGTTATATGGAGATATAGATATAGATATCGATCTATCTATCTATATATAGTTTTATGTATTATATTATTAGTATTATCTATCTCTCTGTCTCAGCTAGTTGTTAAGAAATCAGTGCTAGCCAACTTTATTTCCCCTGAAAGTTTAAAATAATTATCACTCTCTATATATTTATATCTGTATCTAATATATGCAACTACAGATATATAACTATATATCATTTTATGCATTATCATTATTAGTATAATCTCTATCTATATAGTTCTATATTTATATCTATTTAGCTAGCTATCATCTATTTCTGTTAGTTAAGAATCAGTGCTAGCCAACTTTATTTTACCTGATAGTTTTAAATAGTTATCTATATCTATATAATTATGCAATTATCATTATTAGCATAATATATTTCTATATCTATCTACACACAAAAGCATGTGTGTATACAGATAGGAATATACATATACAGAGGTGGTTAGCTGAAGGCAGGGCAAGAGGGCACCTTCTAGAGACAAACTGCTTTACTTTATCAGATGCTGTGAAAAAAAGGCCTGAGAAGGCATCTGACTAGTAGGTTGTTGCCTGTGAAAGCTTGGATTTTTCCATATATTATATAGTTTGATATAGAAGCAGTTCTGAATCGTGGATTTTATATATGTATAGAATCTGTGGTTTTATAGAAGCAGTTTTGTTCATGGATTTGTTATATATATATATATGTGTGTGTGTGTGTTGTGTTCTTCTTCGTTCTGGTCTTGTTCTGAATCCGAATGTGTGGTGGGCTGTCAGTGGCAAGTTCTTCTGTTCATAAGTGCTGTGTAATTTGTTGAGTGTTCTGATTGATTATTGATTATTAATACCTATTGATATATATGTGGTGCATTTGTGTTAATGTTCTGTTCTTCGGCTGTCAGTGGCAAATTCTTCTGTTCATGAGTGCTGTGTCATTTGTTGACTGTGGTCTGATTGATTATTGATCATTAATACCTATATATATATATTTGTATATATACACCCCCCCCTATATATATATATATACACACACACCATATATATATGGTGTGTTGTGTTCTTTTTTGATCTGGTCTGAATCTGAAAGTGTGGCTGGCTGACTAGTTCTTTTGTTCTTGTGTGTTGTCTCTAGTTTGTATGTAAATTATTAAAACTAACTATAACTAATAATATCAATAACTAATTTAATAACTATACAATCTCTTCTATGAATATGTTATTCTTCTTCTTCTATGTGTGTATGAATGTCTGTATGCAATGTGTACTTCCCTGCACAGTGATGGATCACACTGCCAAGGAAAACAATGAGCTTTCTTTTTTAAAAGTATTGCAAAAGAGAGAGAATATAAATTGAAAGAAGTGAATTGGATAAGTATTAAGTAAAGAGATTCTAAGCTGAGCTAAGCTAAGCTATACCCTATCCAATCCTTTCTAAGAACAAAAAGGATCAGGCAACTGACTGACTAGGAAACAAGCCAGGCAGTCCATTACCTTTCTAACACTCCTGCTCACTGAGAACGAGCTCACAAAAGGCACAGCAAGCCTGCAGACAGAGGCTTTTATGCTGTTTCTATGTCCCTCCCCCAGATACTGTGATTGGAAGGGCAGTCAGAGACAAATCACACTCACTGGCCAGCTAAAGATGTCAGTCCTTCCCCCTCTGCTCCCCCTCCCCGCTGTCCTCCCAGTCCTTCTAAGTTTCTATTTCCCCATAAAGACTGCCCTCCAAATTCCTAAATCTTTTCCAAATCGATTCAGAAAGTTTTAAGCTTCTAGTGATTCGATTTGGATTCGGAGATTTGGGCTCCAAATCAGCCCGAATCTTCTCTGAATCAAATCGCAAACCGCAGCTTCGCACAGCCCTATAATACAGTAAATAA
>NW_017728994.1:46775110-46775348 GCF_001723915.1 Gavialis gangeticus | reverse complement strand
TTATTTAGCGCCATCAATGTGTTATTTCGTTCCACAAAACAAAAAGAAAAAGCTGTTCTGAATTACAGATTTTGTGTGTGTAATGTGTTTGTGTGTGTGTGTGTACACACACATATATAATGTAAATCTTATGTAATTTACATATATTTAAATATGTGATTCAGAACTGCTTCTATATAACAATATATAAAATCCATATATATAATGTGTGTGTGTGTGTGTGTGTGTGTGTGTACAT
>NW_017728994.1:46774263-46775097 GCF_001723915.1 Gavialis gangeticus | reverse complement strand
TATACACAAACACACACATATATTACACACACAAAATCTGTGATTCAGAACAACTTTTTCTTTTCATTTTGTGGAACGAAATAACACACTGATGGCGCTAAATAATAATCAATGTCATATAAATTAAGCAGTGTGGGAAAGAGAGGGAGAGTCTAGATCCAATCCCCGTATTTCGTGCTGTGAAAGCTCCATGCTGGGGCCCTTCTCAGGGGGGCTGGAGCAGAGGATTTCCTCACCAGGTTCGTGGCAGCCTCCTGGCTTGTTGTTTGCCCAGCTCTAATGCGTTGTGAACCTCTTCAGGGGATCAGTAGCAAAAAGAATAAATAAAAAGAAAACCCAGCCCAACAGCAGTTTCATTACACATTGATTTTAAAACAGAAGTGAGTGAGCAGCGGGGAAAGGAGGGGAGAACATGGAGCAGCGACTGGAGGCGGCGAGTAGTTTCGGTTGGAGCTGCAGATACAGAGCAGGGAGGAAGTTTCCGATAGGCAATTCTCCCATGAGCTGGCTAATCGGGGGGGAAAAGTCCCTGGTTTTAACACCAGACGGGGTTACTCAGCCTGCACCTTGCAGGGAAGCCACAAAGGTCTAACGTGTGCGGAGTTGGGCCTAGAGGCTAAGTTCGGGGCTAGCTGTATTCCCTGAGACTATTGATGCATTTGCTATGTATATGTGTGTGTGTGCGCGTATCTATCGCTGTCTCTATCTAGATATATCTATATTTATACTACATATCTCTATCTAGATATATCTATTTGTATATCTAGATAGAGATACATAGTATAAATATAGATACATCTAGATCTATCTATATATAGATATAGATATATCTAG
>NW_017728994.1:46752728-46769263 GCF_001723915.1 Gavialis gangeticus | reverse complement strand
GAAATATCTAGATATAGATATCTAGAGATATGTAGTGTAAATACAGATAAATCTAGATGTAGATAGATATATACCTAGAGAAATATCTAGATATAGATATCTAGAGATATGTAGTGTAAATACAGATAAATCTAGATGTAGATAGATATATACCTAGAGAAATATCTAGATATAGATATCTAGAGATATGTAGTGTAAATACAGATAAATCTAGATGTAGATAGATATATACCTAGAGAAATATCTAGATATAGATATCTAGAGATATGTAGTGTAAATACAGATAAATCTAGATGTAGATAGATATATACCTAGAGAAATATCTAGATATAGATATCTAGAGATATGTAGTGTAAATACAGATAAATCTAGATGTAGATAGATATATACCTAGAGAGATATCTAGATATAGATATATAGAGATATGTAGTGTAAATACAGATAAATCTAGATGTAGATATCTATATCTAGATAGAGCTATGTAGTATAAATATCAATATAGCTGGAGATGGATATGCATACGTACACCTAGATACAGATGAATATAGATGTGTGTATGTACATATAGATATGTATCTGCATATGCAGAAGGCAGGGCAGGATGGCCCCTTAGACTAGAGACTGTTTCAGAGCGGCGTGAGCTTTTACGGGCAACAACCTACTGATCAGAGGCCTCCCCTGGCCTTTCATAGCCTCTGACCAAGCAAAGCTACTGCCTCTCTGAGCTAGTTTGTCTCCAAGGCGGCCCTTTGCCCTGCCTTCTGCCTGCCTTTGCTGAACCAGCTCTGGATATGTATAGACCTTTCTATCTACGTGCCCATGCATATATGCAATGCATGTCTATTTAGTATTTTCCGTCCCACGTCCAGCCTGGACCTCATCCCCGCACAGCTGCCCTCCTACCCCGCAGTCTCCCCCGGCTTCCTGCAGCCCGCGGGGAGAGCCGTGCAGCGTGGGAAGGACAATGAGCTGAGTCTCCCCAAAGGATCTGTAACCTGAGCCCCGCAGGGCAGGAGGCCTTGGCTTCCAGACAGGCCAGACCAGCTTGGGTGCATCGGTCTCCACCCCCTTCCCCTCCCCGGCACCAGCCCGCAGCTCGTTGCCTGGGGCCAAACCCTTAGTTCACCGCTGACGGACAGTCAAGGGATTTTGCCAGAGGGAGGAAGGATGAAAGACGTCAGATCTAGGCCCCCCCAGATCTTGCAAGTGGCTCCGCTGGCCTTGGAGGAGAAGGAGGCGCCCTTGAAACCCCGGGTGTCCATCACGTCCCTCGAAGCCATTGCTAATTAAGCTGGGAGAGGCAGGGGCGGCGAGGGTGGATTTAATTTCCTCCGTTCCCGAGGGAAGTGGCCTGGCCGGAGCCATTTTTGCAGCCGTCTGGGCTGAGTTTGGAGGCCCGGCTAGCAGGGGTCAAGGTGGCTTTTGGCTCCACAAAGGGGACGGCGGGGGCTGCTGAGAGGCAGCATGGAGGCACCTGAGCTGGGCTGCAGAAAAGGCCATGGGGGGGGGGCAGGGAGGCCTCTCGGAGCTGGTCTGGGGAGGAAGACGCCTCCTCCCCATCAGAGCCGCTGGCTCTCGGCTCCTGGTGCAGCTCGACCCCGCGTCTGAGGGGCATATCCTGACCACCAGGCTATTGGGGGCGATGGGTGGAGGAATGAAATGTCCGTAGTGCCAGGGAGCGTGGGGGATCTCCGGTGGCCCCGTTGTCGGGGGGGGAGCGGGGCGGGGAGCTGGGATCTCAGCCCGTCCCGGGCCACGGCTCATTCACGCTGGGTTCCTGCTTCCCCCCAGGCGGCAGACGGCGGAGGAGCGGGAAGCAGAGCGGCAGCAAGCCAACCGCATCCTCATGCAGCTGCAGCAGGAGGCCTTCCAGAAGACCATCAACCAGCCCATCCAGGCCGACCCCATCTGCGTCCACAACTCGTCCCTCTTCGCCCTCCAGAACCTCCAGCCCTGGTCCGACGACTCCACCAAGATCACCAGCGTCACCTCCGTGGCCTCGGCCTGCGAATAAAGCCCCGGGCGGCGGGGGCGTCCGCCCGCATTCAGAGCCAGCCTGGTCCCGGAGCCCCCTTCCTCCCCGGGGGGAGCTGCCACCCACGCACAAGTCTGGGGGACGGTCCACCCACAAGCAGTGTTTCCTCTTTCTTTCTTTCCCCTTTTGAAAGCCTCTGATGCCAGCCAAGTCCCGGCAGGGGCTTGCTCAGCTGTGGCCGGAAAGCATCCATGCTGCTTTCCCGAAAGCCACGGAGGAAACCCCCCCTCTGATTCCCATCCACGGCCAGTGCAGACCCTGGGCTCGGGCTTTCCGGCTGGTTGTTTCGGACACGGCGGCGCTGTCCTGCTTGGGACCTTTCCGGGCCGAGCCCCGGGCACTCGTGCAGCAGAAACGCTCAGGCCGGACTCGGGCAACGGACAAAACAACCCCGCTCGCTCCCGTCACGCGGCAGAGAGTCCTTTGCATCGCAGTTAGGGATGCCTCCGCCCCTTGTAATTAATAATTTTTCCAGGGGAGGACTAAGAGGAGAGTCTGACAGCGCTTTGACGAGAGCAGATGTAACGTTTCAAACAATCGTACGACGATTCCTGGCGGTTTCCCTGGAAACCTCAGACTCTACATTGATCAACTTATATTTTAATAACTATGAGACATCTGTGGCATTTCGCAGGGATAATGCAGTTTCATTCAGCGGATTATTTCGGTATCATTTACAGACGTTGTTCAATATTTTATTTACCTTTTCTTTCCCCCTTTGCTTTAGAAGTCGGTTTACGATGGGGAGGGGGGAAACCTCCTTCAACCGTTTGACTCGGTCATTTCTACCGTTGTATGGAGGGCACGAGATGTGATGTAAGCGAGGCACTTCTTCTAGCAAAACGCCAGGAATATATAGATTATATATATATTATACAATATATATTTTTCAGTTATGTATACGCTAAAGCCACACTGCCAATTCAAGCAGCTGGTGCAAACAATCAATCAAAAAACCTATTTTCAGTGAGATTTTTAAAGGCGTTCATTTGTTCCGTATTGTTTTGTTTTTTAAGTTATGCACTTATAAGGTGTTTTTATGTGTATTCATTTTATAAAGTGCTTGTGTAATTTATGTGGGGGAAAAATTAAAAAAAAAAAAGGAATAAACAAAAAAAATCTCCAGGGCACTGGACAAATCATCAAACGCCTTGTTCTCGTCTTTCTACCGGTTTCTATAAAGGGGACGGTAGGTCACAAGTCAGAGGCGACGGCCTTCCACGCGAAGATATAAATGGATTTAGCGTTCCCCTTCCCTTTCCTTGCAGCCACTTGGCTTCTGCGGCTATAGGGGCACGTCATATATTTTCATGTTGATCCTATAAACGTTGTCAGGCCCCGATCCAATAGAATACTTTACCCCTTGCTTAATTTTAAGCACTTCGGTGGGATTATTTCTGTGGTTGCAGCTAGCAGCTGCCAAGTGCTTCGTGGGGCAGGAATGGGATTGCTCTCATGCTTAAAGGAAACACATGCGTACATACTTTTCCGAATTGGGCCTGAGTGCTTTGCTGGATTGAGGCCACTCGATTGATTTTTAGGGCGCCAAGTATTTATTGAAAGGGGGAAGCGGCCAGAAGAGCTGGAGAAGAAGCTAAATTTGCAATGCTGCCCCTGTAGGCACTGGCCGCGGTGCTTCAGATGTACACCTCGCCTTACTCCGGAGTAACTTCCCACACAGGCCAACCCTTTGCTGAAGGGCAATGAAGCCAGAGGAAATATTCCCACTGACTACCAAGGACCTCAGGATCCCAGGAAAGCCGGGCTGGAAGGGACCTCACAGGGTCATCTAGGCCCCTGCTCGAGGCAGGATCGGGCCTATCCAAAGCATCCCAGCCAAGCGTCTGTCCAAACTGCTCTTGAAAACGTCCGAGGATGGAGAGAGCACGACACCTGTAGTGCGTAGCCAGGAAGTCCTTCCTGATCTCCACCCTCGAATTAGACCTTTATATTATACGACCCGACGGCAGCGACCTCTTCTTCTGCAGCCGGTGAAGGAAACTGAGCGGCATCCCAAGGAGACTCGTCATCCAACACCCTCCAGCTAACGCGCCACTCCGCCTGTGCAACACGACTAGGCAGGACTGTGGAAAAGCGGAGAAATGCTCTTCTTCACCTAACCTACCCCAAAATGGGCCTGAGAAAGAAAGCCTTGCTTGTTGGACTTCATCCCAGCCATGCAGTGGGCCCGGTGAACGATATCCCCCTTGCCGCTTTCATAGCTCCTGGACCATCACAGCCACATCATCCTAACGCTGCCATTACCTGGAGAAGACCCCTTGGCTTCCACGTGGGACTTTGACTTCCTTCCAGTAATAAGCATTACCGCACAGGGTGAGTTTGCATGATTGAGCTCTTAAAATACCTCTTAAAAAGCCTGGGACAAGTCCCATGGGCTTCAGTCTGGTGCAGTTTTTGGTGCAGGAGTCGGATCTGGGCATCTGAGATCGTTATGGGAGGTGAGATCGCGCTTTCCCCTCTGGTTTGAATACAAAGCCGCTCCGGAAAATGAATTTAGAAAGGGGTAAACATCACGTCGTGCCAAGGTAAAGCAGGGCAAAGCCGAGAGGATTTTGTCAGAGCTCGGTTTAGAGCTGAGCTGAAAACCTTGTGCCAGCGAAGTGCTTTGGTTCCTGAAACAGGGCACACGAGCAGACGCACACAAAGGTATCAGAGCAGCCGGAGAGGCAAAGATACCCGCAGAGAAACACACGCACGAGAGAGACCCGAGTTTTAGAGGGAGAGGCTGGATCCCAAGTGGTAGCTGGAATAAAATAATTTGCATGTTTTTCCCCAGACAAATTCTGTGGATGTGTTTAGCTTCACATTCCTTTCTCTCTCATACGTGTCTTTTTGAGCCTGGGGAACAGGAGCGGGGGATATACATTTTACTAGTTTAAAATTAGAAGCAGTGTTACCGTGCAATTCCCCCACCCGCCTGCCAGGCTTCCTTAACGGGAAGATGACCAACCACAAAAATAAGAAGGATGATCATAAACTTCTCGATTGCTATGATGCATATTTTGTTTTTTATTGCTAACCATAGAATCACAGACGTTGAGGGCTGGAAGGGAGCTCAGGAGGTCACAACTCGTCCGACCCCCTGCTCCAAGCAGGACCAGCCCCAACTACATCATCCCAGCCGAGGCTTTGTCTAGCCGGGTCTTCAAAACCTCTGAGGATGGAGACTTCACCACCTCTCTGGGTAACCTGCTCCAGGGCTTCACCACCCTCCTCGTGAGAGTTTTTTCTTAAATATCCAACCTCAACTTCCCTTGCTGCAGCCTGAGCCCATTGCTCCTTGTCCTGTCATCTGCCCCCACTGAGGACAGCCCAGCTCCGTCCTCTTTGCAGCCCCCCTGCGGGGAGATGAAGGCTGCTATTCAATGCCCCTCGGTCTTCTCTTCTGCAGACTCAATCAGCCCAGTTCCCTCGGCCTCTCCTCACCAGTCCTGTCCCCCAGCCCCACGACCATTTTCATTGCCCTCCGCCGGACTCTCTCCAAGTTGTCCACATCCTTTCTGTAGTGGGGGCCCACAGCTGGCCACAGGACTCCAGATGTGGCCTCCCCAGTGCTGAATAGAGGGGAACTGTTGTTGATTTTATAATATAGTGGAAGTCTGATGTTTCATGTGAAGACAGGCCGTTTATAATGTCCATAGAGCTCATTTTATACCTCAAAATACTTCCAGACACATCACGATCATGTGTGTCTAATAGACACAAACCTACTAACACCTGCGCAAATGTGCATCTAGCAATATTTTAATTTAGAAGCTAGGAAACCTGTACGTCCTTCGCTGTCTTTCTAGACAGAAAAAGTAGCCTCAGCGTGAAATGAAAACACAAAATCCAGCACATAACCCAGCTTTCCATTCCTGCTTGTTTCTGGAGCGATCCTTTCTAGAAGGCTTCTTTGTTAAGATATATTTCCTATTCTCATTATTAAAATTAATTTTGTAGCGAGAGGGTTTTTTTTAATCTCTGCCTACACGATTCCAGTTATTAAAGCTCTGATCTGTACCTAAATAATAATAAGAAAAAAAAATTGCCTGAAACGTGATGGAATTAAAGTGATCGGGAATGACACAAAATGACGAGAGATAATTACATCTGTTTGGTAGACTGACATCACCTCAGACATATCCGGGGGCAGTTGCACCATCTTCCCGGCTGATTTAATTTTTCATTTTGTACCTATTTGGAAACAGGAATAAAAACTGCCTAAGAAGCACTGAGAGGTGTCTTTCATCCCCAGCTCTCTCAAACCCCTGCAAATCCCTCAAGCCAAAACTGCTGTGAGTACAAAACACTTCCCCGTTGTTTGTCTGCTTGCAATTAAGAAAAGTAAAACAAGGTGCACTGGGAGAAAGCAAAGAGGCCAGCTTAAAAAATCCCTTTGAATATCTCTAGTTATCGCTGTAACTCTTCTGATAGCTAACATCTATTCAACCTGGAAGAGATGAGCAGCTAGGTATTTTGTAGTCTCCTGGACTTTGGTATCAGGTCAAGAAGGTATTCGTATTCAGTATTTTGTGTCTAACTTTCTGCAAACCAGTTAAGCATGTGCTTCACTTCAAATATGTAAGTAATCCTATTACTTTTATCAGGCCTGTTAATGCTGATGCTACATCTGGACTTGCGAAGCAGTGGAGAGTACCGGGCTCTGTACAATACACTTCTGTGCTTGTTAAAGTTTTCATGGAAAAGCTTTGGGCACGGCGTGATCCCATCTCACAAGAATGAAAGATGAGAAACTATCATGAGTCATATCAATCGTGCAGAGACCCAGCTCTGGCATGGGAAAGCCGAGCCTGACGACTGCAGTGGCTGGGCCGTGTCAAAAGGATGGGAGCGATCCAGACACCAAGGGCAGCTGTTCCCGGGGTGCCGGAGGGACGACCAAGGCGAAGATGGGAGAGGATGTGGTATCAGAGCCGCAGAAATTAAATGTGAACAATGGGAGGATGAAGATAGTGAGAGCTGCTAAGAGCTTCTAGTGCTACATTAGTAGTAGTAGTAGTGGTAATTGTTAGTGGTATTAAAATACTAGCTAAGTGTTAAAATATTAAACATTAAACTACTAATATTAAGCACTAAAGTATTAAAGTACTAGTATTTAAATACTAGCTAAGCAGGTATTTATGCATTTTCCTGGATTAAGGCTTTTTAAGCACACAGCTACGTTTAGACTCTGAAGTAGACACATAGGTAAGTACTTTGCAGAATCGGCTCCTTATGGCCCCAGATTAAGATTTAATTGCTGGCACTTCCTTTATTGGGGTACATTATCTTGTGCTACTATATTAAGGTGTAATTACATCATCATCATCATTACTATTATTATTATTATTATATACTTAACAATTATAATGATATTATACAATAAATTGTTATTATATTATTGTAATACATTATATCGTTCATTAGCAATATATCAACAGCACTTGCAAGGGCACCCGGACCTTTATTTTCACTGAAGGCTCTGACCTGCCTGTACATCACACCTCTGATTCTGCAAACAGTTTTGTTCATCCCACTGAACTCAATGGGACTATTTTAATTGATCTGGATTATTGTAGCACTTTCAGGCCCCAATCATTTATGAGTGTCCAGGCACTGAATACACAAAGAAAGTCTTAGAGCATAACTCTGCAAGATTTCAAATAGAGAGCTCATGTTAAGTCAGGCACACGCTTCAATCCAGAGGTCAAGTGCGGACTGCACCTGATAGAAAAATTCTATAGTAAACCTACTAAAAAAAATTTTTTCCATGATCAGAAAGCAGCTTATTGACAAAGAGAAATTTGAACAAAAAATCTGTTTTTTGAGTGGAAAAATGTGTGAGTTTTGTGAAGAAATGAACACCTGAACTGTTTTGAGATTTCTACTTGCTCTGGAACTTTTAAACTTTTTCTTTCTTCCTTTCTTCCTTCCTTTCTTTCTTTCATCCACACTGCTGATTAATTAAAACCAAGACTTCTAGTACAGCAGGCTTCATTCTGACCCACCTCCTGCTCTGAAAAGTGGTTGAGGAAAGAAAGGGTTGCAGTTATTAAACACGTCCCCTTTTGACATACTTATGCAGAAACGTTTCAACTTTAGAGGCCAACACGCTGTTTTGTTTCACATTTTTAGGGAATTCAGATTTTAAATAATTTGAAAAGAAAAAAATGGACACGATCAAAACGAGTCTTTTCGGACAGAGTGCAAATGAATTTTTTTCAGTCAGCCCCTGAGCCTTTTTCAAGCTGGAGGGGGGCGGTGTTCGGAAACTTCAAAAATTCTCCAAGGATGAGAAAACTGGACCTAGTTTCTGCTCATCAAAATAATTTGTATGTTGCTGTTTAAAACTGTGTCTTTTCCACCAAAAACCTAGGAAAGCATTGAAGTCAGTGACAACAAAAGATGAAAAGCATTTACCTACATCGACATATTTCTTTTATTTTACATCTATATGCATAGAGCTGGGGTGGGGTCTTTTTGCGGATGAGAAAAGCTTCCTATGTGTTGAAAAATATTTTCCTTCTCTTTAAGTTGGCATGAAAATAACCAGTGCAGCTCAGCCCAAAACAGAGCCCCATAGCTACCCTTTTACCTTCCTTTTTGGTTTTCGAATATAAAGAAAAGGGTGGCTCTGTCTTGCAAACCTGGAGTGCTTTTAGATGTTCAGCCATGACAAGTAAGACTTGAGCCAACTCGCTTTCCCAGTTTCATCAAAGCATGTCTCCCCACCGCGGCGCGGGAGTCGGCTGCGGTTATCTGTCTGTCTGTCTGTCTCTGGCTACTGCCTGAACGTAACAAATCAGCGCTTTAAAACAAAATCAATCAATACTCTTCATCTGACGCCACAAATCAGGGGAGCACGACAAGGTCTGGCTGGCCCTAGGATGCACTGAAACAGGGTGGGAAAGCAAGGCTGGCTCATGATTCTCCACCGTCTGCATGAAAAAACAGAGTGCAAAGAGGTTTGAAAAATGAGTTTCTCTCTGGTTTTTGATGGGCGGTTGGATGTAGCTGCATCTCCCGCAGCAGGAAGAAACTCAAGTTCTGGCCCAGCTCACGGCAAAGATAGCATCCTCTGTTGTACAGATAGCATGTAGGGGCGCTTGTACACGGTCCTGAGTTTCTAAATGCCACCGTCGTTGCACCTGGTGCTGTCTGTGGGCATCCTGAGACAGGCTCTGCCCACAGGCTTAATAAACAGGACAGCTGTATTTTGCTGACGGTAGGAGCAGGAGCTGAACTTCCACCTTCTGGGCTCCCCAGCTAGCGCACGCCCCACTTGCACACAGTGCTTTCTTCTTTTAACAGAGTAGATGCTGCCCTCGGTCATTCGGGAGTGAATCTAGAGTCACTCCAGCACAGCTCCATCAGGTTTGCACTCATGCAACTGAGATAAGTGTGCTTTTGTCCCCCCTGGGCTTGCCTATCCTGGCGACTGAGCCTTTGCAGCAAGGCAGGTCAAGTACCGATGCTGCCAGACTCCTGGCTGGCTGCGCTGCTTGAGATGGTAAAAAGCCTTCGGGCCGCGCGGGAATTGCAGGGGGGAAAAATTCCCATTACTCCTAGTCACCTCCCATGATTCACTGGGACACGGCGCCATTTCCTAGCCTGCCCCTCGGCATTGGAAGTGGGGTAAAAGCAGGGTTTCTCGAGGCAGACAAGGTTCCTCGGGGAGATGGGATATCTTTCATTAGACCAACTGAATAGCTGGAAAAGTTGTTCTTTGCAAGCTTTCAAAGAGCAACCGCAAGGGCCTGGCCAGGGGATGGTGGAAGCTCCTGTCTCAAGAGCTGCGGTGAGTAGGAGACAACCCCCAGCCCCAAGTCCCTGAGTTCCCCACCCAGGTAACGCGGCTTTGTGAAGTCTCCAGGGAGATGGTGGAGAAGGGAAGTGATGCTTTTGGGTCTGGGACAGGAGTGGTGGGTACAAGTGTTTGGAGCCTGGGACATCTCCCTGGACGGATTAGCAGCAGAGCCCTGTGTCCGTGCAGGGTGGCTGGGCTAGATGACCCCTGAGGTCCCCGCCAGTCCTGGGTATCTGTTGTTGTTTTTGGGGTGAGCAGCAATGGGCACATCATTTCTGCCCAGGATGGACCAGGGGGCTGGAGTGGACCCTAAGTTGAATAGGAGCCACCGGGGTGCTTTTCTTGCCAACAAAACCCAGAGTAGGCTGGGCTAGCTCAAGGGAGGTGATTCTTCTGCTGTCTTTGGCCTCACCGGGTCCAGCTGCGGGTGCCTCGCGATGCAGACAAGTTGGGAAGGGAGATCGCCGCACATCCTTCAAGGCCTGAGAGACAGGGCCTCTGAGGAAAGGCTGGAAGACCTGGGATTATTTAGTGTGGAGAAGAAAAGACGGAGGGAAGACTTGACAACAGTCTTCCAACATCCAGAGGGTGGTTATAAGGAGGATGGGGACTGACGGTTCTCCAGGTCCGTGGGGCCATGGTCTGACACAGCAGCAAGAGTAAGTTGAGGCAGAACTTTCTCACCCGGGGGGAGGGCAGCCTCACGGGGGGGGGTCCGGTTCAGGTCGTGTCATCGTCAACTCCACGCACCTCCTCCGCTGCTGGGAGTGGATTCGGGCCGGCGATGAACGGAGCTCAGCTCTGCTCAGCCCATCAGTAGGGAAAGAGCGGTGGAAAATAGTAGGAGCAATGCTGCCACCGTCTTGAGGCAGCTGGTTTAGGGCTGCTGCCACCTTCTCCCCTTGTCTGGGCTGGCTCACATGTTTGGTGGGAGTGTATTTAAACCAACCGTTGCTTGAAGCTGTCATTATTCTTGCTATTTTGGAAACAGAGGATACCTGGGACCCTCTCTAAGGGCCCTGGCAGCTCTGTTGGGGGGGCTGCCCTCTCCTTAGACTCCTGGGCAGTTTCTAACGATGCAGCATGGCCTGCCGGATCCGCCAAGGGGAAATGGGGCACAGACAACCATGGGCTGGGAGAGGAATCGGTGCCTCTGCGGTGGCATTGTGGCTGCATGGCGCAGGGAGCAGAAAGCAGAGCAGCAGATGAGGCAGGGGGCACAGGGCAGGGAGCAGAAAGCAGAGCGGCAGATGGGGCAGGAAGCAGAAAGCAGAGCAGCAGATCTGGCAGGGAGCAGGCACGTGTTTTGTCCCAGTGACATTCGTAGGCAGAGATGAGCTTTTCAGGCAAAGCCTGGTGAGCCGTGTACACACTCGCGTGGCTCAAACCCCTCCACTCGTGGTCAACGTGGAAGCTCTCCCCTCGGCGCGTGAGCGTGGACTGAAACCCTCGCAGCCGGTCTTGCTTGATCCCTACCCAAAAAAGCATAAAATAAAGAATTCCAAGAAAAGCCGGTCGCAGACAGGCCCCGACGACAGGCCCCAAGCCTTCGTGCAAGGCTCTGGCACCAGGGTCGGGAACTGCTTGTTGCACCCCCAGCTTTGCCACAGGCTTTCTGCGCGGCCTCGGCCAACTCCCATTCTCTCTCTGTGCCTCAGTTTCCCCTCTGAAAAAAAAAAGGGGAGAATCCTTGCTTTCACCATCCTTCATCTGCCTTCTCTGCTCACCCTGGAAGATGTCATCTAGAGCTCTGCTCTCAGTGGGATGCCGCTGTGCATCATGGGGTGAAAGCAGAGGGGGAAAGAGCTGCCTTTCATCCAGGATAATGGTGATAAACCATTTCATCTTTTTTTCTGGAGCAGAGAGTTGAAACGATAGCAGCTGCTGCCTAAAGCACGGGCTACCTGCCAGGCTGCTTGAGGCAGCTGTCCTGGGGAGGACTACGAAGGCAAAGAGCTTGGTATTTACTGGAAAGAGCTGGGATGGAGAAGGGAGTAGCAAACACACCACAGGAACATGCACAGAGAAGGGTGCAAGGAAGCCCCCAGTCACTACCGGAGGAGCACGTGAGGCAAGATCCCCAAAAAAGAGTGGGGAGAGGAATCTTTGGGCAAAGGACTTGCCAGGGAGAGGCTCTGAACAGCAAGCAAAGCAACCAAGGCCTCTTGTCTGGTTCCCAGATTGAGCTGGCCTTTGTGTGTGTTCTCTGTGCAGGAAGAGGAGGGGGATGGAGAAACACCTTTGTCTTCAGGTTGTGGATGATCCCTTGTAAGCCGCAATTTTCAATACTTCCGTGTTGCAGCATTGTCGGGGTGATGCTGTAGCCATAACAGCCCAGGTATTATGCCAGAGGCCGAGGTGAAAGCTTTGTGTTCAAAAGCTTGTCCAAGTCGCTCCCGCCCATGCGATGGGTCCGATCACAGATCTCCCCCACAAAGATCCTTGCCTCTGAGAAATGCCCCTCCCCAGATCCTTGCCTCTCTCCCCAAATTCTCCTCCCACTGGACTGAGGCAGGACCAGCCCTGTCCAAGTCATCCTATACAATCTGGGCGTGTCTACACGTGCGTTTATGCCGGCTTAAATTTACTGTGCAGTAAGCGGAAATAGGCCAGCGTCTGCATGTGCAGGCATTAAAGTGCATTAACGCTGTGTGGGGACTGATTTGGGATGAAAGTTAGTCCACAATTCATGGAGCTGTGGGGCTGGAAGGGACGTGTGGAGGTCAGTCCAGACACACAGTGTTATTGTACAGTAAGGCGTCTACACGTGCATTACTGCACAGTAACTAATCATGTGTATATTTGATACCTGCATGATGCCGGTATCAAATTTATGCTCAAGTCAGGTTAAGTTGCCATATTTATTGTGCAGTAAAAGCGTGCACATGTAGATGTGTGCCCTTACTTCGCAGTAATTGTGGTTATGGCGCAGTAAATGTTCATGTGTAGACATGCTCTCTATAACCTAAACTCTGCATAAGACGACGGACAACTCTTTTGGTGTCTTTAAACCCCCCTGGGTTTGTACAGGATGGTTTGGAGAGGCCTGATCTTGCTTCAGGCAGGGGTGGGGCTGGGTGTGACCTCTGGAGGTAGGTCCCTGCCAGCCCCATGGCTCTAAGATCCTATGAATTTCTGGGCAGTGGGAAATGCTTTCCTGACTTCCACAGAGCAGCAGGGCTTTCAGGAGGACACACGGATGGGTCACTCATGGAGCCATGGGGCTGGAAGGGACGTGTGGGAGTCACATCTGGTCCAACCCGCTGCCTGCGGCGGGACCAGTCCTGTCCAAACCACCCCACGCAAATCCATAATCCCAGCTCTTCATAATAGAGTCATTTGCATCGATGGTTGCTCAGGATTGGTGAGGTCCAGCTTCGTTACTAATGAGCTAATCCTAACATATCCCCACTGATGGGTGACATGCAAGGGAGGCAGGGTGCACGGAGCCCGTGGTGACCTGGGGAAGCAGGCACTTGGCAGCTCCCCCCTGCAGCAAAGCTCCTAGACGTTTCCCAAGGAGTTATTTTACTCTGGATTCAAGTGATTTATGATGATTAGCTACTAAAGGTGGGTGGAAAGGGATGATTTCTGGTGGCCAGACTTTGCATAGCCCTCTCATGGTCTCTGCAGCTAGCGGGAGATCCCTTGCAACGGCCCAGGCTTTCCCACCCTGCTGCTGCTTTGGCACCAGGCTGCTGTCCCCCGTCTCCTTGAGCTGGACCCCCAACAAACCCTGCTGCATCTGACCTGAAATCTATTCTGAATTGTTCATGGAAAACTTCCAGGAGAAATAATAGGCCGAGGGCTCCCTCTACGGGCCTGCCGGGGAGGGTGTTTGGTAAAGAACTGGGTGGATTAGCGGGAGTTTGGGATGTTTCATGGCAGGGGCATTCATTCTCCAGACCTGGCCCAGCCCCCAAAAGGTCTTATCAGTGACTGTGGGCTTGATCCTGCAGGTTTTCCAGGTGGTGGTGCCGGGCCCAGCCTCACCGTGCCTTGAGTCCTCGGGCTGAGACCTCAGGACGGGTCCTACGCCTTCACGGCCGCCTGCGCAACTGGTACCCGACAGCGATGGGTCGTTGCTGGAGGCGCCTGGGTGCCATGGCCCTGCACCCGGGTACGTCCCACTGCCGGCATAACAGCCCTGGGCTGGCAACGGCATGCGGGGCTGGGACTACATGACGTCCATTGGGGGCTGGTGGAGTCTCCTGGTTGAAAGAGTCGAGCATGAAGATGCAGCGTTCCCGCGGTCTGAGATGGTTCCCCGGCTCTGACCCAAATGGACCTGTGGAGACAGCTCCCAGGTTTTGTCTGGCCTCGTCAGAGCAGGGAGGCCGTGGGATAGATGCCCAGGTGAGGTGTGGGCTCTCCATCGCTGGAGGATTCAAGGAGACGGTGGACCGTCACTGGTCGGGGGGGGATGCTCTAGGTGCAGCGATGCCCGTGCTGTGCCGTGGGGTGTCCCAGGCTTCTCCCCTTTCTGCTCCATGTGTCAGGGGGGTTTTAAGCCTCCCCCAGAGGATCTGGGGCTGGGCCAGGCCAATGCTCCTGCTGGCACCAACCCCACAGGGTCCTGGTGGGAGGGTCTTGCCCCCATGCTCAGCTCAGCCCCGTGTTGCACTGGGGCAGGAAGCGATTTCCTCCCTGCTCAGACTGGTTGCACTGGTGGGGTTTGCCTTCCTCTGCTGCGGGGGCACGGCCTGGGCCTGGGCTCTCCGGAGCCTATATTAACATCTTTTACAGAAGCAGGACGTTGGCCCCGGCAGCCCCTCTGCTTTCCCTGTGGCAGATTCAGATGTGATGTCTGGGGCTGTGTCAAGGTGGGTGGGGGTTTCCCCAAGAGTTTAGACGATGGGGTGGTTTGCACAGGGCTGGCAGGGTTGGACTAGACATGCCCTCCACGGGTCCCTGCCCACCCTGCGGCGCTGTGCTTCTTTGCTGACAGGTGGGTTTGGTGCAAGGGCAGGGGGCAGGGGCAAGAGGAGGACTGCGCCGTGCTGCTCAACCCCCGTGCTGCGGGCTGGTTCCCAACTCCCCGTGGGCTGGCTCCAGCCCATACGTTGCAGCCCCCTGGCTAGCTGGCTTGGGGTGCCCTCAACCTCCAAGGAGGCATCACCAAGGTCTCAGTGGAAGGAGCAGAGAAATGGGTCTCCTGTCTGCCCATCCCCACCCCATTACGATGCCAGGATCCACCGAGGCCACACAACACGGTGCCTGGTTTTGGTCCCTGCACCTTCAAAAGGATGTGGACGAAGCAGAGGAGGTCCAGAGAAGGATCCTGCGCAGGCTCTGGTCACTCTCCCTTCCAGCCCCCGCTCGCCGCCGCCGTGTGACACAGGGCAGCACAGACCTGCGCTTGTGTAATGCTGCTGCCAACCCTTGCTGCGTGTGCCCCACGGGCTAGGCATGCCACTGCCTTTGACCAGGAGGCATTAGCCAGGCAGGGGCAGCCCCGACGTCCTCATTCTGGGAGAGCTCCTTGTTCAGCATCGGAGGAAAGCCCATCCCACATGGGTGATGCCTCTTGAACCTGGATAAGAACAAGCCTGAAGGCTGCCCTCTGCTCTGCCCAGCAGACTTGAGGATGGAGGGTGTGCGGCCATACTGCAGACAAAACAGGTCAGCTCGGGGCTAGGGGCTAGGGTCTGGGCAGCAATGATTGATAAGCTGGAAGAGACTGGAAGAAAGCTGTGTGCAGTCCTGAGGCCCTGGCAGCACAGATCCAGGCTTATGAATGCCCCTTTACGCTCCCCAGACCCCCGTTCAGGTCACCCGCGTGTGCGAGAGCTGATTCCTCCTAGCCCAGCGGCAGGGGAGCGGTGATGGAGGGTGATGGAGACAGGAGACGCAGGCTACATCCGCCTGCTTCACCCCCCGGGGTGGGAGCAGTGCTCTCCAACATACCAAGCTGCCCCTAGCAGGGAGGCATGATAGCAGTGGCGGTGCCCGCACGCCAGTTAGCGCAGGGGAGCTAAACAGGCCGGTCGTGCTAATTAGCTTGCTCCCAAGTGGCTACACAGCTCTGGGGCGGGAGGTGTTGAAGTAGATCAATCCGGGCCTCTCACATGACTAAGAAAAGAGAGTGAAGAAAAAAAAAGGGTCTTGCTTTGTATTTTAAAATGTTTTAAAATAAGAAAAACTCTTCTGCTTATTACGACTCCATGCACGTTTCTTTCAGAGCAAATGTTCCTCCTTTCCTCAAAACAAAAAGGTGAGAACAGCTCTCAAAACAAAGCGCGCTGCTGAGCAAGCAACTGGTATGATTTACCCCTGACTTTGTCTTCAAGGATGCTTTGTTTAAATCATCTCTGTTTTCACAGTATGAAGTATAAAAAGGTATGTTCACTTGTAGAGGGGGGAGTTGTGTTAGATCTCCTCCCTACGATCGCGTGGTAGAGTCGCTAATTAACTCAGACTGAGTCTGAATCTAATACCAAACACAACGCGAAGTTTGATTTCCTCCACAGAGGCAGCAGGTAGGTGTACGGGGGTAGGTGCCTGTGGCCGGGCAGGCCATCTAGCTGCAATCCAGAGCTCAGTGTTGAGTAACCACCTCTGCACTTGCCCTCCTTGCCATTGGGTCTGTCCTACCAGGTTGGCTTTCGTGGGGGCACGCGGATGAGGCTGCAGTCCCGGGACCAGCTGCCCCGTCTCTTGTGCACCCACGAGTCAAACTGATTTGACTGA
>NW_017728994.1:46746164-46747728 GCF_001723915.1 Gavialis gangeticus | reverse complement strand
TGAGTCTGAATCTAATACCAAACACAACGCGAAGTTTGATTTCCTCCACAGAGGCAGCAGGTAGGTGTACGGGGGTAGGTGCCTGTGGCCGGGCAGGCCGTCTAGCTGCAATCCAGAGCTCAGTGTTGAGTAACCACCTCTGCACTTGCCCTCCTTGCCATTGGGTCTGTCCTACCAGGTTGGCTTTCGTGGGGGCACGCGGATGAGGCTGCAGTCCCGGGACCAGCTGCCCCGTCTCTTGTGCACCCACGAGTCAAACTGACTTGACTGAAGGATAACGAGCCCTTGGACAGGGCCAGGAGGACCTAGTGTGACCCTGACTTCTCCACCGCACCCCCCAGGGAGTCTGTCTTCCTCCCCCTTTGGGGAAACACCGAGGTAGCGACTGGCTTCTCTCTTTGCTATCTCTCTGCCTGCATCCAGCTTTGCTGGCCTTTATCTTGGTGCAGCTGGCTAGTGGTACAGGGTCCATGACCATGCACAGATCTAGGATTTTGAAAGTGTGTGTGTGGGGGGGAGGGGTGCAGATGACATCCATCACCGCAAAGAACATGATGCACATTTTTCTTTTGGTAAAAAGAAACTAGAAGCCTTGCTCATATTCTCAGGGCCTAGGGCTGGATTATACAGTTTAAAACCAATGCCAAAATAAGTCTAACTTTATGGCAATGTGCATTTTCTTTGCTGTGTCCCATACTATGTATAAAAAAACCCCACAACAAGCTAGGCAAAAAGTCACGCAAAGGTGTTGTTTCCGTGGTCCTGCTGTCCCTGGAATTAAAGGTACGGCTCCTGTTCAGCCTCTTGTCCCCTGTCACCCCCAGGGCCTTTTCTGCAGAGCTGCTGCCCAGCCAGCCCCCCCCGGCCTGCGCCTGTGCAAGGGATGGTGCAATCTGCATCCTTGGGGGTTTTGAAGACCCAGCTCAACAAAGCCTTGTCTGGGATGATGTAGTTGGCTCTGAGTTGGGAGAGATACTTCACCACGCTGGTCCGAAGCCAGGCAGAAGACCGGGCAGGTCTATCTACTTCGGATCGTCTATAAGGTGCAAGTCTATCGCGCCTTCCACTTGACTTCAGACTAACACAGCTGGCTACGTCTCCCCACCTTAGAGACTAACTGGCTCAGAGAGGCATAAACTTTGTAGGCAATGGCCTACTTTGTCAGAAACTGGGGAAAAAGGAAATCATCCATGCCCTGGGTTCTGTGACATAGGGGCTCAGCAGAGACTTTGGATTCATCCAAGGTGCATTCACCAATGTCATCTCGCCATCACCTGCTTGCCGTACCCTTTTGCTGTCCATAAGGGATGCTCCATGTGCAAGAAAGAAGAAACGCTGTTCTGATATCACCCGCAGAAAGCCCATGGCAGAAGACTTCAGCCCCCCGGCCACCCCATCACTGACCTCAGGATTGTTGTTCCAGGGCAGCAAAACTTTTAAAACTAGTTTGAACAGGGAATTGGAGAAGGACTCATCCCCAAACCGGATAGTGTTAAACACGGTTTAAACAGGGAGTAGGGGGTCTTATCCCATAACCTGGATTAGGTTTTGTGACTCCTCTGAT
>NW_017728994.1:46739923-46741164 GCF_001723915.1 Gavialis gangeticus | reverse complement strand
TGACATAGGGGCTCAGCAGAGACTTTGGATTCATCCAAGGTGCATTCACCAATGTCATCTCGCCATCACCTGCTTGCCGTACCCTTTTGCTGTCCATAAGGGATGCTCCATGTGCAAGAAAGAAGAAACGCTGTTCTGATATCACCCGCAGAAAGCCCATGGCAGAAGACTTCAGCCCCCCGGCCACCCCATCACTGACCTCAGGATTGTTGTTCCAGGGCAGCAAAACTTTTAAAACTAGTTTGAACAGTGAATTGGAGAAGGACTCATCCCCAAACCGGATAGTGTTAAACACGGTTTAAACAGGGAGTAGGGGGTCTTATCCCATAACCTGGATTAGGTTTTGTGACTCTCTGATCCTGCGGGCTCTTTTATGCACTCGATCTCCCCTGTGTGCCCACCTGCTGTCACCTGGTCCCTTGCTCCTCTTGATACGCTGCTCTGCGCTGCCCTTTCACAGCATCTGAGGAGGTGAACTCGAAGCCTGTGCTCTCTATATCTTGTTCAGTTAGTCTATAAAGGAGCATATTTACCCCGCTTTCTGACTGGCTTCAGACTAACATGGCTAAGTACCTCTCTCTGGATTTTATCCTGTTCCCTGGGCTACCTTGTATAACCTGCATGTGGGGCGAGCTGCTGTGCTTAGGCCTCTGGATCTCTTCAACCCACCTTCACCTCCCTCAGCAGTGCCCCTTCCCCTACCCCTTGCAGTTAAATGTCTCTATTTTATTTTGCATCTGCTGGGCAGCCCTGAGCTGGGTGCCAGAGAGGGGCTGGCATCATGCACTCCCTTGTGCTTGGTGTTTCCATCGGTGAGCAGTCGGCAGCAGAGCATAGCAAGGGCGAGGGGCAGTCGCACCCCCCTTTGATTCCTGCTAAACCCAAAGAGTAAATCCAACTTTCTGGAAGGTCGCAGCAGCATTTCTATTCAGTGGATGCATCTACATGTGCACATCTACTGTGCAGTAACTGAAATTACTGCACAGTATGGGCATGCATCTACACGTGCACACCTGTACTGAGCAGTAAATATGGCGACTTACGCCGGCTGAGTGTAAATTTGATACTTGCATCACGCCAGTATCAAATTTATACCGGACTAGTTACTGCGCCATAATGCCCATGTAGACACGTGGCTGTGCAGTAAATATGGCGACTTACGCTGGCTTAAGCATACATTTGATATCTGCATTATGCGAGTATCAAATTTACGCCCGATTAGTTACTGTGCAGTAACACAC
>NW_017728994.1:46732621-46739689 GCF_001723915.1 Gavialis gangeticus | reverse complement strand
CTCCTCTGGCTTCAACTTGGGACTAAAGTTAGGAAAGCAGGAGAAGGAGAAGGAAAGGAAACAGTAAGAATGCACTTTTGTAGAAAACAATGATTAAATCGAGGCTTCCTGACCAGTGATTTAAATTGTGATTTAATTCTATTTAAATCGGTTCCACCCTGTCTCCATTCCTTTGCAAACCCAATCCATAAATGCACGGCCTAGGCCTCTTTAATGAGGGCTCCCTCACCACCTGCCCTGGCCATGCTGGGGCTTGTGCATGGCCCGTATTTCATAACGTATACCCAGGCCTGCCTTATATTATTTAACCCGGCAGAGCATCTGGGGCTGTACGAGATGCTGCCAGATGCTCCCCGAGGGAGATCTGAATGGCCTGCCTTTGACCCAGTAGGGGAGGGAGGTTGTCCCGTGTGTCAGGGGCTAGGTCATTCTCCTCCAGCTTTGCAATAAAGTCGAGGGTTTGGTCTCCGACCTTGACATCAGGCTGTTCTCATTATCTCCGTGCAGGTAATATGCAGGCCGACAAATGTACCGTCTCCTCCAGGATTTGGAGCTGGGGGGTTACAGTGGAAAGGCCCAGCGTAGCGTAGCACTTGTACCAGGTCTGCCTGCCCCTAGCCTGAGACTCACTCCGTATTAGCACCACACAGCCAAGGGCGATGGCATGGGGCTGTATTTTAGGCTGGCAGCAGACTCAGGCAGGCAGCACTGCGTCAGCTGAACTTGGACTAGGCTTTTGAGTATTTCCTAACAGCCATAATGGTGAGAAAACTGTGTATGTGTGTGTGCATGAGCCTACATGTGCATGTATGTGCACACATGCACAGATGTGTTGTCATCCCCTGACTCCAGATGCTGTGTCATGGTCTCGGCCACAGTTCAGAAGGATCCTGGCCTGGTGCATTGGCCCAGCCGGCCCTAAGACACCAAATCCTGGCTGGGATCCTTCAGTGGAAACCTTGGCCTAGATTTGTAGGGTTTTGCATCTGGCATTTTCAATGTCCTGATCAATACAGTGCAAAGATTGCTGCATGAGTATCTGTGGCACTCACTGCTGCAGGACGTTGCATGGATGGGATTAGACACGTGGATGGAGGGCAGGTTCATCAGGGGCTGTGAAACACACATGCCAGGGAGGCAGCTGCAGGCTCAGGACAGCCCTAATCACACAGCCGTGTCATGTCTACACCCTTCCTCTAAAGCACCTCCAACTTGCCCCAGCCAGAGACAGGAACTGGGGCTGAGTGGATCCTTGGTCTGACCCAGCCTAGCCATTCAGATGTCGTTTTGGCTCTCTGACATTGGACCTGAGAGCTTTCTCGTCCTTCCCTGTGAGGCCGCACAGCAGACAAAGCGCTTGAGCTAAGTGACTTTCCCAAAGTCACACAGGAAGCCAGTGGCAGAGAAGGATCCACTGTGAGACCTTCCAACCTCCAGACTCTTGTTTTCTCCTTCTCTTCCCATCACGGCATCATTGGGCTCATCATATCCCTGGGGCCCCAGAGCCAGGGAGGGCTGAGGACTGCCTGCACCCTCTATTTATTTTGGTGACAGCCGTGTGCAGGGCAAAGGGGCTGCATTTGAGAGGGGGCTGCCACCCATCCCCTGAATGATTTGCCTCTTGATTGCATGTCCTCTGCATTCTTGCAGGGCAGCTCACATGCTGCACGTACAGCCCCTGACGCAGGGATATATCACCCGCAGAGGCACGGGGTTGTCGGCATACATAACATGCTGGGCTCGGGATTTATAGTGCAACGTGCGGTGCAAATCATAGGATGGAAAGAGCCCTGCATGGGAGCTTTGCATCTGGCCTGTGTGGCTGGTCAAGGTTTGCTGGAATCACTCCTTTGGAGGCAGGGTCAAAGCCCCCCGCTCCTGCCTGCTCCTTGGCTTGCATCGCCTCTTCTCCTCTGCTTCGCTCCTACCCCCTGAGGCTGAGTCCAGGTCCCAGCACTGCGGCTTGGCAGGAGGAATCCTCGGATCGGTTATGAGCTGTGTCCACATGGGAAAGACTTGATGGTTTTCCTGGGAAAGCCTCCTCCATCCCATGTCGCCTGTGTTTCATGCACGGAGCTCCATGCAGCAATGAGTTTTGCATTGGTATTAGCAGATGGAGGGCAGTGATTCTTCCCCTCTATTCAGCACTGGGGAGGCCACATCTGGAGTCCTGTGTCCAGCTGTGGGCCCCCGCGGCAGAAAGGATGTGGACAACTTGGAGAGAGTCCAGTGGAGGGCAACGAAAATGGTTGTGGGGCTGGGGGACAGGACTGGTGAGGAGAGGCTGAGGGACCAGGGCTGATTGAGTCTGCAGAAGAGAAGACCAAGGGGGATTGAAGAGCAGCCTTCACCTCCCTGCCGGGGGGCTGCAAAGAGGATGGAGCTGGGCTGTCCTCAGTGGGGGCAGATGGCAGGACAAGGAGCAATGGGCTCAGGCTGCAGCAAGGGAAGTTGAGGTTGGATATTAGGAAAAACTCTCTCACTAGGAAAGTGGTGAAGTCCTGGAAACAGGTTACCCAGGGAGGTGGTGGGGTCTCCATCCTTGGAGGTTTTGAAGCCCCAGGTAGACAAAGCCTTGTCTGGGATGATGTAGTTGGGGCTGGTCCTGCTTTGGACTAGATGTGACCTCCTGAAGTCCCTTCCCACCCGCATTTTCTATGATTAAACTCTCTCCATATCCCCTAGCTGGAAACATTCAATGTCTCCAGGAGCCACGGATCACAAAACGCTCTTTTGGTGCCTGCTGTTCTCATGGACTCAGCCACGTTCGTGGCCTCTGACGCTGCTCGGAGATGGGGCCGAGCTTATCCTGAGGCTCCCGCAGCACTTGGGCAGCGGCTGGGGAAGCGTGTCCAGCTCTACTGTTGAGTCCCCCAGGTGGGGAGAGGGTTTAAACCTGCCTGGACTGGGCCCCTGGTGTCAGTTCAGCTCTAGGCATTGAATCTGGATCCAGAAGCAGGCGCAGAGCCGTGGCCGCGAGGCATTTTGTGGGCCCTCCAGTCCCAGAGCCCACCCTGAAGCCAACCGGCTCCATCGCGTGGTGGACCCGTCTCCCCGCTCTCTGCTTTGCAGCCACATCCAGACGGCTCCTGAACCGCACCCAACCCTTAGCGTTAAGTAAAGCTCCCATCGTGATGGGTTGGGACTTGTAGCTGCAACTCAGCGGGGGCGAGTTAAAGCCGGTCTCCAGCCAGGGAAAGAATGAAGCTTCGGAAAGCCCTGACGAGGCAAAGCTCTTAAAATAACAATTGAATGCAACTTAATTCATTTGCACTTAATACCCTCACAGCGCCGTTAGCAAAACGAGGCTATTATTATTGCAGATAGTGGGAGGGGGGGAACGGCGCAGCCCTCCATCCGGATGAGGGAAGCCATAGCCATTGGTGGGAAAGATGAGGAGGTTTCCACGCGGGGGAAATGCCCCCCAGGTCCATGGCATCTCCCTGCACCCCAAACCCATGGGATGGCAAAACGGGGCTGCAGATCTCTCTAGCAAAATCCTGGCAGTTTCCTAGTTCCAGCTGAAGTAAAGTGAGGACAGACAAATCCATTATACCTAATTAAAAGGGGAGCTATACCATGCACCGGGTAGCTGAGGCAGTGTCTCTTTGCATCCTCTCTGCTCAATGGGAAGTGGAAGCTCAAAGGGGGAAATGCATGCTCAGATGCAACAACGGCTGAGCATCCCCGGACCGCAGACACATGAAACAGTTATCCCAGATCAGCAGGTGTGCAGCAAATCCTCCCCCACCTTTAACTCGGGATCGTTTCTTTGTCTGTCCAGGCTTTTAGGCATAGCTGCCTGGTGGATCTTCTGCCTGTCTTTGATATTTTATTCGTCTACCAGGTGCAAATCTCCCCTGCTTTCTGCCTGACTTCAAACTCACCCAGCCGGACACCTCTCCAAGCTTTCAGACTGCCCCCCACCCCACGGTACTTCTGCTTCTCACGGGTATTTAAAAATAGAAATACCAGCTTCATTTTGCCGCAGACCAGTGTGGTGGACGGGGGTCTCAGCGTCATACCCGTGCTGTGTCTGGGGGAACAAACCCATTTGGGGAAACAAGGAAGGAAGCGGTGAATTAGGAAAGCACCCCTGCATGGGATTAGCCCCACTGCTCCTCGAGGCAGGCAGGTGCCCTTCAATGCACGGGGGGCTCGTGGTTTTGCAGGCGTTGCCCATTTTTCCAGTCCTGTAGGAGCTTGTGCAATTGCTGAGGTCTTATTAGGAGCAGCTTCCTTCAGCTCAGCCTGCTTTGCAGGGGGACAGATCCCTCCTCACGTCCCTTCCCCATGTAGCTCAAGCCAACAGACTCCTTCCCAACCCTGACATCCAGAATAAAACCTCAGTTCTTGCCCAGGGACCAGTAACAAAATGGCAACCCAGCTACTAAACTACATTTCCCAGAAGGCTGCAGGCCAAGTTCAAAGTGCAAATGGACCCAGGAAGGTATAAAAGGCTTCTGCAGCTGTGCGCTCTTGCTTTATAGCCCGTTTGGGCTGTTGGGAGCTTGCAAGGGGTAGAGCGGGTGCTCAGGCAGGCTTTTCTGTGCTACCGCACGTTCAGATGCATGCCCTCTAGTAGCAGAGAAATGGCTATGATATACCTGAGCCCTTTCTGGGCTGGAAAGCAGCTCAGCAGATTTAAGCAAGCATTTATGAAAGCATTTCCTGCAGAAAAAAAGCAGCCCCAAAAGGGGGTTCTCTATGAGATCCGGGCTAGGGACAGAAGTTAGACGTAAACCAGCATCTCCTGTTCCCCGCAAAGGTGCACAGATAGGCATGGGAGGTTAAGGGCCCAAAGCCCTGCTAATCGGGGTGGCCTGTGTGAGAAGCTGCAGGCCTGGGTTTTTACAGACCTATCTTGGGCCTTCATCCAAGTCCCAGTCTCTTTGCCCCCATACCCAGATCAGGTGCTAGGAAAGTCCAGAGATTTTTCAACCAGGGGGTTGCAGGGCATGCCTGACGATCCTTTTGAGGGTGCCGCACAATATTAGCACGTTTTGGGGTGCACACTCCTATGCACAATTTGCATGATAAGCCAGAGATGTCAGAGAGGTGTCCAGAGTGTGCAACCCATTCGAGCCGGTTGTGGTCTGTCTGAGTTCTTTGCACCAGAAAATGGCTCTAGTATTTTTGTGCAGTTGAAAAAGAATGAATGCCTAGAGTTGGCATGTTTTGCAGGGGGGCTGGAGTCTAATGAAGGGGTACAGTGTCTAATGAGGGAGTCTGGAGTCTAGAAAGGTTGAGAACCACTGAGTGGATGTAGGATTTTGAAAAGGGGGGTGAAGAGGGCACGATGCATATTATACAACGCAGATTTAAAAAAAACAAAACCAACCTAGAAGCTTTACTAATATGCAAGGGCCTACAGCTATATTATCTGGTTTAAGACAAGAGCAGAAACAAATATAACCATATTGCAGTGTACATCCATTTGCTATATCATATGTATAAAAAATGACAACAAATGAGGCAAAAAATAATCAAAAGATGTTTCATTAGTCCTGAAGGCATTTGAATGAAATGCCCGTCTCTTTTTTTTAGATTCATAAACCAAAATGTAGCCTTCTTGAGCAGCGTGACAGTGCATCCATCCAAGGCTTCACGGAATGTGATTTCCACAGCTGAATTAAGGTTTTAACTAGAGTTAGAAACAGTCTGCAGGGCTGTGAAACAGGACGAGGAGCTACATGACGAGGAGCAGCTCAGAGGTGGCAGAATTGCAGAAGAAAGGCTGGCTTGATTAGGGAGCATCAAGGCTAGTAAAAAGGAGAGAGGGTCATAACACCTGTCGAGTGAAGAGTTTAGGAGGAATCGTATAGATGATAATGAGCCGTGAAGTCAAGTGACTCCGTCACTGCTGCCTGAATAGAAATGCTGCTGCCGCTGCTGGCACCGGGCTTTACATTTTGGGTAGAGATGGAATCAAATTGGGGTGCCACTGCACCCTCCCCCCTCGATCTGCCCGGGTCTAATCTTGCTCTCACATGTGCCCAAACCACTCCACATGACATCTTCCAGATACAACCAACACCTTCTTGGCACCCCTCATCCTTGTAGCCATGAAATCTGTAGAAACCCTAAAAGCAACTTGGTAGGAATCACAAGAGCTTCCTAAACCGGATGTCGTACCTTCACCGTGTGCATGTAAAGCAGTCTCATAAACGGGGAACGTAAAATCATAAAAGCCTTTAGCTACAGCTAAATAATTAAAACTATAAAGTATTTTAGCTGAATAAAGGAAATAGTCTGATCCAGATGTTCCAGCCGGGAGCAGTTCATGTTTCCATTCCCCCTAGGCCGGGCTCCTTGGTCAGACGATATCCATCATGTACTAGGGAGCCCCTTGTTGGGGAGAAGTGCATTATGGGAGGCTGCAGTGCATTGTGGGAGATGTAGGGCAAGAGCTGGGCAATGCGTTTTGACTCCGCACATGCACAGAGCCTGGCACAGTCTCAATCATGCCTCTTAGAGAAAGGTTTTATTTTAGAGAAACACAGACACGCTAGAGAGGACTGGTGATTTAGATGCTTCTCTTCATATCACTGGCTTCACCCAGATCGGCCTTTTTCACCCTAAATTACTCAGGCCCCTGCTTCATGTTACACGTATTGCACAATTAACGGGTGAGCCACATCTGCTAAGCAATTAATACACAATTAACTGGTTAATGGCGCCATCAAGTTAGACCAACCACACGTGCAAAGGGATGATTTTACACCATAACGATGACTCCAGCTAGAAAAAGAGCCAGCCAGCTACAAAGTTAGTGCTTGGGGATGTGTAACAACTCTATGCCTGGTTTCTTTCTAGCTTGGATTTGAACGTGTGGCCGGGCCCTCGGTGTCTCTCCCTGGGAGATTATCGACGGAAAAGATCCAGCTAGTTTCCTTTGTATTTCAGCCCAAAAACAGATCAGGGCATAGGAAGCCGGGAGTTATTCGCTCTCTGGCTCCCTGCTTACAAAATGCATCATCTTGCTGAATATTCCCAAAGTCGGGCAAGTGCCCAAATCTCTCACCTTTGCACTTGTTATCAGAGCTGCTCGCACATGGATGTCCATGC
>NW_017728994.1:46721513-46727621 GCF_001723915.1 Gavialis gangeticus | reverse complement strand
TCTAGCTTGGATTTGAACGTGTGGCCGGGCCCTCGGTGTCTCTCCCTGGGAGATTATCGACGGAAAAGATCCAGCTAGTTTCCTTTGTATTTCAGCCCAAAAACAGATCAGGGCATAGGAAGCCGGGAGTTATTCGCTCTCTGGCTCCCTGCTTACAAAATGCATCATCTTGCTGAATATTCCCAAAGTCGGGCAAGTGCCCAAATCTCTCACCTTTGCACTTGTTATCAGAGCTGCTCGCACATGGATGTCCATGCAGTGTGCTCCAGACCCACCCTGCAACACCCACAGCTGGGTAATTTTAGCATGAATAACACGGGAAGTGCCAAAGTGATGGGGGTTGTTGGTTGAAGCTGTGTTGGGCTAAGGATATAGGCAGACAAAACTCTTTGGGGAGAGGTGATATCTCTTACTAGACCAACTAAATAGTTGCAAAAAAAATTGTTCTTCGCAAGCTTGCGGGTGCACACACCCTTCATCAGGCAAAGGAGAAAATGAAGCTGTTACGATTTCTCCAAGGTGGAAAAGAAGCCAATTTGTAAAAAAGAGCTACTCCGTGAAACTGCAAATGCAGAAAAGTTTGAGAAACAATAGCTGGTGACAAGCAGGCTGGTTACCTGGGGTTATCACATGGCGGGCAGGGTGTAGAGTGCCATAAATCCAGTGTTAATATTTAGTCCAGGCTTGGAAAGTATATGTTGCTGTTGAGTTTGGCTTCTTTCTTCTTCATGTTGTGAAGTTTGCATTTCAAACGGCAAAATATGACATCTTCCATGTTTCAGGGTTGCTGACTATAGCTGTGTGGCACAAAGGATCGGTTACCTCTCTGCCACTGCCTTCCTGTATGACCGTAGGCAAGTCACTTTGCTTCATCTCTCTGAAACTTTTGTGCCCATCAGCTCCATTTTATGGGGAACAGGGAGGAGGAATCACAACCTCCCTGTGTCATGAGACCAGAGCAGATCTGTGCCGCAGCAAATGCAGGTAGCAGCTGACCCTCAACCCCCTGCCCTAAAAAACCTCTCCCAGATAGGAAACCCAGGAGTTTGTGATTAGGAGAGACCACGGGTCTCCTGATCCAGTCTGTGCTCTTCCTAACCACCCCCAGGCAGTATGGGGGCCCTCCAGGGAGGGACACCCCATAGCACCCCCCAGGTAGCATGTCTTGCTGTCCTGCCTCGCTGACAGTGGGGCAGGTTTGATCTCCATCATCTTTGCTGCACCCCACTGCCTCGTGTCCTGTCCTCTGGGGTGAGTAGGGAGGTACCATCCCCTGCCTAATGCCTCGGCCGGCGCATCCCAGCATCCCCATGGCAGCCTCCAAAGGACTTGATGCCCTGATGATGGGAACACGGTGTCCCTCCATCACTCGGTGTGCGTCATTACTGCCCTCCATGCATACAGAAACATGGCTTCGGTGCTCCCTACCTACAGGCTCTGCCCTTATTGCTCAACCTGTAGAGATTTGTGAGTCCCGGCAGGTCTCTGGTCTGGGGGTCAGACAAGAGGGCTGCAGTCACGTGCACTCCTGGAAAAGCTTTTAAAAGAATCTGCTTTGCTTTCTAAGCTTATAATGTGTTTTTTTAAGTGGCCCTAACTCTTTCGGCTCCAAAATCAGTCCCCTGAAGACCCCAGCAACACAGAGCCACTCGATGAGAGCTATTTCCAAGTCTCAGGGCAGCGGGTTGGAAAGTCCAGAAAACAAAATGGCCCTTAGATTATTTTACAGGTAAATGTTTGTTTTCTTGGGTTTTTTTATTCCCTTTATTTCCTCAGAAACAACTGAACTTTTTCTCCTCAAACGTCCCCCTGCCCAAATTCTCTTGGGTTGATAGATCCAACCTGGCTCATTTTGACGTCTAAGGGCGTTTGTACACAACACGGCGTTTAATTTTACTGTGCCTTAAAATTTTTAACTTGGGGTAATTTGGTGCACCACATTTGTGAGGTGAGGGTGCTGCAAAATGAGCCCGTTCTAGAGAAGTTGGGGTGGCAGGGACCTCCAGAAGGCACATCTAGTCCAACCCCCTGGATAGAAAGGGTTAGACCAGAGGGGGTTTTATCACCCAGGGGTTGGTGCAGCACCTACTACATTGGAACAGAAAAGTGAAGGAAGAAAGGGAAAGAGAAGCACCATAATTAGACACAATTCTCACAACATAATTGGACTAGATGACCTCTGGTGGTCCCTATGTCTCTATGATTAACAGCATCTGTTGGATGAGATGAGGGAAGAACAGGAAAGCAATAGTGGAATATAAAATGCATCAAAATGTGTGAGAACTCAAAGGCCGTCAACTCTTTCCTGGTCACCGTCTGTCTGTTGCTACTTCATTCGCTCACCTAAAGATACCCTGGACTTTAGCAAAGCTTTTGATATGGTCCCCGACAGCTTTCTTGCAAGCAAGCTGAGGAAGTCTGTGTTGGATGACTGGACTGTACAGTGGATGGAAAGCTGGCTCGATTGTCAGGCTCAACGAGTAATCAATGGCTCAATGACTAGTTGGCAGCTGGTATCAAGTGCAGTGTCCCAGGGGTCAGTCCTGGGGCCAGTTTTGTTCAATGTCTTCATCAAGGACCTGGAAGATGGGATGCAGTGCACCCTCAGCAAGTCTGCAGGTGACACCAAGCTGGGGGAGTAGTAGATACGCTGGAGGGCAGGGCTAGGATTCAGAGTGACCTGGACACACTGGAGGACTGGGCCAAAACAAATCCCATGAGGTTCAATAAGGACAAGTGCAAAGTCCTGCACTGAGGAGGGGGCGATCCCCTGCACTGGTGCAGGCTGGGGGTGATGGGCTGGGCAGCAGTGCTGCAGAAAAGGACCTGGGGGGACAGGGGACAAGAAGCTGAACAGGAGCCAGCAGTGTGCCCTTGTGCCAAGAAGGGTAACAACATCCTGGGCTGCATCGGTAGGAGTGGTGCTGGCAGATCGAGGGACGTGATTGATTATTGTCCTCTATTCAGCACTGGGGAGGCCACATCTGGAGTCCTGTGTCCAGCTGTGGCCCCCCCGCTACAGAAAGGATGTGGACACGTTGATGAGAGTCCAGTGGAGGGCAATGAAAATGGTTCATGGACTGTGAGACATGTCTTAGGAGAGGCTGATGCACCTGGGCTGATTGAGTCTGCAGAAGAGAAGACTGAGGGGGATTGAATAGCAGCCTTCACCTCCCTGCTGGGGCTGCAAAGAGGATGGAGCTGGGCTGGTCTCAGTGGGGGCTGATACAGGACAAGGAGCAGTGGGCTCCAGTTGCAGCAAGGGAGGCTGAAGCTGGATATTAAGGAAAAACTTTCTCACGAGGAGGATGGTGAAGCACTAGAACAAGTTACCCAGGAAGGTGATGGAGTCTCATCCCTGGAGGTGTTGAAGACCCGGCTACACAAAGCCGTGGCTGGGATGATGTAGTTGGGGCTGGTCCTGCTTTAGCAGGTGTTTGTTTGGACTAGTTGTGACCTTCTGAGGTCCCTTCAACCCTCCTTGTCTATGATTTCATCCTAGCTGCTTTTTTTCTTATTATAGTGCTATGCTAGCGTGAGAGCAAGGGTCCAGGTATATAAAGGGTGGGGAGACTTACACACTTTTCTCACCGAACAACCACTCCCTGTCTGCCCTCACAATCCTCATGCTCAAGGGAGACCTACCTAACACCTTTGAAAGACAAACACGGCTACAAAAATTCATAAGCTGGCTGCACGCTACGGACCAAGGACTAAACATGATATTAGGTTTATAGCGCATTGTATTTCACCCAACATCTGAAATCTTTCCGCACAAGCTAGGTGAGGATGACGCTCCTCCCTTTTGGTGGGCTTTGATCTCCCAGTTATCAGTGCATTTCTTCTGCTAATGGCGAGTCTGCTCCCCCGAGACTTTCTCTCAGCCCCTCTCCTCTCTCTTTCACTATGCTGTGCCTGGCTGCCCGTGATCAGGGACCCAACCAGGAATGTCTTGCATTCAAAAGCTTGTCTAACTATATCCCAGTGACATAGTTGGTCTAATAAAAGATCTCCCCTTAAGAAATCCTTGCCACTCTCATATATTGTGATGCCAAAGTGCCGACAGCTGCACCCGGGGGGGTCGTAGATGCAAAGACGCTCAGCAGGCGCATTCATCTGCAAAACCCAGGCGTCACTGGGCTCACCGCGCCCGGTGCTGTACAAACCCGCTTTGGTTCTGCTTCGTGCATTGTGCAGCTGGGCGGCCAGTGAAGCACTTTCTGACAGGGATTTTCAAACAAATGGGAGACCCTGGGGACCTTCCAGGGTTTTCAGGGTTTTGGGGACAGGAAGACTTTAAATGCATAGATGAATTAATTTTGACTGTGGTGTGCCAATGCTCCTGCTATGGCGGCCGACGTGGTGTCTACCTGGGATCTCTTCAGCCTACCTTAACAACTTCTGCAGAAGCAGGACATTGGTGGCCGCGGTCCCCCAGCTTTCCCTGCGGCAGGGCCGGGGGAGATGTCTGGTGCTGTGTCGGGGAGGACTATATAGTTTTACTAAGAGGTTGGATGCATCTGGGCTGGCTTGCACAGGGCAGCTCCTGCCTCCAGGAGGAGGTTGGACTGGATGTGACCTCTGGAGGTCCTTGCCAGCCCCCCAGCTGATAAGCCCAATTCCCGGTGCTTTCCCAGTCAAATGCATTTGCCACTTCCTGGACCCAAAGAGCCCCAAGACCCAACCAATGAATCCCCTGTGTTGTGCCACGGAGGCAGGAGCTGAAGAAGAAGGCGGATGGACCATGCCCAGAAGGACTGATGCTGCCTCTCGACACGGGTGCCAACCCCTGGAGAGGCTGGGGAGACAAGCCAGACTCAGTGCAGCAGAGTCGCCGGCTCCTGTCACAACACAGAGCGTGTCACACAAAGCCCCAGCCGCCACAGTCCTGTAATCAGGTGAGACGGAGGCAAAGTTCCCAGCGCTCATGGCAGCAGGGCATTTCACGGCCTGTCTCTTAAGTAGGCAAACCAGAAGGCAAAAGAAAAGACCCCAAATTCTTGCTTTTTGAAAGAAAAAAAAAATCCTCCTGGTTGCTACCCCTGTCCTGAATTTAGCGGGGGAGAGGGTTCAGCCTTTTTGGGGCTAGGTTTTCTGTCTCCTTCACCCCAATTCACGCCAGAGATGGGTCGTGCTAGACACAGGAGTCTCACCTGGGAAATGGCCACTTTGCAAATGCCAGGACAGACAAAAGCTCCTCGGTTGCAAGGTCATAGGATCAAAGAACATGAGGGTGGGAAGGGACCTCATGAAGTCACATCTAGTCCAAACCCCCTGCTCCAAGCAGGACCAGCCCCGACTACCTCATCCCAGACAAGGCTTTGTCTACCTGGGTCTTCAAAACCTCCACGGATGAAGACTGCACCGCCGCTCTGGGTAACCCGTTCCAGTTTCACCACCCTCCCCACGAGACAGTTTTTCCTAATATCCAACCTCAACTTCCCTTGCTGCAACTCGAGCCCGTTGTCCTGGCATGACTCAAAACAGGAGCACACGGACAGGGTTAAATCAAAGATGGGTTGTTGCTTCCTTCACCGCAGCTTCCAGGTCTCTCGTGGCCAGATCCCAGTTCAAGGCTGATGAGGCCTGTGGGCTCCTGGAGTAGGCACGGCAGACTGGGAGGGATGCCCCGAGTCCAGGTTATCCCAGGCAGGTGTGTTCATCCGCCGATCCAGCTCAGAGCCATCTCAGCCCCGGGTCCCTGCTACCTCCTCTGCTCCAGCCCTGGCTGTTTTGAGCATTGGGACCGTATTCCTATGCCCAGCCTTCATGGTTGCCTACTTGTTCCTGGGTTTCTGACCACTTGCTCCAGCCATCTCAGAGGCCGTGTGCCATGCTTCTCAGTGGGCAACTTTGGGAAACTTCACACTGGGTCCGCACTAGCCTTTTGCTTTTGGCCCCGTGCTTCTGTCTCTGCTTGCTAGCGGGGTTATGAGACCTGGGCATTAAGCAATACCGAGCCATGGATGGCTTTTTGTCGTGTGCTGTAATTAGGCCTTTCCCAGGAATGATACCAAGCCCAGAGGTACGAATCCTGACTCGCACAGCTCCATGTGTCGTAAGAAAGCGTTGCAAAAACCATGACTTGATGTTAAAAAGTAGAATTAG
>NW_017728994.1:46713972-46716513 GCF_001723915.1 Gavialis gangeticus | reverse complement strand
GGGTCCGCACTAGCCTCTTGCTTTTGGCCCCGTGCTTCTGTCTCTGCTTGCTAGCGGGGTTATGAGACCTGGGCATTAAGCAATACCGAGCCATGGATGGCTTTTTGTCGTGTGCTGTAATTAGGCCTTTCCCAGGAATGATACCAAGCCCAGAGGTACGAATCCTGACTCGCACAGCTCCATGTGTCGTAAGAAAGCGTTGCAAAAACCATGACTTGATGTTAAAAAGTAGAATTAGGTCCCGTCGGATATAGTGGGCTATCCTGCTATAGCGGCCTAGAGCTGTCCTGCTGCTTTCCTGGCACGTCTTTTTATCCCAGTCCTCTGGGGTTTTTTCACTTTCTCTGGTTTTTCCAAGAAATGCCCAGAAAGTAGAACGAGCCTTTGGGTGCATCCTGACTTGGCAGTGTTTTGTCAGAAATGCAAGTGTGTTTAAGGCCTTTTTTTTTCTTTTGCAATGAACTGTTTTATATCCACCCACCTGGCTCTGCAGTGTGGAGTCCTGCTCAAATTGTTTCACGAGAAAATGCGTGAATGCCTACGTCAGCGATCCTCAACCGGGGAGCGGACCCAGGAGATCTGGAAGGATGCAGTTGGGGCTGGTCCAGCTTTGAGCAAGGGGCTGGACTAGATGTGACCTCTTGAGGTCCCTTCCAGACCTCCTTGTCTGTAGTTCAATGATCTTTTTAAGGGTGCAACAGGGTGCTTCAAAATACTGTCCCTGTGATGCACCTACCCACGATTCACAAGGTGAACTTGGAGATTTCAGATTCTGTGAAATGTGAAACATCATAACCAGAAAGAAATACGACCACATCCTGCTTGCCAACAAGCAACTTCGAGCTAAACGGACTATTCCAGCTTTTCTCTGATTAAAATCAGCTGTGTCAAACAGGAGACCTTTAACTCTCCTATGAAATATGAACTGTCATTTCTACCTGGGAGAATTTTTACAATTGTTTCTCCTATGCCTGAGGAAGGGTGTTTGTGCCTGAAAGCTTGCAATGAGAGAATTGTTTTTTGCAGAAATTGACTTGGTCAAATAAAAGATATCGCCTCTACCACGAGTCCTGGTTCGAGATTTCAAACAGAGATACACAGCGTCAAACACGTTCGGGCCTGTTATGGTCCTTTGTAACCAAAGAATTTCCCCGGTATTTTTCTGTAGTCTAAAACACGAGTGGAAGTGAAGAGGTGGCATTTTCCTGGAGGGTTAATGGGCTGGAAGTGTAACGGGCAAGTCGGGAGTCCAACCTCTGGTCTCGGCCAAGACCCCTGTTGAGACTCTTTGCTGCAGTGGCCAACTGCTGCCAGCAGAGGTCGCCCTTGCACAAGGTTTCAATAGCTGAGCAAGCCCTTGGGGGTGTAGGGCCTCCCCCCCTCCCCCCCCCGGGCTCAGTGGTTGGCTTGTGGTCAGGCCAGGACAGCGTGAGTTTGGGCCGCAGGTCAGAGCAAAACTCTCATCTCTGGAGCCGCCACTTTCTGAATCCCTCGGCATTCAGGTTGAGTTATGCTTGTATCCGAGGACTAAGAGATGGTTTGAGTGGGCCCCCTACGGAGGTCATGGCCGCCTGAGAGCAGGACCGTGGAGTTAGCTAATGATGCAAAGCAGATGCTCTTTGCTGGACAGGTGTGCATCCACAGCAGAGGCAGCAGGTGAATGGCACAGGTATGGGAGGAAGAGGAGGATAAGGAAAACACAGAGAAAGAGAGGATAGGGGCAAGACCCAGAGACTGGATGTCTCCTTTACCGGCTGCAGGGGTGGTGAGTGGTTACCACCTGATGGATCGTGCCCGGTCCATGCCGTCTCCACTTCGGGGCACTGCCGTCATATCGAGCGCTCGTTAACAGTGAACGGAGAAGCCGGGGGTGGAGAGGCTGGCAGAAGGCATGGGCGCCTTTGGGGAGACTCGATGTGCGATGGGAAATGGAGTCTCAGTTGAGAAGAAAGCATCTCCATTGTGCGAAGGAAAGCTCCTTGATGCTGAGGAATGCCTGAATCTGCAGAGAGCCTGATACAACTGCCCCAGGGAGTGCAGACAGCCCCGCGCTTCTTAATCCCCCTTCCCATGGCACAGGGCAGCAGAGCCGGCGGCTCCATGTGGGACGTGCCTGGGGACCTTGTACTAGCCCCTCGAGCACCCGCGCTGACACCGCTCCACGGAGGAGAAGCTCCTCCAGGGCCAAAGGCCCATTGCACCCGTGGAAATGTTGTGCACAGGCAGTTCAGAGCCTGGTACCTGCAGGCCTGGCTTTGCCCGCCGAGCTTGGCCCCCTTGCTTGGGTTATTGCAGGGTCGTTGCCTGCTGAGGTTTTTCTGAAGCAAACCAGGAAACGTCCCCCTCAAATCCCTGCTAGTGGACCCACATGGACCTCTACAGGGACAGGCAGATCCACTTCAGCCCCTTCCTTCCCCCACCTTCCTGCTGCAGCGAATGGCGGTAGGTGGTAGAGGTCTGCAGTCCTCTCTGCAAACTTGCCCCCAAGGAGGAGCTGCCCCGCGCGTTTCGCAGCTGGCTGCAGGCAGCAGAGAGGCGGGG
>NW_017728994.1:46699069-46708972 GCF_001723915.1 Gavialis gangeticus | reverse complement strand
GTTCAGAGCCTGGTACCTGCAGGCCTGGCTTTGCCCGCCGAGCTTGGCCCCCTTGCTTGGGTTATTGCAGGGTCGTTGCCTGCTGAGGTTTTTCTGAAGCAAACCAGGAAACGTCCCCCTCAAATCCCTGCTAGTGGACCCACATGGACCTCTACAGGGACAGGCAGATCCACTTCAGCCCCTTCCTTCCCCCACCTTCCTGCTGCAGCGAATGGCGGTAGGTGGTAGAGGTCTGCAGTCCTCTCTGCAAACTTGCCCCCAAGGAGGAGCTGCCCCGCGCGTTTCGCAGCTGGCTGCAGGCAGCAGAGAGGCTGGGAGGGTGTGTGCACTTGTGTGTGCACACAGGTGTGTGTGCTTCGGATTCACGCAGTGACCGAAGTCACAGTTTATAGGTGCCCCCTCACTGAGAAGCCTGTTACACGTTGCACGTAGCACGTGCTAGTGGCACTTACGTCCGAGTGTCAGTGGAGTGGAGCATGGGCCACGTGCCACCCCAGTGTAGTCGAGTCAAGCCTTTTCCAGCAAGGAGGATCTCCAGATGGTGCTTCCCAGCGCGTGTTGAGCTACCGCTGGACTGCTCCCCAGAGGTAACTCCATCAGGAGACGGCGGCGTGGTGGGATCCTGGTAGTACAACCGAATTAGCCAACCCCTACTACAATCTACGTACAACGCTAAGTGTAACGTGTAACGAGGCCCGGAGGAAGCTGGTAATTGGGAGATGGTCCCTCAGTTAAGCAGAAGTTAGTTGGAGAGACCGAGGGCCTGCAGAAGCTTGCCTGCTGCTCCACAAGCAAAGTTTTGGGCTCGTTTATCTCGGTTGTGTGTGCCTGAGTTATTCAACCTGCTGGTCGCTATAATGAAAACCAATTATTTGCCTGTCTGTCCTGCTGCTACATCCCTCTCCCCATTGCTATTCCTGCTTTCCCCTCTATCCGCTTCCTTCCTGTTCCTCAGGCTTTGGCAGCCTAGTCCTTGCCCCGTCCAGGGGTGGATCCAGGACGGAGCAAGGACTTAAAAAGCTTAAAAAGCCACCCAAAGCTTAAAAACAGCTGCCTGCTGGTGGCAGCCACGTTTTTATTCAGGCAGCGCTGGGAAAGTCAATTGGTGCATTATCATCTACCTGAATCCTGCTAAACTCTTGACTCCACAGGTGTTAACGACCCCCTCTCCTTTTTAATGCCTGGGATATTCCACTAATTAAGCTATCTTTTCTCTCTGCCAGGGCTCCTGGTAATGGAGCTCCTATTCCCCATCCCAGCAGCCTGTTTTTAACTCTGGCTGCAATGGTTAATTCAGGTGAACGTTGACTCAGGGGTGGAAATTACTTGCAGTGAAGCCTTGGATGCACTGTCAAGATGCTGAGGAAGGCTAGATTTTGTTTTACGAATCTAAAAAAGAGATGGACACTTAATTTTAATGACGGCAGGGCTAATGAGACAGCATCTTTTGGCAATTTTTTTCCCCGGGTGTGTTGTGTTTTTATGCATGACAGATGATTTAGCAAATGAATGCACACTCCAGTCAAGTGATATTTGTTTTTGCTTCGATCTGAAACCGAATAATTGAATTGAAAATTAGGGTTGGAAGGGCTCACATCTAGTCCCAACTCGTGCTCCAAGCAGGATTGTCCCCAGCTGTCTCATCCCAGCCAAGACTTTGTCTTAAAAACCTGCGATAATAATATAGCTCTAGGTCCCGTGCAGATTAGTACAGCTTCTAGTTTCTTTTTACCTGGAGAAAAGTATCCGTTATGTTGTATGTCGTGATGCACCTTATTCTCTTCATCCACCTTTTCAAGATCCACCCATGGCCCCACAGTGCCTCTCCCTGCTTGCGGTGCCGGTGCCTGGTGCCAGCTACCAGGACCTTCATTAGGCGAGAGTTTGGGGGTTGGGGTCACCGTGCAGGAGTGAAGCCTGCTCCGCACAAATCGGTCCTCCAACACTTCAGCTGCCGAAGGTCCCAAACTCCTACCGTGTGCACGCTGAGCTGTCCCGAAGCATCTCGCATCGCCTGCAACAGGTGGATTTTCACAGCGACAGCAAATGATGCCTTCCAGCCCCCCCCACCCCCACACGCCCCACGCCAGCTGCAATCTGGGGAAGCTCTCGAGCTGGCCGGGGAAACAGCAGGATGCTTTTTTACTACAGACCAAGCTTCGCCTTGTCCTTTGAAATGGCTGAGCCCTTCTCCCACAACTTGCATAGGTGGTGGAGACGCGAAGAGTACCAGCCTGCAGCGCAGAGCCGGCCCCGGCACAGGTCAGGCTCAGCCGGTAACATCTGAAAGTTTTACACGTCCGAAACAAAGGCCTTGTGATGGACGGTAGGAGGCAGATGTGACGATGGACGTTGTTACGAGCTCCGTGTATAATAAATAACGGGGGAAGGAAGTAGGATTTCTTAAGGTGATCCCTTTATTGGGCCAGCGGTATCGTTGGGATAGAGTTAGACAAGCTTTTAAATGCAAGAGTTCATCTCTCTCCTGTTTAAGTCATAGTTTCATAGTTTGGCAGGACGCCTGTTTCCTCTCCCTTCAGCCTCCGCTCTCTGCCGCCGTGTGACATGGGAGACTGGGCAAGAAGGACCTGGGGCCTGACCCAGTAAATGGCAGCAATTATGCTCATTAAGTCATGCCATCATCAAGGAATTAATGGACGGGGCGGGAGGGAGAAGACAAAAAGGGGTTGGGCTGGCTATGTTGGACGCCCCATCTAACCTGTGGGTTCAGACGCAAGAACAGGGCAGAGCTGTGTAAAAACCTCTTGCAGATGGGAGCTGTCACCGAGTCCGGTGTCCAGCTTTGATCCCCATTAGTTTTGCCATAATATTAATGATAATGTGCAGCAATGATGATTCAAGTAGCTTGGAAGGGGACAGTTGGTTTGCTTAGAAATAGCCGGGCCAGCGAGGGAGACGGATGTTGGCCCTCTCGAGGGGAGAGCAAAAACGAACGTGCTGAATTGTAGGTTTGGTGCAGAAAGGGCTGATTTAACACCCCTCTGGCGGCCTTGTTCCCACGCCACTGCTCAATCCCTATAAAAGTTTTGCCCAGCTTTGAGCCGGTTTTCGTCCCCATGAGGCCTGTTTTCTGGACCTGGTTGGTGCATTGATCCCGAGGGGGATTGTAGTGTCCGAAAGGAAGCGAAGCTGTTTCAGCGGAGCCTGGGAAGCAACGGCAGGGAGAGCTCAAGCTGCCCTGAGTGTTTCCAGCTCTGCATTGGCAAACCAGCTGCCTGGTTCATCGCCTGGTTGCTTCACGCTGGCACACCAGCCCCGCCGATCGCCTCCTCCGCCTGAGCTCGGAAATCTCAGGATTTCCAGTAGATGGCACCAGAAACCGGTTTAAAAGACCCTGGTGCCGCTGCGATGCCCTTTCTGGGCTGTGCAAGCCAGGGGATCTGCCCATCCGTCCTGCTGAGTGCAGGGGGCCTGGGAGAGAGATCCCCCCATGATCCCTGGCCCCAGGAGCCGGCAGTGATGGGAGCCTTCGGACAGCTCTGGGCACGGTCGGCTGGCGGGAGAGAAGCGGGTCCGCTGGTGTCCAACATCTGCCACGCATGCAGATGTTGCAGCCAACATCTGCAACCCCCCACCTCACCCCCGTTCTCCCACTGAAACGGGTTCGGGGGTCAGGTACCCCAATGTGGGGGGGTGGTTTGCTCTCTCGTCTTGTGGACTCATTGGGACTGTAAATCAGGTCTCTAGGTACCTGCTCAGCTGCGGACGGGAGCCGTCGGGCACAAATCCATCCGGGCCACGGTGCCCCATGAATCAGGGAGGCGGGAGGAAGGATGTTATTTGTTGAGGTATAAATTAGCCCCTCGGCAGGCCGCAGACAGCTGATGCTGTACGGCCAGGATGCAGAGAGGCGCCGGGCAGCGCTGCCAGGGGGTTTCCCATCCCTGGGCCTCGGGGGGGAAGAAAACAAGGAGAAAATGAAGGTCTCTTGGGTCTTTTCCTTTCCTGCTCACCACAACCCCTGCCCTGCCTAGTAACTGTGCCCTTAGCTGCTTCATTCGGGAGATGACTTGCTGGCTTGAGAGGACGATCTCAAACCCCGACACCAGCTCCCGGGGTCCTTCTCCCGGGGGCCTGGCTTTATTCTCTTTAGACCTTGCCGTTTCTTCCGTCTGGAGCAGAAGAAATTGCCAGTCGGAGATTTCCAGCCGGGGGTAGTACAATTTGTTGGCGCTTTCCAACACGTTGCCTGACTGTTAAACCTTTAAAAAAAACAAAACTATCAAATTTTAATGCTGGCAAATAAAGGAAAGCAAGGATATGATGATCTCCCCTCCCAGCACTGAACTTGATCATTGCATTTAAAACTGCCCCCCTGTGCCAGGCCAGTCGGCACTTTCCATCCATCGCGTCCCGACCTTCTGCTGGGAAACGCGAGCGAGATTTGGGTTTTGGGGCGTACTCCACAGCCGACGGGAGGCAGGCCGTCTGGCGGCAGAGCAGAGGAATTTTTTAAAGGACACGTATGGGTTTTCTATTTTTTTTCATGAGACACTGACTTCTGGCAATCGTAGTTTTATGAGCAATCTGGGAAATGTCTCAGGAAGGATGGGATCTTGGAAAAGGCATGAATCAACCTGCCCTACCTCTCCATCCACTTATCTGCCACAGTTATGTAAAATCCTGGATGTATATATCTCTATCTACCAGTCGAGAGATCCATATTCTATAGATACCTGTATATCTGTCATCTTCCATGGAGCGATATATCTGCGGGTAGCTATATATCCATACGTATATAGCTCCACAGACACGGAGAGCAAGCTGCAGCTTTGTACAGGAATCGAGGCAGCTTTTCCACCCGCTCTCTAAAATCTACCTAATGTGTACAATGAGCTTTCTCTCTCCTCCTTGATCTATTGATCTACCTGTGACCCTGTAATCTATTATTTTTTTGTTTTTTGTATCCAAAGAGATCACATGGGAGAGTATATATTTTAAGGTCTCTTTGTCCTATAGGGAAATAAAGTTGCTGTATCCTTTTTTTCTGTTTCCATTCAGCTTCTACTGTCTATATCTATACACACATATCTATCTATTGATATACATACATACATACATACATACATACATACATACATACATACATATATATATATATAGCTGAATGATATATATGTGTATGTATATGCATGCACATGTATTTTAAAAATGTTTTCGCTCCCCACCAGGTTTATCTGATCACGTATTCTCCCCCTCCCTAAATGCAAGGCCCTACCTTTGGCTGGAAGGATAGGGAAAGGTTGTTGTTTGTTGGGGTTGGTTTTTTTTTAAGCGAAGGTAGGAAGCTTCTGCCAAAGGGAATCGATACCGTGTGAAAAGTAATTATTGAGGCATAAATTTATCATAAGGGTGATCACCAATAAAACATCTCTTGGCGACATTTTAATTTAAAATCAAATTCGCCAGGCGCCCCCCTCCCCCCCAAAAAAATTCCTTAACAAGCAGAAAAATAACTGCAACCCTTCGAACACTTCATTATACGTTCAAAGAGAGCTCCATCATCCGCTTGGAGGGTGCCCGGGCTTCTCTCCTCTGATGGACCCAATGCCTCTGATTTATGGAAATGACTTGCAAATCCATAAATGTAGTTTGCAGTGACAGCCTAGCATATCACGAGTAATTCCTTTAAAGTATGCAAAGAAAAATGATTCATCGCCGGCTGGAGCTGGACCCTGTCTTTTCCCAGGGTCGCCGGGCTGGTGTGTAATGTGTTTGCACACATTGGTTTCCAGGTGAATTTTATTTCCTTTTGTACCTCGGTGATGTATGGATGGGCTTCCTGGGGCTGGAGGCTGCGATCTGCAAGGAAAGGGCAAAGCTTTGCTCGTGTCCGTGTTCACCCGGGCCGCTGTCGGGAGGACACGGACACACACATGCACCCTGTATGTGCTAGCACCCACGTGGCAGCACGGCCCTTCCCACAGGCCAGTGCAAAAGCAACGTTCAGGCCTACAGGCCTGAACGTGCTGGGGAGTTTGCTCCTCCTTTGGTTTGTGGCTGGTCCCCCAGGGCAGAGGGATACCCTACCCCTGCCCCATCCTTGGGGGAGTGCAATGAGTCTCCACCGGCCTCGGGACCCTACTTCTGGTTGTCCTTTCATTGTAAGCCCTTGTGCACAGCCTGTGCCTCAGTTTCCTCACCAGGGACGTTGCCTCATGTCACGGGGCCGGCTCGGCCTTTGATGAGGATCCATCAGAGGTGCAGGCAAGGAGGCCTCTGATCTGCACAGCTCTACCTCTGAAGAGATTAAGAGCATCAGCAGGGCCAGACTGGGTGCACCCAGCCCCGTCTCCCATCTCTGGCAGTGGCAGAAGTGGATGCTATAGAGGGGGAGCATTGAACTGGGTATCTCCGGAGTGCTGTCCCCCTATTCATATACCCACTGTATCTGAAACGTCTCCAACCACGTTCAACAGCCATTGATAGATGGATGCTCCACGAATGTATCCGGTCCCTCGTTGACCCCGGCTCTGCTCTCTGCCTCCATCCTCTCCTGCGGCGGTGAATCCCACCAGTTAACGACGCGTTGCCTAAAAAAGCACTTCCTTGTTCGTTTTAAACCTGTCATCTCACGTCAGCAGGGCCCCTGGTTCTAGTCTTGTGGGACTCGGTGGACAACAGGACCCTGGTCGCTCGGTCCACAGCCTTCATGGTGTTATAGGCCTGTGTCCTCTCCCCTCTCGGCCTTCTCCTTTCCACCCTGACGACCCCCGGCCTTTTCAGTCTCTCCTGATCTGGCACCTGCCCCGGGGCCCTGATCGTTTTGCTTGCTCTTCTCTAATCCTACCACATCCTGGTTGAGCTGGGGACCGAAATGGCACACCGTGCTCGAGACGTGGGTGCCCCGTGGACTCGTGTAGTGCATGATGATGTTCTCCATTGCATTTTCAGGTCCTTTCTTAACGATGCCCCTCTCTTTGCTACAGCAAAGCCATGCACGGGACCCCAGGGCCTTCCCTGCTTGCCCAGAATAAAGATGCTCCTTATAATTACATGGTGCCCCCACCTTGGGAAACCAGCTCCGGTGCACTCAGTAGCCTCCTCGTTGCCTTTTCCCGTCGGCACCCCCTGGATACGAGGTTTGCTTGCGTTAGCGATGCATGACCACATCTCATTTCCAGGGAAAATAGAGGACCCTTCATAAAGCCAATGACGTTGCTTCACATGTAATTAGGCTTCAAGTTGGTGGCTATTTCCTTTAACTGACAATAGAGCCAGGGGTTGTGGGGGGGAAGAAACGGTCTGGCCACGTGACGTGGGAGCCCCTCCTCCGGCCTGCATTCGCATAATGGGCCCATTGCCTTTGCGTTGCACTTGGAGATAGGTTTGTTTTTTTTTTTTGCTTTGTCTTGTATCATTGGGTCTTAAAATTAATGGCTCTTAGCGTTCCTGGAAGGGCTTTTAGCTCTTTTCCCAGGTACCATTCTTCCCTTTAACACCCCAAAAAGAATATCGCCTTCACCAGCCTCATTGCCAGTGCCTTTTATAGGTTTAATTCTGCAATAACCAAGAGCAGGCGGCGACGTTGCATATTTCCATGCTATAATCCAATTTCCCTTCCTTGGGTATTTAGTTCAACTCTTTAACAACAGCCACATAATTAGAATTTGGATTTCCATTAATTTTCCTTGGGCCTGCAACCATTCTAAGATCACACTGGTAATTAACGTGATACATCACTAATTTCGCCAAGCACAATCTAACCGGGAGAGCCCCTCCTATCCAGCGGGGCTGGGGGAGGCAGGGGCTGCGCTCCCCATTCGCTTCAGAGGGCCCGGGCCCCCGGCGCCCCGGCACGGCCACTCTTTCCCGGCGAGGCTGCGACCTCCGGAGCCGCTCAGGTTGGGAGCCTCACGGCAGCCTGGCTTTTGTCACATCCTGCACGTTTGCAAAGGGAAATAAACTTTCTCTCCAGTAAATTTAACAATTAAAAATATTTATCGGTAGCAGATTTACGTTGTTGTGTCTCCAGTCTTGGGGCATATTGGTAGACTATTAAGACTAATTAGCATCTTTCTCCATGCAGATTTACTAAGCTGATTGCAGTATAACTCATCCCTAAAAGCCCCTATCCCTCCACATTTGCACAGAATCGCTGAAGGCATGGCCCCTCCGTCTCTTTCAGCGCTTGCTGGGCCTTTTGCTAAGTAAACTTTAAAAATGTGAAGCAATAACAATTTGAGTTAGAAGCTTGCAAAGTACTAAAAAGGAAATATTACCTTGGGAGCTTCCATAGGAAAGATCTGGGAGGAAACAAGGAGGCGAAATGTATAGAAGAGCACAGCAGATACAGGCTGTATATTCTGATCATTAAACCCAGGGCTGTTATTTTCTTAAATATATTTGGAAATAAAGAAAGGGCTGGGAGCTTTCCTGGAGCTCTAAGCACTGCCGCCGACAGGGAGGGGTGGCGGGGAGCAGGAGAGGAGGGAAGGGAGAAAGTTGAATTTGTTTTCTTAAAGAAAATTAAAATAACATTAAAAAAAAAGCATCCTAGGAAAACAAGGAGGAGTTGAAGAAAGTTTGCAAGATGCAGCTGGAAAGAGAGAGAGAGGGGGGAAAAAAATCAGCTGTTTATATTTTGCTTTCCTGCCTGTTTAGAAATGGCCTTGAGGGGCACCCTGAAGAGGCATTACCCCCCAAATGCTCTGTTGTGTGTGGGGGTGCGAACACCACGGCCTCTTAATATTCCACGTGCCCTATTTTACATTTAAAATATTCAAACCGCTGCAAAACGCGAGGAGAGCCCCTCTCAAGGTATGGGAGGCATTAGCTATTATGTTTTTTTAAAGCATACACTGCTGGTTTATTATTAACACACTGGGAAGTACATAAGCCCTACAACTTTATTCTCTTTAATGAGGCTGGAAGAGTACGTTGGCCCTGAAGGGTTTTGTTCATTAAAGATGTAAGCTGTAGGAATATTGTCTCATTAATTATCTGGTTTTAATTACACTGTTACCCTTTGAATCCATATATTTGAAAAAGTTTATACAGTTCGCCCCTCGCACACTTCAGGAGGAGCAGTCCGGGGTGGATAAAATATATAGCTGCTGGTTTTTATAGATATAGATGAGATAGATACACAAGTTATAGATACAGAAGTTACAGCTATAGAGGGTATCGCCATACCTATTGAAGATATAGATATAAAGATATAGCTGTAGATATAAAGATATAGCTATAGGTATAGCTATAGATGATACAGCTATAAATATAGCTATAAACAATATAGCTATAGCTGTAGAAGGTATAGCTTTAGGAGGCGTAGCTATATAAATGGTGTAGCTATAGAACATGTAGATATATATGGAGAGAAGATATAGATATAGACGATATAGCTACAGATATAGAAGATATAGCTGTAGAAGATCTAGATATAGAAGATATAGCTGTAGATACAGCTATAGATATAGAAGATATAGCTATAGATATAGCTATAGATATAGAAGATATAGAAGATATAAAAAATATAGATATAGCTACAGATATAGAAGATATAGCTGTAGAAGATCTAGATATAGAAGATATAGCTGTAGATATAGCTATAGATATGGCTGTAGATATAGACGATATAGCTATAGATACAGCTATAGAGGAGATAGAGATCTATGCAGGGCTGGGCCCAGGGCTGGGGGCTGCTGCAGGCAGCGAGGGGTGTGCATGAGCTGGGAGATGCGAGATGGGGAGGGCCACCTCCTTGCTCCCCCCGTGCTGGTCCCCAGGCTGGCAGGTCCTTGCACACTGGGGGGGCTTGGTTTGGAGAGGGGCCCCCTTGGCCGGCTCGCCCCTGCCCTTGCCAGCCGGCTGCTCTCCAAGTAATTGGATTTGGCTGTTAATTTGCTCGCCGTTCAGGAGCCCCCTCCCCTGCTGCAGAGC
>NW_017728994.1:46689645-46692145 GCF_001723915.1 Gavialis gangeticus | reverse complement strand
GTGCACCTAGATATGCAGATCTATGCAAACCAGGTGTTTCGCTCCCTAAGTCAGGGCATACACTGGGCTTGTGCGGGCGGGCTCTCCAGTGAGGGCAAATACCATTTCCACTAGCCCGTGCTCTACCTCTGGCTGTAGGTGCCCGGGGTGCGGGTCTTTAGCTGTGGACAGCAGTTGCAGATGGAGAGGGATTAGCCGTATCTTGGTGATGCCTTTTCATATCTCCTCCAGCCCCTTCCCAGAATGCCCCCGCCCCATCCATTTCTGCTCGCAGCCCGGCTGGAATCGATCGTCTGATTACTAGGTATTGATATAGGGGAAAGGGGGTAGTACATTATGTTGACGTTATGGCTTCACCTTGAGCTACCAGTGAAATGAGGGATGAGAGCCTACGACGCAGAGATTAATGGAAACCAGCACTTCTCCCCTTCCCCCAGCCGGCCTGGTTACCTTGCGCCCGGGGAGAGGCGATGCTGATCTCCAGATACCTCCCAGCAGCCTTTCCACCCCCTCCGGGGGAGAGAGGGGCATCCTGGATGGGGCTGCAGGTGTCCAGGAGAGCTGAGCCCACCAGCTTTGCTTAGCTGCGGGGCCCTTAGCACTGCAGCCGGGACCACTGAGCACCTGGGCCACGACCTGTCCTCTTGGCCTCTGCTGGGGCCTGTGCTCGACACCATGCCGCGGTCACTGCAAGGGGCCTGGGCATTCGGGGAGTCCACGCTTCTTGGGAGAAGGGGCCAGCTCTGACCCCAGGACGGAGCCCCAGGCTGGCAAGGGGGCAGGGGCAGCATCCCACGGGGTCTTCTCCAGGACCTCAGGCTTTGTGGGCACCTCTGCCTGGCTCTCAGCCAGCTGGGCCAGGGGGCAAGGAGGGTCTGTACCCCAGGCTGTGGAGGTGCCCCCCAGGCCGCTCTAACCCTGTGGGAGATGAGAAGCGGGTGCCCAAGGGGACGCGTGCAGGGTAGGACACATGTGGGGAGTCGCTCGGGGCCTGCCAGCAGACGGACCATCCTTCCTTCATCTGCCAGGTCCCTCAGGTCCTCTAGCCATTGCCCCGCTCTGGATGGTCCCCAGGGCAGGGCCCGATCCTGCACCTCTGCAAGCAGCTCCAGCAAAGAGGGGTGCAGCGATCCGGCCCGGCGCTCTCCCGGCGAGGGCACGGCAGAGCTGGGGGGTGAACACGAGTTCCCGGCTGGTCTCACCTCCCGGGATGCCACACGTGTCTACCACGGAGGCCGTCACGGCCGGTGCAAGTGAAAGCCATTTGCGTGGGCGCTTCCGGCTGGCAGACGGCAGCACTGTGGGCAGGGGGAGGTCGGGGGGGGCACTTCCTGTCTCAGAAACACTGGAGGAGCCTGTGCAAGCAGGGGGCTCGAGTCTGCCCCTGCCGAGGCCATGCAAGGCATGTCGTGTGTGTCCAGGTTTCCTGTGGTCATGAGACCCCCCAGCACACACACACGTGTGCACAGGGGAGAAGGCTCATGCCATAACCCCCCACAACTGCTCAGATGCCAGCGCAGGGAGGTGTTGCGGCGGAGCGGCCTCTTCTGCCAGGGGGAAGAGGCCAAGCTGCTCAGGCCTGACCGTGTTGTGTGTCCTCTCCTGCAAGGAAAAGGACCCGCGGGACTTTTGCACGTGCTTGCCAGGCCCCAGTCGACCTACAGACCACCCCCCCCGGAGATGAGCGGCTGTGGCTAGGAGGCAGATCTCGAGATGCTGGGATGGTCCGAGACCCCGGCAACCCCCAACCCCCAGGTGGGCAAATGGGCCTAAATGCAATCATTATGAGTCAGAATATCTCCGCCCACGGCCTCCAGGCTTTTGCAAAGCCCCCGAGCCAGATCTGGGCCTGGGACGTGCTGCAGGGCTGGCCCTGCCCAAACAGGCCCGGCTGGGCCTGGGCACAGGGTGGCACGTACCTGCCGGAGCCCGGGCCACCGGTTGCAGTCTCCGCGTGGGATCCAGCCCCGGCGGATCAGAGCCAGGGAGAGGTGCCGGGATCAGGCCAGCCCCGGGGTAACCCGACTCCCCTCCCAGCTCCTCTTGTTCTCGGGGTGCGAAGAGCAGCCACAAGCTGGCGAGGGATGGGAATATAAAAAAGACACGTTTGATGTGTGTCGGCAGATGGCGGAGGTGAGGTGGTGGGACCCGCGCGTCTGCTCGCGGGCGTCAGGCCTAGCACGGGAGACCGCCCCGGCGGGGTGCCGCAGCTCCCGGAGAGGGGTGTCCATGGCGGTGGCTTTGGGTGTGGCGAGCGGAAGTGGCCAGGCTTTGGGGAGCCCTTGGGTGTGTGTGGAGAGTGTGTGTGTGCATGTGTGCTCATGCTTGTGTGGCCCTGTGTGTGTTTGTATATGCTCTTGTAGCCTTGTGTGTCTGTGTGTGTGTGTGCACATGCTCTTGGGGCCCTGTGTGCATGTGTGTGTTTGCATATGCTTTTGTAGCCTTGTATGCATGTGTGTGTGTGGGCACATGCTTCTGTAACCATGTGTGCAGGCGCACG
>NW_017728994.1:46683102-46684645 GCF_001723915.1 Gavialis gangeticus | reverse complement strand
GGGTAACCCGACTCCCCTCCCAGCTCCTCTTGTTCTCGGGGTGCGAAGAGCAGCCACAAGCTGGCGAGGGATGGGAATATAAAAAAGACACGTTTGATGTGTGTCGGCAGATGGCGGAGGTGAGGTGGTGGGACCCGCGCGTCTGCTCGCGGGCGTCAGGCCTAGCACGGGAGACCGCCCCGGCGGGGTGCCGCAGCTCCCGGAGAGGGGTGTCCATGGCGGTGGCTTTGGGTGTGGCGAGCGGAAGTGGCCAGGCTTTGGGGAGCCCTTGGGTGTGTGTGGAGAGTGTGTGTGTGCATGTGTGCTCATGCTTGTGTGGCCCTGTGTGTGTTTGTATATGCTCTTGTAGCCTTGTGTGTCTGTGTGTGTGTGTGCACATGCTCTTGGGGCCCTGTGTGCATGTGTGTGTTTGCATATGCTTTTGTAGCCTTGTGTGCATGTGTGTGTGTGGGCACATACTTCTGTAACCATGTGTGCACGCGCACGTGTACATGCATGCTCTTGTAGTCTTGTGGGAGTGTGTGCATGTGCACAGACATGCTCTTGTGGCCCTGTGTGTATGCCCACATACTCGTGTGGCTCTGTGTGCGTGCAGTGCAGGGTGCGTAAATGCTTTGTCCTGTGTGTGCCTGGAGGGGTCAGCGGCATGTGTGTGTGTGCGTTTTCAAGGAAGGAAGTGTCATACTGAGTGTGCATGTATGTGTGTAAGAGAGAGTGTCATTTGGAGTGTGCGCGTGCATGCAAGGGAGTTATACTGAGTGTGCAAGTGTGCGTGTGCCTGTGCAGGGGAGCATCCTGCTGCGTGTGCAAGCAGGTGCGTGTGTGACGGTGCTCCCGGCGGGGTGGAGGCCTAGCCGTGCGGCCTGGGCCCGTGGTCCCCGCGTGTTGGCCAGCGAGCCAGGGGGCCGGTGGGGTGGCAGCCGCAGCCAGGCCGTGGCGGGGAGGTGCCACTCCTCCCCCCCGAGCCCGCACCAGAAAGAAAGAAAGAAAGAAAGAAAGAGAGGAAGAAAAAAAAAGAAAGCCTTCCCCTTTCAGCAGGGACTCATGCATCAAACTTCAATTTTCCGGACGATTGAATTAGTGATTTTTTTTCTCCTGAACTAAAATACACTTAAGTCTTTGGGATTAATTACCACGTTCTGGTCCCTCAGACTGTAGTATTAGTTATCGTTGCCACGTTTGACATCAGCCCTGACACCTCATAAAATAAGGAACTGAGTTTCACTGACTCAAGCCGCCGTGGCCCTCCCGGCGCGGGGCGCCCGGCTCCCCCTGTCCCCGGCCCGGCGGGGCGCAGACGTGTCATCGCCGCGCTCGACGCGGGCACACCTGCCGCGACAGGCGCGCACGCACTCCGGCGGCCAAGCGCTCGGTCCCAACACGGCCCCGCAAACTAATCTACCAGATCCTACAAGCACAAATCACCGGCGCGGGGCGCAGCCATGCGCGCGCCGTGCCCGTGCATTGCACACCCGCCGCAATGGCTCGCCGTTCAGCCCCCCGGGCGGGCTCGGCCCGGGCCCGGCTACGCCCCCGGGGCAAG
>NW_017728994.1:46675335-46678102 GCF_001723915.1 Gavialis gangeticus | reverse complement strand
CTCGGCCCGGGCCCGGCTGCGCCCCCGGGGCAAGAAAGCGACGCAGGGAGCCACGGCCCAGTGGGTCCAGAACACGCCCGTGCAAAAGCCGGGCTCAGGGATCGCCTCCCCGCCGCCGGGCTCCGCCAGGGACAGCCAGGGCGGCGGCGGGCTCCCACCCGCGGGGTCGCGGGAGGCTTTGCTGCGCCGGGAGGGTGCAAATCCGCGCCCTTATTTACCACAGCCACGTGCGGGACTCGCGCGCTGCAGCGCCGGCCTGCCTCCCGCCGCAGTCACGAGCGGAGAAGCAACCCCCCCCCCCGCACACGCACACGCACACGCACACGCACACTCCAGCCACCCCTGTCCCGCCGCCCTGCCGCTACTGAATCCTCGTGTTTGCAGTTCATTAAATCCAGTGCAAGACAAAAGAATCAAAGCAGAAGGGGCGGCGGGGGAGGCGGAGGGGGCAGAACAGAGAAAGAAAACAAATAAAAGCCTTTAACTAGATCTTCACATAAATGTCACAGTTTCTCAGCATTTACGACGTGCCTGCTTAGCATAAAAACACTTAAGGACAAGATTGAGAGCTCGGGGGGAGACGTGGACAGCGTCAAACCTTGCAAAAAAAGAATCTAACCAAAATTCAAAAAAAAAAAAAAAATTAAAAAACGACAACCCCTTCTTCCAAAAATGCAATAAAAGGGGGTGGGTGGAAGACAGAAAGGAGTCTCCCAAAAAGCAGAGTGCGTTTCATTGTCATTCATAGACTTGTTCCAAATGCCAAGAGAGAAGAGGAGAAAGAATAGGAGCCACATGGAAGGGCACAGATGCCCCAGTGAAGGGGGAGCAGCGCTGCTCCCATTATTGTGGAGTTAAACAGTGGAAGGGAGGGTTAACCTAATCCATCAAATTGTCTGGAAATTGTGAAGAAAATTCAAAAACCATATGGTCTCCAAGCGTTTGGGTCCTTTTTGCTACGGAGGGGTATGCTTGTTTCAGCATTGCAAGCCGCGGGAGGCAGTCCATGCTCCATTGTCGCTTGTCACTTCAGAGAAGAGGACTCATTTGTCCCTGGGTTTCATGCTTTACGCTAAAAATTACAACCCCATCCATTTTCAAAGAGGAGAAAGATTTATTTCGCCTCGGAGAAACTACCCCCCTCCCCCCCTCCACCTCCCCCCTTAAAAAAAAAAAAATATCCACAACCCAACCCCGGTTTTTGGCCCTTTCTCTCTTTTCTAACTCTGCCACTATCAGCCAGATTTGTCTTTCTCACATAAATTTTGCAGAGAATAGGCCAACACACGTTTGCCTGAGTCAAAAGGCAAGACCTTTAAAAGAGGCTTTTGTGCGTGCGTGTGTCTCTCTCCGTGTGTGGAGGGGGGAGGGGGAGCAAAAAAAATAGAAATAAAAAATCAAGACATTGCTATCACTCTTGTGATTCCCAGCCTCGTGGGGTTTTATTTGTATTTTTTGGAAGGGGGGAGATAGGACACCCCACCTGAAATGCTGCTGGACGTGCAAGTGCAAGGGGGGAAATCTCAGCCACGAGGATTTTGTTGCACTTGCTGCTTTTTTTAGTGGAAATTGGTTATTTTGCCTTTTTCTTTCTTTCTTTCTTTTTTTTTTTTTTTTGCTTTATGCTCCCCTCCCCTCCCTTCCTCCGACTGGATATTTTCTCTGTGATTTAGGACTGGAGTCCTCCTATTCAGTGCAGCAAATAAGTCCAGTCTCCTAAATGCATGTGTGTTTGAAGGCTAAGGCTGGGGCGATGCTGCAGCCTGGATCTCGGGGCTGATCCGTCGGATCTAGGGACGAAATATGTGGCTCTGCACACAGAATGGATCTAGGGACTACAGAAAATGTTTCTGCACAGAGAATGGATCCAAGCACTACAGATCTGAATGGATCTAGGAATTACATATATATTTCTCTACACCGACTGGATCTAGGTATTAAATATATGGCTCCACACACAGAATGGACCCAGGGACTAAATATATAGCCCTACACACGACTAGGTGCATATATCTCCAGCTCTAGAGAAAGTTCTTTGGGTGAATGTGATATATTGTATGAGGCCAACGAAATAGGGGGGGGATGCTCTCGTCCCAACTATTGAGTCGGTCTAATAAAAGCTGCCGGATTTCCCCGAAGAGCCTGTGTCCTCCGACCAGCACGGCTGCAAGAGCCGGCAGCCCAGCTAGAGACCTGCACTCGCTCCTGCCCGCTCGTCTCTCTGCATCGCCTTTTGCTGGAGAGCTTTGTGCTCATTTGGGCACCGGCCTGACTCGTCTCTGCGGCTGAAATCGGAACCTGGGTTACACCGAATAATACTGCTAATACCGAAACACCGCTACTAACAATAACAGGAAGGATGCCGGTAATAATAATAGAAATAACAACATTAGGAATAATTATAATAGCAATAAGCATAATAATCATAGGACTAGGGATAAATTCCTGAGACGTTTCATCCCCCCAGTGCGCCCAAATCCTATGGCTGAAATGACCTCAAATGGCTATCCGGATTGCAATGCGTTTGCTGGAAGTGTCAATTCCTTTGGGGTGAAAAACCCCTGTATTTTGTGGGCTCAGACGAACAGGAGGTCTGAGAAGCGTATTTACTTCACCCCAAAAATTAATAATAACGTTAAAAGTATATTAAAATGGTAAAGATTTTATTGTATCGGAAAAAGAGCTATCTGTACAATTCTAAGAGAACAGGAAATAAAGTAACATTGTCCCTGTCGTAACTTAAATAGCAGGCCTTTGATTTTTTTTT
>NW_017728994.1:46674167-46674397 GCF_001723915.1 Gavialis gangeticus | reverse complement strand
CCCCGGCCCTCACCCCTCACCCCTCACCCGCGCCCAGGTTGCCGGGCTCAGGACACAAGTGTACCGTCCTGCCCCCGAGCCCCGGCGGGGTGGCTATACATATACATGATATCTATACACCTACATCTATAGCTATACACCCCCCAGGCTCTGAGCTGCTGAAAACTCGGAGGCGGATGTAGATGTAGACCACGCAGATAGTGTGTGTGCGCGTGTGTATACACACACAC
>NW_017728994.1:46672817-46674156 GCF_001723915.1 Gavialis gangeticus | reverse complement strand
TTTTTTTTTTTTTTTTTTTTTTTTTTTTACAATTCAAACAAAAAAACCCTTTTTTTTTAAATCTGTACATTTTTTTTAAAATTTATAGCGTAATATTTCAATGTGTTCATCTTGGGAGCCGTCCTTTTTTTTCTTTTCGTAGCATGCAAAAAATTCTAAAAAGAGTAAAAAATAATTCTAGGGGTTTGGTTTCGTTTTGTTTGTCTAACCACCTTCATATCAAAAATACGAAAGGCAGCTATTTCCTAAAAGCACAACCCGAGCAGAACGTGGAAAAAATAGCTTGTAATTGGTAAAATGAGGCAGAAATGGCATTGGAGACCGATGCTCTTGGGGGGAAAAAAGTATATATTTTTCAACTTGCAGGAGAAGAACCCAGCCCCACGTTCCCAAGAATGAAAAAGGGGGAAAAAAAATATGTATTTTTCTAAAAGGGAAAAAAAGAATAAAATTACTTCGTGCACTTCCGAAACATGCAAGGAAAGAAAAAAAAAATCAGCTCATTTTAGCCTAAAGGGAAATGTATTTTTTTAAAACTGGTTCATTTGGGGAAGTCTTCTTGTTGTTGCTGCCTGGCAAAAGCTGGGTGCGAAGCGGCGTTGTAAGGAATTCTGCCTTTCCCTTGTTTTCTTAACCAAAAAAGAATTAAAAAAAAAATAATCCTCATCATCCAAACCTCCGAAAAGAAGGGGGGGGAAATCCGATATATATGTTTAAATATTTCTACAGAAGCCATCCGTCATTGCACCATTGCAAGATGCCCACCACCTGCCGGGACAGGTCTGGGATCCTGACTCTAGTTTTAATTATTCTTCTTATTTTAATTGCCCCCCCCCCCATTGCTTATTGCTTTGATTGGAAAGGAGCTGCCTGGCGGGGCTGGGAGGAGGGGGCTCGCTCGCTGGCTCGCCGGGGGCTCGGTGCCGCCGAAGGTCTCCCCAGCCCCGCACACGCGCACACCCCTCCCCGGCGCGCGTGTGTGCATGAGTGTGCGCGTGTGCTGGGCTCGCCGTCGGCAGCGCTCAGTCATCCACGTCAATCTCCACGTCCTCCTCGTCCTCCGAGCAGTCCTTGCTGCTGTTGGGCTGGTCTGTGAGGGGGGAGGCGGGCGAGAGCTGGAGGCGCCCGGCGGGCTCCAGTCCGTGCGCGGGCAGCGCCGGCGACAGCGACCGCGACTTGCCCCGGGCCTCGGCGCCCTGCTCCAGCTCGGCCAGGTTCACGATGTCCAGCTGGGCGCCCGAGCCCAGCTTCTTGGCGGACTCCACGTCCGCCTTCATCTCCTCCAGGTCGCGCTTGAGCTTGGCGCGGCGGTTCTGGAACCAGGTGATGACCTGCGCGT
>NW_017728994.1:46671616-46672360 GCF_001723915.1 Gavialis gangeticus | reverse complement strand
ACACACACACACACACACATATATGTATGTATATACACCCCAAGCTCTGAGCTGCTGAAAACTTGGAGGCGGGTGTAGATGTAGACTATACAGATAGTGTGTGTGTATACACGCACACACACACACACACACACACACACATATACACACACATATATGTATGTATATACACCCCAAGCTCTGAGCTACTGAAAACTTGGAGGGGGGTGTAGATATAGACTATACATATAGGGTGTGTGTGTATATATATATCTATATATATATACACCCCCCCCAAGCTCTGAGCTGCTGAAAACTTGGAGGCGGATGTAGATATAGCCCATACAGATAGGGGGTATATATATATATTTATATATATATATACACCCCCCCCCAAGCTCTGAGCTGCTGAAAACTTGGAGGCGGATGTAGATATAGACGATATAGATAGGGTACGTAAATATATATATAGATAGATATACACACTCCCCAAGCTCTGCTGAAACGTTGGAGAGGCGGATGGACGTATATAAATACACATGTATATTTTGTATATACCCCCTATCTAGATGTCCCAAACTCGGAGCTGCAGGAAAGTTGGGGGCGCATATAGATACGGCTGGTATAGAGAGGGGGTGCGTAAAATAGGAATGTCCCAAGCTCTGAGCGGCGGAAGAGTTGGAGAGAGAGCTGTAGCTGTGCCCCCCACGCTTTGAGCTCCAGAAAAGTTGGAGAGGAGGATGTATAAAATACATACATTTCTAT
>NW_017728994.1:46670162-46671246 GCF_001723915.1 Gavialis gangeticus | reverse complement strand
CAGGAAGGGCTCAATCCGATTAGGCGCTGCTCCGCTCCTGCCCGCCGCGCGGCCGCAGCCGGGAGCCTAGCCTGGCTCACGCCCGCGGGCCGGGCCGGGCCGGGCCGGGCCGGGCCGGGCCGGCGCTTACCTTCGGCCGCCTGCAGCACGCTGACTTCCAGGCCCTTGAAGGTCTTGCTGGCCAGCTCCTCGAGGGCGCAGAGCGGCGAGGTCTGCGAGAGCAGCGCGCGGCTGGAGAGGGGCAGGCCGGCCGGCGGGTGCTTGTCGGCGGCCGAGAGGAGGTGCGCGGCCCCGCACAGCGTGTAGCTCCGCCGCACCGACGGCTTGTTGAGGATGTCCTCGATGCTGAAGGGGGTCAGCGGCTTGTTGGAGTTGGCGGGCGGCGGCAGGTGGTCCAGCGGGCTGCGCCGCCGCTCCTCCACCGAGCCGGACTTGGCCTCGTCTTTGGAAGTCATGCTGGAGTCGTGTCCGGGCTCGCGCCTGGCCCCGGCCGCCGCCAAGGGCAAGTTCAACTCCGGCCGCCGCCGCCTCTCGTCCCAAGCGGGGGTGCTCGGCTGCTGTCGCCCCCCCGCTCTCTGCGCGGTCCTCGTCCTCCTCTTCGCGGCTGCTCCTTCGTGGATCCACCCCGACCTGCCCCCGAGCCCGCGCCGAGGGGCAGGCGGCGCAGCCCGGCTCCCGGCTCCGCACGGCGGGGAAAGAGGCGCCGGGCCGGGGCAATCGACTATTGCTAACAAGTTATTGTTGATTGGGAGGTGATCAATTATCTCCACTGACACTTTTCGCCCTCTCCCGCTCCGCGCTGCCTGGCTCCGTCCAATGCAGCTTTTGCAAGTTGGGAGTTTCATTAATTAGGAGGCGGTTTGGAGGTGGAGCTCCCCTGAATTATGATGCCGACTGCACTTGTCATATCCCGGCCCGGCTATTTGTTTGGACATCTCTATATTTTTAAATTACATTACGCCCGGGCTTTATTGCATCAGGATAATACAGTATGGTGAAAAAAAAATAACCCCCTTCCAACAACCAGCCACCCCCCCCAACCCAGCTGCCTCCTTCCCCTTTGGTCTTTCTTTTCTTTTCTTTT
>NW_017728994.1:46667576-46669736 GCF_001723915.1 Gavialis gangeticus | reverse complement strand
CCCCCCAATCCTTTTGGTTTAGGATTAGCTGTTTAACCCCCACCCCCCCTCCAAAAAAAAACCAAACCAAAAATCAAGATCTATTTGATTTTTAAGCAGGGGAAGAAGGGGAGACCGTGGTGACCAGGTAAGGGAGACACTGCATCCGGGAACGATCCTTTCTTTATTTAACAAAATCTTTCACGGTGATGATTATTTTTTTTTTTCCTTTCTAAATCTTCTCTGGGGTCCATTTGGCGAAACGAGCTGTGTTTCTGTCTGCCGTGAGCTGGGGAGCAAAGAGGGACCCGTTGCGCTTTGGGGGGAGGGGAGGGGTCTCCTCTTCGGATTTGTATTTAATAGAAGCAGCGGGTGAAGTTTTTCCTTTTCAACGATTTTCACTATGGACCGGGCTTGGGGGCATTTGCCCCCCCTTCTATTTATTATCGTGTGTCCGCGCGTTTGCCTTTCCCTTTTCTGTTTTGCCCCCGCTAATAGCAATATGGCGAATTCCTCTTCTCTGGTCGTTTATAACGTGCAAAATCCGAGCGGGTCTCCACCGCCGGGTTTCCGCCAATATTTTTATGGCTTAATTGGTTCAGTTTTCTTCCTGGATCCTAGCAGGGACTGTCAGAGGAGGGGCCGGTGCCCTGCTCCTGTGCCTCAGCGTGAGGAATATATATAATTTCTTGTAATACCTAGAGGATAGAGGAGCCAGAGAGAGAGAGACAGAGAAAGCACAGGTCCCCTTTAGCTCTAGCTAAATCCTTTTCAGCTATAATTCAAGAGCAAAGGGCCACCAAACAACGCAAAGGACATATTTCATCTCTCTTAAAAACTCCAGATGCTGCTGACATGGTGGGGTTTTTTTTCCTCCTCTCTCCTTCCTATGGCTTCACTCTAAAACCACTGAATTACTGCTCTCTCCCCTGCTTCGTCCCCCGGCCAGGACTTGTCCAGCTCTTTATGTGTGTGCGCGTGTATCTATAGCTGCATAGCCTATACATCTATAGCGAGACAGACGTCGGTATGTATAGACGAGATCTCTATCTATCTATCTATCTATCTATCTATCTATCTATCTCCGTCTCTGTCTACAGATAGATATGTGTAGGTAGATATACATAAATACAGATATCTAGCTCTATATCTATACAGATAGATACAGATAAATATACATATAGAGATATAGATAGCTCTCTCTCTCTCTTTACATATATATATACACACACACACACATATATATATCTATCGAGATAGATAGATAGATAGATAGATAGATAGATAGATTCCCCCTTCTTGAAGGCTGTCTCGGTGAAGGAGGGTAGTTAGTTGCCAAAAAGGTCAGCAGGAAGCCAGCTGGCGAGGGTAGGCTTGGATTTGGAGGCCTCCCCCCAACTCTTTGCTGCAGTTATGTCGGGGGGGCGGGGGAGAAGAAATCACTTTTAATGGGCTGCTTTAAGGAAAAATAAAAGCCCCCTCCTCTCAGGAAGCCAAATATCAAATCAGCGCGGCACAGACGTCATTGGGACCCGCGCTAAAACATCCATTGGACTATTAGTATTGTGATTGTTTCGAATAAGGCGACCTCAGTCTTCCTGCAGGACAGACAGATACATCTTTCGTGCATGTGTGTGTGTATACATATGTGTGTGTGTATCTAGTGTACGTATGTGTGTATAGATTTATAGATGTGTATATATATTTATAAGCGTGCATATGTGTAATATACATGCACATACGTGTGCATATGCGTGTATACTCCTATATTTAGATATGCATCTATATCTGTACATCTACCTACCGATATAGGTGGCTGCCTACAGCTATGTATTTATATCTCTCTGGATAGATCTATATGCTTGCGTCTATACAGAGCTTTGCGTGTGTATCTGTGTGTGTGTGTGTGCATCTCTAGACGTGCAAGGACTCGGGTGCCGAGAGCAGGCGCGGGCTGGGCCCTGCACGCCGGCCGGGTGCGGGGCCGGGTGCGGGGCCGGGGGCTGCGGTCGCTCCCGGTTTGCGCGGCCTTTGTTTGTAAACAGAGGCGCTGCGGCCCGAGACAAACCGCGTCTCTCGCAGTAACTCGCGGCTCGGTGCGGTGCGGTGCGGTGCGGTGCGGAGCGGGGGGGTCTGGATTACCGCGGATTTGGAGGATGGATCCGTTGTATCCAGCAGCGC
>NW_017728994.1:46666721-46667360 GCF_001723915.1 Gavialis gangeticus | reverse complement strand
GGGTCGTGGCCCCTGGGCGCCCCCGCAGCGCAGCCCCTCGCCCCCCGGCCCGCGCCCCGCACCGCGCACAGCAGAGGCGGGGGCTCCTCTCCTTAAAGCGCCCGCGGCCCCGTCTCGGGGCGGCCCGGGAGTCTCCATGCGGCGACCTGGTTTGAAAGGCCCGTCTTGGGCGACCGTCGTGCCCAGCCCGGCCGGGGGTGCCGGGCTCCCCCCTCGCCTGGGCTCTGCCGCCTGCACGGGGGATTCAAAGACATGTTTTAGGCAGTGAAGGACTTGGCCGCTCTCTTTTCCAGCTGCCGCGCCGCACCTCGGGCCGGCGGGCGGGGGGACGCGTGCCCCCTTCCCAGCCCGGGGGGCTCGGCCGGGGGAGCCGGGGCATCGGTGCAGTCGAGGCAGAGTCCGGGGTCTCGAAGAGGCCCTCTGCACCCGGGGAAGGAAGGAAAGCCAGACAACTACCTACCTATCTATCTACCCCCAGCCCATGCCGACCTGCCCCTGCCAAGCCCGGGTCCATCGTTGCCCACCCGGGGGCGGGGGGCGTTAATAACCCCGAGTGAAGCCGGGAGCGGGGTCGTGGCCCCTTCAGCTTAGCCAGCTCCTCCGCAGCCCCCAGCCCAGCTCTGCCCGCCCCGCCCCTGC
>NW_017728994.1:46660998-46661721 GCF_001723915.1 Gavialis gangeticus | reverse complement strand
AGATAGATAGATAGATAGATAGATAGATAGATAGATTCCCCCTTCTTGAAGGCTGTCTCGGTGAAGGAGGGTAGTTAGTTGCCAAAAAGGTCAGCAGGAAGCCAGCTGGCGAGGGTAGGCTTGGATTTGGAGGCCTCCCCCCAACTCTTTGCTGCAGTTATGTCGGGGGGGCGGGGGAGAAGAAATCACTTTTAATGGGCTGCTTTAAGGAAAAATAAAAGCCCCCTCCTCTCAGGAAGCCAAATATCAAATCAGCGCGGCACAGACGTCATTGGGACCCGCGCTAAAACATCCATTGGACTATTAGTATTGTGATTGTTTCGAATAAGGCGACCTCAGTCTTCCTGCAGGACAGACAGATACATCTTTCGTGCATGTGTGTGTGTATACATATGTGTGTGTGTATCTAGTGTACGTATGTGTGTATAGATTTATAGATGTGTATATATATTTATAAGCGTGCATATGTGTAATATACATGCACATACGTGTGCATATGCGTGTATACTCCTATATTTAGATATGCATCTATATCTGTACATCTACCTACCGATATAGGTGGCTGCCTACAGCTATGTATTTATATCTCTCTGGATAGATCTATATGCTTGCGTCTATACAGAGCTTTGCGTGTGTATCTGTGTGTGTGTGTGTGCATCTCTAGACGTGCAAGGACTCGGGTGCCGAGAGCAGGCGCGGGCTGGGCCCTGCACGCCGGCCGGG
>NW_017728994.1:46652740-46660270 GCF_001723915.1 Gavialis gangeticus | reverse complement strand
GGGGGGGGGCGGTGGTCTCCCAGCCCCGGTTGGTTCGTCCGCGGTCAGTGACTGCCAGGTCCTTCCTCCGAGCCGCGCCCCCAGCCCGGCCCCGTTTAGCACGGGATTGCTTGGCCCGGGGCACAGAGGGAGGCTGGGCACAGCTGAAGCATCCTTGGCAAGGTCCTTATCCAGGCCTTGCTGAGGACCCGAGGCGGGGGCAGGGCAGGGCAGGGCAGGGCATCATTCCCCCGAGACAACGACCTCGGAGCAGCGAGAGGCTGCTGTGAGCCTCTAACCCAGACCTCGGTTTAATCCGGGGCTGATTCTCCCTAGATCTCATAGGTGCACAGGCAGGGCAGTCGTGCATGCCTGTAATTCGGATTAGCGGGCGTGGATGACAGTCCATTCAGGGCATGCACCTGGGGCATGGATGGCATTTAATTCGGATTAGTGGGTGTGGATGGCATTTAATTCACCTGGGGCTTGGATGGCATTTAACTCAGATTAGTGGGTGCCTGTTAGGACTCAGAACCACCCTGCTTCCCCCTAGCACGGTTCATCCAGACTGGTGGGGGGGGTGGACTTTTGGGTCCACTTCACTCAGAAACCTGTCCTGGAGTCTGCAAATCCCCCTCCATGGCTTGCACACCTTGCCCCACCATAGCTCGCTCTCTGCAGAGGCCTGGGTCTGGCTCAGGCCCTTCGCCCAGCACATGCCCCCATGAGACCCCCCAGGTATAGCCCGCTGGCGGGATCGTGGCCAGCACTTTCCTGTCCGTGGAGCTGAGCTGCTTTTCTTGCACCTACCCGGGGAGGTGGGAATCCACATGGATCTGGGTTGGCAGCAGGGGGGAGACTTTGGATTCCCCCCCTCTGATGGGGTTTCACAAGAGGCTGCCCCCCTCTTACCCCCCAGACCCCCTTTCCCTCCTCAGCAGATGTCCGAGATGGGACAGAGAGTCCTATTGTCTCCCAGGTTTAATAAAGGGCCAGCTCAGCTTGCCTGACCTCTGCTCACTTTTGTCCAGGGAAATGCCACCTGTCACGGGAATATAATTAAAGAACACGGCATAAATCACGCAAGTGTTGATCACCAAAGTGACTGCGTACAAATGACACCTCCTTTCCCGGCCCGGAGGATCCTGGCGGCTCTTCCAGTCCTGTCTGTCTGGTTGAAGGCCCCAAACATGTTGTGACTCTGTTAGCAACACACACGCAACCAGCTGCTTGCTGCCAGCCCCAGGGCCTGCCGGAGAGGGCCTTTCCAGCCCCCAGCATCTAGAAGGGACCCCGAATTTCAGCTGGCTGCGGGCGGAGGGGGGTTATTTTATAGGTGCCCCCCTCCTCAGGGCCTGGTTTGCAAAGGCATCCACAGGCGATCACCTTCCCGTAGCCCATCTGTGCTTGGTGTCAGCTCCTTTGTAAGTCTGGACAAACTGACCCAGGCTAGGAAGAGGAGCTCTCAGCCAGGCACACCCTTGTAGTCACATATTCCCACCAGGCCGGGAATATACCCTCTCCCCGTCCCACAGCCCCTTGCATTTAGACTCCAGGGGGAAGCTGAAGTCTGCTTTCTGGGGGCAAAACAAGTGCCCCAAAGGGCATCCACACTCAGATTCGAGGAGGGAAAGGGGTGGAGGATGGTCGAGCTGCCAGCAGCCAGGAGGGTGTGTAGGTGTGTAAGGGAGGCCTATCTGACTGCACATCCTAAAGCCACACTCATCGCTCGCCATCTCAATCTCAATCACGGATTTTAAACCAGCTTCAGATCGGGAACATAAAAATGAGAAAAGAAGGACGGATCTGTGGGTGTCTGGGGAATGGAAAAGAAATGTAAGGAGTGAGGTACCTCTTTCCTTTCCTTACTCAGCCCCGTTGGGACATGAACTGTGCCGGCTTTCTTTTCTGGAGAATAAAAGTTCTCTCCTTGTGAGAGTGGAGGGGAGGGCTGCTAGGGGGGCCCTCCTCCACTTTGCACTGCCCCCGAATCACTGACCGAGGCCCCCAGGATGCGGAGGGACGGGCGGTTTGCAGAGATGACACCTGGGCCCCAATAATTTCTGCCTCCGAAAAGTTTGTGGGACCTTTGGCAGAGAGAAAGCCACACGGGCCTGGAGGCTGGAGCAGCAGGAGCTCAGACTGGTCTGAGCCTGGCACGGGCCTGGCACCCAGCTGCCAGAGAGTTTCCCTTGTGTCGCGTTTGGCTTCTCCTTTGCAGACCAGGTCTGTGAGCAGCAAGGGAGACGGAGAACATTATTAGTATCAGTCGTAGCATTAGCACAGTATTATTAGTAGTATTCTCATCATCCTTATTCACCATCACAATAATTAGTGTTAGTATTAGCATTAGTACTAGTACTGGCACTAGCATGAATATTAGCATTGGCATTAGTAGTGGTACTAGTATTAACATTAATATTAGTCCAGATACTGGTGCTAACATTAGCATTGGTACTAATATTGGCATTGGTATTAGTATTAGCTCTGGTACTGGTACTAGCATTAGTACTAACATGATCAGCAGTGGTACTAGTATTAGCATGAGTTTTAGTGCTGGTACTAGCATTATTAGCATTGGCAGTAGTACTAGTATTAGCACTGGTGCTGGCATTAGCATTGGTATTAGCAATGTTAGCAGTGGTACTGACAGTACCATTAGTATTAGTACTGGTGCTAGCATTGCCACTAGTATTAGCACTGGTACTAGCATTAGTATTAGCATTGTTCATAGCAATTATTAGTATTACTGTTAGTATTAGTACTGGTACTAGCATTAGCATTGGCACTAGCATTAGCACCGGTAGCGGTGGTACTTGTATTAGCATCAGCATTAGTACTGGCACTAACATTAACACTAGCATTAGCACTGGCATTGGTGTTAGTACTAGTACTCACACTAGTATTAGTGTTAGCATTGGTATTCACAGTGGTCCTTGTATTAGCGTCAGTATTGATACTGGCCTGGTACCGGTATTAGCAGTGGTCTCAGTACCGGTACAGGCACGAGTACTAGTGTTAGCACTGGTGTCAGCATTGGCATTGTACCGGCACGGGCACGGGCACGGGCACGGGCACTGGCACCCCTAGGACTGGCACTGGCACCAGGCCTAGCTGGAGCAGGGTTTTCCATGTTCCCAGGGGCAAAGCCTGGGGGGGGGGGGGGCATCCCCTTGGTTTCCTCCCAGCCCAGGAAGGAGCAAGCAGGAGTCACCTGGAGCGGGGCCCCCGCGGGGGCTGTTTGGCTGGGGGCTCCTCCGGCTCTTTGCACAGAGACTTGACTTGACCCGCGTGTGTCCGCTTGCACACGCGTGAACGTGCGGGTTCGGCTCCCTGCCATCCCCTGCCGGGGCACGAGCCCAGGCCCCGAGGCGCTTGCACCTCCCTTGCCCAGAGCACGCGCCTGGGCAGAAGCTCCCGGCTTATCCCGGGATTTCCAGGCCCGCGGGAGCAGAAGGGGCCGGGGATCTGGAGCTGGCCCGGGCCGCCCCGAGGTGCTGGGCACAGCCCTTCGCTCCCGTGCCAGCGGGGAGCGGGGCAGGCGAAGCACGTGTGGACGGGCGCACGCCGGGCGGGGAGGTTTCCCCCGGGTCTTGGCGCGCTGCAGCTTGAGGGCACCCTCGCCCCGGCCCCGTGCAAGGACACAGTGCAGTGGGGGCCAAGCGGGCACAAGCCCGAGCCCTGCCCCCTTCTCCCCGACCCCCCCCCCACGCTGGGGGAGGCCCAGGCCCAGGCCCAGGCCTCCTCCGTGTCACGGCTCCCAATACCGTGTGTCCTCCCTGCGGCCCCCGGGTCCGGCCCCGAGGAGCCGCGCTCCCCTGTCCGCCCGAGCCGACCACGACCCAAGCGTGTTACACCGGAGCCGCTCCCCTGCACCGCCTGGGCGTGAGCACACTCACCCGCGGGCACCCAGAACACCCCGCTCCGTTTCCTGGGGGGAAGGGGCACAACCCCCCCCTTTGCAAAGGCCCCGTGTCCGTGGGCTTCGTGGCTAGCTCCGGGTGTGCCTACAGCTCCGGCTCGGAGATCTGATCCTGGGCCTGCGCCCCAGCAGCCTCCAGCCCCCCGGGTCCTTCTTAAAGGGGCAGAAAAGGAAAGGGGGGGGGGGGTTTCTAATGCTCCTTGTAAAACACCCCTCTTCTTCTTCTTCTTCTTTTTTGTGAAGTCCGCTCTGTGACCAGCCCTTTCTTTCCTCGTTCAGGCCGGATCTGCGAGTGCCTTTTGTCACCCGGGATTGCTTGCCCAGCTTTGGACTGGTCCGGGAGAGGAGGAAAGTGAGCCCTCACGACCCGCGATTGGTCACTGGAGGTCAGTTGTTACCCCCCCCTCCCAATTGGTTGCTGAACAGAAAAATACCTCCCCTCTTCATTAAACCGGAGTATTGTGTTAAAGGGAGGTTTTCGAGGCTCTGCGGACGGAAGTGACAGGTTTTGCCCCTGAGAACTCCCGACCGTGTGAGCAGACAGACGTGCACGGCTGCAGAGCGCTTTAAGGGGGCCGGATCCGGGGCAAACCAAACACAGCTGAAGGTGCGACTCGAGTAACGTCTGTCCGCGCCTGTGCTCGTCGCACCCGAGCTCGTCCTGGCAGGCTGGAGAGGGACCTCGCTCAGCCCAGCCCCGCGCCGGCGCAGCTCGCTGAGTTTGCAACGAATAACAATAAACGCTGGCTTCGTTTGCGGCTAACAGGGAGCAGGAGGCCGGGGGCGCACAAAGGAGGGCACGACCTGAAAAGCCAACCCGCAGGGAAGGGGGGCAGAGTGCGGACACACGAGTCCGGATGACTGTGTGCGGTTAGGGGCCGGGGCCGGGTCTACAACCCGCACCGGGATTTGTTTCCCTGGCTGGGGGGCACTTCGGGGTTTCTCCTTTCCTTTGGCTTTTGCCGTCGTGCCCTTTCCAAGCCGGATCAGGTTCTGCATCTCCTCAGATTAGAAGCTGCTTGTTGAGTCGCCTCCAGCACCCTTGCCACTCAGCCCCGCCGAGCAGGCGAGGGAAAATAAATCGGGGGAAGGGCAAAGTTTTCCCTCCGGCCAGAGTCTCAGAGCCCCCCAGGCGGGGACTGGGGGGAGCCTGGCCCCTGAAATGACTGGGGGGCGGGGGGGCGGACACCAGCTTGAACCCAGCACAGGGGGTAGGTAGACCCCTAGCAGGTAGGTACATCGCCGGTCCCCTTTCTTCCTCTCGGCCTCGGCCCCGGGTAACTCGGGGGAAGAGATGCAAATACGACGGATTCAAATGGCGAAGGCTCATGTCTAGCTCATGAGACCTTTAATATCGCGCTCCCTTTGCCAGTCTCAGCATACCTGAATAATTTATCCGGGATGCCAAATGCAAGTAACATTTTCCCGAAGAAATTAAGAAGCCCGGAGTGTGAAAGGCTCATTTTTTTGGGGGGGGGGGCAGAAGGAGGTGTCTGAAATCAATGGAAACTTAATAAAGGGAGTGGGGAGAGAAATCAAAGAAATAACCCAGTCAACTTCTTATAATAAAAAACCGGCGTTAATAATTCAGGACCACAAAATAAGCAGTCATTGGATTATGTCGCAATATCAGAATTGATGCGTTTCAGGGAGAATGTGGACAGACAATCTAATAATATTTTATTTCTCTTTCCAATAAATTACAACCGCAAAAGTTCCCCGTTAAAGTAGTTATTTGTATTTCTTATTTTAAGGTGACTTTTTTTTTTCACCCCTTCCATTTTTTTTGTAACAGTTCTAACAACTCTAGCGATAAAATTAATTAAAAACTAATATTTTTTTCCGCCGGAAGAGTAAAAACCAAGACAGTGGAAACGGAATTAACTGTCAACATTTGCCCAGATTTTAATAATAACTTTGTTTTTATCCAGGCAGGAGAACACGGGGAACGAAACGTTTCTTTTGGCTTCGGGATTTTTTTTTTAAATGCCTTGCATTTGTTTCTTCCCTTTTATAGTCCCGTTGTCTCATCCTCCCCCCTTCTCTTATCATCTATTTCCAGCATTAAAAAAAATAAATGTATATTTGATTGGACGTTATAAACGAGGAAACTTCTGTAACAGGCGGGAATCCGGAAAGACACGCGCCAAACTCCCACGTCCACGCGCCGAGCGCCGCTGCCTTTTCTTTCTAAATCCAAGCAAAGACAGGGTTCAGCCCCAAATTGCTTTTCACCCTGCCTTGTTTTCTTGCCTGGTTTTTGCTCAGTTCTACTTTCTTTTTTCACGTTTTGTTTTGTTTTTTTGCTTGGGCTCAGCCAGCTTTCTAAATACCCCTTCCACCTACCCCCGATTTGCTTTCAGAAAAGGTACAATTTTCTCCCCCAAACTGATCTCAGAGGAGCGGCGCGTATGCATGCGTGTGTCCATGTGCATGTGCACGCCTGTCCAGAGGCGTGTGCGTGTGCAGAGAGCTTGCCCCAGCTCCATTTGCTCACGAGCCATTTCTGCCGCCTCTGTGCGTGTTTCTCTCTCTCGGGCACAACCAAGATCGAAATGTGGAATAAGTCGCCCTCCACTTTTTCAGCGTTTCCCTTATTCGTTTGGCGCGGGTTTCCCCGCTGTCCGCCGCTTTGCCCCGCGGCGCCGGGCGATTCCCGCGGTTCAGGCGCGCGCGGGCTTTGCTCCGTGTGAAGCCTCTCCCGCCAGCGCCCGCACGGCACGTCCCGGGAGCGAGCCCCATTCGCAGCAGCTAAGGACCTGGCCCATCATCCCCAAACCCGGCGGGGCAAAAGCAGCCCTTTAAACTCCTGCGAGCCCGGGTTACTCGCTTCTGCTTGGAAAGAAGAGGCGGAAGAAGCAGCTCCTGGACAGGAATGGAAACAACCGAGTCATTTCATCAATTTTTTTTTAAAAAAAAAGGCCCAAACCTTGGAGGGAAAGTAAAAATGCTTCCGCCACTAAGTTGCTCGGGGGGTTGCGAGCCTGCACACGCGATGCTCCCTGGAAAATGAAGTTCTAAAAATCAGTTAGAAAAGATGAAACTTTCTCCCTCTGCCCCCACTTTATCCACTCCCCTGGCAGCATCTGGCCAGGTCCCTTTTCGGGTCTGCAGACAGCATGCGGAGGCTGCCACGGGTTCACGTCTACCCCAGGTCCTTGCCGCGCCGGGGTGGACGCGTTCATGGCAGGGGGGTCCATGGCCACAACGACGCCTCCTTGCTTGCCGGCAGGAAGCCGCGCCAGGCTTTTCTTTCCGACTGGGATAAAAACCCGGGCCGGGGGTTGAACCAATGCAGAAACTATGTTCGGACCCATTTTCCCATCTGCCTTTATGGCAAAATGCACTCCCCTTTCCCCCTCGTTAATAAAATTGCTGCTTAAAAGGAAAATACAGCTGTTCCTAATCTCCCCTGGCAGCAGCAGCACACATTTTTATTTACTTTGGGCATAGATAATATTGACTTGGATTTGGGGTTGAGAAGGGCAGCCAGTCCAAGAATGCATGCAAATGGCTGTGCTTTAGCAGCTGGAGACACCCTGAGACCTGAAGGGTCCCGGACAAGGGGGGCACAAAGGGATGGGTCCCCCCCAGGGTTCCTCTGTTGCTCTGAACATCCCCCCCCCCCC
>NW_017728994.1:46639190-46652433 GCF_001723915.1 Gavialis gangeticus | reverse complement strand
AACACCCCCCCCCCCCCATTTAGGTTTGTTTTATAAAGAAAAAAAGCAGGATTTTTCAGGGGAAAAGGTGAAATCAGTTGCCCCAGATCCCCCTGTGTCACTGGAGCCAGGAGCTCAAGCCAGATGCTCCAACTCGGAGCATCTCAGCACAGATGTTGCACTTGCCCCTGGACAAACCGTGCTGGTGTTTGTCCCACATCCCACAACTGGCATGTGCATGCATTCCCCCTCTGATTAGGGTTTAGTGAAGGCACTGCCATTTTTCTGCCGTTGGTTCAATGATGCAATCCCAGGATAACCACTCAGACGCACTTGGAAATATCCTGGGATAAATTCCTAGACCTTTTTATCCCGTGAACCTTTTTAGGATGTTTCCCAGGATAATGGACATGGCCATCTGAATAATTACCACTTTGCCCGGGGTTAAAATGGCTTATCCAGGAATAGATGCAATCTCCCTGTGTAGCCTGAGGTTTCTAAACCTGGGAGGAGCATTGTGGTCTGCTGGGCTGACCTGCAGTAGCCCGTGCCCTGCCAACGTGTTGCTTACGCCAGAACATCTTGCTAATAAAGTGGTACCAAATTTGGATTTAAGGATGGGGAATCCAGTGTATCCCTCTGGAAGCTATTCCAGTAGTTAATTATACTCTGGTTAAAATGCCCTATATTATTTCTGGTCTAAATATACTTGGCTCCAACTGCCAGCACGTGGATTTTACCTGTTTCTTCCAGATGGGACTATGTTGTCTGAAATCTGGCCAGGTGAAGACCTGCAGGCAAGGATTGAGTTGCCTCTTAGCTAAGGTTAGCTTGACCTTGAAGCATGCTGGCAGGTCCTGAACACTTCCCTAGTTATCAACCTCCTTTTTACAATGGAGACACTTGAACGGGATGCCGGATTGGTCTCCTGATGCCATCTACACTGCTGGCATCACCGCTCTCCTCCTTGGGTCTGTATCCCAAGCCCTGCTAGTTCTGCTGGCTGCCCCATGGCACTGGGAAGTCAGGCTCGCCTGGCTGCTCACTGGGGCCCTGAAGACTGCTTCAGCCCCTGCTTTCCAAAATAGGGTTTTGCATCCTGCAGCTGCAACTTCACAGCCGACAGAGACCCTTGCATTGGGTCTCTTCAAAGCCCTCCTGCTTATCTCTGCCCTTGGCAGCGATGGAGATCATTCAGTCCAACCACCCTGTCCCGGTCCTTATTTACCACCCGGCGAATCCTTTTGCCTTGTGCCAACCTGACCAACACAACGTGGATCCAGACCCTCGGTACTGAGCGACACGGGGCATGGGGCACACTTTTGTGAAGCCTCAGGAGAGACACCTGGGTGTGATGTTTAGTGAGTGCTGAGAGAGGTTGTTAGCTGTCCTAGGCAGAAAGCAGGGTAGATTTGCACCTTCTAGACTGACTGCATCAGAGATGTATTAGCATGAGCTTTTGTGAGCCCTGAGATGAGATCGCATCTATCCATTTCCCGCTTTGGACTTCATGTAGCCCGTTTAAATAGATTTTTTTAATAGAGCTACCTTTTAAACTGGACTCTTATGCTAAATCATCTCTCACAGCCTCATATTTTATATTCAGCAGTTACCTTTATCACTCCAAAACATCATCTCATAAAAATGATATCAGGGTTGTTTGATGTGACCTGTTTTACATAAGACCGCCTTGATGGACATTGATTATTATTAGCCTTTAATTCTTTATTGATCTCATCCTTCACCAATAGCTCCATCCTTCTGCCTTGGTTTGATGTCAAGCCATCTGTCTCCTGGCTTCCTGGATCATTTTGTTCATCTCTATTATAGATATTGATGCAACATTAGCTTTTCTTTCCAAACCTTGGGAACTTCCCCTGAGGTTTCCAGTGTTTCAGAGAGCTCTTGGGCTAATTCTTTGAATATTCAAACGTACAAATGATCCAGACTCTGCTGATTTTCAAAGGTTTAACTTTAGTAGAGGCCGTTAAACATTCTCCCTGGTTATTGCTGGCAGACAATGTGTTCCCATATCTCTGCAAGATAGGACTACATCTGTTATATCTTTGTGATTCCACGGTGGTGGGGGTTATAGCCTAGCCCAGGAGAGAGCGAGCGAGCACCAGACAGCTACCACAGCTGATAACTTTATTGTCCTGAACAGGGACCCAGAACTGAAAGCAAACACAGAGCTGGAGGATGCATAAAATGTTATAGCATTTAAAGAAACAGTAATGTATGGACTGGCTAATGAGCTATACATCACAACATCATCCTTCTTTGCAAATTCGGAGCCGAGATATTTATGAACCTGCTGCCTTTTCCGCAGTATCATCGACAGGTTGTGAATATTCCTCCAGTGATGCACAAATGCTTCTACTACTCTCAGGACTGATTTGCTTTGTGTGTGTGTGTGTGTGTGTGTGTGTTTCTGATGTATTAAGTACATTTCTTTTGATTGTTTTTAATCTTGCAGGGTATATGTCCCCCTCCCCCCATACTTTTTGCTTCCCTTATCAATTATCTGCATATCCTAACTTCTAATTTATAGTCATTTAATGTCTATTAGCTCTCCATAGGTATATGGGAATTGCCTTACTGGATCACAAGGTCTCCAACAGTGGCCATTACCATGCGTTTAATAAAATGGTACAAGGAGTAGTTATAAGGCAGATGTAGGATAATCTAAGGTTACATAAAATCTTCTCCTAATCCCTGTTGTTCAGAGATTTGTTTAGCCCCTGAAACACGAGGTGCCGTGTCTCTTCCAGACTTTGCTATCAATAATTACTAGACACCGCTAATCTGGACAAGTGACTCCATGCTGGATTTGGTGAAGTGTTTGTTTTCATCGACATCCTGCAGCAATGAGTTCCGCTTTCCCTTTATCCTCAATTTTCTCCTCCATGGAAACATCCATCTTTTGCAACGTTTTTCCCTGAATGCATTTAGAAAATACACATGAACGGCTCCCTAATGACTGCTCTGTTTTCAGTTCTTTTTTCTCCCCCAGCATCTTTGTTCCTCTGCTTTCGACAACTGGTGCTTTCCAACCTGACATGCTTGCAGAGGCTTGGAGTTCAGATCTGTTTGCAAGTAATAAAAGCAACGGGATCCAGATTATTTGCACGGAGGCAACTGCTCATATTTAGTCCAATGAGGGATTTGTCTCTCTTGACTGGACGCAGTTGAGTCTGGGATGGAGAGAAGTTATTGTCTGGAGTTTTAGAAACTGCAGTGGTGTTTTGCTACTAAATTTTGGGCTGATATCTGGGATTCCTAAGTGTAAAAAAAGATGACTGGTTTATCCCAGGACAAAGAGTTTTATCCTACCAGAGTACAAACTCTTTAAGTACCTACGAAGTATCCACATTAACACTTTGCCCCTGGGACCAAGGCTCATTCATGTTCATTGCAATTCAAGCTGATGAGACAAAACCTGGCCCAATCCGCTGTGGTTAAACTGGTCTTCTATATGTAGCCTAAAGGATTTGGGCACCTGGTTCTCACCGCCACTCACCCTGGCTCGGAGACTGAAGGGTTCATTTATTTTTCGGTGCGTATATGTGCAGGTGTCTCGTGGTGGGACTGAAACAGGCTCTTTAGCACAGGCCTCTCTCCCCCGTGCAGGAGAGAGACTTAATTGCACTCGATGCTGCACCGTCAGCTGCTTGGTCTGGAGGAGCAGCCACTAGAGGGGGAAGCGGGGCTGGGCAGGGGGTATCACAACACCCGTGTGCACCTCCAATCCTCCAGCCACAGCTCTCAGCCTCGTCGCACCTAGCAGCGACCGAGGCCTGACAAGCCCCTCGAGTGGTCAGAAGTGCTATCCTCATTGAGCAGAGGGGCAGCCGGGCCCAGAGATGCCAAGCAAATAATCCCAGCTTGCCCAGCAACGTTGGTACCAGATCCTGGCTCTCCGGATTTAATCGCGGTCTTGCTGCTAGCATTTTGGAGGTGCTGCCCTGGAAGCTGCAGGAACCAGCCAGGTGTCTGAGCAGAAAACCCGGTCTGAACATCCCCTGTGTTGTAAACCCCCGTTCGACACCCACGCGAGCCTCTTATTATAGCGACAGGACGAGAGTGCTCCTGAATTCCTGCCCCCTCGGACCAGGTGCGTGGGCATAAAATAATCTGGATTTCCGGAGGCTAAAGAGCTTGGCAGACAGGGCAGGAGACTGTCTCAGGACCCAGTCTTTCATGTGACCCTCTGATTTGGCTGGCTTCTGGTCCCTGCCCGCAGCTCACATGCAGGGATCCTGTCAAAAAAGGCAAACACAATGCTAGGGATGATTAAGAAGGGAATTTGGACTCACTCGGAAAGTATCACGATGCTCCTTTATACAAGCATGGGGCATCCACGCCTTGAATATGGTGCCCACACCTCAAAAAGGGACACGGCACTCCTTATGCTCTAGGCACAGTTCACCGGGTCTGGGACCTGTGGACAGGGTGTTGAGTAGTAACACGGCCGTGCAGATACTGGGACAGGCCACTGCTGTGGCAGCACGCATGCCTAAGGGTGAAGCTACAAGTCACATGTAGACTGTACTAAATCTGGGGAGCGTTCAGTGGTGTTAAAGTTAGACCGCGCTGTGAGCAGTTGCACCTTAAGGGTTAATGCCGTGTGTTGCCTGCACCACTCTGACCCGCCACTAGAGGGCTGATGGTGTGTGTGGGGGGGAGCTGGGAGCAGTGCATCCTGGGATGCTGGAGGACTGCAAATTGCTTATTTTATCTCCATGGAGCCGGCTGAAGTTACCCTGGTATGCGCTAGGGAGAACGAGTTAATGAGCTTCAGTGCATGGATGTTCGCATTCAAGTGCCCTTAGCAGGTAACTACAGCCTGTGCCCCTGCACCCTTAGCCACGATGCTTCCCTGCCTGCCCCGTGGCCAGTGCATCTGGTAACCACAGACCTCCTGGCTCTGTTTCCGTTTGCCTACCGCACGGCCACAGGTTATCGCCGGCAGGAGGGTTTCTGCGTGGCCCGCTCCCACAGTGCCACCGTGCCACTGATCTGGGGATGTCTCCAGAGAAATCAAGTTTTGGCTCATGACCCCACACCCGGTTCAGTGCAGGTCCATGGTGGCCCCAGTACACCACAGATTAAGTCTAAAGCATCCCACAATACCTCTCGAATAATCAGCCTCCACCCCAGTGTTGCCCAAGCCCATCACTGGGACTTCGATTTCATTGGTACCTACCCCTGCAACGCATGTGGGGGCCAGTACGGACCTCTGACTCCTGCCCCCTCCCTGATTGCTCCTCTGACCCTCTTCCATGCCAGAACTGCAGAAAAGGACCTGGGGGGACAGGGGACAAGGAGCTGAACAGGAGCCAGCAGTGCGTCCTCGGTGCCAAGCAGGCGACCGGCGTCCTGGGCTGCATCGGCAGGAGCGGTGCCGGCAGACGGAGGGGCGTGATTCTTCCCTCTATTCAGCACTGGGGAGGCCACATCTGGAGTGCTGTGCTCAGCTGTGGGCCCCCACGACACAAAGGATGTGGACACACTGGAGACAGTCCAGTGGAGGGCAATGAAAAGAGTTGTGAGGCTGTGGGACAGGACTGGTGAGGAGAGGCTGAGCGAAATGGGCTTGTTTAGCCTGCAGGAGAGAAGACTGAGGAGGATTTGATAGCAGCTTTCAACTCCCTGCAGGGGGGCTGCAAAGAGGATGGAGCTGGGCTGGTCTCAGTGGGGGCAGACGACAGGACAAGGTTCAATGGGCTCAGGCTGCAGCAAGGCAAGTTGAGGGTGGATATTAAGAAAAACTTGCTCATCAGGAAGGTGGTGCAGCACTGGAGCAGGCTCCCCAGAGAGATGGCGGAGTCTCCATCCTTGGAGGTGTTAAAAACCTGGGTAGACAAAGCTTGTCTGGGATGATGTAGTTGGGGCTGGTCCTGCTTGGAGCGGGGGGCGGGAGTAGATGTGACCTCTTGAGGTCCCTTCCACCCTCATTTTCTGTGTTTCTGTGATTCTAGCTCCTGCTACTGTCTCTTCACTTTAGCTCAGCGCCCAGGGCTCAGATGCCAAGCCCATCAGCTGCCCATGAACCCTTGTGGGACACCTGCCATGGGTTGGCCACCACTGGTCTAAGCCCTGATGAAAGACCCACTGATAGCGCTAGCTCTTCGCTCTTAAGACGGCAACAGGGCTGCCCAAGAAGCTGGCCCCGGGACGATATTGATAATATATAGTCATTGTCACTAAGGAAAATAACTAATAATAAGTGGTTCATGTGATGTCTGGTGGCCAAAGGGCTCTTGGGACTTGGCCCAGTGAAACTAACAATATACACAATTTACGGCCGAAGGAAGATGGGAAATATGACCTGATAATCACCATGGAAAATGACCAGCGCAAGGAAATGAATAATGGGGGAGGCATTCTGCTCTTTTAATCTCCCCTCTGACCCCAGATCATTGTTCTTCTGAAATCCACCCAGCCTGTCGATGTCTTTGCAATGATCTTCTGGCCGCCGGCCTAGGCAACCTGAAACCGCCGGCGAATCCACAGTGCCGGGGAGAGCGATGCCCGCAGCACGTAGCCGTCTCGACGGTCGTCCTCTAACGGGCCTCGGAAAACATGTCACTAAATCCACGACGGGGAGAAATCAAAGCCCTGGTTCTGCATCTGGACCCATGAAGCCGTGGGCTCTCCAGCACTGCAGGGTTCAAGGAGAGGCTGGACAGACACTGGTGGGGGATGCTCTAGGTGCATCAGTGTCTGTGCTCTGCCATTTCCTGGGCCTCTGGGCTGTGCTGGTTGCCCCCATCCCTTTCTGCTCCATGTGTCGGGAGGTTTAATCCTCCCCCAGAGGTGTTGGGGGCTGGGGATGGGGCTGGGCTGCGCCAATGCTCCTGCTGGCACCGACCTCGCAGGGTCCTGGCTGGAGGGTCTTGCCCCTATGCTCAGGCTCAGCTCGATGTCATATTTGGGGTCAGGAATTTTACTCCAGGGTCAAATTGCTCCGGCCTGGGTGGCTTTTGCTTTCCTCTGTACCTGGGATCTCTCGAGTGCGTATGAACCTTTGCAGCGGCTGCCGCCGCCGTCCGCCTGCTTTCCCTGCGGCAGGTTCAGGTGTGATGTCTGGTGCCGTGTCAGAGTTGATGGTTGCTTTTTGGAGGAATTTAGATGGTGCATTTGTCTAGGATGGATTGGACTGGTGAGGAGAGGCTGAGGGACCTGGGCTGCTTTAGTCTGCAGAAGAGAAGACCGAGGGGGATTGAATAGCAGCCTTCACCTCCCTGCCGGGGGCTGCAAAGAGGATGGGGCTGGGCTGTCCTCAGCGGGGGCAGATGACCAAAACCTCACAAACGGGGCTTGCTGACATTACTCTTTGAAACAAGCCCATCTAGGGAATTCAGCACAGCAGCTCAGACGATTCCTAGCAAGGCAGTTTTCCCATGAAAACCTCCCCTTCCTACCCCAGTTGAATCACAGCCTCATCCTGATTTCCACCAGGCCTCCCCTGATTTCCAGAGGCCGGGAACAGCCTGGCTCCCAGGTCCTGACTACGTCTCCATCGGTGCCGACGGCATGATGCATCACCCGGGTCATGTGCTATCGCTTCTGCTCGCTGCCTGGCAGCTCGCAGCTTCTGAATCGGGAGGAGAGCAATAGGCAGAGGCCGAACGAGCCCACGTGCCTTTGCAGGTGAAGACGCGCTTTGGCCTTCGAGCTCTCGAGACTCATGAATACTTTCCCAGGAGACCCGTGCAAATGACTCCGTGCAACCGCAAAGGCCCCATGACGTGTTCCCTCCAAGGAAAATTTGCAAGTCCTATTTCAGTGCTGTTCAACCACCTCGGAAACAGATTCGCTTTGGGTCCCGGCATCGATTTGCTGGAGGGAGTGGGGGGAAGAGGTTAGGCCGCTAGAAATCCTTCTTTGTGGATCTCCTTGTTTGCGTTCGCCCGGCAAACAATAGCAGATGTTATATAGTCAGTTGTGTTTGCCACTAGTCCCATTATGTTCTATTTATGTTGCACTTTATTGGCTTTTTTTTTTATTTTCCTATTATTGTTTCACTCTGGGGGAGGCCACGGATATAATATATTCATCTTTATTATACAAAATCTGTGTGAAGCATTTAATAAAATGCTGTTTCCACACAGCCAGGAATATTACTGTTAGCTATTCTTAAGTTAATGCTCCTATTAAAAAATGGTTGATGGCTGCAGTGACTGGGGTTGGTATGGACCGAATCGCGCATGCTACTAAACGAGGAGGTTGCGGCGATCTCCCGACACCGCCTGGAAGACTTTGGGTCGGGTTGATTTCTGCATGCTTGGTGCGTTTGCCGTATTGCCCTGCCCTGTTTTGTTCCTCAGGAGGAAAGTGTGTCTCTGGCTTTTTCCCCGGGAGTTGGGGCCGGTGTCCATGTGGAGGTCACCATATTTTTTAGGCGTCACTGAACGAATCGGTGGCAGAGGGAGGGACAGGACCTCCTGCACCGATCAAGGTGGCAGGTGCTGCCGTGAGTCTTGAAAAGGCAAATTTTTTCTAGCAGGCCCTGAACTATGGAGCTAAACATTCAAGGTCATGCAATGAGAAAGGCAAACGTGGGGCAGCTCAAGTGGAGCAGTGAGGTGGGCGTAGGGAGGGTAGGCAGCCGGAGAGGGGTTCCCAGAGCTGCTGCAGCTGCGGTGTGTGACCGTGGGCACGTCCCTCGGCCTCCGCCTCCCCTTCTGTCCCTGGTCCATGTACATGGCAAGCTCCAAAAGCAGGGCTTGAACAGTGCCTCACCCCACGCAGAGCATCCTCGATGGCCACAGGATGTAGAAACCAGGGGCGCTTGTACACATCACGGCGTTTAATCCTCACACAATTAAATAGGTTTAATAAAATCGAAATGATTTTTTGAAAATTCGATACATCATTGTTTACAAGAGCGACGACCTTCTGATGTCGACCCCCTCGCCTTGTGTGACAGGGGCTGGGTTGTTCTCTCCAGCCTATGGCCCAGGGTTTCCTGAAGGGCGGGAGGAAGTGATGGCAAATGACTGGGGTTTCTGGCCCCTGCTAGATCCATTGTGAATGCTTCTGCCAAGACCATTCGTCTCCTTCTTTTAGAGCATAAAAACACAAGCAGTGATGCACTGGGACAGATGAGTGAGCCATTAGCCAGGGTCCTGTGTCTGACCACAGCAAGCAGTAGGTGCTGCAGAGGGAGAAGGGGTAGACGAGGCCTGCCTACAGCAAGAAGTCTCGAGCAGGCTGCCTCGAGATCCTTTGAAGGGTGTGGCGTGCACACAGGATTACCAAGATAAACCCAGAGATTTCAAATAGGAGCCCAGCGTGTCAAAAGCACGACGACCGGCGGAGACTTTCTGACTTCTTTGCACCCAAAAATAGTTCTAGTCTATTTAAGTCAAAAAGCAGGTGTTGCACACGGGAGAAACCTCCGACAGCTCTCTTCTGCCACGGGGCCTATAAAAAAACTCCCCCCGGGGTTAGCCCTGGGTTGCCTGAGTGTGCTGAACCCATTTCCCAGCATGCTGGAGACCACTGGTCGTCTCGTGTCTCATGCCACGGTCTTAAGCCCTTTATGGAGGGGGCCAGTTGTGCATTTCCAGGGTGAGGGTCTGGTCCATGAATCATAGATGTACATTGATGCAGGGAATGCTAATGATTATTACAGAAGCCAGCAGGGAAGTATATGGCCCAAAGCGCTCTTCATACTCCATGTCTGACCACAGCCCCAAATACTCACCAATGGCCGTTCTCCTTTTGGGGGGGAAAGATGAGAGATGGACAGGCCGGGCCTACAACCACCTTTCATGCTCTATAACCTGAACAGGAGTTGCCCCAAGCCATTGTGTCCTCTTGGGCTCAGACAAGCCAACTCTGATAAGTCCTGCCCTGTTTGGGGGTTTGCTTGTAGCTCCAGATCCTGGAGTCATGTGATGGCATGAGAAGCTCAGCCATTCCCCCACACCTTTACTTGAAAAATAAGTCGCCGTTCGTCCTGGTTGCAGAGAAAAACCTGAAAGCGGGAGCTTTCAGGCTGGGAAGTCAGAAGACCAGCCTTTTAGGCTGGAAATGTGAAGGTCCAATAAACAGCAGGAGCCCATGCTAGGTCGGTTTATTGCTCACTACATCTCAGGACCTTTGGGGCAAAGTCAGGAGGTTTGGGGCCTCGCCGGGGGGTGTCTGAATGCCTGGGCAGGGCAATACTGAAAGGTGGGGCAGAGCCTGCAGAAATGGCCCCCTCCTTGAGAAAACAACAGACGTTTAAAGGAATCCATTTCTTCGCTACAACCTTGAGCGGCTGTTAATGAGCCAGCGGTTTGTGCTGCTTCAATGCGGAGCACCCCGAGACTTCCTCTGGAGGGGCACTTTAGAAACCCCAGGTGTTTTCTGAGCTCACAGCAAATGAACCTCTAAGCCATCTGAGATCCATCTCCATCTGCCTCTGCTCCTATAAAGCTTAGCATTTTCAGGTTCACTGCCAGGAACTCTTTGTATGTATATCTATATGCCTGTACAGGTCTATACATGGATGTGCGTGTGTATGGACACACACATCCATGTATACAAAGACCCAGCCCTGCAGATGTCCTACCCTTGGTCCTTCTGTTGGGTCACTTAGTGGCTTCAAGCACCAAAGCCTCCTCTACTGGTATTTTCTCCGACAGCTGCGGGGGTTGATCTCGCTCTTGTGGAAGCTGCTGACAAGGCTCCCATCTCCTCCCACACCAGCAGGCCCTGTCTCATTGCGCCTCACCACTGCAGCCATTGCTGGCTGGAAACAATTTGAAAATGTCTTAAAAAAAAGAATACTTTTCCCTTTTTTTCCATCCCCAAAATTCCAGCCAGGCAAATGGGAGCAGATTGCAAAGCAGGCTGGGAGGGGAAGAGATGGACTGGGATTTTCCTCCACTCCTTTTCCTGTTTTCCTCCTGGAAAATGTATCGCCATCCAGATGTTCTCTGCCCCTTTTGCTGGGCTTGCTGATGTACTGCAAAGCTGGTGGGGTGGGGGTGTCAGTGCCAGACAGCAGCCTCCTTTCCCCAGCTCAAGCCAGAGGGAGGGCAGTTTTATTCCTCAGCAGTGCATGGGGCACTTGTACACGCTACGAGTTGTTTACATACACGTTACAAAACGGGACAAAAATCGCTGTTTCGCTAGGTTAAGCACGGCACTGAATGGATCAATCCCTCTGCCCAGCAGCGTGTCGGGGGCCCAGACGCTCCTTCCCTTCCATCCCTAGGTGCTGAGGTCTATTGAAGGAGCCTGTCTTCCTGCCAAACCTCCTGGTAGCTTCTCTGCAGCCCTGCAGAGGGAACACGTGCCCATGTGCCAGCTGGGCCCGTCCTGGCTCCAGGCCCCTTGCTGCAGGCTGTGATGGCTTTCCCTGTGAGCCAGAGAAACAGTTAGCTGTATTAGTTTGAAGTCAGGCAGAAGGCAGGGTGGATTTGCACCTCAGAGACTAATTAAATCAGAGATGCACGCAGGGTAGCTCTCCGCTGGATGCCTCTCTGATTTAATCAGTCTAGAAGGTACAAGTCTTCCCGGCCTTCTCTCACCATAAGCATCATAGGCGTTTTCCTAACAGGAACTGTATTACCCCGAAGCATACAGAGTTACAGCCGCAGGCTGCGCACGGCAGTGATGGATATCAGCTCTACGAGAAGGGTTTTGCTGGGGTGCAGGTAGGCCAGGGGCTAAGACCCCAGCCTAGATGATGTCTGAGTTTGCAGCTGGGGTCAGCGCGTTGCAGAGGGCATAGCCGAACTGGATGCAGACACAGAAGAAGTCAGCGACCATTGGGACCCGTACCCCAAACTCCCTGTTTCCTCCTGTCTCCTAGACCAGAGGTTCCCAACCACCTGGTCACAGCCCAGTACCAAGCTGCGAAGGGTTGGCTGCCACATTGTGGCACAAGCCCCTGGCTTGGACTCCCATCTGTCCGCCTTGCTGAGTGGCTTCTGCCCCTGGCAGTCACACGCAGGGTTAAAGCTGGGTGGCGGGGCAGCCCCGGGAGGGGGGCAGCCGGCTCTGCCACTCCTGTGCCGGTTCGCGGTATACAAAAGGTTGGGATCCACTGTCCTAGACCCCAAAGGTGGCCTGGAGAGAGGAATGGGAGGGAAATGGTCTGTCTACCCTGCTCTCATCCTGGGTACGGACAGCCACACACACTGGGCACATCTACACGTGGGTACTTACTGCACAGTAACTGAAATTACTGCACACAGTACGAGCACGCGTCTACACGTGCACGCCCATACTGCTCAGTAAATATAGCAACTTACACTGACCTGAGTATAAATTTGATACCTGCATCACGCTGGTATCGAATTTACACCCAATTGGTTACTGTGCAGTAATGGACGTGTAGACGCCTTACTGTGCAGTAACACTGTGTATGGACTGACTTGGGACTAACTTTAGTCCCAAGTCATTCCACACGCACAGCGTTAATGCAATTTAACATCTGCACATGTAGACGCCAGCCTATTCCTGCTTACTGCTCAGTAACTTACTGTGCAGTAAATGTAAGCCGGTGTAAATGCACGTGTAGACATGCCCACTGTGGGATAAGTTAGGCTGGGTTTATGCTAGAGTCATAATCACAGGGATGTGGGGCTGGGAGGGACCAGCAGAGGTCACATCTAGTCCAACCCTCTGCCTGAGGCAGGATCAGTCCTATCCAAGCCACCGTCAGTATAAACCAGGCTCAAGAAGGACAGACAGGCAGCTATTCCGGGGGAGCAGCCTGCAGCCCGTGGTTATTACACTTCCTTGCACCGAGGCAGCTAGAGCTGTAGCAAATATCCCATGATCCACACGGACAGAGGAAATCCTGGCCGGACTCACCCAGTGAGCTCTGCACTGGGTTGCACTGAATGACGCCAGGCTCGAGCCCTGCCTCATCTGTCTGCTATTTATTACACCAGCATAACACCAATTCTGCCAGTGTGGGTATTTTTTCTGGCCAGGCCCCTTCTCTTTCTCTCTTTCTAATTAACACACACGTCACAACGTGCCACGATGCAAATGCTTCCTTTTTCCGTCCCGTTTTCCTTGTCGACGAGGTCCTTCCCTAGCCTTGCATTCGAGCGACGGGGCAGGCCCATCACCTGAGCGGGGGGCTGTTGTCTGCCCTCCCCCCGCCAGCTCCCACACCCGGCAGGGCTGCTGGCTGCAGACGGCAGCGTGCTTTACCGTGCTCGCCTGCGCGCAGCCTTCCCCCGCAATTGCTGGCAGCCGCTCCGCCGTACCCAGCTTGCTGTTTCCCCCCAGAGTGGCGGGGTTGATT
>NW_017728994.1:46627099-46639123 GCF_001723915.1 Gavialis gangeticus | reverse complement strand
GCTGTTTCCCCCCAGAGTGGCGGGATTGATTGGCTGCAGCCAGAATGGGCACGGCTCTCCTCGGCTTGGACTGAAACGCAACCATCTGTTACACCTCTAGTTAAAAGTCCATAAAGTTGAGCATTTGCGGGTAGACAATACCACCCCTGACACGCTTCCCACCACACGGCGCGCGCGCCTTGGCACGGGCCCACACCGGGATGGGCCCAGTATAGGCAAGCCGGTATTTTCAGTGCTGCTGCAATGGAGCAGTGCAGAGGCTCTGGGCATCGCTCAGCCTTCACCTGCCTCCCTGACTGGGGCCCCTCAGCCAGAGCTGCCCCCCAACCCAGTGCTTCCCCCATCTGCTGCTAATATTGATCGCTGGACAACCCGGCTTTCAGCCACAGCTCTGTTGTCCTGGGCTCTCTCCAGGGTGAGAGGATCGGTGCCCTAAGGAGCTTGAGGTCAAATACACAGCGTAAAAGGCAGAAGAGCGAATGGAGGATGAAGGGACATGACCAAGGTGAAATGGCAGGTCAGTGGCAGACGTAGGAAGACGATCCGGGACCAGTCCATTTGCCCCATTAAATGGGAGCTCCAGGGGGGGTTTATTTAACCACTCTGAAGACCTGGGCTGCTTCCCACTACTGACCGAGCACGGGCCTCCAGTCTGCGCGCCCCCGAGGACCTGGCTCTGGGGTCCTGAAAGCACAACGAAGCCCCAAGATAAAGGACCGTTGCAGGAGATCTCCACCCATCGCACCTCTCCCTGCAGCCTCAGCCTTTGGGATGCAGAAAATCTTCCACCTCCGAGCCAGCTCCGCCATGCCGAGACAAAAGAGACCCGTGTCTCCTAAAGCCACGACCACTGGGGCACTTGCTCTGACCCCATGTGCCTCCCGGAAAGCCAACACGATGGCCATCCGTCCCCAGCCCCATCCATCACGGGGTCGAAGCGACGAAGAGAAGAGGAAAGGGCGAGTCCGAAAGGGGAGACGCAGTGTCTCTGAAAGCTGAGAGGGAGGGCAGCGGGAGAGACATCCGAGCTGGGCACGGGGACAGCAGATGGATTGGAAGGAGCGTAACCCCCCGGCGATGCATGCCCCAGCTCCCGCCGCAGGCATTAAGGATGAAATATTCTCCGGGTAACAATTCATCTCTAACTGGAAGGCGAGGGACCCACTGACATTCTTGGCCGGGGGCGGGGGCCTGTCGGTGTCCGTCACCCCGATGCTGGGGAAAACTTTTATTAGCTTTGATTAGCCCCCACTGAGATGCAAATTCCCAGCCTACGAGGTCCAGCTGCCTTCCTCTCGCCCCTTCATCCTCCCCATCACCTGGAAAGACCAGGAGAACCAGGGCAAGAAGAGGAGGACTTGTAGGATGCTCATCTCCAGGACAGGCCTTATTTCTAGGACTAGAAAGGGTGACTATCCCAACATGATGCCCATGGCCCTGGACGCCCTTCATCCAGGTCCCCAGGCAGCATCGTTCAGTCCCCGCCAACCAGGGCTGGACGTGAACCGTGGATCTCACTCCCAGGCCCCCGCGACCCTGGCACCTAACTCCCCTCTCCCACGGTGTTTCATCTGCACAAGGGCATCTAGGCGTGTGGTCCTTTCCAGGCCACAGAGAGGCAGGGGGGTGGGATTGAGTCGGGACCCCGGCCTTTCTCCATCATGATGGTCTTGGGTGATCGCGTAGCTCCCCCAAGCCGGTGACAGCAGGTGCTCCTCTGGAAGAGGGACATTTGCAAAGTCTGCGCTGGCTCTTTTGCTTCTTCTAATGAGACTGAGCAGCTGGAAACCAGGGGACAGAGCCAGGGGCACGGGACCAGCCAGCTACGCGCAGGACACCAGCGGGCGAGCTGCAGAGCGGCGATGGCTTGTTTCTCCTCTCCCTCCTGTCTACTTTGTCTGAGCTTTGCTCACTCGGTCCCTCTCCCTTCATCCCCAGCGTCGGCAGCTCCACGGAGCCGGGCACCAGCAGGGAGGCGCGTGGGTGAGATGCAGGCGGGTACCGGACAGTGCCCGGAGCTCCTGCCAGCCCCTACCAGCTTCCCCCTGGCATTGATGGTAACTCGAGGTGGGCCTGTGCTCCACATCCAACCTCTGCTTCCCAATGCAAGGAGGAAGGGGCAGGCCAGGCATCCCAGTCAATCAGCACTGGGCATCCGGGTGTAAAAGGATCTCGATGACGGGCCGTGGCAGTGGGCATCTGCGCAAAGGAGATGTTGACAAGCTGCTATTTCAGCTATGGCCCGCAGCCATCTCGCCCTAGGCCTTGCTCCTAAGCGGGGCAGAGCTGCTCATTGCAAAGGTCTTCGGGTGGGGAAACCACAACGGCGGCATGCACAGGCCTTGGGGGAAGAGGGATCATTACATTTGCAGCATTTCTGCACCTCTGTTTCCCCCAGAGGACAACCCTATTAATCTCCCTTGCCCAGTTCATTCGTGGTCACAAGGTGCTTTGGGACCGACCGGGAGGAGGAGAGTTTCTAGATCGGGTTTGCAAGCGGCTACATCACCGCCTGCTGAAGAAAACAGCTCCAGGCTCCAGCGTACTGGTCCAACTTCTAGTTTCTCTTTAACTGGAGACTATTTTCCGGTGTTTTCTACCCATCTTTCCAAACCCTAGATCCACCCACGTACATACGTGCGAAGGAGCTGCAGTCGATGAGCTGGGAGAGAAATCAGTGCTTAGATGCTTTGCTGAGCCAGGCTCAGCTTCAAGACACCCTTCCAGTTTGTAAATGGGGGTGTCTAAAATTAGTCCCCCCAAATCCCCGTGGGGCTTCCTCTCATGTATCCCAGTGCGTAGAAGGATCCCTTGACAGTCTGCCGTCGCTCCTCTCCTTATTCCTCTAGTCTAGGCAAACTTACCAGCCCGTGGCTTTATTGCAAGGGATCCATGCTGAACCGGGGGGGGGGGAAGTAAACCCCCTCGGCTTTGCTCTTGCCAAAGCTTAAAATACCAGGGGAGAAAGTTCGGTGGGATTACACCAGGGCTGGCTTTGGCCCAGGCAGCCGGCGCAGTGGCAGGCAGGGCTGCAGCTAATAGCTCCACTGGAATTTTTATCCTATTTGATTCATTCTATTTATTTGTTTTTTATCCTGTTAACTTTATCCTATTGATTCAAATGCGTTTTCATTCTCCCATATGGTTCCTCTTTGTCGCGGCCTGTGTTTTTAGGCAAAGGGAATGAGGATTAGTCTGTCTCTGAACACGAGAACTAGCGTCGCTTTGAAAATCCTCCTGAACCCCGACCCGGCGTGCCGGGGGAGCTGGATTTATCTGAATTTTTTTTAAGGCAACATGGAGTTGGTCTTTGACCAAAATGACCAAGATACCTTTTTTTTCCTGTAAAAAGAAAAAGAGAGACACCCTCCCTCCCCAAAAAACCCAAGCAGGTCAGTGGGTTATAGCGACGCAAATCATCAAATGGGATTCTGCTGATGTGATTTGAGCGGTTCGTGAGTTTTGCACCTGCTGTTTGCTTCTGTCCATTCATAAAGGCTCGTAGAAGTGCTGCCGTGTGGATACCCCCAAACCTGCTCACCTGCAAACCCACGAAAGCATCCCATGGAGCGGTGTAGGAATCCCATCCTTGCCTTTCTTGGAGAGGGGGTTGAATAGCAGCCTTCACTTCCCTGCTGGGGGCTGCAAAGAGGATGGAGCTGGGCTGTCCTCAGTGGGAGCAGATGACAGAAGGAGCAATGGGCTCAGGCTGCAGCAAGGGAAGTTGAGGTTGGATATTAGGAAAAACTCTCTCACAAGGCGAGTGGTGAAGCACTGGCACAAGTTACCCAGAGAAGTGGTGCGGTCTCCATCCTTGGAGGTTTTGAAGACCTTGCTAGACTTGGCTGGGATGATGCAGTTGGGGTTGGACTAGACGTGACCCCCTGAGCTCCCTTCCACCCTCGCGGTCTTCGATTCTGATTTTGTCTTTGTTCAGGCTGACATCCCAGACCTGGATTCTGAATCCATTGAAGACTGGCGGCGGCTGGGTCTATGGTTTTGATTTGACCTGCTACAGGAAGGCAACCTATTCCCTGAACTCAAGTAGGGGATGGGATTTACATCGCAAATGCCTGCCAAGATCAGGCAGTGCTGCAGCACTGTAGCCATCATGGTCCTGGACTGATGTGAGATTTAGGGATTTCTTTTATGGGAAATGCATGGGTGCGGTAGAGTTAGGCAAATGCCTTTCAAGTGCAAGACTTTCTTCAGCAGATCTGCACAGGAAAAGCCAGAAAGTTCAGAGCAGGGTTGAAGTGTTGTTATAGCCATGATGGTCCAGGAAACATAGGAGAGGCACGGGGGTCTTTTTTTTGGGTGATCTCTTTTATTGGACACCATCGAGCTCAGAGGTTTGGGCAAGGGCTCATCTCTGGTCCTCAAGCTTGGTTTCTTGGAAGATTGAACACTGAGAGGAAGAAAACCAGGAGCTAATCCAGACTAGTTGCTGTTTCCACATATCTGCTCCGTTCCCTTGGTCATCTGTTTTTTCAAAGTGAATTGAATGCCCAACCAGCTGGAGCTGCTGCACAGTTTTGGTCTTGAATATCTTATTGACTGCTGGAATCAAGGGCAGAGAGGGGGGCTTTGAGGGTCAGGTAGATGCAGGATTATGTAGCTTCTACCATGCATATCTGGACAAGGTTTGCAGTATGTCTTGAGCCCATGATTTGCTTTCCAACCCTCCAGCTATAGTTGCCTTAAGCCAGTGATTCTCAACTGGGGTGCCACGAGATCCTTTCAAGGGCTTTGAGGGTCAAGTAGACATGGGATTAAGCAGCTTCTGCCACCATATCCCGACAAGGCTTGCAGAAAGTCTCAATCCCATGATTTTCTCCTTGCCTTCCAGCGGTAGTTGCCTTAAGCCAGTGATTCTCAACCGGGGTGCCGCGAGATCCTTTCAGGGGTGCATCACCTTAGTACCAGGCAGTGTGCAAACTCCTACGCACAATTCACAACATCAACTCAGAGATTTCCAGGTAGACCCCAGGGTCTCCGAACCCTCCTGTCCTGCTGGGGTCTTTCCGAGCCCTTTGCAACAGAAGCGCTCCATTATTTTTCAGTAGTGAAAGCAAAGTGTAGGTATTTTCTGGGAGGGACCTAGAGTGAATAAGGGGGGGCGAACCCGGCCTTCAGCTCACCCCCCGCCTGCCTCAGTCACGTACATGGAGGCTGGTGGGAGAAACAACACGGCTCGCCATAAATAAATGGAAAAGCCGGTGGCAGGAACAAGCCTGTTCAAAGCGCTCGGTGCGTTTGAAATGACCAGCCCCATAAAATCCCCGCGGGCTCAGAAGCAGACAGAGTCGTGCCTTCGCTGCGATTCGGGTAAGGCCTCGTCCCATGCGGCGTCCCACCTTTCTCCCGGCCGTTGGCCTTGCCAGGTGGCAGCCCGGGCCGGAGCTTGGCACCCGTAAATCAGGGCGGCCCCCTCACCCATTTCCCCACCAGCCGGGGTCAGCGGGTCGTCCGCTTGCTTCTCCAAATAATCTCGGACGATCAGGAAGTGTTTCTCATGTGATGAATTAGGTGCATAAGAGCCGTGAAGGGCTCACGAAGAGAGAGCTCTTCTCCTTTCTTCATGGGGATAATATTTCATGATTTGGGGAGGAAAGCGCGCAAGGAAGGAGGGGGGAATAATTAGTAATTTGTGATTAACTCTTTTCACGGGTATTTTGTTTCTTTGTTCTCTGATGCCGCCTGGAGCCATTTAAAAAATGACTTAACGACAACGATAAAAATAATCACTCTTTGTAACTAATGGCTGTGTCAGAACTTGGAAATCAAACCAAAGGGGGCTGCAGAAAGTGGGAGCGGAGAGGTGCATCGGGGCGGGCGAAGGGGTATTCTCCCAGCGGTATCAAATGCATGACCATAAAGAAAGGCCCCGGAGATGGGGTCTGATAAAGCCACATGCCCTAACCCTCCCTATAAAGCTGCCTGTTGTTCCCTGTGCATCGGTATGCATCTGACTTCCTCCCAGCCCGGGCAAAATGTCGCGTTCGGTCACGCTGGGCTCGCTGAAGCCTCGGGACCATCACGTCCCCGGCTCCGCCGTCAGCTGTGGGCAGGATGCTGCGGCGGAGACGGTCGGGCCGTGGAGCTCTCGCCCGCGGTCGGTGCAGGGACCTGGTGGCATGTGGAGGGAGCGAAGCCGCTGGGAGTGGCTCTGCCCTGGAGCGGGGAGCGTGACCCAGCTAGCCCGGGCCCAGCATCATCTCCAAAGAGGCGAAGAACAGCTTCTTCCTGGGGGGTTTTCCCTTGAGTGTGCCCGGCAGGTGGGTGTCCGCTTGCGGCACAACAGGGGACCGGGGGAGACACAGCCGAGCCCCAGGGCTCCTGATCCCCTCTAAGCCACCCTTTAAGAGTGACTTTCTTCTCCATTGAGTATTTTGGAAAGCCTTCTCCCATCCCCGCTCCAGCGTCTCTTGTCTAAGCTGGCCAGGCCCGGCCCCATCGGTCCCCTCCGCGGCACTTAGCATCCTTGTTGCCCTTCTCCGCGAGTCAGGGCAGCACGTGCATTCAGGTACTCAACCACAGCATCGATGTGAAAAGCCTGGGGCCTGCCAGCCGCTGAAGGTTCATTTATTTAGATCTCAAACAAGAAGCTAATTTGCAAGAGGAAACAGCCGGTTCTGCAAACCCAACACGCCGGACCCGGCCAGCGTTAGAGCGAGTCGGGCTCCACGGACGACCGAAACCGCTGGTCAACGCGGTCTGAATGCTCCGAGACTCTGGGTGCGGAGGGGCTGCAGTGGGAGCCTGTCTCTTTCTTGCAGTGGGTCCCCATCGAGGGGGGTGTATGAAAACACCCCCTTGATAGGAACAAAATCATTGCAGGATCCCTTTGCTCTGCAGAGGCGCCTAGCAGTGTGAGCACAGACCAGGCCCTTGCTGCGTCGGGAGTCTCAACTGGGGCACCCTGGCGATCCTTTCAAGGGGGTCACCCCACGTCAGCTCCGCAAGGTGTGCGAGCAGGGTGCACAAGCTAAACGCGGAGGTTTCTAGTGCAGGATCTCCATGCACCCAGCACCGAGACACGGCAACCCAGGACAGCGTCTCCCCGTCGCTGAGGTCTTCTGGGGGTCTTTGCAGCAGAACAACTGCCTTGTTATTTTTCTGCAGACCAAACAGTGGGGAGCAACCAAGAGCTGGCACTTCCCAAATCCATGCAGAGGGGTCTCGAGTCTCTGAAGGCGGAGAACAATTGAATTAGATGAAAAGCCCTGAACATGGTGTTGGATGCACGTGGTCCCCATGTCTCTGAGGGGCCAGTTCACACGTCTGAGTGACTTCTGTGGATGAGTTGCCCTGCGAAAGCCAGCTCTGAAATCCCAACCTGGAGCCTTTGCCTCGATCCTGCCTTCCCTGGACGGCTGCTCTGGCTTCCAGCGGGCTCCGTTTTGCTGGGAGAAATGGCACGTTTCAGGTCTCACTCCCTGGCGCGTCCTCTCCCCCTGCTCCCACCCCGCTCGGCTTTGGTTCTTGTTTAAGAGGCAGCGCCTCGGAGGTCAGCCTCCCCCAGCCAATATGCCTCCTAATGAAAAATGTAGCAGGGCACGTCTGAGTGATCGAATCTATACGGGGCCTGTTCCACAGCACAGCGATTTCCACAGACAGGACTTCAATAAATCTTGTTTTGAGGGGAATTATACCGAGGCTGCGGCTCTGCGTTTCGCCGGACAGACGGGGACCTTTCCCGAGGGCTTTGCTGGGCAGAGCTTTCTCCCCGTCGGGTCTCGCTCAGACGCGGGGCACGGGGGGCAGACGGACTTGGCAGCAGGGTCCCGGGCGATGGGGGCTGGCTTTGGAAGGACTCCATCCCTTGGGGTTCAACGGGGTTGAGGCAGCTAATTTTGCAGCGAAAGCAGCCTGACAAAGGCGGTATTAGTGGGACTATGGGACGAGTTACCCTCTTGGGCTCGCTTGGTTACTCCCGGCACCAACCAGAGGAGCTGTCTGACTCCCCCCAACCTCTCCAGCGCGGTCGAGGATTTCTTCCCCGTACCCGGCCGGTCTTGCGAGGTCATGCTCTCCGCAGACTGCTTGCCCTGGGTAGTTTTATGAGGATTATTTCAAGTACCAGTTCAGTTCCTAAATCACTTAAGCATCTGCAAAACTTCAGAAGCCATACAACCAGAACTGGGCCAGTATCTTCCTTCCCAGATCCATAGTCCTGGGAGTGCAGATATCCCCCTATCTAGGTGGGCAACCTAGATACCAATGCCAGGCCCGGAGGGAGGCCTCATGATTCAGATGCCCCCAGCCGTGCTTGATCTTAGCTAACAGTTTGAGGGAGGGCTTGGATACCTTGCTCTGTGCCTGAGACACCTCCCAGGAGATGATCTGTGGTGGCTGCAGGGCAGAGAGTCACTACGGTGATCCTCTCTGAGAGCTCTTGTGAGCTTTGGCGTTCAAAGAGTTAAAGGGGGGGTCCCCTTTTTTAGGCCTGACAGTGGGGTGCGAGCCCCCCGTGGCTGGCTACCCCGGGGGGTCCTCAAGAAGAATATCTGTGGGTTGGGGTCTCTGCGTCCTCCTCCCCGCCTAGGGCCTGATGAGGAGACCCAGTCCCACTCCCTCCACCCCTTGGCTTACATCGATCCTCGACAGGCAACCCATTATGCACCAGCTTTTAGGACTGACACCTGCCTTTTGTTCTTTGGGCCTCATCCTGCTTGCATTCCCCGTTGAAGGCCTGGGCTCGTAACCCTAGCACGCTTCGTCTCCCACCGACTCCACTTTTTTTGCTCCTGTGACCTGCTGTTTTTGAGCCCTTTGGACTTCCAGCCTCAATCCATCCCTGACACCGGGGAGAAAGGCCCTGCTCCGGGAGCCCAGACCGCCGGGGCCTGGCGCGGTCTCTTATTGACCGCTCCGTTGTTTAATCCTCCACCGCGCTTGGCAAATTCTCCAGCAGCCCATGTATGACCGTATTTCACTCCTTGCCCATATGATCGATACGACATCTCCATCTGTCATTAAATATGTCCACTTTGCTTTGCATCCTGTAGATCAACCGTTCACATGCTATTTCCAGAGCCGAACTCCGGGGCCGCAGACCGCACGGTCTTTTTTTTCCCCCCAAAGGAAGCCACGTCATTTGCTTTGCTGATGTCCCTGCTGTGTGTTCGAGGGAGGGTGGAAAAAAAAGGCCTGGTGTTCATGCTGAATATGTCCAGGGGCCTGAAAATACTTCACCTTAACTCTGACCCTTTTTGTGGAGCCCTGTTGTCTGGCCCCTGCACCTCCAACAGGATCTGGAAGAAGGTGCAGAGAAGGGCAGCAAGGGTGACGAGTGCTAGCGGGGACTAACGAGGCCAGGCCCGGTCAGCTGGAGGGGGGCAGGAGGTGGTTTCCAAAATACTCAGTGGAGAAGCGAAAGTCCCTGGGTCTGACCCAGTCCACGGCAGCTCTGATGTTCATATGTTATAAACCATCTGTCCTGTCCATATAAGCGAAGTGCAAGCTGCTTTCAGACTTCGCCAGTTTGCAAGTCTCAAAGGGGCCCAAGCTGAACCGGAGAAAAACCAGCTTTGCTGCTGCGTACGGACCAGGATCAAGCCAGCAGCAAGGCCACGAGTGCCGATACGGACTCTGCGCTAGCTCAGGATACGGCTCGAGCTGCTTAAAGGCGAGCGGTCCAAGGTGAAGGGGGTGACGAGAATAATCACACGTCTAGAGGGTCTTCCGGGAGATTCCCATCTGAGAGGGATCGGGAGAAGGACATCAGCTTCCCGCTGCAGTCCGAGAGGGGTTGCATCCACCCCGGTGCCACCGGTCTGCTGTGTGCCCTTGGCCACATCATCTCACCTCTGTGCCTCTACTTGTCCCTGGAGCACGGCTGGTCCCGGATCTAGGCGCTGCCATGATAACTTGTAAATAACTTCCCACCGGAGCAGGTGGATGGGGAACGACAGCGTTCCCCGGGGGAGTGACGGCGTCTTCTGTTTCAAGCAGAGGCTGCTTGGGGTGGCGGATCCCATGTCGGTGCAGGGGGTGAGGCCGGACGGCCTGGGAGGCATGAAAATCCGACTCCCACGAGATCGGAGCAGTCGGTCCTCTGTGGTCGCGGGGGAAGCAAGGACCTGCTTCTTCCCTGCTGGGGGGCTGCCTCCACAGACCCTGCTGCCCTTCTTCATGAGGAGGATGTCCGCAAGCCACCTCGTTCCCTGCTTGCTGTCAGCCAGCCTCGCCTCCCCGCTCCGCACACGCACATGCACTTGCACACGCGCACCCTCGCAGTGTCTGCCGAGCCGGCCGGGATCGATACCACAGTTGTGTTGTAAGCGAATTCATTATAGACCAGGCCTGGGCAGGACCAGCTTATCGACCCGCCGCCCGGCGGGGCACGGCAAAGGCACCGTGCACGGCGCTGTCTCTCACTATGCATCTACCCAGCTTCCTGTGGCCAGGTCTCGGCTCTGCACCGTGCATCTTGAAACCCGTGGGTTTGGTGCTGTGTGCTGGAAGCCGTCCCGTGGCCCATGCCCTCCTACAAACCATTTTCTCCCTGCCTTGCCCTGGCATTCAGCAGGCGCCAACCCCTGGATCCTCAGCGTGACCCTACGATAGGGTCTTCTCGCTGTTCCCATTCCACAGGCAGGCAAACTGAGGCGTGGCAGAGCCACGGCGCTGCAGAGAACCTACAACTGGACTGGGATTAGGGCCCGTAGCGCCTGCCTCCCAGGCTCCAACCACTGGCCCACAGATGGCTTCACAGGCACTAGGTCTTCCTGCTCATCCCTTAACGAGCTCCCACCCCGTGACATCCACGTCTAAAATAACCCCTGTGCGGCCACTCAGCTCGGCCAAGGCAGGGATTTCCCTTTAAACCCCCCGTCCCTGGTGCCTCAGGGGCATGGGTGCGGGTGACTGTGGCAGGGCCGGGGACTGGGAGACAGACGAGGGGGGCAGAGAAGGGCTTTAAGTCCCCCCTGAAGAGCACGTCTGACATCCAGGGCCGGTCACTGGAGGAGATGAAATACGGGCAGACCTCGGTGGCCTGCAGGGCCCTGGTAAATGGACAGTGAAGCTGCGAAAGGACGGTGCCCTGGCACCTGGCATTGCCTCTCCTAAGTAACCCCGTCTGCCTCTCCCCGGCTCCCTTGGCAGAAAGACGTTGCAGCCAGGAGGGCCGGGGGGCAGGGGGGAGCGGGTCCAGTTAGCTCAGTTGCACCCTTGGAAAGGAGCCGGGCTGGATCCTGAGCGCCACGTCACAACCATAAATGTGCCGCGATTCCACCCGCGTCAGGGGGCATCTTCCAGCTAGACGCCTGGGTCAGGGGGAAGGGACTCGCAGCGGGGGGCTGCCTGGCTTCACGGGGGGGAAATGCTCTGGATTTGCACCCCACGAGGGGGATGGATATCAGACCCCTGACCCAAGGGAGTGCACGCACACACAGGTGTGTGAGTGGGTGTATTTCCATGCATGCATGAGTGCGCGCGCCTGTATTCCTGTGTGTGTCTGTGCATTTCTCTGTGTGTGTATGTGTACACGCGTGTGTGGATATACGTGCATGCGTATTCTGAGAATCACAGAGTCACAGAGTCAATGAGTCGGGGGGACCTCGACAGATCATCGAGTCCGACCCCCACCATGGGCAGGAAGGAGCACTGGGGGGTGGAGGGGTCATAAGACCCCAGCCAGGTGCCTGTCCAGGCTCCTCTTGAAGATCTCCTGGGAAGGTGAGAGCACCACCTCTCTGGGAAGCCTATTCCAGGCTCTGGCCACCCTTACCGTGAAGTAGTTCTTCCTAATATCTAACCTAAACCTGTCCTCCCGCAGCTTGTGGCCATTGCTCCTGGTGACTCCAAGGGGGGCCCTGGGGAACAGACTGTCCCCAAGTCCCTGCTGCTGGCCCCTGATAAGGTTGTAGCAGCCACAAGATCCCCCCTCAGTCTCCTCTTGCGGAGACTGAAGAGATTCAGGTCCCTCAGCCTCTCCTCATAGGGCCGCAACCATACGAGTGGCCTCCTCTGGACCCTCTCCAGGTTCCCCACGTCCCTCCTGAAGTGCGGCGCCCA
>NW_017728994.1:46616582-46622099 GCF_001723915.1 Gavialis gangeticus | reverse complement strand
CTGCCCGCACCCCCCAGGTCGACATCAACCCGTCCACCACCACCTCCTGTGCGTGTGTGTATTTCTGTGTGTGTGTGTGTTTGTGCATATGTATTTCTGTGTGTATATGTATTTCCACGTGTGTCTGTGTGCATACAGGTTTGTATGTCCATACGTGTGTGTATATTCCTGTGTGTCTGTGTATTTCTGGTGCATTTTTCCGTGTGTGTGTGTTTGTATACATGCATGTGTATTTCTGTGTGTGCATGCATACATGTGTGTGTTTCCTTGAGTGCCTGTATTTCCACATATGTGCGTGTGCATGTGTATATGTGTGCATCTCTCTGTGTGTAGTGTATTTCTGCATATGGGTGTGTGCGCATGCATGTATTACCATGTCTGTGTGCACGTGTACTTCGACGTGCGCACGCACATGTGTGTATTACCGTGCCTGTGTACACATGCATTTCCATGCCCTGCTATCACAATGCCCTGAGCAGGCCGCCGGGTTATTCTAGTGTATAATTTCCTCCCGTCCCGTCGGGGTCCCTCCATCCGTGGAGAGTGGCATCAAGTGGAACTAAACCGGGGGGGGGGGTTGCTCGCAAGACCCCGCCTCGCCCGGCCTGGCACCCTGCGCGGAGCGGAGGGAGACTGACAGCCTCCGTGCCACGCCAGCGCTTCAAGTGCCGGTGATGGATGAGTGTCATCCTGCCGCGGCGGGCGGAGGAGGGGGGTGGGGAACGCAGCCCGGAGCAGCAGCGCTGGCACGGCGGCTGACACCAGAGCTGATGCTCACCCATTTATTATGATTCATGGAGAGGGGGGAGAGCGGAGGGGGCTCACAGCGGTCCCAGCCTTTATCTGCACCTGGGTCCTGAATATCACAGCTCTCCTCCCGGGGCATAGCTACGTAGCCCGGGCACACGCGTGTCTAGACATCATACTCCATGTGCACATGGGTGTCTTTCCCCCGGACGCCGTGTTGGAGGCGGTCTCCTCCTCAGTGCACACTTAGCAAACGAGTTTGACCTTTGATTTCTTCTCTTCCCGGCCCCCGCAGTCAGCGAGGGCCAGGCTACGGGCTACGTTGGCCAGGCTTCCCGGCTCAGGTCTCCAGGACAGGCAGCAAAGGGGCTCTCTTCTGCCGTGTTGTCTCTATTTCTGACAGCAAGGGACTTTGCTGGTAAAACAAATGTTGCGGGGGGGGGGATAAAAACCTGGCTCCAGGCTGAAGGCCACAGGGGAAGCCTTGGGGAGTCTTTTGTAGCAGGGGCTTAACGGGAAAAGCCGCTGGGTCCAGAGCATCATGGGATCCTACATTATTGCTTCTTGCAGGGAGGCAGCTTGCAAAAGGCCCCGTGTGCCAGGCTCATGCCCAGCCTGGATAGACCGGAGTCGGAGAGCTCCTTCCTCTCGGCTGCAGCGATTGTAGCAATTCTGCCCTCCCGGCTTGTCTGCACGGTGTCCCGGTGCCTCTTTTGCATGCATATTGAACCCCCTCCACGGGGCACCCCAGCTGAGAAGGGGCCGGCAGGGGCAACCCAGGTGCGTGGCAGGGTCTGGGGCATGGGAGCCGGCATTAGGGGCTGGGATGGGAAGCCTCCCCCTTGGGGAGGGCCAGGCCAACCTCGTTACACCCGGGCAACCGTATGATCTGCACCCCCGGCCATGTGATGGCGCAACTGCAGCACGTGCTAGTCTCCATCCACCCGGTGCTGCTCACCGTCGCCACCAAGACACAGCCCCCCGGGCCAGCATCTCTCTCAGGACTGTGGCCAAGCTACGGCCTTGCATTGGCGTCACGTCCCCCTTGCAGCCAGCGATATACCCGCCAAAGCTCAGCCCGGCTCCACTTGCTCTTGCTGCATTGCAAATAGATTTAGGTCCCCCCGGCAGGCAGGAAACCCCCAGGAAGGGGAAAAGTGGGGGCAACCTGGTTCTCTGGGGTAGGAAGAGTGCAGCAGGCAGCACTCAGCTCTCGACGCCAGCCCTGACCCCCCAGGTCCCCCGTGGCGAGGGCTGAATCGCCCACCTCGGGTGGCATCTGCTTAACAGCGCGCAGCGGCACTGCTGCGCAGTGGCGGCAAGGGAGCGGAGACGGCTGCATCCGATTGACACGGCAGGGGGTGCGGAGGGAGGCAGAAGGTAATTTCCTGAGCTGGAATTCGGCCAGGACGCCGGGGAAGCCGGTCGTGGGAGCAGCATGAGCGGGGAGAGGGGCTTCCAGTGCAAGGCAGAGCCGGGAGACGGCCCCCGGAGCTCCTGCGGGGCTGTTGCATCTGGAGAGGGGCATGCAACCTGCCAGCAGACGTGGGGTGAAGGCCTCCTCCGTTCCCTGCCTCGCTCCCATGGCCTAGAAGTTATTCAGAGCAGGGAATGTCTCTCGCTGTTTTTAGGGGCAGGGGGCGCGGGGGCAATGCCTGTTTACCTTATTTACCCATATACCACGCTCGCACGTGCCCTGCAAACTAGCCATCCAAAACGGGGATGAGTCTGAACCCAGTGGTTAAATGGAAAACCCCGTCTTTCTTCTGTCTGCCTGCCCCAAACTGGCTGGGTGTCCTATCTGGGGGCAGGTGGTAGGCGGGTACATACGGTAGCAAGCCAATGAATGAGGCGGTGCAGCCACGTAGCTGGCTCTGGAGCTATTCCAGATCAACACCATGTGTGGACACTCCTGCTCCAGAGCAAGGGGCAAATCCTCTGCAAAGGAGAGGTGAGACACACAAGGGCATCTCCCAGCTGGGTTACTCCAGGCATGGGGCATGCCCCGCATCCCCTCGGGCCAGTGCTGCTCATAAGACCCTCAGCCGGGCTCAGACCCGTGGTCCGTCCAGCCCAGTCTCCCGTCTCTGACAGCGGCAGAAGTGGATGCCATACAGGGAGAGCACTGAACGGGGTATCTCAAGTGGGATCTGTCCCCACTTGAATAGGGGAGACCATTATTGGCCTAGAGAGGCCAGAGGAAACATCTCCAGCTGACCTGCGCAACACCCATTGAAGTGCCAGTTTTTGCCCCATCTGGCCCCTGGAAACGCTTCACAGCCATGAGCCAACAGAAGTGCACGGCTGCAGAGCGCTTTAAAAGGGCCTGATCCTGTGAAAATTGAACACTTACAGCTTTGGGGTTCAGAGGAAGATGCTCTGGAAGATGCTCTTACCAAAGAGCGGGTTTGGTAAGTTGTGTCTATCCCGTTGACCCCAGCTCTGCTGTCTGCCTCCACCACCTCCTGCAGCGATGAATCCCACCAGTTCACAATGCTGTGGGTAGACAAATACACTGCCTACATGCCCTCCTTTGCTCCTTAGGGTTTCCTTGCCCCACACTTGCTCTGATTTCCAAGCTGCAATGGCTGATCAAACTGCTCCCTCCATCCCGCCCTCCATCCTACTCTTCCTCCCTCCCCTGCCCCTGCCCCCCTGGGATGGGGATCTTGCATCCTGTGCCAGGGGCTCTGACAATCAGGCGCCAGATCCATATACCTCGGTTTATCCCAGCAAGAGCCTTTAAGTCCCTGCTCTGGGTGCATGGCCAGACCTGGTGGAGGTCTGCCCAGTGAAAGTGGTGGCCTCTGCTCCCTGGGTGACATGGAAAGAGCTGGGATTTTGCAAGAGAAGGTGCAGATGGGGCAATGCACCCACATACAACACAACACCTATTTTCCCCAATGAAAGAGAAACTATAGAAGGGGTCTTAACACTCCAGGGCACCGGCACCATATTACTCAGTAAACAAAGCAACAAGAGATATAACTACAGGGATCTGCGTGGATTTCCTAGCTTGTATACACAGTTTAAAAAGAAAAACACAACACATCAGGCAAAAAACAGTCAAAAGATCTTATGTCTTTAGTCCCGCAGTCATTATAGTAAAAAAAATGTCAGTTATTCAGATTTGTAAAACAAAATCGAGCTTTCTTGAGCACCTTGACTGTCTCTCCAACACTTCACTGTTGAGCCATTTCCACGCCTGAGTTAAAATTGCTGCACCTGAGTTAATACAACCACCCCTGAGTTAAGGTTTCTAGCTAGAAAAAGGCTGGGAAATAGAAGACAGGCATCGCCAGGAATGGCTGAGACACAACACTGGAGAAGAAAGGATAGTTTGAATAGGGGAGCATCAAGACCATTAAAAAAGAAGAGAGGGTCACTAACACCTGTGGAGTGAGGAGAGATTAGCAGGAAACGGATGCAGAGAAGTAGAGGAATAGGGACAGAGGCAGATGGATGGAAGAAAGAAAGAAAGTAAGCGAGAGCGAGCACCAGTGTCAGGCTGATCACACGCGCTGCCGTTGGCTCAGCGCTGATCCTTGCAGGCCGCGGCGGGCGGCTGTCCCTGGCACGTGGCGCGGTCCCGTGTCTGGCGCTGCAGCAGGGCACCGGCTAACGAGGGACAGCGGTGCCTCGTGGCCCAGACATCACCGCCGGGGTCCATGCTTTGACAGTTGTATTTTGTCTCCTAGTCTCAGCCGGCAAGCCTGGGGCCTCCGGCGTCCCCGCCCGGCGGTGATTGAAGATGCGGGGCAGGCAGGCACATCCTCCGGCCCACCTTGGGAGATGAAGTTGCCAGGAGTCGTCGGCCTCCTCGATCCTATCAAGGGAGATGCGTTGGCATTGTTCTGCCACGGTGGTTTTGCAGGCTGGTGGCCCCCCCCTCCCCCCCTTCCCTGCCTGCTGGCAGCCATGGGAAAAGCCAGATCCCAGGAAGAGGCCAATAAATCCAGTCTGCGCCAGTCTGATCAGGGGGGAAATCCCGTCCTGCCCCGGTGCAGCATTGGTGCAGGGGCAGGAACCTCCAGCCAGGATGCTGCGGGGTCGGTGCCTGCAGGTGCACAGCCCAGCCCCATCCCCAGCCCGGGATGCAGTGGCACCAGCAGCAGGAGGATTAAACCCCCCTGACACATGGAGCAGAAAAGGGGGCCATATTCCCCCCCATGTAGCAACCAACACAGCCCAGGGGCACGGGACACCCCATGGCAGAGCACGAGCATTGCTGCACCTAGAGCATCCCCCCCCAGGGTCTGTCCATTGATCAGACCTCACAAAGAGCTTCCTGAGCATCAGGCCAGGGAGGCAGAAGGCTTCTGCTCCCCAGGGAGATGGGGGCACTGGCTTGCTACTCAGATTGTAAGCTCTCTTGGGGCCAGGGTGGTCTCTTTGTTCTGGGAATGTACAGCGCCCTGCACACTTGTGTCTTGGCCTGTGGCTGGGGTTTCCAGGTGCTACCTCCATGCAAATAAAGCGATGCATCCTGCTTCATAGCCTTGGTTGTTACTGCTTTTGTCTTTCCTGTTGAATTTGAATACAGGTGACGGCTGGCACCTACGGTCCGTGATGCCAGGAGGAGTTTCATAGTGTCATAGTTTCATAGTTTCTAGGGTCAGAAGGGACCTGAGCAGCTCATCAAGTCCGACCCCCTGCCATGGCAGGAAAGAGTACTGGGGTCAAACGACCCCAGCAAGGTGATTGTCCAGCCTTGTCTTAAAGCCCCCCAGGGTAGGAGCCAGCACCACGTCGCTTGGAAGTTGGTTCCAG
>NW_017728994.1:46589956-46616465 GCF_001723915.1 Gavialis gangeticus | reverse complement strand
TTCCTCCCCAGGTGCAGCACCTTGCACTTGTCAGTGTTGAATCCCATCCTGTTCTCATCCGCCCACCCCTGTAACCTGTCTAGGTCTGATTGCAGCCTATTCCTCCCTTCTAGCATGCCCACATCCCCCACATCTTAGTGTTATCAGCAGATTTGAACAGGTGCTTTTTACCCCTTGTCCAAGTCGCTGATGAAGATGTTGAACAGCGCGGGCCCGAGGACCGAGCCCTGGGGGACCCCCCTGCCCACGTCCCTCCAGGTCGAACATGACCCGTCCACCACCGGTCTCTGGGTGCGGCCCTCCAGCCAGTTGGCAACACATCTGACTGTGTGGGTGTCGACACCACAGCCCCCAGTTTCTTAATGAGAATGGGGTGAGAGACAGTGTCAAAGGCCTCTGAAAGTCCAGGAAGACGATGTCCACTGCTACCCTGCGTCTAAGGATTTGGTGACCTGGTCGTAGAAGGCCACCAGGTTGGTCTGACAGGACCTGCCACTAATGAATCCGTGTTGGTTGCCCCTGAGCATCATCTCCTCCCCGGCCTCTCGTGGACATGAGCCAGGATAACTCTCTCAAAAAGTTTCCCCAGGACCAAGGTAAGACTGATGGGCCTATAGTTCCCTGGGTCCTCCTTCCTCCCCTTTTTGAAGATGGGAAACATGCTGGCCCTTTTCCAGTCCTCTGGCATCTCACAACACAGGTCTTTCAGGAAGTAGATAGATAGATAGATAGATAGATAGATAGATAGATAGATAGATAGATAGATAGATAGATAGATAGATATGGGGATGGATGAATGGATGGATCAGTGTGTATGGGAATGGAGGGATGGATGGATGGGGATGGGAGTACCTGTGGATGGATAGATAGATAGATAGATAGATAGATAGATAGATAGATGGGCGGGTAAGTAGGTGGGTGTGTGGGTGGGTGCATAAATGGATGGATATCTTATTTAATTAATCTCTAAAAGTGCAGCTCTACCCTGCTTTCCATCTCTGGACTGTCACACACAATGACTATCAAAGTCAGGCACCTTTGACAGGACACTGAAACTCCAAAGTCCAGCCTAGGCCATCTACCAGTTGACCATGCCTACGCCTGGCTAGAAATGGTGTCTTCAAGTAAAACATCTGAGAAAGATGAGGGACAAATCATTAACACAATTATATTTCACTTTTCTGATAACCGTCCCACACAAGCCAAAAAAACTAAATTGGTTTTTAGTGAAAAACTTCATTTTTCTAAAGACAATGGCATTTCTTCTGCCCTCAAAAAATCTCCACATTTCATCCTCTTTCTTGAGCACAGGGGAGGAAGAAGAGGAAGGTTATTTCTTCATTTGTTAGACTAGTGTTTGCAGACCCATGCTGGCACCACCGCCGCTGAGAAGCAAGCGCGGTGCAGAGTCACGGAGAAAGCTGGTCCCAAAGGGCCGATGCTCTCAACGGACAAGACAGCAGCAAGGCGCTTGCCCCTTTTTACAGCCGGGGTTGGGAGCGCAGCAGAGCATCCCAAAGGCTCTTTGGTGCCTAACTCCGCTGGGACCGATGAGATGAAGCCTCCACATGGCCTTGACTTGGAGGCCCGCAGATGGGACAGTGGCCGCAGAGGCGGGAACTGGCTGTCGATCTCCTGAGTGCGCCATGCACAAGACTGAAGGATTGTACTAATAATAGAAACAACAATAATACTACTTGAACTGGTGTTAATAATTGTTACTTATAAATTATTATTAGAATAATTGTTAATTTAATAATATGCAGCAAAGCTACCGACGTCACAAGATCACAGCAAAGCCAGGCTGGCTGGGGTCTTGGGGGGCTCGGCTGGACCAAAGCCATGGAAACCAGAGCGCTAGCCAGCAAGCCAAGAGGAGCAGGCGTTGGGCCAGATCCTATTCCACTGCCCGGACAATGGATTGAGGTGCCTAAATGCTATTCTCATCCTCCTTTTGCTCGAAAAATTGCCCATGCAAAGGGTGGGCAGGTCCTGCTCTCCCTTGCTGCTTCGGCCTGGCTGAGCATCTCGAAGCACGTCCGAATCAGGCGGGAGGCACCCGTCGGGGCCATGCACCGAAGCGCGTGCCTCTGTGTGGCCGGCAGACCCCACTCATCCCAGCCGCGGCGGCCGGACCCTTGCCGGGCTCCACTCCAGAGGCAGCTGCTTTGTGGTTGCCCCGACATAGAGATGTGCAGGCTCCGGGGGGCACGCGTGTCAGCATCCCAGGAGGGGAGCTGGGCCTCTTCTTTGCAAAGCTCTAGCAGCCGGGGAAAGCCACGGCATGGCTCAATGAACAGTAAGGATGCAGAGACTGGGAAAGCAAGAGTGCTTGCAGCACGGTGGGGAGAGGGGGTCGCCGGGCAGGCTGGACCGCCATCCGACACGGGGGCCATGCAAGCTGATCTGCCCTCGTTCAAGGGATCAGGGGGTAGCACCCCCCGGCCCTCAGGCAGGATCTAGTAACACGCAGGAGGGAGGTGAGAGGTTCCCGCAGACACGAAGAGAAGGGCCGGGGAGCAGGCGCTCGCCACTTTCCCTGCAAAAAGTCACGTCTGCAGTGGGCAGCGGTGAAACCCAAGCCCGGGGTTGGGTTTCCAAATGCTCACAAAGGAAAAACCCAGTGGGGAGGGTTCCCCTCCCAGGCACATCCTTGCAAAGCGGAGACGGGGGAGTAGGGCAGCTGCTGAGATGGCCCGAAAGTTCATCGGAAGGGTTTGTGCGGCGGGCACCAAACACCGCGTGGCCTCTGCTCTCCCCGGGGCCTGAGCGTCCCATGCGGCCGCGCGCAGTCCCAGAGATAAGCCACCGGTTTATACGGTGAGACGGTCTCCAGCCATGGAGAGTCCCCGGAGAACGCAGGCTCCCGTCATCCCTCCCAGCTCGCGGGGAGCCCTTGGCAGCCTGCGTCCCATGGGGCCGGGGTGGACCGAAGGCCTTATATAGCCCTGGAGATGAGCAAGGCGACTTCATGACATAAATGCCATATGATCCGTCTTGCCCAGTCTCCTGTGTCGCATGGCAGCTGAGAGTGACCTGGGTCCTGGGTCCCCCTTGCAGCCTTTAGGGTCCAGGCAGGTCCAATGCAGAGGCCGTGCCCCGCGCTCCCTGCTCAATAGCGACCGATGCCCCTTTCCTCCAAGCACGTGTCGGACTCCGTGTGAATCGGGCTAAAATAAAAGACATTGAGCATTCAACATCTCCCGGCCCCTTCCTCTCATAATGAGCTGAAGTGCTAGCACCACCAGGAATATAAAGCTGATGTTTACTGGCATCTGGCCCCGAGGGGTGAGGAAAGGATTTGTGGGGTTCGTGCATGCGGGTTGGGGAAAAAATAAACCCCCATGCCCAGAGGAGACTCAAGTTCTTGCAGAGGGAGGAAGGGGATGCTACTGATTCCTGTTTCAAGGGTCAGTTTGAGGGATGCACCTGAATGACGGCGACGGAGACAAAAACCAAGACAGATCCCTTTTAATAGGGCTCTGACTGCCATTCAAATCATCCCGTGCAATTAGGCTTCCCACAAGCTGTAACGCGCATTCGCAGCTGCTACTTCCTGGGCTGGGAAAGGGCAAAATACTTTCCTGCCATGGAAACATCAATTTAAGGGGGGGAGAGAAAAATAATTGATGGCGCTGCTCCCTCGTGGCCTGATGTGTGGAGGCGAGGCTGAGCATGGGGGCGAAAGCTCTGGGGAAGGCAGCGGTGTGAGTCGCCGTGGCCAGAAAGCGCGCCCAGTGGCAAGCGGAGATCGCCAAATAGAGTTGTGATATCAGAACACAGACACGGCCGTGCCAGGGTGCGTGTGCGCACGTGCGCGTGTGCATGAGCGTGTGCACGGGGCTTTTTGGGGATGGGAGTTTACCCCCTCTGAAGCAAACTCATTTCCAAGTGTTTTACAAAGGTTAGCAGGGCAGGGCATTCTAGCGGTGCCCATCAGGGAAACCGAGGCACAAGAGGGGGTAGCTTATCCCTGCTTGGGGCAGGCGTGTTGCCCGTGTACAAGAGCTGGGGTGCGTGTGCAGGTCACACTCACGTGTCGTGCTCAGCTTCCTGCCCCCCGCCCCGGCTCTGGACTCATGTTTGCCTCCTGGATAGCACCCTCCGGGCTGGACTTGTCAAGGGCTGGGCCTGATCCGACTGGAGCCCTTCACCCTCAAACCATTAAGCAGGAAACAGGGCTATGGATCATAAGCAGCACCTGGGATGGTGAGTCACGGCAAAGGCAGCTCATGGGGTTGCTGAACCATGCAGAGGATAACAACCTACTACTGCAGAAGGAAGGGAAGGGGCCTGAGGTGGAGCTGCACCCCCTTCTAGCAGGTGGCCTGACATTTCTTGGGCTGTGACCCTCTCTCCCGGGCATTTCCAGGTGGACAACCCAGGTCCCAAACCACCCCAGCCTTCCCCCGGGGACCCGGGCCTGAGGCTGCACGGCTGCCAGGCTCCAGCGTCGAGGGGAGGAAGAAGGGGAGGGAGAATCAAGGGCAGATTTATTCTTCAAAATTAATGGAGTGACTCCGCGTGTTAATAGCCTATTTACCAACATCTCCTCCTCTGGCTTTAGCTTAACAAGTGCAAATACTTCATAGCCCTGGCTTTGTCTTCAGCCAAGGAGCACGGACCCCTCCAGGCTTTCCCTTAACTGTCAGGGATGGCCCGGGGACCCCCGCCGTGTCTCTGCAGAGCAGCGCAGTCTCCGGGGAGCCTGGCGTCCACGCAGACCCTCACGGCTCCTCCCCGCATGCTCGGATCTCACCAAAGATGCAACCGTAAAGAGGATCCATGGAGCTGCATTAAAACCACTGCCAGTTCAGATGCACTGGGTAGAAGAGCTCTTTGGGTAGAGGCGATATCTTTTATTAGACCAACTAAATAGTTGCAAAAAAATAGTTCTTTGCAAGCTTGCGAGCCCACACGCCCTTCATCAGGCAAATGATGCAGGATGGGGAACAGATCAGGACTGGGGAGCCTGAGGACCAGGGGTAGTGAGGTGGGTGGCCTTCCAGGGTGCTCAGAAGCAGCCTGCGGGGGCACCGTCATCACTCCCTGGAAGGGGAAACTGAGGCACGAGGCAGTTAAATGACTTCCCCAAGGCCTGACAGGGAAATAGGTGCCAGAGCCAAAGCTGCTGGCCCTGGCCTGCAGACCGGGTCCTCTCCCAGTGTACCTGGTTCGACACCCAGCCAGGGGCTCTGCGGAGCTGGGAGGCAATAGCATGTGAGATCTCATCCTGGGGGGCGGAAGCGAAGGTCCCCACTCCCTCCATCCTTCCCGGCGGGGGCCTGGCATGGCTTTGCAAAGTGTATCCGTGTCCGGCGGCAGAAGCTACAAACCGAAGTGTCAGCGCGGCTGAAGGAATCCATAGCTCCGCGCGGCTCCTTATCGCAAAGCTGTCCAGCCCTGTCCAGCTGGAGACGGGAGGCTGTAAAACACCAAGAGGGAGATTTAAACCCGCTCTTTTGTGAGAAACCAGCCAGCCACAAAATGTAGCCCCTGCCAGAAATATTAGCTTGCTCGTTGCAGCATCTAATGACCCAACTGAAATGGGTGGCCTGCTGTGCAGGGCGCTGGACGTCCACATGCGAGAGGCAGCCCTTCCCCGAGAGGTCGCAGACTGAATACCCAGGGCAGGCAAAGACTGGGGGAAAGGAAGTGTCCATCCTTGGTAAAAGCTGGAAAGCACTCATCCGGGTTGAAAGTGAGGTTTTCAATGCCGTCTCCCGTGACAGTCACATTATGAGCTAAGGAAATACAGTCTAGAGGATGGCACGGTAGAGATGCGCCTTACGGACTCACCAAAGCAGAGAGGCATACGCTTTGTGTGCCCGAACTTGTGGCATCAGATGCGAATACTCCTCTGATTCAGTCCACCTATAAGATGCATCTGTACCCTGCCTTGGAGTCACAGAAAAATCACAGACAAGGAGGGTGTGAAGGGAGCTCAGGGGGGTCACATCTGGTCCAACCCCCTGCTCCAAGCAGGACCAGCCCCAGCTCCATCATCCCAGCCAAGACTAGCCAGGTCCTGTCCCCCAGCCCACAACCATTTTCATTGCCCTCCCCTGGACTCTCTCCAACGTGTCCACATCCTTTCTGTCGTGGGGGCCACAGCTGGACACAGGACTCCAGATGTGGCCTCCCCGGTGCTGAATAGAGGGGAGGAATCACTGCCCTTTGCTCTGCCTGACTTGAGACGAAGCCGGGCAATGACCTTTCTCCAGTCTAGATCAAAACACTGTCAGGTGGATGCGTAACGGGCTGGGTCCCTGTGCCGCAAGGAGTCATCGATGGCTTGGTGCTGAACTGAGAGGAGGTATCAAGGAGCCTGCCCTCCTCCTGATGCTGTTTCAGGTCTTCAGTGATGATTTGCAGGCGGGTACGAGAGCGCACTGTGTGGTCGCAGTCACACTGGAGGGCCAGGCTGGGATCCAGAATGACTTTGATAAGCCGGAGAAATGGTCCAAAATCAATCCGATGACACTGAATAGGATGAGTGTACCTGGGACACGACCGTTGCGTGCCCCCATCCAGACCGGCCCGGCTGCAGCGCTGCAGAGAAGGACCTGGGGGTGAGAGTCATGAGATGAACACGACCACATTTGGGGTCAGGAAGGGATTTCCCCCCCGATCAGGCTGGTGCAGGGGCCGGTGGTTGGACTGGACGTGACCCCTGGGGCTGCCCTCTACCCCGAGAAACACCTGGGGAGACCTGGCCCCTGTTCTCTGGGGTGGTCCACATCCCCTGTCCTCGGGCTTGCTCGCCTGTCAGGGCGTGCCCATCTCCGGCTGGCTCTCCAAGCTGCTCATTTTCCCTGGCGCAGCGATGCTGAATTCACAGATAAACAGGAATTAATTGGATTAGGAGCTGATAATATCATTGACCTTTCTCTACGGTGCCCGCTGTTCCACCAGGCTGAGGCTTCAGCGGGGGTTTTCCTTTCACCGGGGATGTACAACTCCCTGCAGCCACCGTGTACTCCACGTGTACCCATGCGCGTGCGCCTACAGGAGGCCAGGCCGGCTGCAACCCGCAGGTCGAGGTCGGGCCGGCTTCTCATCTCGCTCACAGCCGGGGTGGCCGGAAAGCTACCCCGTGGAAATGGAGAGTTGCACAAGGGGCGTGAGGTCAGAATCACGTCCCCTGAGAAGCAGGATGCCTGGGTCCCCGTCCCTTGGAGAGGTCCCTGCCACACTTAGGTGCCTTAGTTTTGCCACCTGTAAAATGGGGAGGAATGTGGTGGGCTACCTGACAATAGGGTTGGAAAGGGAAAGTCATGGATACTTGGTCATACAGACAGGCACACACACATTCTCAGAGTCCCTGTCCTCCACACACACACACACACACACACACACACACACACACACTTCCATGGATGTGATTATCACAACAGCACATCATACGGACACAGCTACACAGGCGCGCACACACACAACGTACACGCTCAAAGACACGCTCAAATAGATACAATTGCATGCTCAAGCACGGATGTGTCCTCAGCTATAATTGTATGCATGCATCCTCTTACAGCCACAGTCACACATGCGTACCTGGTCATGTGCACTCACACACAGCCACAAGCGCATGTGTGCATGCACGTGACCACACAATCACAGGCACACACCCCACACACTCCCAGAGGCCCAAGTGCGTGCACACCTATAAAGGCACTGTCTCATGTGTCCATGCAAACAGCGCACACGCACATGCACACACACACACAGTTGCCATTCAGGGTCAGATGCAGCCTTCCATCTCATGCCCACTATGTTCTATGACACTCGCACACAAAAGCTTACACACATGCACATGTGCGCACGCACAAGCATTGGCCCTTTGTGCTCAGCCACAGCCTTCCTTCTCTCACCCCCGACACCCTCCATCAGATTTACCCCTGGATGTTTACACACCCATCCACACACGCCCCCTGCCAGCGTCAGATGGAGCCTTTTATCTCATGCCCACCATATTTTATCACACTCACACACGGAAGTTTACACATGTGCACACGCACACACTCACACATACACTCCCCCCCAACCCCACTAGTTTCAGATGGAGCCTTCCCTCTCATGCCCACCATATTCTATCACATCGCACATAGGGGCGTACATGCATGCACACGCGTGAACACACACCCATGCACACAGGTGCCTCCCAGGCACTGCCTGGCATTTCTGCCCCAGATCCCGGCCCATCAGCAGGCTGCAATGTCAGGGCCCCCAGGATTTAGGAGCTGGGGGTGGTGGGGAGAGCACAGCCTGCCTGGAGAGGAGCAGATGTTGATGCTCTTCTATGGAGCTGTTAATTTAACCGGAGTTTATTGAATAGCAATTAGGCGGGGCCTCATTACCATAGTCAAGCGGCGCAAAGACTCACCATAAAAACCCGAGGAAAGGGAGACGCGTGACATCAGGGTAATAGCGCCGAAGCGTCGTTTAGGATCTGGCATGATGGATCCGAACGCCCTCCGCCAGCGCTTCTCCCCAGTGCTCCCAGCTGGAGCCGGGCAGGCAGGCGGAGGGAGCTGGGTGCAGGGGGGTCTCCACGGAGGCTGGGAGCCTGTGTGAGAGTCTGGATAATGGCACCGCTCAGCCGCTGCGGATGGGCACGGCAAGGGGGAGAAGAGAGTCAGAAAAGGTGCAGAGAAATGATCAAGGCCCTGGGGCAGGTGCCAGGCCCGGAAAGACTGAAAAGGCTGGGGGTCTTCAGGGTGGAAAGGAGAAGGCTGAGGGGGAAGAGGACAGAGGCCTATAACCCCATCGAGGCTGTGGACCAAGTGACCAGTGACTGGCTCCCTGAGTCCCAGAAGACTAGAACTAGGTGACATGAGTAGGCGACACATTTAAAACTAAGAGGAAGGGCTTGATTTAGCAACATGTCATTAACCGGTGGGACTCCTCGCCGCAGGAGGTGGGGTCAACAAGACTGGATCAACTCACAGAGGATCCATTTACAAAAGCTGCTGAACAGGACAGATGGCGATATCTCCTCTGGCCTCTCTGAACCAATAATGGTCTCCCCTATTGAACAGGAGAGAGATCGCTCTAGAAATGGCCTGTTCAATGCTCTCCCTAGCATGGAAGAGCTGGGTCAGACCCCAGGTCCATCTTGCCCTGGAAGGGAGAGTGAGTGGGGCTGAGCAGGGTTTTCCCCTCATTTCCCCCCCAGTTCCTCTCTCCCTTGCAGCACTGAAGGTCCAGGAAGGTCTGATTCAGAGGCCATGCCCTGCGCTCCGTCCATAGCATCCACCCGACAGGAGATGGGCTACGAGGACTGTTGGTCTGACCCAGCGTGGCGCTGCTGATGGCCTTAAGGGACCCTGGGAGCTGCTTTTAGGACCCGGTTGCAAGGAAGATGGAGCTGCTCAAGGGGCATCCACAGCTCTGCCCTCCCTGCATCCATCTCCTTGCCTCCTCGTGCCTACCCCGGGGACTGGCAGCGAGGCAGAGTGCATGGTTTGGGAGCACCTAGGCTGGTCTTGGGACATCTCTTCTGCAATCAGCCATACTCCAAGCAAGCTCTATTAGCTGGGCTCTGCCACTGACCTGCTGCATAGCCTTGGGCAAGTCACTGCTCTGTGCCTCGGTTTACCCCTCTGTGAAATGGGCCCAGTTGCTCTCATGAATAAGAAGGCATGAGGCATCAGAGCCAGGTCCTGACTTCCTTCAAGCCACTGAACTGGGGAAGCTGGGTTCAGGCTTGTCATAATTTCTATGATTGGCATTGGTACGGGGGGGCTTAACAAATTGGCGGGGATAAGACAGGGTCAAACACTATTTAAGAACCCCCTGGGCAGCCAGGACTTTGTGGCACTCATCATGGCCCACACTTGGGGAGCTTTAGGGTGATGCAGGATTTGAACTCCCAGCCCTAAACCGTGTGCTCCAGCCCAACGTTACAAGAAGCGGGGCAATGGAAGGGGTCAGATCCTGACCAAAGAGATGGGTCAAGCTCAGGAGATCACTAATCCCTGCCCCAATCCCAGTGGATGTTGTGAGGCCAGCCTGCCCTTCACAATGGGGTGTGGGATCAGACCCCTCCGTTCATTTAGCACCCCTGCACTTGAGCTGTGGGAGAGACTCCCCCGCTGCTAGCAGTATAGGGCACCTGGGCCACAGTGGAGTCTTTCCAAGTCCATCCAGCAGAGGTGGGGGTGTGTAAAAACACACACACAGGCACACATACATGTGAACCCGGGTCTCACACTAAAATGCAGCGAAGACCCCACAGAGCCCAGCAGGCAGTGGGATGCGACTGATGCAGTCTTCTCACCCCGCATGGGGCAGGGAAAGTGTTAATGTCTCCCTGTGGCTAGAGGCAGCTTTGCAGGTGCCAGCCCTGAGTGCAGGGATTTAGAGGGTTAAAAAGCCTAATTAACTGATTAATTAAGTCCCCACTTCCTACTCAGCCCCCCCACGGAGCCCTCCTGGTATAAGAGGGCTGGGCTGGGCAAGGGAACCTGGCAGCGGGTATCAAGCAGGCTGGGGGAGAGGGTGGCACTGATTTCTTTAGTGGGGGAGTATTTATTTTCTTCTCTGTTTTGCTGCCTGGATGCAGCCAGCTGCTGCTTCCAGGGGAGCAGGGCCTAGCTGGAGGGTGATTTCAGCAGAGTCAAGACCTGCTGTTTGCTCAACATGCTCCTTTTGCAGAGTGAAAGCCCCCTGCACGAGCGAGAGGGTTTCTCTCCCGCCGGGAGATGTCCAGAGGGAGAGCAGCTCGCTGGGTGGCTGCATTGCCATCGAAAGGGCAGGGTGGCGTTGCCTGTTCGGGGCTCTGCGTATCTGGGCAGCTTCACGTAACCGGGGCAGGGGAGCTCAGGTGCACACGGGCAGACAGGAGTTACTGAAGCTGCTCTGCTTGGAAGCATCTTCATCCCAACCTGCACATAATAAGGGTCTGATTTTCACAGGATCAGTCCCTTTTACAGCTCTCTGCAGCCATGCACTTGTCTTCTCGCGGCTGTAGAGTGTTTTCAGGGGCCAGACAGGGCAAAAACTGTCGCTTCTGCCCGTGCGGCCTGCAATGCACTGCATTGCTCTGATGTCCTATAGCAAAGCTGTGGCATCACCTCCCCAGAGCAGGGGTGCAGCAGGCCCTGGCTGGGCTCCTTGCATCCATCTCCAGCCACACCTGCGTGTCTGAGGTGCGAAAGGCTGGGTGGAGACTTGTGAGCGGTATGCCCCTCCCGGGATTGGGGGCTGCTTGAGAAATACTGGGTTTTAGTGTATTCCCAATGCCATCAATACGCCGGCAGCTGGATTGTGAATATTTGTTAGCACACTGTAGGGGAAAGGGGTGTTTTTAACCCCTGACATACCAATGTCCCCCAGCCTGCCAATGCAGAAGCCTGCAGGCCATGATGTATTTGGGGAAGAGAGCTGGGTCATTTGGAAGAGGAAAAGGGGCAGAAGGGCACCTGTGCCAGCCAAGCCTGACCCCGGTCTAGGAAGCAAAGCAGCAGCTCCTGGAATTGAGGCAGGATTATTTCCAGTTGCCACGATTATATCAGGGAGTCTCATCCTGCCTGTTGGAAACTGCCACACCTGGCGCCCGGCGATCAGCTGAGAGGCTCAGGGTTTCACTGTGTGAGTGAGCAAGCACTCTTGCACGCGGATCGTCACGAGTCCACAAAGTGCCAGTCACCTTCCCTTGCCAGCACCCTGACCTCGCTGCTTGCAGGCGAACCCCAAGGAGAGGAGACTTGGGTCAGACCCCAGCCCATCCGCGCGCGGGAGCCAGGAGGCAGACGCCCCTCCGACAGCCCTGCCGCTGGAGCCGTGCTCTGGTGGAGGAGCCTCTGGGGCTGGCGAAACCCCACGGAAGAGCTGGGTGGCGCCTTTTTTTCTCACCGTTAATTTTTTGTGCTGGTGAAAAACCAAGCAATGATGTTTATTGGAGACGGGAAGCAAAATTGGCCAGTCTGGTTTGGGGGGGGAAGCGCAGAGAGTCAACAGTGCACTAATAGTAACGATAATAATGACAATCATCACCATCAGGAATAATACTAATAACAACATCATTACCTAACAGCAACAACATTATTTAACAATAACACCAACATAATTAGCATCCTTTAACAAAAATAATAATCACAGCATTAGTATTATTTAACAAGAATAATAACATTATTATTTAACATTAACAATTTAACAATTATATTATACATTATATTATTATACATTTTATTATATTATAGTATAGGATAGTGTATTTCACAATGATGTATTGTTAAATAATGCATTATTAAATAATAATTATCTAACAATAATAATAATATTGTTATTTAACAATATTAACATTGTTATTATTCAACAATAACAACATTATTTTTATGATAATAATAATGACATTATTATTTAACAGCTATAACATTATGATTATTTAGCAATAACAACAATAATACCGGCATTATCATCATTATCATCTTTTACAAATTTCTGACACCTGCACAAGGACATATCTAGGAGGTGCCAGTGGTGCGGTGCATCATCATCACACAGAATATCACACACATTTTTCTCCAGTTCAAGAGAAACCGGGAAGCTTTACTAATATGCTACGGGGCTAGCCCTCTAGTATTCAGCTGAAATTCAAAGAAAAAGCAGACACAACTATAGGAATGTGCACTGATTTGCTAGATGATACATGATGTTTTTAAAAACACAGCACTAGGTAACAAATAGTCGAATAGTCCAAAGACCTTGTCAGACAAGGATCTTTGGGTAAATCCGATATCTTTTATTAGACAACTCAATAGTTGGAAAAATTCTTTGCAAGCTTTCAGGTGCACACACCCTTCAAGCAGACAGACGCTCCCTCTGCCTGAAGACAGGTGTTTATACCCATGAGCTTTCACTAATGCGCATTAAAATAGGCTAATGTGCCCTCTCCTAGTACTTCACAATGGAGGTACTAAATCTAATGCGCATTAATGAATGTGTAGACATACCCCCTAATGCTGCTGCCATTCTGTTGGTTGCAGGGGGCTGGGTGGGGCAGGAATCAAAGTGGGGCTTGATGGCCTCCCGGATCCACCCCTGTATCTGAATAATATCCCCGGCAGTTGATATCTTCTGATTACTGAGAAAATATCAAAGCCCTCATACTCTCAGCCTCCCAGAAGTTCAAGACTTTCCTCGTTAAGCGCTTGCCTTACCGGCCTCTATTCGAATGCAAGCAGAGAGAAATGGGGAAATAGGAATGGTTACGGCGAGGTACAGAATACAACCGAGCACCAGAGCAGCCTCTCGCCATGGGGCCTTTCCAGACATAGATTTAGCCGGCATCACCTGCTTTCGTTTGTCCGATGCAAGGAGGATGGGCATGGAAAAAGCCAATGGAAGGGCAACCTCTAAGTATCGTATAATGACCTGCTATAAGGCAGCTGCACCCGCCCAAAATCTCTCTTCCCTGCTGGTCGGGGTATTTTGATGTTTTCAACGTAAGTGTTTAATGGTTTGCTTAAAGAACCATTGCTTAGTCCATCTACTGCAGAGAAAACCTGAAAACATGACCGTGGCATCCCTTATAGATGCAGAGACAGCACTAGTTGATATTTGTGCACAAAACCTCCCTATGGGAAAATGTCATTTTGTCCACAGGAAAGTTTCCCTTGGGAAATGCTGTAGCATCCTAGAGAAGTGAGACTGGAAGAGATCTCCAGAGGTCACATCTAGTCCAACCCTCTGCCCGAGGCAGGATCAGCACTGTCCAAACCATCCTATACAAATCTATCGTCTTACTATTTTGATTTTCATTTTTTTGCTACTTTCTGATGGGGAAAATCCAAGTCAAAACTGGGGGGAAGTATTCCAAACAAAATCAGAGTTTTTCAGCCTCCCGCCTGCTCGCTCCAGGCAGCAGAATTCAAGGTCACACCCCGAAGCCAAAACAAAATAAATGAGTGTTTTCCCCACCGGGCTCAGCTCTCAGACCCTGCTCTGGATACACTCCCATGGGTCCATCTGCACTTCGAGGGCCTGCCACCTATCTCCTGGGTGCTCTGAGTAACATGTTGGCACGTCTGGCTCATGGTCACCTCCTGATTCCTGCTAATCTCTCTCCACCCCATAGGTGTGCATGACCCCCTCTCCTTTATAATGGACTCAGTGGTGCACGGGTCAAACTAGCCTTCTGCAATTTGATCTGTTAGCCATCCCTGGCAATGTCTGGCTTGTATCTCCCCGCCTGGCAGGCTGTTTTGAATTCTAGCTAAAAACCTTAACTCAAGTGCGGTCATATTAACTTGGGTGTGGAAATAAGTTGGGGTATTGGAGGTGCTGGCAAGATGCTCAAGAAGACGAGATTTTGTTTTACGAATCTGAATGAGAGACGTACATTTACCTAGAATGACCGCAGAACTAATGACACACGGTCTTTGGACTATTTGGATTATTTTTGCCTCGTGCTGTGTTTTTAAAAACAATATGCATCATCTAGCAAATCAGTGCATCAGTGGGCATCACTGCCCTTCTCGAGGATAACAACCCACAGCTGCTGCCAGCTCGGGGAGACCCTCCCTTAGCTCAGGGAGCTGTGCCGCAGGGCTGTTTGAATGGTGATGGCCCAGGGGCTGGTCCACCATTGCCCCTCACAGATGGCAAAGTTTATCAAATAGATCCAAACTGGGGGCAGGGGTGGGGGCAAGTCCCCTAGTTTTGGCAGGGATCCCAGCGGTCAGTTCCCACCGCGCCAGTCTGAGCAGGGCCAAAAGTCATTGTGTTGGTCCCTGGGTGTGGACCGGACCTCTGTGATGGTGACCCGTGACCCTTTGAAATGGTGCAGGAGGGGAGAGTCACTAGCTAATTAATTAATTAGCTGGAAGGTTCCTTGCCACTCTCCAGGCCTACTGAGAAGGGAAGGGACCTGCCAAAACACCTTCATGATGCATCACGGCTCTGTCCCACCCCAGAGAGCTCGGGCCAGGGCCCTTGGGCTCGAACCTCACGGTCCCCATACAGCCGCAGCATGCATGAGCAGAGGTTTTCTTCTTATACAGTGCCCACCCCCTTGGCCTCTGTCAGCCTGCATCCGGGTACCTCTAGACCCACTTGGAAATCCCCCCAGCCTCTGCCCCTCCTCGGTAAGCTCCTGTCCCTGTCACTTAAAATGCCAGTGCCCACTCCTGTGCCTCGTTGCAAGGTTTTTGTCTGGTCAAAGCTAAGCACTCTGCTCTCTGTCAGCTGCTCCTGGTCCCGTGGCTCCTCTTCCACAGCCCGGCAGGCTGGTTTGAACTCTCCCCAAAAACATCAACTCCGGGGTGGAAATGTTAACACAGGCGTGGAAATAACTTTCAGGGGTGCTCGAGAAGTCTTGATTTTGTTTTCCGAGTCTCAGAGACCCACATTTAAGTGTAATGACTGCAGGACTAAAGCGGCGACATCTTTTGATGATTTCTGCCTCATCTGTTGGGTCTTTTTGGTGCAATCTAGGATCTAGCAAATGAATGCACATTCCAGTCAAGTGATATTTCTTTTTTTTTTTTGGCTTTGATCTTAAACTGAAGAATCCAGCCCTAGGCTTATTAGCAAAGCTTCTAGTTCCTTTTTACCTGCGGACAGCTATGCGTTGTGTCACGTCTGACGATGCACCACACCATTTACCCCTGCGTTTTCAAAATCCTGGGTCTGTCCCGCTGGCACTCTGGCACTCCTGGCTTCCTGTCAGCCCTGTCTTCTCTCAGGGCACCCCACATGGCTGGGGGGCTTGGGTGGAGGGTGGGAGCATGATTTCCAATGCTGGGAGTGCCGCTGGCTCCGGTGCTCGGAAGCAGGGATGCTTTGAAATGGGGATGCCCCCCTCTCCATGCAGGCCCCGGCATTTGGAAACCTAGAGCTTGCGAGCTGGGGGCTGTTCCTGTCTCTGCCACAGATGCCCCGCGTGACCTTGCCCAGGTCACTTGCTCGCACGCTGCCTCCATTTCCCCCCGTGCAAAACAGACAATAACCCTCCTCTGCCCACTCGGTATAGCAAGCGCGTCGATTCTTCCTCGGCATTTGTACAGCAGTTATCACAGCCAAGCCTCGCTCTTGCTGGGCCCTCCGGTTGCAGGTATAATACAAATGATTGTCATAGCTTAGTTTCAGCTCCCGGAAAATGTCTTCCTTTCACAGATCTGTCTTTCTCCACATCATTCCTCCGGCTGCCTTTGGCTTTATGGCATTGTGCTGGGGGAATTTCTATTGGCTTCACTTTGTGACCCGTTTCTCCTCATCGAAAACGCACGTGTATTAGTATTATTTTCCCCCCCACACGCACTTTTGCTTTTTTGTGCCGCCTGCCAGGCCAAGCCCCAGCGCTGCGTCCCCCCAGCATCTGGGCTGCCCTGATATTTATCGGTGGAAGCCAAACGCGGCCGTATGATTTGTGAAATCAATCACACTTAATTGAAGGCTGATGGCTTTCACATGTGAGACTGCCACATTCCTTTCATCTTTATCACATTCCCTTTCTCCCCGGGTTTTGTGTGACAAGATACGGCAGAGGGAGAGGGGAAAGGCCGGCGACCTCCGACCCAGATATAATTGGAAAAAGAAGGTCAATGTCCCCTTTCTTTCCTCGGTTAGATCAGTTTGCATTTCATTCCGCTCCAGACGAACGCCCGCGTGCACATACGCGCCCCTCCACGGGCACATGGGCACATGCGCACGCATGCACGCACACATGCCCATGGATGTGTGCATGGACCCACAATGTATGTGCACACACATGTAAATCCAGTCTCCCTCTTCCTCCTGCTGGTACGTGAGGGCCTTTGCCGTTTTATCCCAGCTAGCTGGCACCACCACCGTTACCACCTGCCTTCCGCCGCCCGTATCAGGGCTCCGGGCTTTGGGTACGAGCCAAAGGCGCAGCTGCTGCCTGCCTAGCAAAGAATCAGGGGAGATATAAGTACCGTATTATCTCGCATACAATGCGCAACCCCCTCCCCCACCAAAAAAACAACCCCAGCTGCTGCAAATCCAATGCACGTTATATTAGAGAAATACAGTAAGAAAAATTTCTGCTGACTGCAGGCAAAAGTGCAGGCAACACCTGCATACCACGCAGGGATCTGGCTCTGCTCCCTCCCTGCTACAAAGAAGGATCTTTTTACCCTTCGTTTTGCCTTTCAAAAACAAAGTGCCAGTTATACGCTGGGGCGCGTTGTATATAAGAAAATAAGGTGCACAGCAGCACCCAAATTCGCACAGGCCGCAACCTTATATCCGAGGAGGTATGGAGCCAGCATTACAGCTGCCTCAGGCCCAGATAGAAATCATTAGCAATCCCCTTGATTTGAAGACGATCCCTACCATGGACCATTGATGGGTCTTGAGGTGGCTTAGGAGCCCGGTCCCTGAGCCACAGATGCACGTGCAGAAGTCACAGAGGAGAGAGTAGCCCAGAAGCCAGGATTTCTCTCCTTTTCCTTCCCCCACTCTCTCTTCTTTGCTTCCAGGGCAAGACACTTCATCTTGATGCTGCCTCTTGGTGGCGGTGGCGGTGCCATCGGAGTCAGTGGCAGACAGCTCTTGATGTTGGCATCCATCGTCTTGAGGTTGCCTTGAGGTCCTATCGCCAGGACCGATCTCTTTGATGTCGACATTGGTTTGATTTCAGAGCTGAGCTTTGGCCCCGGGTGTGCGGCCTTGCTCTGCGATCATTATTCCTCTTCCCATCAGTCCTGTTGCTATCAGGTTCCTCCTTCACATTGGACCCTTGAATCTTACCTTTGTCCAGAGGACAGATCTGATACCGAACTGGTCCACTCTGCTTGGTCCCAGCAGGAGCATTGGCACGGCCCAGTCAAAATCCAGAGGGCATCACTTTGCTGGGCTGCCAGGTTGGCAAAGGTCTAAGGGCACGTCTACACGTGTGCATTTACTGCACAGTAACCAAAATTAATGCACAGTACAGGCACGCATCTACATGTGAAGGCCTGTACCGAGACTTATGCCTACTTGAGCAAACATTTGATACCTGCATCATGCAGGTATCAAATTTATACCCGATTAGTTACTGCGCAGTAATACACGTGTAGGTGCTTTGCTGCACAGTAGCACTGTGCTTGTGGACTGACTTGGGACGAACTTGAGTCCCAAGTCAGTCTACACACAGCATTAATGCTCTTTAACGCCTGCACGTGTAGACACTGGCCTATTCCTGCTTACTGCGCAGTAAATTTAAGCCGGTGTACATGCATGTGTAGACATGCCCTAAGAGTCTTATTCTTACTTATTCAGGAGACTGGATGGGCACCTAGCTGGGGTCACTTGACCCCAATTGTCTTTCCTGCCTGGTGCAGGGGGCTGGACCCGACAATCTTTGAGGTCCCTTCCAGCCTCGCAATTTATGAATCTATACCTGTGCGGGGTCTGTCCTCGGCACACCTTTCCAAGCAGCGCTGCTGACTCCAGTGCGAGCCGGGCCAACAGTCCTGCCACAATCTGTAAAGCTGTTGCCCAGCTCAGATGCCTCCATCATAGCAAGAGACCAGCAGAGCTGGTTGCAAGTAACACCAGAAGCAGGCTGGTCTGGGCTCATGCTACCGCCGGAGCCTGGCTCTCATGCCCCAGGATGCCCATGGGTGGATGGGTCCTCCAAACGGCACCAACAGCTCATTCTGGGTAGCCCCAAATAACAGTAACCAGTCTCCTAGCAGCTTGGTGTCAACCTCCCTCCCTTGTGACACAGACTGACTTGCCTTCCCTGAGCTAGGCCAGCAGGAAGCTAGGATCAGGACTGACCCTTGACCTTTGACCTTGACCGTGCCCCTATGTCCTTGAGCAACTCACAGCAGGCCGGAGATGCTGCTGCGCCCCTGGAGCTGCCTGTGAAAACCCAATGAGCATAAAACCCCCCAGAAAAGAAAGTGGGAAAGTTTTCCCCCCAAACCCCCAAATCTGGTGCACAAAGGGATGATGGGTTTTGTTGGCTGGCTGGTTGGGTTTTTGCAAAAATAGACAGGACATCATCTCTAGCAACCCCCAGGGATGGATGTGTCTGGAGAGCAGATTTGGACCAGCTCCCCGTGGGAGCAGAGATGCCCTCGCCCCAACGGGTCCCCGGCGGGATGGGAGATTGCTGTACCTGGCATCTGCAGAGCTGCATCGCCGGCCCTCACCTTGCCTCCCTGGGGGAAGAGGTTTCCCCATAGTCCTCCCCTGTTCTCCGGGGGGGCATTGAGCCGTGCCGTGTAATGGAGGGGGATAAATCTGCCCTTCTCAGGATGGCGTGCAGGAACTCTGGCCTGGCTCTTAACCCCTTTAGAGAGCACCTGATGATGTGAACTGATGCACCTCTGATTTTGTTAGTCCCTAAGGGGCACCCTATGCATCGGCCTGGCCCCCTCCCTCCCTGTTAAACGAGACCGGAGCCGTTAAACGCCATCTCCAGGCTGGGGCTTCGCCGCCGCTTCTGCCCAGCGCCTCGTGGGGCCGAGATCGGACCCTCGCACGGCCTGCCTGGTCCCCCCCGCTCCCCACATCCCTTCCTCCCCCTCTGCCAGTGCTTATCGGCAGAGCTGCCCTTGTCATATAAATCTGAACATAATTCTCTCTTTCCTGTTAAGCTAAAGAAAATAAACGTGTACGGCTGTTACTGGAAGCCAAGCTATGGGACTGCTCTAAATTCTCTTCTTATTGAGTCTGGGCTGAAAATCATTCAATTCTGCTGAGGACACACATATACACTCGCCCAGGCAGGGAGGGAGGGAGCGGGAGAGCGGACGCCGGGTGTATAAATATCTCCAGCTCTCTAGATAGTCGGCAGATTTATTCCACTGCCAAGCCTGCAGAAAATTGACTTGTTTCATGGAGGCAGGCTATTGACACATTACCGCAAGGAGGGTTAGGAGAGAAAGCAGTGAGGCTGGCGCCCCTCTATTATACGATAATGTAATCAGCAGTGTGGGAAATGACTGTGGGTAAAACGGCATCGCTGACATTTATATTAGAGGATATTGATGGCAGGAGCTGTGACCACATCTATCCACCCGCCCGTTTGCCAGGATTGACACAGAAGGCTCTTGTTGGCTGGATTTCCTCTCTCTCTCTCTCTCTCTCCCCTTCTTCTTAGCTCGGTTGCTTGCTGCTGTCACGGCAGATAGATAATTGAAAAATAGATCTCACCTTTCCAGCAAACAGGAGTGGTCCAGGCAATTACTGCAGAGGTTATCTACTCAATCTCGGGGCCTCGTCTCCGAGAGAGATTCAGAGGAAATTGGATTTTACATGGATGTTTTATTCTGGAAGGGCTTTAGTATAAATACAGGCAAGGAGACGCAGCCGGGATGCAGGGCTGAGTGTCACACACTCGCACACACACACATGCACGCATGCTCGCGGAGCCGAGCTGGCTTTGACAGAGGCAGTCTGTTGTCGGAGCAGTGCTAATACCATTCAGCAACCCTCTAGGGCATTGCTAGACAGGATATTTTTTTTCATGTCGTTGTTTTGTGGTAGGGTTGGGATTTTTTATTTTTTTCCCTCCCTCCCCCCCCCGTCTTTCATTTTTTTTGGAGGGGAGGGGGGGTTTGCTTTGTTTTAATCGGAGGCTAAAAGAGGTTAAGGTCTTCCCAGTCTGGAGAAATAAAAGGGCTCGGTCCCAGAGGAAATAAAGGCGAAAAGAGCGTTGGGGGATGACCGGAGGGGGGAGAGGGCAGCACGCGGGCAGCCTCCCGGGAAGGCAAAGGGATGCCGTTCGCCCTTGGGGATGGCATAAGCCTCAAGGTCATTCTCCCACGTCAGACCCGCGGCAGCTCAAGGGCAGAGGTCTGGTTCTGCCCAAAGTCGGGGTTTCCCCCAAGGTCCATCGGGGCGCGCTGGGCAGCTCGGGGGCTCCGCAGGGATTTAGGAGCCTGTGGCTCTTCAGCCAGCCGTTCGAGAAGAGACAGGCCCAGCCCCGTTCCCCCTCTCCCGGTGCACGAGGTGGCTTCGGGGGAGATCAGGCAGCCCAGGTAAGAGCTGGCATGTGGCATGATATGAGCTGCCCGTTCTCAGCCTCATTTGCCGTGACGGGCGGTGGGTCTGAACGCCAGGCCCCGGCAAAAAGGGACGCAGAGGTGTGCTGCCGGGCACCGGCAGAGCGGCATGTGGATTCAGGGAGCCTGGAGTCATCATCGTCATCATCATCATCATTATTATTATACATCGCTCTTCAGGGCTGTCAATCCAGCCCCTTTCACCAGCACTACATTCACTTTTAAAAGAAGTTTTAAAGAGAAAATTATTAACGATCATCCTACTAATCACCTTGATTTTTGGTGCTATTTTGTGACGTGCATCTAAGCAACACATAACGTGTACAAGCGCTCCTTGCTGTTATTCCTTCCACCACCTGAGAGCCCAGGGAGAGCACAGGACGCTCCTTCCCCGTGTTCACCGTAGCGGAGATCATCCAGTCATCGAAATCCCAGTGCCGCGGGGCGGGCAGGGAGCTGTGGGCTCACATCCAGTCCAACCCCTGCTCCAGGCAGGGTCAGCCCTGTCCAAACCACCCCAGACAAACCCATCATCTCACCTTTCAGTAACCAGAGTGGGTCTAACCTGGAACCAGGTCCCCTTGAGTTTTGAATGACCTACCTTATTTCAGAGATTCCCATCGATGCTGTTTTCGGAAGGACCCTGCTCTTCCAACACGGCCAGTTTCCCGCTGTGATCTCCCCCAGCCGTGATCCTGCTGTCACTCTTGCCATTATTACTGCTTTTCCTAGCAGGACCTGAGTTGCACCCCCTGGTGCTAGGCGCTGCACAAATCAGAGTGAAAACACTGGCCCTTGCCCCAAAGACCTTACACTCTGTACACGTGATGCTTTAATGCGCATTAGCCTAAGTCCATGCACATTAAGGGCATGTGTCTACATGTGCTCATTCTTAATGCATATTAAAAATGGCAAATTTAAGCTATTCAAACCTACATTTCATACCTGCAAATGTAAATTTAGGCGTGAATAGTTAACGTGCATTAATGCACATGTAAGACACATTAAAGCGCATTAACGCTGTGTGTGTGGACTGACGTGGGATAACTTTAGTTCCAAATCAGTCCACACACACAGTGTTAATGCGCTTTAACACCTGCATGTGCAGACACCTGCCTAAATCTGCTTAATGCACATTAAATTTAGATGCACTTAAATGCACATGTACACACAACCTACATGTAATAATGGTGGTATATGGGCTCTGCTGCGCTTGGAGCTGTACGTTTCTGTATTTATCCATTAGATTTATGTCATGCTTTTGCTAAAAGACTCAAGGCAGCTGCATGCGCCTGCAGGGAAACAGTCTCTGCCCTCAGGGAGCTTTTGATTGGAAGAGGCAAGACACGCAAAGGAAATACGATTAACCCGCTCATCCGGAAGGGAAACTGAGGCACACAGGAGCAAAGTCATTGCCTCAAGGTCACGCAGGGAGCCAGTAGCAGAGCAGGGACTAGAGCCAGGTGCAATCCAGCGAGCTAAATGACCCTGCTGCTATCTAGGTGTGATGGCCAAAGACCTGGAGTGGCCGTGACGTCTCAGTGGGGGGACGATGGGAAGATGGTGGAGAGGTGCGTTGGCTTGGCCCTGCCTGTGCTTTCCCTGCTCTGTGGAGAAATAAAGGACGTCTCTCACCGGGGCTGTCAATCCAGCCCCTTTCACCAGCACTAAATTCACTTTTAAAAGACGTTTTTAAGAGAAAAGATTGAAAAGGGATCAGGTGGGTGGCGCGGTGGCCCGGGAGACAGGCTTTTGCAAAGGGCCGCACTCGGACACCTGTTTCCTTTCCAGCCACAGAGACTTTGCTCCCGATTGACCCTAGAGCACCAGCTTGGAGCAGACGGCCACGGTCACAGGCCTGGCAGCGCCCAAGAGGAGGTGAACGCAAAGATATCCCGTCCTCCCCCTCTACCAGCTGGGGGTTGGCAGGTGGATCACTTGGGGGCTTTTTTTCCCACCAAGCCGGACCTGAACCCCAGGCCAGGTGGAGGTGACATGGGCTGGCTCCACCAGCCTTCAGCCAGGGAAGGTTTCAGGGTGGAAATCCACGTTTTTTCCACATGGGAGATCCATTTTATGCTGAATTTTGAAAGCGCCGGCAGTGATGGGGGCTGTGCTCAGCTGCCATCCCCTCCCCGTCTCCCCATCGCTTCACCCTCCGACACGACACCAGAAATCAGGACCAAAGGAGCCAACTTCACCATGACTCCAGCCGAGAGGCCCCTTATGGGAGCAGGATGCTGCTGTGCTCAGTGCTACACAGGCCTAGGATGTTGTGCTCTGAGCAGGGAGGGGATTAGCAAGGTGAAGGGACTTGCCCAAGGTCATGTGGGCAGTCAGTGTCAGGACTCCCTTGCCCCAGCCAGGGCAGGGCAGGCTGGCTCCTGGGTGGTGGGGGCGTGCGTATCAGCCATGTATCCATGCCTTCACCCCAAAGGGAAAGCCTCGTCCTGCATTTCCTGGGGTCCATCACAAGCGACACTGAGGCCCGTGCAATGCAAGGCAGCCCCGCTTGAATGCGGCCCTCGCCGCCCGTCAGGAGCTTTTTCGCACTCTCCTCTACCTGTCCCCTGATGTCAGCGCCGGCAGCTCACGTCACCCGCGCTGATCAAATCATCCCTGACACACTCAGCCGCACCTGCCGAGTCTCCCGGGGCCCCGGGCGAGCAGGACCGCAGGTGTGCGCGCGACCGGCTCCGACGGGCCCAGGATGTCGCCAGCCCGCCTGGCGAGCTCAGGCCCGGGCTCAGAGCCTGGCGCTGGGCTGGGGACCGGCCCGTTCATTTCCACACTGACTCGGAGGATGCTTTCAATGGGTTGAAACGCTGCAGGGGAAATGACGAGAAGAGGGTGAGCTGCCTCCTGCACCCGGCTTGAAATGAGACGGTTTGCCTTTTTCTTGCTTCTAACTATTGTAGGAAATACTATTTTGGAAGGGTTTGGGACCTTCTAATACTAAATTATTAGTACCATTTTAGGAAATGCTATTTTGGAAAGCTTTGGGAGCTGGTTTCTTTGTTTGTTTGTTTGTTTGGGTTTTTTTTAAACAATTTCCTCCCGTGTTTTCTTTGGCCCCAGGGAATAAATGAATGAAATTCTGGGCTTCATTTTTAGTTTTTCCCCCTTTTTGCTTATTGTATTGACTCCCAGAGCTGTGGGGCTGGGAGGGACCTGCAGAGGTCACATCCGGTCCCAGCCCTGCCTGAGGCCCCGTCCAAACCAGCCCAGACAAACCCCTCATCTAAACTTAAGCAAAACTGCCTTCAACCTGAAGGTATCCCACCTGAACCTGGCACGGGGAGAGCAGGGGCCAAGAGGTCCAGGTTCCCCAATGCCCAGAGACCTTCATAGGACCCCCACGGCTCGCGGCTTTCCCATCTAGGCCAGACCAGGCCAGACGCCGGCGGGATGGGCACCCTGGCTGAGATCAGATGCCCGGGCCTGTCCCGGCTGCAAACACGCATGCTATTTTTGGAGGCATGTTTAATTAGCCCCAGCTCGACCCTTCTCCACCAACGCCGCATCTCTGCAGGCTTTTCAAAGATGACGTGCATCGGGCAGCGCATTTTTAAACCTCTCCCACCCCCACCCTGGGCTCCAGACCTGTCGTCCCCCTGATCCCCCTCTCTGCCCCACTCCCGGTATCCATTTCACCCCGGGCAGGAGGGGCGAGGGATGCCGGGCGGCTCTCAAGAGCCGTGGCATTGATCAATAGCCCCCCGATTGCAATCCGACCTGCCAAACTTTACGGCCGTAACCCAATCCCCGCCGGGCCCTGAGCGACCGGCTGCGCTAAGAGGCGTGACGCAGCCCCTCGCATATCCGCCTTCCCGAGGGCTCCCCTGATGCAGGAGGACCCCGTGGAGATTTACGAGGCCCGGGCACTTCCTGGAAGTGTTCTCCCGCAGCGTCTCACGCCTACAGACGGCAATATCCTGCAGACGGTAGAGCCGGGCCTTGGGGAGTGAACCCCAAATGGAGCTGGTCAGCCAGGCCAGGCGTTGGGAAAGGCAGTGTCAGCTGCAGATCAGCTGCCCTTTAGGGCTGGATAGACACCCCGGGTCTACTGCAGGTGACCTGGGGATCCTTTTTCACAAGGGGAGAGGTTGGCAGGAATGGATCTGCTTTCCTTCATCTCTTTTCCCATCCCCTCCTCTGCTGCTGTCTCGCACCCAAGACAGGGTTGAGTCTTATGCTCAAGCAAAATAACCCCCACAAAAAGCCACAAGGCCTCAAAGCATCTTGGAGACATGACCAAGACGGCTACAACCTGGATACCTGCTGGCTGCGATGCTCTGGCGACCTCCAGAAGCGGGGGAGCGAGCTTCTCCAGCCGGAGGTAGGGAGCTGTGCTCTCTAGCAGGGAGGTCTGTGACTTCAGGGGATGGCATGGGGCTGGAGGATCCTCACCACCCCCCGATCAGTGGGATAAGCAAGTTCCCTGCCCAGGAGCGTCGGGAAACGCTCTCCGAGGCTGAGTGGGAGAAGGCAGTGGGATTGCATCTGCTGCTGCACTGCGGCACAGGGTGCATGATCGCAGCACCCCTACTTCTGTGGGGGCAATGGACCTTGTCCATGTTTGTCCCACCTGGGGGGGTAGATAAAGACCCAGATGAACCAGGAGTCTCCTCCATTCATCCACCTACAACCATGCCAACCACAGGACTGTGCAAACCACCCCAGGCACATCCATTACCTAAACTCTTTGTAAAACTACCGTCAGCCCTTACACGGCACCGGGCATCTCACCTGAACCTGCCCCAAGGAAAGCAGAGGGACCGTGGGGCCAACGTCCTGCTTCTATAAATGGTTGTTAGTATAAACTCAAGAGATCCCAGGCAGAGGCCGTGCTCCTGCTAGAGAAGAAGGCAAAGCCCCCGTTGTGCACCAGTCACAGAGTCAATGAGTCGGGGGGACCTCGACAGATCATCGAGTCCGACCCCCACCATGGGCAGGAAGGAGCACTGGGGGTGGAGGGGTCATAAGACCCCAGCCAGGTGCCTGTCCAGGCTCCTCTTGAAGATCTCCAGGAAGGTGAGGGCACCACCTCTCTGGGAAGCCTATTCCGGGCTCTGGCCACCCTTACAGTGAAGCAGTTCTTCCTAATATCCAACCTAAACCTGTCCTCCCGCAGCTTGTGGCCATTGCTCCTGGTGACTCCAAGGGGGGCCCTGGGGAACAGACTGTCCCCAAGTCCCTGCGGCTGGCCCCTGATAAGGTTGTAGCAGCCACAAGATCCCCCCTCCATCTCCTCTTGCGGAGACTGAAGAGATTCAGGTCCCTCAGCCTCTCCTCATAGGGCTGCAACCATGCGAGTGGCCTCCTCTGGACCCTCTCCAGGTTCCCCACGTCCCTCCCGAAGTGCGGCGCCCAGGACTGGACACAGGACTCCAGCCGCGGCCTGACCAGCACCGCATAGAGGGGGAGCAAGACCTCTCGGGACCTGTTAGTGATCCCCCATTGATGCAGAACAGGGTGCGGTTGACTCTGCCTATTGCTTCGTCCTATTGGCGACTCGTATTCATCCTGGAGTCAATCCT
>NW_017728994.1:46575216-46584956 GCF_001723915.1 Gavialis gangeticus | reverse complement strand
GAACCCATGCTGGTTACCCCTCAACATCACTTCCCCTGCAGGGCTCTCACAAATGTGGCCCTTGATAATGTTTTCAAAGACCTTCCCCAGGATAGAAGTGAGGCTGACTGGCCTGTAGTTGCTGGGCTCTTCCTTCCTCCCCTTCTTGAAAACAGGGACCACATTGGCCCTTTGCCAGTCCTCAGGGACTTGGTCCGAGCACCAGGAGTCCTCGAACAGCCGTGCCCATGGCTCTGCAAGGACACCAGCCAATTCCCTCAGCACCCGCGGATGAAGGTCATCCAGGCCCGCCGACTTGGACACATCTAAGCCCTCCAGGTAATCCTTAACTAGGTCTGAATTAGCAGTCGGGGGAGCTGGGGCAACCAGCACGGCCCAGAAACTCCTCCTCCTCTCTGGTGCAGATCTTGCTCCGTCTGTGTATTGATTGAAGTTATTATTTAGAGACACTCCCTTATTTAGAAGACTATAGAAGCTGGGAACTGAGAGATACTCCCTTAGTTCAGTGCACCAGTTCCAGAAAGACAAAGGGGCTGCAGAGGTTGCCTACCGCTCCATAATAAAGTGCATTGTTTAGTTCTCCTCGTCCGCATATGCCTGAAGTTATTGAACCCCCTGATCAGTCCAGCTTATAGGACACAGTCACCTCCTCCAACAGCCTGTGTCACATCAGACAAAACAAGCAAAGTATCTGCAGTCTTTTCTCACTTGAGCAGTTCATGGATCAGGCTCCCAAGAATCGTGAGATTGGCTTAAAAATCTAGGTTTAAAAAAAACCCAAAGCAACAAATCATTGATTTTGGGTTCTCTTCATTCATCTGCTGTTTCCTACATTTTTTGAAGCTTTCCTCTATCTCCACAGGAGCTGAAAACTCACTGTTTTTGTTAGAAAATGAGTGGTGAGTCTCCCGGAGACTCTTGATGACGGGAGCAAGGGCTCGAATAAAACAATCAGGACAGAAGAACGAAAGCCACGTGCGCGCTGGGAGGAAAGCGTCCCTCGAGATGGCTCGGCGTTCAGCGGCGGGTGACGAGGGTGCTAGGAAGCGATCGGTCAACTGGTGACCCTACAATATGCGATGGGGAGATGCAGAGCTAGATGACGACAGGGAGGTCCTGGGCAGCTTGGGTTCCTGGAGCAGGGGGTCAAACCCACCCTCAGGCCTTAAGTAGTGGGTTGCATGGCATACAGATGCATCCACATCTGGGTCCCCACTGGTGCCCCTGGCCCGCAGGGACCTCTGCTTTGTATTAACGAGCTCCTGCGTGAACCAGAATCAAAGCGCTCTCGGCCGCGCGGGCTCGCAGTCGGCCTTGCCACTGGGTGGCAGGACGACAGTGGAGGTGTCCTACTGGGGGGCCGCGTAAACCCATCGTCCCACCTTGGTGCATCGCTGCTGCCATCTCCTGGAGGGAATTAGCCCCTCCGCCCCGTCTCACAGGGAGCTCCCAGGAAATCCATCCTCATTAACACCTATTGATGAGGCCTCGGAGCTGTTTCCAGACCTGTAAATACTCTGCCAGGGTTAGCATCTGCCAGCCACTCGTGTGCCCCTCCTGCCCCCTGCCGTCACCAGGACCCAGGGCTCCCAGTTCGCTCCCAGTTCCAGGAAGAGGGGCTGGTTTCCAAGCCGGGACTCCTGGGCTTTTTTCCTGGCTCTGCCGAGCTCAGACACGTCGCTGCATTTTTCTGTGCCTGAGATTGCCACTGAGTGATGGCATATCTCCCCCAGAAGCAGTCCCTTCCCCAGAAATCCCCGGCAGACAGGTGCATCTGCAGATCATACCGACTTACCGCCAGGCCTGGAAGTCAGTAATGGCCGCAGCTTGGTGCAGGGGGTGACAAGGACCCCACCTGCTTCCAGCACCTTTCTTCCCAGAAGCTTGCACGGCACTCTTGCAGACAGGAAGAAATGCACGACAGAAATGCAGCCACCTCTGGGGTGGAACCTGCTCTACAGGAGCTGCTGCCGCACAGGAAAGAGATCCGGGAGTCACCTCAGACAGGTCACTAAAAACATCCGCTCAGAGCAGCTGTCAAAAACAAAGAGATTTCTGACAAGCAAATACAATGTTAGGGATTCGTAGGAAGGGAATTGTGAACCAAAGGGAAAGTATCACGTTGCCCCTTTATACGTCGGTGGGGCGTCCACACCTTGAACCCGGTGCCTCGTCCTGGTCCGTCTGCTCCAAAAGGATCAGGAAGAGCTGGAGAAAGTGCAGAGAAGAGCAATGGGGCTGATGGGTGCTGTGGAGGGGTGAGGAGAGCCTGGTCGGCTTAGACGAGAGACGCTGGAGCGGGGGACAGGAGGTTTCCAAAACAATGGAGAAGAGAAAGTCACTTGGGATTTATTGCTGACGGTCTCTCGCCAGAAAAGAACTGGGGTCACCCATGGGAGAGGTGGTGGGGAAGGGGCTGGAAGCTGCGCTGGGCTTTATTCTGCACAGCATCAGCACTAAGCAAAAAGCAGGGAAACGCAGAGAATCGGTCGCCAGGATGCTAGGAAAAGAGGTTGAGATTTAACCTGCCTGGGGGTGGCTGTCAGGGTCTGACTGTCTGGAAGCGACAGTCTGCAGAGCCAGGTCTGCTCCTGCCCGTCGCACAGGATCCGGGGACTGAAGTGAGGGCCCCCAGCAGCGATAGTGCATCACTCTTCATGCATGAGCCTGGAGCGGGATCGGATCAGCCCTGACAGCGCAGCCAGAGGTCAGGGTGCCCCAGCCAGACCGCGGCCGTGCATAATCCTCCTGCAGCAGCACAGGCTGCCCCTGCTGCGAGCAGCCAACACGACATCATAAACCTGGGCTCCATTTCCCAGCAGGTTTCCCGGGACGGATGGCATGTGGACAGGGCAGCTTGGTAAATCATTCCTCTCGGAGAACAGCAGAAGCCCCCTCCTCGGGGAGCCCAGGGCAGCCTGGGGGTGGCAGGTCTGGCAGGGGCATTTCAATCCCAGCCGTCCCTGCAACGGCAGCCGAGCTACCAGGCGGAGTGAGACCAGCAATTGCAGGGAGCAGTGGGGCCAGGCACACACCCGCTCAGTGCAGCCTTCCCCACACGGGCTTTGCAGGAGCCGATCTTCTCTGCCCTGGCAATAGTGCCGCATCTCGCTGCCCCGGCCTAGCTCACCCGTCTGGTTTTTATCCACCCCTCGCCTCCTCTTCTGGAAGCCATGAGCTCCTTTGGGTGAGGCCTGAGGGTGCTCATATGTTGGTCCATGACCTAGAGCCACAGTTTGCACTGCAGCTTCTTCGGAGGCACGTGGGTGTATGCCGTGAGCTAGACCTCGCCGCACATCGCTTGCAAAATGCATCATTTAGAAGAGAAAAATCCAGATATTTGTACACAGGCAGACAAGGTTCTCTGGGTAAATGTGATCTCTTCTATTAGACCAACTCAATAGTTGGAAAATTTGTTTTTTGCAAGCTTGCAAAGAACAATTTTTCCAACTATTTACTTGGTCTAATAAAAGAGATCACATTTACCTAAAGAACCTTGTCCTTAGACCTACAACCAGCACAGCTTTGGTCCAAATGAAGCACCCGGATCAACCCAACCCTGTTTTCTTTCTAATCGATGCGTCTTTGCTGAGAATTTTGAACTATTGGGGATTTTGTTCCAACTCGCAAAGAGGCCAAAGGTCAGATGCAGGAAATCCTATGAGAAACCAGAGTTTCTGTCCCCTGCGCGATTCGAGTTACGGCGTCATTTAGGTCATATTTATTTCTGTACATGCCATCCTTCCCATCAAAGGCTCAGAGCGGCTTGCAGCTAAGTGGCAGGATAACCTATAAAAGCCGGCAGAATATTAAAACAAGATATGTGTCCGTGTCCTTGGTTTTGGTGTTGCTATCACCCGCTAGACTTCTGTGCCCGGAGTGATTGCAATGCTCCAGAGGAACAGCTGCTCGTAGGATGATGTCAGGCACATAGGATGCTGGAGAGGGGCTGGGAGGAAGGGCACGCGGAGACCCATACAGGATCTGCAGGTCGAGGACAAGCCGAATGGGGGCAGTTTTCTCCTGGGTGGGTTTCTGCCAGAAGGGAATGTGGCCCCCCGATTCCTCCATGCAGCGGAGCAGGGACAGTGCCGCGATGCAGGGACGGACAAGCCGGAAGGGAGGAGCAATGGCCAGAATCCGATGCCGACCGGCGAAGCATCCTCCGGCAGGCTGAATTCACCCGTATTGTCTCGCATACCACACGCCCCAGAATAACACCCGTGTCTTGTTTTTGAATGACGATCAAAAGCTCTTCCTTGCTCATTGCTTCGCTCTCTGCAGGTCCCTCTCTGTCCACCCAGCAGAGCCGTAAGCGGCAGAAACTGCTGCCGCCGTATTTCCTTGTGTATAATACGCACTCCAATTTCCAGCAGCTGGTTTTGGGGGAACAAAGGTGCGTGTGATAGCAAGATATGGTTATGACTTTAAAAAGAGGATGCTGTTTTACCAACCCAAACAGATGTGACAGCGTGGCCCTATGAGCATCCTCAGGCAGGGACCAGGCAGGAGTTTCGTGCCCGGTTTCCCCCCTGCTCTCTCCCTGCAGTCGCAGGGGCTGGTGAAACCAGCGTCAAATGTGAACAGATTTATTTCAAGCAGATTTATTTCCAGCATCAGATGTGAACATTTGAAGGTCTCACTTATAGCCCAGGTAACAGGCTGGAACATTTGGGAGGCTTCTTTGTTCGTGGAGTCCCTGGAACGAGTCCAGACCACGTCCCCCCGGGCCCTGGGATGGGGTGATGGGACAGGGGAAGGACGACGTGGGTTGCAACCAGACGGACTCTTGTATCTCCTTCTCGGTGTCTGCTTTACTCTACATTGGGCCTTCCTGGGCTCAGTGGTGCCCATGGACTCCTAGGCAAACGTCCACCCCTGGCTAGCAAACGTAATGCGTTCTCTGCTAACAAGGTTCAAATGATAATTAGTGCTTCCCTTTCTTTGCTTGCCTCAGAGGATTCTGGGAAGTTTGCTCAGACCATACCTATACCATAGGGCTACACATAAATCATGCACGATTAGGCAGCGTGTGCTTGCATATGGCGATGATGGCACGGGATGGAGATCAGCTTCGGCTGTGACCAAAGGTGGGATGCTGCAAAAGTCTGAAGATCCAGAAGAGATCTAACTTTGTCTCCCAAACTTGCAGCTCTGATTTGTGCCCAGGTTTTTCCCAAGGCTGGCTGAAGTAGGTTAGAAGCATGGGTGGATCTTGGGTTTTGAAAAGGGAGGTGCAGATGGGGTGATGCATCATATAACCCAACCAAAAAGAAACGAGAAGCTTTGCTAATGTGCTTAGGGCCTAGTTTAAGATCAGAGCAAAGAGAAATATACTTTTACTGGAACGCACGTTCATTTGCTATATCTTACACTCTGCCTAAAAACCACAGCAAACTAGGCAAAAATACTCAAAAGATGTTGCTTCTTTACTCCTGTAGTCCTCAGACTTAAATGTACTTCCCTTTCAGATTCATAAAACAAAATCGAGCCTTCTTGAGCATCCCTGAACACCATTTCCACACCCGTGTTAACGTTTCTACACCTGACCTAAGGTTTTTAGCTAGAGTTAAAACCAATCTGCTGGGCTGTGAGAGAGGAGCTACAGGACCAAGAGCAGCCAAGAGAAGGTAGAAGTGGAGAAGAAAGGCTGGCTTGATTAGTGGAATATCAAGACCTTTAAAAAAAGGAGAGAGGGTCATTAACACTTATGGGGTGAAGAGTTTAGCAGGAACCAGGTAGATTGTACTGAGCTGTGATGTCAATGGACTCCAGCACTGCTGCCTGAATAAAAATGGAGCTGGCTTGAAACCCTGGGTGGCATCTGCATGGAAGTTACTCCACCGATGGATGGGCTTTGCTGCGTGTTGGCCCCTGAGCAAACACCAATGCCTCCCTTTGCAGAGGGACTTGGTGGGAATGGTTTAGTCAGGGATGTTCCCATGAAGTCCCATCTGTCCATATGATCCTAAAACACTTGTTCCTCTCTCCGAGCTCCAAAAAACAACCCAAAGCTCCTTGCTGGTCACTGGTTTAGGAACAGGAGGGTAGAAAGACGAACTCCTGGGCACTTTTCCGGGACTCAAGAGAGGATCCATGGCTTTGCCACTGGCTTCTGGCACGCAGTTGCGACGTAGAGATGGCTATGTCCCTGTCTGCAAGGGTGGGAGAGAATTGAGCCCATTCATGACCGCAAGGCATCACGGAGAGGCACCGCTGGACCCGGGGAGACACAAGGTCAACCCAAGAGTCCTCCCAACTGGGCCAGCAAACCTTCCTTGACCCGGGAGCTGAGCGCCGGGGTCGAGGCAGGGCTGGGGCCCCGACCGACCACCTCGAAGCGCCTCCAGCACGTTCCTGGCTGGCTGGGTCCCCATGTCCTTCCGGGCAGCCCCCCGTGCTCGTCAGACCAGACATGGGCTGGCTCCGGGCACCTCCTTGGGACTCGAGGCAACTCAAGCTGGATTTCGCACCCTCCCCTGACCGGGCAGGTGTGAGATTGATTTACAGCCTGGAGCAGAGGTCAGGCGTCTCGGAGGAGCTGAGTCAGGAGGAATGCGTCACCCCCTCCCCGCTACGCAGGGGCGGCTCCGGATCCCGCGGCGCCGGCGTCGACTGAGACGGGCTTGCAACCCGGCGCGGGGACGCTGCGTGCGCTGGGGCAGGGTGGTTTGCAGGCACGGTGGGGCAGGCGCCCTCCATGTCAGGACCCCTGGCCACGGTCTTCACGGTGGGCAGGGGCACCATCTTGGCTCCTGAGGGGTCTCGTTGCTTCCAGGTCAATTAAGCACAGAGGCCCCTGCGCAGCCCCCGCGTCCCTATGCCTCAGGGTGTCGCCGTGCAGTTGCCTTCGACCATGGCGTTGTTCTCACGTAGGCCAGGCTGACAGTCACTCTGCGGGGACCCCCGGAGCGAGGCGGGCAGGTGGGGAATGGCCGGGCCGGGCAGTGCTCAGGTTTCTCCGGCTCAGCAGCGCCAGGACGGGCTGGGAAAGGTGCCAAAGAAAACCATGGAGGGTGGCGCCGAGGGCATGCGAACACCCCCGAGGGCTCAGCAGGAGCCGCTGGGCTTTGGGGTCCTGAGGAGCATTGCTGGAGCGCTCATAGCCCTGCGACTTCCCCAGGTGCCCCTCCGATCCTCTCCCCCTGCCTTGTCTGCTGCTCTGCTGTATGCTCTGTGCCCTGTGATCTCCGTCTGATCTGCTGCTTTGCTTCCTGCCCCATCTGCTGCTCTGTTTTCTGCTCCCTGCCCAACCTGGCAGTCTGCTCCCTGCCCGATTTGGCGCTCTGTTTTCTGCCCCCCACAGTGTCAACCCCGGTGCTGGGAGTGCTGGGAGCGGCCGGGCCCCGCTGTGCTGGGCATCGTGTAGACACAGGGGCAGTGCCAGTCCCTGCCCAGGCAGGGCTGGGGGCGGTAAGGATCGGGCCCAGGGCTCCTGGAGGTGCTAGAAATGCACGGCCGGTTCCCAGTCTCTCACCAGAGGAAGCAAAGCAACCCCAAATCTCCGCAGCCCGAGCTGTCAGCCCTGGAGCAGGGGCCTGGTCCCTGTCCTATGTCAGAAGCCACTGGTGCTCAGTGTAGCCTCAAGTCGTGGGTGCCCCGATACTACAGTCGCGGGCATGACCGGGGCAACCCCAGACTAGAACCGGGTGGGGAAATGGAGTCACAGGTTCTCTCGCACCCCGTCTCCACGGCCCGGCCGTCAACATCCCCAGCGCCCAGCCAGCAGGTTTGACCCCAGCTTTCCCCAGCCGCTTCCTCCCCCCGCGTCCCATCCTGCTTGCTCCCCTCTCCGGCCCCTATGCCAGGAGCTGGGGGGAGTTTTGGCCCAGCAAAGGCAGCTTGGAGCAGGGGGATGGATCCTGCCCGGGGTCAGGGTGAGACCACAGAGGCCCCCCCTTTCCTAGCTGCAAACGAGCCAGCGACAAGTGTCCCCTCTCCAATTCTGCTGCCATCACCTGCCTGCGTGGAGAAGGATGCCTGTCACTCCCTGTCCATCTCCCCGGTGTTGGCTTCAATTTCTGAGCCCACCTGCTCGCCAGCCTGACCCCGTCCCAGGAGGGACACCAGTCGGGATGGGCAGGGGCATCCCCCGCTGCCTGGCACCGGGGCAAGAGATGGGGGTTGCCAAAGCCCCCACACCGAATCTCTCCGCTCTCACGGGCCTGACACCTGGCAGCATGCGAGACATGCAGGCCAAATCAGCCTGATCCCCTCCAAAGCTGGGGGCCCAGCCCCGGCTTCAGCCCCCGCGGAGATCAAAGGTCCAGCTGGGGCTGGCGCGCAGAGCGGGGGGCCGGGGAGACCCAGGTGCCGGCGGCCCGGGCCCGTCAATCACCGGCCTGTGGCCTGCGTCAGGCACCGGGCGCGTGACTCGGGGCAGCCGCCGGGGCGTGACCGGGGGGATTAGGCTGCCGGTAAGGTGACACGGGGCCCAGGCGGCTGGCGACGGGGGGGCCTCTGCTGCCAGGCTGCAAGGGGCCTTGAGGCTTGTCTCTCCCCACGCCGGGGAATCCGTCCTGCCTTGCAAAGACCCCCTCCCCCAGGATCGAGTCCTTTCCCCTGCCTCGTCCTCAGAGCCACTCAGTGCAGGGTCTCCCAGGATGCATTGCATGCTGACGTGCCAGCACATGCTACAGACGTGTGCACAAGTCCCAGGCGATGCATGCCCTCTCTCATTGCAACCTCCTTCCCTTGTCATCATCCCCTCTTTTCCCCCTCTGGCAATCCCAAAGTGCTTTACAAAGGAGGTTGGGCTGTTGCCCCCCTTTCACAGATGGGCAAACTGAGGCACAGAGGGGTGAGGTGACTTGGTTACTCTTCATGTTCCCTTTCCTGGAGCTATCCTGGCTTGCAGCATCACCTGGAGCAGCCTCGCGGCTGTGCTGATCCATGCGCTGTCGGCCCAGGCTTGCTGAGAACAGGCAGAGCTCGGTGCACAGGGCCACAGCCCAGCACCACCTGACGGAGCAGATGGGGTGTAATTCGTGCCTTCGCCTTCCCCAGGAGGAAGCGCCAGGTAGGAGCCAGCCCACACACACACTTGTGCACACACACACAGGCACGCGCACACATGTATGCACATACATATACATGCCTATACATATACACACATGTGCACATACATGCACAGACACATGCACATGTACATATACACACACACATACAGGTATACATGGATGTACATACATGCACATAAACGGGCACACGTACACGCACACTCAGGCACACGTACATATGCATGCACACACAGACACATACATGCACATATGCACATGCATTCATAGCTGCACATGCACATACATGGGCACACATACATGCACATACATCTGCACATAGGCACATGCACACACATGCATATATACACACGCACACATGTATGCACACATATATGCATGCCTATACACATGTGCACATACATGCACATGCACATATGCACACACACAAACAGGTACACATGGATGCATATGTGGCAGAAAGCCACCTTGCTTTCTCCCCAAAAATCTCTGCCCTGTGAAACTGTGATTAAAATCTCTGTGCTGTGACCATTCAGTTAGGATGGGCCCAGCACACAGGGGACCACACCCTCAGCCTGGCTCCTTAGGGAACTGGAGCTGGCTGCATTCCTGAGGGAGGGGGGAACCTGCTCCCTCTGCTTACAGGACTTGCATCACTTACCTGGGTGAGGGGTTTCTACCTGGGGAGCTGGGATCTGCCCAGTAACAGGTGATGCATTTCAG
>NW_017728994.1:46571579-46574756 GCF_001723915.1 Gavialis gangeticus | reverse complement strand
CCCCCTACTGGCCCGCCTCACGTGGTGGAAACAGCGGAGGGATACGAATACCCAGCTGTGTTCCTGAGGTGGGATCTCTGCACCCGCCACAGCATAGATGCACATGCACACATGCACATAAATGGGCACACATACCTGCACACTCAGGTGCACATATACGTGTACATACACACGCTTGCACACACAGACACATACATGCATTCATAGATGCACGTGCACATACATGTGCATACATGGGCACATGTATACATGCACATGCATATGCACATAGACACATGCACACACTTATACATGCATATACACACACATACATGCACACGTGCATGCATAGATGCACACTGGTGTGTGCACACATGTATGCACGTGCACACACACACACACATACATGCACACACATGCATGCCCATGCACACACATGCCCAACAGAACAGTCCGCTCCCTTCCCTTCCCCTGTGTCAGGTTCAGCGAGGGAACACACGGCTCCCCCAGCACGACCCCCATAGCCACCTGGATGCCGGCACAGGTCCTGATTGCTGCACATCCCCTGCAGACCCAGCCCTCCCACCATGCACTGCTGCACCCACCCTCTCCCTGCCAATGCAAGGCCCCTTTGCACTACGGAGGCAACCCAGGGCAGGGCAAGGCAGGGAACTCTGATATCCCCGGGTGGAGCTTCAGGGGCTGGGCATGTCCCACTCCGTGCCTCTGTTCTCCACATTGGCCATTAGGGACTGGGACACTGCAATTTGGGTGTCAAAGCCCCTTTTTAAGGCCCCCATGCGAGCAGAGCTTCAGCTAATCCCTCCCCAGAAAAGGGGGCATTGCTCTGCCAACAGACACCCCTTTTCTGCAACACACGCCCTGTCTACACTAGGGCATCCAGGCACCATGGCCTCTGCTGGAACCACCTTGAGCTCCTGCAACACTCATCTTCATTGACCCCCAGCTGCGGGGCTGCCCCACTCCACACTCCCCAGTGTCTGCTCTTGCTGTAGCATCCAGAGACCCCATCTGAGATCCAACCACCCATCCCCATGGACTTCATCCATCCACCCACCCACTCACCCACATGGACTTTCTCCGTCCATCTGTCCATCCCCATAGACTTCTCCCATCCATCCATCCATCCATCCATCCATAGACCATGGGCTGAATGTGAACCATCAGATCCCTGAAGGGCGATGACAGAGAGGATGGAGATGGGTTTCTCTTTGGCTGTAGGGGCCCAGGCTAGGAGCAACAGGCTCAAGCTGCAGCAGGAGAATCAAGGCTGGAGATGAGGAGGACCTTGGATGGGATTGCCATCCATGGAAGTTTTCCAGAGCAAGTTGGATGGACACTTGTCTGGGATGGTTTATTAGGGATGAGCAGGAGGGTGGCTAGAAGTGGGCTCATGAGATTCCTTCCAGCCCGACTTCCCTATGACTCTGGGATCCCATCCTATGTATCCATCCTGGTCCCAACGCAGGGGCATCAAAACTATTGGTGTTTGAAGAGACTCAGTGTGAGCCGTGGCAGTATATAGTCTAGGACAGTAGGGAGCCCTTAGGGCAGGACATAGGAAACCACAAAGGCAATAAAGAGACGTCAATCCCATTTTGCAAGGTTGCTTAAAAAAAGTCCCAGCTGGATCTCTCTGCCCCTTTGCCCCGAGTCCAGCAGAAAATGAGCAACCACCGTCTTGTGCACACGAATACACTGAAGCCATCAGCTCCTCCCGTCTGCTCCTTCCTTCCTATGGCTGAAATGTTGGAGCAATTTCCCTGAAAATTTCTGAGATGTGATCACAAAGTGCCTGCAGGCTGGGGGTAATGGGCTTACCAGTCTTGCTCCCTCCCTCCTCTTCCTCCTCCTTCCCATCTCATGCCCAGCCCATGTCAGACTGGGAAGCTGGGTGGCAAACTTTGCTGCAAAGCTGAGGGCAGCGATGATGAATCGTGTAGGAGCACAACTCTGCCCTCGTGAGACCCCTTTATGCATCCATGGTGCGTCCACACCTTGAACCCGGTGCCCCGTTCTGGTCCCTGCAGCTCCAAGAGGATCTAGAAGAGCTGGAGATGCCAGACACTGGGCAGGATGGACCCGGATCTGACCCACACGCGGCAGCTGTGATGTTCTCATGTCTGCATGCATGCTCAGGTCTTGTCCCTCGGGCAGGGTCATCCCTGTCTGACCCACCCAACACACATGTCCAGGGGTGGACGCAGGGATGCAGTTGCCCCTCTTCCCCCACACTCTGATTCCTGCTCCACCCAAACTTTAAAACCAACTGCCCCAGAGAGGCAGCGGCATTTCTATTCAGGCAGCGCTGAGGGAGTCCATTGACTTCATGGACCGTTGTTATCTCCCCAGTTCCTGCTAATCTGTCTGCACTCCATAGGTGTGAACAACCCCCTCTCCTTTGTGATGGTCCTGATGCTTCACCATTCAAACTATCCTTTCTTCTGCTGTCCCTTAGCCATTCCCAGGGACGTCTGTCTTCTGTTTCCCAGACCCGCAGACTGTTTTTAGTTCCAACTAAAAACCTTAACTCAGGTGCAGTCATTAACTCAGGTGTAGAAACAACCGACAGTGAGGTCTGGGAGCCGCTGTCAAGATGCTCAAGAAGGAGAGATTTTTTTTTGTGATTCTGAATAAGAGACATACATTTAATTATGACTTCAGGACAAATGACACCAGATCTTTGGACTATTCTTGCCTAATTTGTTGAGGGTTTTTTTTTTTTAAACTTAATATAGTATCTAGCAAATTAGTGCACATTCCAATAGTTGTATTTGCTTGTGCATAGGTTTTTAATTGAATAATATCGCAATGCCCTACTTGGATATTAGGAAAACTTCTGGTTTCTCTTTAACTGGAGAAAGATGTGTTGTGTCCCAGGTCATGATGAGCCGCATCTTCTGCATCCCCTTTCACAATCCCAGCTCCATCCATGCATGTGTTTGCTTTACCTGCTCTGAGATTGCCCACCTCTTCGGGCAGCCTGTCCCAGCCCTGGGCCCTGCTCGGGATGAGGACCTTTCTCCAAATCTCCCACCTAAATTCCCCTGCTGTGCTTTCAGACCGATGCTCCTTGTCCTGTCCTCAGCTGGCGCACCCATCCTCCATATAACCAGCCTGCGGGGGCTTGAAGACCGTTATCAAGTCCCCCCTGTTCCTTCTCTTCCCCACATTGTG
>NW_017728994.1:46564352-46566579 GCF_001723915.1 Gavialis gangeticus | reverse complement strand
CCCAGCCCTGGGCCCTGCTCGGGATGAGGACCTTTCTCCAAATCTCCCACCTAAATTCCCCTGCTGTGCTTTCAGACCGATGCTCCTTGTCCTGTCCTCAGCTGGCGCACCCATCCTCCATATAACCAGCCTGCGGGGGCTTGAAGACCGTTATCAAGTCCCCCCTGTTCCTTCTCTTCCCCACACCAACTAATCCTAAATCTTCTAGTCCGTCCTCCTAAATCTGGTTTCCCAGGCCTCCTTCTAGTCTGGCCGCATCTCTCTTGAAGGGGGGTGTCCTGAAGTGGGCACGGGGCTCCGGGTCTTGTAGGGGCAAGCATGCGCGGTTTCCAAACAGGAGACTAGAAACCACCCAGAAAGCTCTGGGGATGTCACCCCCATATGAGAACTGGGGAGCCAGAAAGGAAACAACACCGGTCCACGTAGATGGGGGATAGGCCCCGTCAGCGCCCATCTCAGCCACTGAGCAGACCCCAACCCCAGTGGTGCTGTACCCCCTGAGCCTGAATTTGGCCCCCATGCCTTGGAACAGCATCCCCCTTGTCCCCACCCCAATGATCTGGGTCTTTCTATGGACGCACTTCTCTCTCTCCAGCAAATAGATGCAGGCGCTGAGCCGGGGGGTGGGCGAGCACCTGGGTGAGACGTGTCCCTTGGTGCAAGTCTGCATTTGCTGCCGCCTCGTCTCCCCCTCCTGCTACCAGCTGATAGAGCCGCAAGCCCGGTTCAGTTTAGGGGCTGTTTGATTTCTATTAGAATATTAAATTGTCTGGGGCCGCGCTGCTGGCAAGAGCTCGCGCAGGAGGCTGTACGTCAGCCTGACGGATAAGCTGTCACTCCCGGCCTGAGTTAGCGACATTTCGAAGCCGGCATCTTTGTGTTATCTGGGGGAAGGAGGGAGCCGCCACTCCGGATGTCACCCCTTCCAGCCGGGGATGTGTCCCCCCGCTCTGCCAGGCAGCTTCGGGTTTGGCCGCGGGGCTCCTTTGCGCAGGATGCTCTGATTGCTCCTTCCCTGCGTTTGTCGTAGCAGAGATTGTACAGCCCAGGATCCCAGCGCCGCGGGGTCACATCTAGTCCAAGCCTCCTGAGGCAGGATCAGCCCCATCCAAACCAGCTCACACAAACCCCGCATCCGACCTCGGGGCCACACGACACAGTTGCCCCTGACACAGCCCCAGGCATCACCCTTGCCCCCAGGATACAGGGGGGCCGCGGCTGCTGCAACAGGGGTTAATAGATGCTCAAGAGACCCCAGGCCAGGCCGTGCCCCCGCTGCAGAGGAAGGGGAAACCCCCCAGTGTGACCAGTCTGAGCAGGGGGGAAATCCCTTCCTGCTCCAGTGCAGTGTGGGGCTGAGCCTGAGTGCGAGGGCAAGACCCCCCAGCCAGGACCCTGCGGGGTGGGTGGCAGCAGGAGCATTGGCACAGCCCAGCCCCTCTGGGGGAGGATAAACTCCTGGAGTGGATAAATTCATGGAGGGTCCATCTGTCAATGGCTGTTGAACAGGATGGTTGGAGATGGTTCCTCCAGCATCGCGAGACCAGTAATGTGGATGGCAGGGGGGGCACTGAACAGGGGATGGACCAGCAGGGTCAGTTGTCTCCCTGTATGGCATCGGTGGGAGACGGGATGCTGAGTTAAATGGACCATTGGTCTGACCCTGGTGCTCTCGGGGAGGCAGCTGTCTGCCTTGGAAGATGGTGGCTGTCTGTCTGTCCCCGTAACCCCTCTACCATCTCAAGTCTGCACCCCTGCCCCACAGCTTTCACAGGCCAGAAGTTTGCAGACCCTAATGCAGTGATGCTCAACTGGGGTCCCATGGCACGCAGAGGGTGCCAGGGGGTACCATGCAATGCGAGCACTGTTGAGTGCACAAACACTCACAGGATAAGCCCACGGGATTCACCAGATAAACCAGAGATTTCAACCCCAGAGTCCCTGCTGGGGTCTGAGTTGTTTGCAGAGAGAGGGAGTCTGAAGTCAGCCAGAAGGCGGGGTAGATTTGCACTTTTCTAGACTAACAAAATAAGATAAATATAGAAAAAGAGCGCATAAGCTTTCATGAAGCCACGTTCAGAGTTCTCTGCAACAGAAGAATAGCTCTATGACTTTTCTGTGTCCAAAAATGAGTGAAAACAAAGAGCTGGCATTTTCCGAGGGGCTCCTGTTCAGCTTCTTGTCCCCTGTCCCCCCAGGTCCTTTTCTGCAGAGCTGCTGCCCAGCC
>NW_017728994.1:46555351-46559352 GCF_001723915.1 Gavialis gangeticus | reverse complement strand
TTCCTGGCACCAAGGGCACGCTGCTGGCTCCTGTTCAGCTTCTTGTCCCCTGTCCCCCCAGGTCCTTTTCTGCAGAGCTGCTGCCCAGCCCATCACCCCCAGCCTGCCCCGGTGCAGGGGATCGCTCCCTCCTCAGTGCAGGACTTTGCACTTGTCCTCGTTGAACCTTATGAGGTTTCTTTTGGCCCAGTCCTCCAATGTGTCCAGGTCACTCTGACTCCTAGAGAGAGAGCAAGTCTGGAACGGCCCAATGGACACTGCCTAGGTCAGACGCTGGACCCATGGGCGGACACAGGATTTTGAAAAAGGGAGGTACAGATAGCGAGGGTGTTATCAGTGTCGGTGTCGGTGTTGCCCTCATCGGCTGTTACGGATGTGCCGTCAGCGTTGAAGTCTCCGGACCCGCAGTGTCAACAAAGTGGCAGCTCAGAGATCCCAGCACCAGCCTTGTCTTCAAGAGTAACGCCTGCTTGGTTTGGTAGCAAAGATTTGGCCAGTGGCATGGTCTGCAAGCACAGCCCTGGCACATCTTGGCCTAACAAGTACATCAGACCAGGAGTCGTACCCACGCCAAGGTCACCAGCGCAGCACTACGCAAGCTCCCCGCGGCCTCTACAAAGTTCCCCGATTTCCAATTCTCCTCTTATAGAGTGATCAAAACAAATGACATGTTATGTTCCCTTTGTATCTCGAATATCTCAAACCTTGGGGCTTGGCTCACATCCTGGCCGGGGGGTTCCTCTTACCATGTAGGCGCTGGACTACCCTACACCTTGTACAGCCATCTCCCCGTCCTGTCTTCTGGCAGGGGTGCCCACAAGCCAAAGTTTGTTTAAATAAGGAGTTCATGCATCAGTCAGGTTTGCTGGTCAGGCTCAATCTGACCAGCTTCAGCAAAGCCTTTGTGAGAGCAGTACATAAACTGATCAATGGTCCAGTGAGGCCTACAAAAACAGCACATAGTTTTCTCTAGTTCAAAATAAACTAGAAACTTTATTCACCCACTAGGGGCCTTGGGCTGGACTATTCAGCAAAAACAAATATAACTGGATCAGAATGAGTTTTACAAAACCTGCAGGGCTGTGAAATAGGAGGTTCAGGACCAGGAGCAGCTGACAGACAGCAGGACTGCAAGACCGGTGGACTATCAAGACCATTAAAAAGAAGAGAGAGGTGTTAACACCTGTAGAGTGAACTGTTTAGCAGGAATCAGGTAGGGGATGAAGGGATGAAGTCAACTGACTCCCTCCCTGCTGAATACTATGCCCAGGTCTGGTCCCGTCACCTCCAAAAGGATCTAGAGGAGCTGGAGAAGGTGCAGAGAAGGGCAACAAGGATGCCGAGGGCTATGGAGGGGCTTCCCGATGAGGAGAGAGTGACGGGCCAGGCTGGTCAGATTAGAAAAGAGACACTTGACAGGGGGCAGGAGAAGGGTTTCCAAAATACTCAATGGTGAAGAGAGGTTCAATAGGGATTTATTATTTACTGTCTTTCACCAGACACGAACGAGGGGTCACAACATAAAACTAGTATGCAGTGAGTTTAAAACTAATTACATGCTGGGTGGAAAATTGCTCCCTTGTGTTAAAGGGGGAGCTCATGGTGCCCAGACGCAGTGGGAGCTGAGTTCAGCCTGATTCACACGGGGTCGGACACGTGCTTGGAGGAAAAGGGCATCGGTTGCTATTGAGCAGGGAGCGCGTCTGACTCTGCAAGAAGTTATTTTCAGGGTTAAAGCAAACTGCACCCTGGTCGCAGACCTCCCTGGCCAGCGTTTTGTTCAGACAGGCATTTGAGAGCAAAATCCCATTTTGGATTAATGCCTCCCATTCTAACCCTGTCCCAAAGCTGGCACCGCGTCTCCCCCTCGGGAAACAAGCTGGCTGTCTCTGTCGAGCCTGCTGGAATTGAGTCGCTAATGCCTTCTCCCATCTAACCCATACGCTCCACAATTGTCTATCTTCTCCTAACTGGCTGCCAACCTCACTTTCAGCTGCTAACATCTGGAAACATTACCCTTCATGCATAACCCTTCTCCCCAAATTGGGGGTTTGCAGGCAGCAATTAAAGGCAATTAAATTCTTGAAGTTCAGATGGGAACTTGTGCAAAGTTTGGCAGAGGGGGTTCACTTAGGCCTGTCTGTGATGCCTGGATCCTGATGCCCCCGGCTGTAAAGTTCGTTAAACCGGCCTGCGCGGTGGCTGTCAGCGAGGGAAGGCCGGGAGGACCCGTCTTCAATGAGTCCCCAGCTGGAGGGGAGCCGGGAGCGCGGCAGAGGGCGGAAGCAGGGTCCCTCGGCTCTCTTCATCCCCTCCCGGGAACGACGCTATGTAAATTTTGAAATACGGCCCTTCTCCACTTCCACTTATGGGAGGTGGGTTTCCTGCTTCTATCTGTCTCGCTCATACACATTCATAACATTCAAATTTATAATGTAATCTTACTTGCCATTCCATATTTATGAGAGGTTTTGATGGGTGTTTCTTTATGGGATATTATCAGGCAGAATGCTAACCCATTGCCTCAAACCACTGTAAAGTCGTTTTCTTACATAATTGACATCGGCATATTCTTTCATTATACAAGATTTAGCAGGCATCTGCTCCGCCATTGCGCGGCAATAGATGACTTTTTCTAGAGCCTCCTATTATCAATTCAAATTAGCCCCATTTCCCGAAGCTACTGTACGGATTTTACAGTTGACAGTAAGGGAAAAACACAGGAGCATAATGACTCTCTTAAATTATTCAGGCCTAGTTAAACCCAGTTTGGTCTGAACTGGAGAGCAAGCAAAGGAGAGGGGGAAAGGGAGGAGAGGGGGGGAAAAAAAGAGAGGAAAAATCCCACAACTCATTGGTTATAAAATGCAGCCATCTTTACAGTGAGTTATGGGGTGCGCCACCTGCAAGAGGCCTCCACGTCTTTAATCAAAGAGAAGAGTCTGTCGTATTACAGCGCATTCGTTTTCGTTAGGGTAATTGGGTTCAGCGGGAGGCTAAGAGGAAAAGTTGGTGAAGAGACAGGCATTTATCACCTTTTATCTTCCCAACCCCTCCGCGCTTCCCTTTCCGAGCTGCCCCTTCCCCACCGCACCCAGGGCTCTGCTCCCAGGGCCCCGTCCACCGCCAGCCCGGAGCGTTGCCAGCGCCGTCCGACGGGGACCCGGGTTTGGGCGGCTCACGTCCTCTGGTCTCACCCCTCCACTCGGGGCCGGATCGGTGCTGCACTGGGGGCGGGTCTGGAAGGAAGTTGAACCCCTGGCCAGGCTGGCGTGGACTGGGGGCGCTTGCCCTCCTTCGTAGCGGGGGCACGGCCGTGCCTGGGGCCCCTCAAGCATATATTATTCTCTATATTTACATTACTCTGTATATAGCTCAAATATTCTCTCTATATAAATGATTCTGTCTGTTTTCTATATAATTAAATTATTCTATATATACATTGTGTATATATAAATTATTCTATATATTTTCTCTATATTTAAATTATTATATATATTTTATATATATATATATGAAGTATTCTATATATAATATTCTATATATGGTCTATATATTTAAATTACTCTATATCAAGTCTTCTATATATAAATTATTCTACATATTTCTATATATTTAAATTTATATATAAAGTATTCTATGTACTGTATTTTCTATATATTGAATTACTTTATTTATAAATGATTCTATATATTTTACAGAAGCAGGACATTGTCTGCCACAGTCCCCTTGCTTTACCAATGGCAGGTTTGGGTGTGATGCCTGGGGCTGTGTCAGGGTTGCTGGTAGTCTTGCGTAGAGGTTAGATGGCTGGTTTGGACGTGGCTGATCCTGCCTCAGGTAGGGTTTGGACCAGATGTGACCTCTGGAGGTCCCTCCCAGCCCCACGTCTCTAGGATTTCAACGATTTTATGAATGGTTCTTGGCACCCACTTAGCAGACTGCATTGGTGGATGATGGATGGAGTCTATGGGGATGGATGGACGGACGGACGGAGGAAG
>NW_017728994.1:46553398-46555144 GCF_001723915.1 Gavialis gangeticus | reverse complement strand
CAGGGCACCAGGGTGCCTGCTACTGGTGGTGGTAAATGGGCCGAGCTGCCAATCGCCAGGGCAGCTCAGGTGCGGGTTGCTGGAGCAACCAGGTTGGTCAGGTGACCAGAAGGGGGCAGGGCCGGGCCCTTATAAACAGCCAGGCCGGAGCCTGGCTAGCAGTTCCCTTCAGGCAGCCTGAGGCGTAGGAGCTCTGCAGGAGAGCTAAGCCGAGCAGCGCAGCCTGAGCACCCGGAGGGCTGCAGTATGGTGAAGGTGGAGAGAAGCCTGACCGGGAGGCTTTGGCCAGAGAGCCAGGAGGTCCTGGACTTTATGTGATAGCCGGTAGGCTGATTGTTTTGTTACAGCCGGTTGGCTTATGGTTCAGTTGTGTATATCACCGGAGGACCGGGTGAGGCTGTAGGGGTGTGAGGAGGCCTCACAGGAGATCCCCAGTAGTCTGGGAGTTTCCTGGGTGCCCTGTTCGGGCACCGAGCGGTGCCAGGGAGGCACGGCTAGTAGGCGCTGGTGGGAGCCGGTGTCCTCACGGGAGCTCCCCAGTAGTCTGGGGGTTCCTGGGTGCCCTGTTTGGGGCACAGAGCAGTGCCTGAAGGCACGGTGGCTTGGCACCGGTGTGGCGCGGTGTGTGGGGTTGAGACCCCAGCCCGTGAGGGCGGTACTCAGCCCAGTGAGGGCATAGGACCCCTAGAAGGGTCAGGGGGCCAGGCACGGCTGCGTGCCACCTGAGCCCCGGCGCCGGTGAAAGCCCGAGACAGGGCTGGCGTGCAGGCTCGGAGAGAGCCGCGGGCGCGAATAGTGCGGACACAGGCCCCAGCGAGGGCAAGAGCGCGAGAGGCACGTGGCATAAGGACCCCGAGAAGGGTCAGGGGGCCAGGCACGGCTGTGTGCCACCTGAGCCCCGGGTGCGGTTTGGCACGGGACAGGCCCCAGCGAGGGCCAGAGCGCGAGAGGCGCGGACACAGGCCACAGCGAGGGCCAGAGTGCGAGAGGCGCAGACACAGGCCCCTGGGAGGGCGAGCACGGGAAGCTCATGGCATAGGCCCCAGGGAGGGCCAGCTCGCAAGAGTGAAGCCCGGGGAGGGCTAGCATAAGATTGGAGTGGCGCCAGTTTGGTATAGACGCCCCAGGGAAGGGCGAGCATGTGGTTAAGAGTCCCAGAGAGGGGCAGGCGCGCGAGTGAAGCCTGGAGAGGGGCGGACGTGCGGATTGGGGCCAGGAGGAGAAGAGCGCATGAACAGGAGCCTGGAGAGGGCAGGGCGCGTGGATAAAGGCCCGGAGAGGGCGAGGGACCATCCGAGGTCTTGTAGACATAAGAACGTCCGGGACAACTGCGAGGCTTGGGGCATGCTAAAGGGGAGGTAGGAGGCACGCATAGCCCATAAGGCTGGGGTGCACCAAGTCACTCATAGATACTGGGAGATCAAAGGCAGCCTCCCATATTAAACTATAAAAGATCAAAGACGTGGCGGGCAAGAATAAGAGGGTGCTGGATCTCCTAATTGGCACGGCAGGGGGCGCTAGCGGGATCACGGCCATTCCTAGGCCCCAAGGCGTGACAACAGGAATAACATATGAAAACAGAAAATAGTTTCACAGCTTCACAGTGCTTAGGGTCGGAAGGGACCTAAACAGATCATCAGGTCCAACCCCCTGCCCTGCCCTGGGCAGGAACAAGTACCAGGGACCCCAGCCACATCTCTGTCCAGCCTCGTCTTGAAGACCCCCAGGGTAGGGGAGAGCACCACC
>NW_017728994.1:46537959-46548398 GCF_001723915.1 Gavialis gangeticus | reverse complement strand
CCACCTCTTGAAGACCCCCAAGGTAGGAGAGAGCACCACCTCCCTTGGGAGCCCATTGCAGAGCCTGGCAGCCCTAACTATAAAGTAATGTCTCCTGATGTCCAGCCTGAACCTGCTCTCTAACAGTTTGTGTCCGTTATTCCTAATAACCCTGGGTGGTGCCTGGGGGAATAGAGCTCCCCCAATTCCCACAGGTCCTTGCTGGTGAGTTTATAACTAGCCACTAGATCCCCCTCAGCCTCCTCTTGTGGAGGCTGAACAGGTTCAGGTCCCATCGCCTCTCCTCGTAGGGCCTGCCCTGCTGCCCCCTGACCATGCAAGTGGCCTCCTCTGGACCCTCTCCATGCTGTCCACATCCCTCCTGAAGTGTGGCGCCCAGAACTGGACGCAGTACTCCAGCTGTGGCCTGACCAGTGCCGCATAGGGGGGGAGGATCACCTCCTTGGACCTGCTCGAGATGCATCTGTGGATGCAGGACAAGGTGCGGTTGGCCCTGCTGACCGCGTTCCTGTTGCCCCGAGCACGACCAGGAGTGACCAGGAATAATAGTCACAAGCTGCCAGAGGGGAGATTCAGGCTAGACATCAGGAGGCATGATTTCACAGTCAGGGTGGCTAGGATCTGGAACAACTTCCAAGAGAAGTGGTGCTGGCTCCTGCTCTGGGGGTCTTTAAGACAAGGCTGGACAATCACCTTGCTGGGGTCGTTTGACCCCAGTACTCTTTCCTGCCATGGCAGAGGGTTGGACTTGATGATCTGCTCAGGTCCCTTCCGACCCTACTAACTATGAAACTATACCGGCTGCCAACTAGACATGGAGCCATTGATTACTACCTGCTGAGCCTGATGCTCCAGCCAGTTTTCTCTCCACCTTGCAGTCCATTCATCCAGCCCAGACTTCTTTAGCTTGCTTGTGAGAGCATTGTAGGAGGTTGCTCACAGAGGGCCAGAAGGTCTGATGTTAATTCACACCTTCCTGGAGGGTCTAGAAGAGGGGCTTGCATTGATGAAATCAAACTTGAAAGGAATTGCCCAAACCAGAGAAGAGGGAGACAACACCGATGGGTTTGGGCTCCTGCTCTGTTTCCATGGGCGGCCTTGGGAGACAGAAGGAGCCCTTAGAAAGAAAGGTTCAGAAATGGGCAGGATGAACTAGCATCCAGACCTCCTGAGGTCCTGTCCAGCCCTCATTGTCTATGCTCACTAATGAGTGGGGAGGGGAATCTGGATGTATTTGGACTCGCTTGTTCAGCACTGGTCTTTTTTCCTCCACTGGCCATAGAGCGGGTCAAGACTTGGGGGAGATTTTATGGAATATTGAGAAACTTTACAGAGGTTTTTTGACTGGCTCTGGAGGTCCAAACCCCCCAGCTTTGGTGGAGAAAACAAACAGGTGAGGCCATTCAGGGGCAACCAGCATGGGTTCATCAAAGGCAGGTCCTGCCAGACCAACCTGGTTGCATTTTATGACCAGGTAAATAAATCCCTGGATGATGGTGTCACCGTGGACGTAGTCTTTCTGGACTTTAAGAAGGCCTTTAACACTGTCTGTCACCCCATCCTCATCAATAAATTGAGCGACTGTGGCATTGATGCCTACACAGTTGGAGGGGTCAGAAATTGGCTGGAGGGCCGCACCCAGAGAGTAGTGGTGGATGGGTTGTACTCGACCTGGCGGGATGTGAACAGTGGGGTCCCCCAGGGCTCGGTCTTCGGGCCCGCACTGTTCAACATCATCAGCGACTTGGACAAAGGGGTGGAAAACATGTTGTCCAAGTTTGCTGATGACACTAAGATGTGGGGCGAGGTGGACACACTTGAAGGGAGAGAGGCTGCAACTAGATTTAGGCAGACTACAGAAGTGGAGAGATGGTAATAGGATGGGGTTCAACGTAGACAAATGCAGGGTGCTGCACCTGGGGAGAAGGAATCCGCAGCACACAGACAGGCTGGGGGGCTCCCTCTTGAAAGCACAGAGGCGGAAAGGGATCTCGGAGTCATTATTGACTCCAAGGTGAACGTGAGCTGCCAATGCCAGACCGCAGCCAGCAAGGCCAGCCAGACCTTGTCGTGCATCCACAGATGCATCTCAAGCAGGTCCAGGGAGGTGATCCTCCCCCTCTATGCGACACTGGTCAGGCTGCAGCTGGAATACTACGTCCAGTTCTGGGCACCGCACTTCAGGAGGGATGTGGATAGCATGGAGAGGGTTCAGAGGAGGCCAATCGCATGGTCAGGGGGCAGCAGGGCAGGCCCTACGAGGACAGACTGAGGGACCTGAACCTGTTCAGCCCCGGCAAGAGGAGGCTGAGGGGGGATTTGGTGGCTGCCTACGAACTCGTTAGGGGAGATCAGTGGTGAATAGGAAGGGCCCTGTTCCCCCCAGCACCACCTGGGGTGATGAGGAGCAATGGCCAGAAGCTGCTGGAGAATAGGTTCAGGTTAGAGATTAGGAGGCAATATTTCACTGTCAGGGCGGCTAGGATCTGGAACCAACTTCCCAGGGAAGTGGTCCTTGCTCCTGCCTTGGACAAATTCAGAAAGAGGTTGGACGATCACCTGTCTGGGGTCGTGTGATCCCAGCGTGTGCTCTGGCCAGTGTTGGGGGGTCAGACTAGATGATCTATTTAGGTCCCTTCTGACCCCAAATTACTATGAAGCTATGAAGCTCCATGCTCAGCCAGGCAGAGGGGAGTTGGCAAGGAGATCCGGATGCCAGGGCAGCTTTGGGCGGCAGACCCAGTGCCACCGACCATGGATGGGTCTGGGGTCAGACTCAGACCCGTGGCCAAGAAGATCCTGGATGGATCTGCAAAGAGCCATGAAAATAAGCAGGAGTCTGTGGGTGAAGATGAGGGGAAGATTACAGGAGTGACGCCTGCCTCGCTTAGCTTAACGATGGCTCCGTGGGGGCAGCCCGCACATATCGGCGCCACCGAGAGAGAGGAGCTCTGCCGGGGCAGCCGACCCGGGGGCAACGAAGGAAGGGGCAGTAGAGCAGGAGTCAGGGAAGCTCCAGAGACCAGGCCATGAGCTCTGCAAGGCGGTGAGGGGACAGGGCTTGGGGCGGTTAAAAATAGACCCAACAACGCGCCGGACGGTCACGATAGGGAACAAAGCTGGACAATGGGCAGGTGACTCACGGCCCCAGCTTTGCTCCCCACCCTGACCTGCAGCCCCCTGCTATTCCAGCCCTGGGCCTCCCCTTCCTCTGCTCCCGTGACACCCATCACCCTCATCGCCCCCTGCTACGTGGGCCCGGAGTTGTGCCCACACAAGTGTGCGCGTGGATGCACGCCTGCATGCAGCTCTGCTGCTCCCTCTCAGCCTTGACCTTCACCACCCCTCCAGCTCCAGCCCTTGGCCTGCGCTGACAGAGGTTGCCAATCATCCTAACGAGCGTGCAGGGATTTCCGAGCCTCCGGAGCCCCGCCAGTGCCCGCGAGCCTGCCCTGCCCCGTCACCTGGCAGCCTCCCCGGCGTGCTCAGCCCATCGGCTCCCTGCGGCGTCGGCTCCAAGGTCATCCCAGGAGAGCCGGGGATCATGTGGCCGCGGGCACTGCCAGTGGCGTCAGCTTTGCTCTGGAGCCCCTGCCAGGAAGGCCGCAGCTGACCGTGGGGGATCACGGCAGCTTTCTCCACCATGTGCGTAACCCATGGCCCCTTCAGAGAGGCCTCCCCTTAGTCACGTCTCGTTCCCAGCGGGACCCCTCGTAAAACCTCCCCGCGTCCTCGTGCCCCTGCAAGGGGAACTTGCCAGTCCCGCCAGGCTCCCTTCCTCCTGGGAGCGGGTCTCTTCCCCAGGGGAGAAGCACATGGGACCTCGGTGACGAATGGCCCCGTGTCTCCCCTGCTCCGAAATCAAAGGATTCCTCCGGCCGATCACATTTACCCACCAGCGACATGGATCCGGGCTGGCCCTGGGCAGGGGGTGAGGCTCGTTATGGTGACAGCTGGGAACAGGCCTAAACATGATTAATTAATGTTGTAAAACCCAAAAGGAAAAAGTAAGAGAGAGCCAGGAAGAAATCAAACCCTGGCCAGCAGGAAGATTTATGGGCACAGGAGGGGATGACTTGCAACAGAGGGGAAGAAGGAGGGAAGAGGGTGCAGGATTAGGACTGTTTCTTGCTCAAGCATGCAAGCAGGAGGGGGTCTGCCAGGTCCTGGGGGCTGGCGGAGCACAGGGGCCAGGGGTAGAGGTGGAGGAAGATGACTGACAGCCCCGGGATGGGCTGCCACGGACTGTGAGCTGTCCACCTGCTCCTCCATCCCCATCTGGGACCGGGAGGGCATCTGGGGCTTGGGTACGCAGCAGGATCCAATGCACAGGAACTCTGGGCGAATTGGATGTGAGCAAAGCTGCAGGTCCCAGGCCGACAGGGCAAGAGACTGGGGCTGGAGGAAAAGGACAAGGACATGGGGCTCAGTCAGGGACTGATGGGCTATGGTGGGCCATGGAGGGGTGAGGAGCGACTGCCGGGGCCAGGCCTGGTCGGCTTAGACAGGAGCTGCTGGAGGGGGGACAGGAGGAGGTTTCCAAAATAATCAGTGGAGAAGAGGAAGTCACTTGGGATTTATTACTGACGGTCTCTCACCGGACAAGAACGGGGGTCATGGCACGACCAGGAGCTGCCTAAGCTGGGGTAAGTAGATACGGGACATCCCCAGAGCCCTGCCTGACCCCACTCCTTCTCCACCCACAGCTGCCCTCTCAGCACAGGCTAAAGCTAGTCCCAAGCACCGCATACATACAGCACACAGCGATGCCCCCCAAATTCAGCTGTGTGAAATCCGGGGTGCACATTATACATGGGGAAATATGGTACCATTGTACATGGAAATACAGTGGGAAAACTGAAGTTACCCAGCAAGTGTTTCAGCTGTGTCTGGCTGCTGGCTTTAGACACTTTCTCTTTTCTCTTCCTTCCCACATAAAGATCCTGTCTTCTCCAACCTGCCTTCCAAAAACCAACCATGTCTTATTGGTAGGCGTGTTGTATACTAGAAAGTACGGTATTCTGCAAACTCAGGATAATTTTCTTCCATCCTTTCCAAACTCCCCATTACCTTCCTTTTTTTCTTTTTCCAAGACAGGTTGAAACAAATCTCCCTCCCCTCAAAAATACCCCATCTGCTTTGGAACTCGGCATTTTTGGGGGGAATTAAAAGAGAAACGGTTTCATTTTTACAAAGAAACCTAAGGAAGCCACTCCCAGCCCTTGAAAAAAATCATTTAAAATTCAGCATCATTTACAGAATAATTTCTGCATTTTGGGGTGATTTGGGCCGGGGGGGGGCAGGGATAGGTCATCTTGTTTTGAAGGATGTTTTGGCAAAATGGGTGGGGGAGCTCTGCTGCCCCCTGCTGTACAGGGGGTGTTATGGGGCTGGTGGTGACACCTCTGACGCGTGTCATGTATGTCTGCCAAGGAGCACATGAAGGGCTCGGTGGATGGGGTGAGGTCCCCTGCTTCTCTGTGCAGTGTCAGAGGCATCTTGGGTTTGCATGCAACTAGCATTGGTGCAGCGGGATGTGTAGGGTCCAGCAGGACCCCATAGCGTCTCAGGACCCTACAGGCTGATGTGTCCATCAGGGTCAATGGAGAAAGCTCTCACTGACATCCAGAGGTGCATGGTGGGGATGGAAAGGGGTAAGGGCAATATGGATTGAGGAGCCCTTCTCTCTGGCCAGCACAGAGCCGTGCACCCAGGGACCCACCGCTGCCTTCCTGGCGACCCTGTGCAATGCTTTGTTCCCTTCACGGGAGGACAAGTATGGCAGAGCGTGTACAAGCGCCCAATACGATGGCATCAAACCCTTGCCCCAAATGGGTTCCCAAGAAGGGGCTTGTCACAGGAGTCGTTCAGGACGGAAAGGGTCAGAGTCTGGTTTCATCGCAGCAGAGGCTGGGCAATGAATAGACGCGAGGCCCATTCAAGGCGTCTCCCTTCCCTCTCTCTATCCCTTTGCCCATTCCTCTGTGTGTTTTCTTCCTTTCCTCTGTGTCAGAGTCCCAGAGCCGCAGGGCTGGCAGGGACCTACGGAGGTCACATCTAGTCCAACCCCTGCCTGGGGCAGGGTCAGCTCTGTGCAAACCAGCCCAGATAAACCCATCATTTAAACTCTATGCAAGACGACCCTGACACAGCACAGACATCACACCCGAACCTCCACAGGGAAGCAGTGGGACCGCAGCAGCTGATGTTCTGCTTCTATAAAACATTGTTAATAGATGCTCCGGGCCCAGGCCGTAACGCCCCTGCAGAGGGAGGCAAAACCCCCCCAGCGCAGCCCAGTTTTATCCATCCTGCCCATCCAGAAACAACACTTCACGCTCCCAAGCGCTGTCTCCTGGCCCATTATCAAGAAACAAATTCACATACTGCAAATACCCCCCATGGGCCTGTTGAAATGGTCAACTTATCGCTCTGCAGCTGTCCCTAGGGGATGTGTGAGGTCAGGGATGAAGAGCATCCCACAAGGCGCTCTCCCAGCAGAGGAAGGACTTTAGGGTCCTGCGGCGAAACATTGGGAGGAATGGATGGCACTGCTGGCAGGACAGAGGCGGGGAGGGAGCAGGGAGTACGCAGCGGAGAGCAGGGGCAGTGAGTCTGCAGAGACAGAAAGGCAGCCTGCCTCAGCGATGGTCCCAGAGAAGAAGGAGTCCTCACTGGAGAAGGGGGAGCTAGTGGAGGGATTGATAAGACCATATAATTGACATTATGTGGACCTGGAGGAGCTGAGGGAAATAGGAATATGAGGCTAGGACAAAGACACCATTTATTCCAGGCAGTGTAAAGCAGTTGGACCCTGTCCCCTGAGCCACCCACCCGGGATGTCTTGCTCCTCTCGGTCCTCATGTTGGCATCCGTGGCAGGCCTTGGCAGCATCCTTGATTCCTCTGGCCACAACTATCCTGTTCCTCTCTTGCTGTCCCCTATACTCCAGGTCCCCCTCCCTGCCATCAGAGATGCATCACATTGTTTTCTGGGGACCCCCTGCCAGGATCCTGCTGCTGCATTTGGAAGCGGGAAGTGATTTGGTGCTGACCGCCTCTCCTAGGATTTCTCCCCCGGCCCCGGCAGTGCAAAGCCCTCACTTCTTACACACCAAATCCTCTGAAGCTTTGCACGAGGGCAGGGCTCTGCCTCTCCCCCACAAGTGCATCCCCACTGCTTGGAGCAACGAGTTTATCCAGGCTCTGCGTGCGGGTGAGTGGAACTGGCATATGAATCAGCGAGTGCTCTGCACCCCGGCAGGGGCAAATCACAAACCAGGCAGGACCAGCGGGGAAGTTTCCCAGTGTCGGGGCTAAAAACACGTCAGCCCATCAGCCTGCTGGAGAGGGCATATCTGTTGGAGAGCCAAGGGTCCAAAACCCTGGAGAAGAGTTTGAGGACACCCTTTGGGGAGAAGAAAGCACTCAGCAGAGCCCATGGGCAGATGTTCCTAGTGGGGGCAGACGACAGGACAAGGAGCAATGGGCTCAGGCTGCAGCAAGAGAAGTTGAGGTTGGATATTAGGAAAAACTTTCTCACGAGGAGGGTAGTAAAGCACTGGAACACGTTACCCAGGGAGGTGGTGGAGTCTCCATCCTTGAAGGTTTTGAAGACCAGGGTAGACAAAGCCTTGGCTGGGATGATGTAGTTGCGACTGGTCCTGCTTGAAGCAGGGGGTTGGACTAGATGTGACTCCTGAGCTCCCTTTCCCCTTTCTACCCATACTTTCTGTGATTCGATGACATCCTGGGTGCTAGAGCTGGTGAGAGAGCAGGCTGTTGCTGGCTCTTGTTGCACCAGCTGGAGGAAAGCACTGGGCAGGGGAGGGTGAGAACAGGGCGAAGGAGTAGGAATCCACCCTCTTTGCTGGCCTCAGGGCCAGGGCATGAGACCTGCTCCCTTCGCAGGGGAGAGAGAAGAGGGTGCAGAAGGGAGGGATTTGGAGTCAGAAGCAGGACCCCTCCTGCCCAGGGGTGCCCCCAACCCAGCCAGTCCCACGGGGCTGGATCTCCACAACCCAGACACAGAGCGTGGCTGACAGGACGTGTTCTCTGGGGCTGCCCACTCCCAGGTTTCCAGCAGCAGGGACTGGCTGTTCTGGGGCTCTGGCCAGGCAGGGAGCAGGGTGCTGGGTTCAAGCACCCCCTGGGTTCATAAATGGGGCAGACAAAGACTTGGCCTCATCTGTGTCCTGCAGCAGGAGGTTCCCCAGGTCTCCTGCATCACAGCTCCCACTTCTGAGCTCCATTGCACCCCTGGATCTTGCACTGGGGGGGACAGGGAAACTGGACCCTCCCCCCCAGCTCCATCCTCTAGACACGCCGGTTGCTCTTCTGCCCTTCCATGCAAAGCCAGCGGCCCTTGAGAGGTTCCCCGGGGCCCTGCAATCAGGAGATGAGTCCAACCATCCTGATGGGACCTGTTTGAGGCCTTTGTTGGGTTTTGTGTGCAGAAGCATGTGCACACGCGTGCATGTGTGTGTGTGTGTGAGCGCACGTGTGATGTCTGCCGAGGCATTTTTTGGCCCCCGCTGTCTCCCCGCAGCACAAGTGTGGTTGGCTTTGTGTCCCATCATACAGGCATCCTGGTGTGACAGCTCCGTGCCCGTGTGTGTGTGCATGTGGCAGAACTCACAGGATGCCATACACATGTGTGTCTCACTGTTGGTGCCCATGTGGGTCTCAGCGGGGGACACAAACCAGGACACAACTAGAAAGCAGATAGTTCGAAGAGCAGGACATAGCGCAGGGGACTGCACTCATTACCTCCCATGACCTTGGCATGAGGAGGAGGCAGAGGAAGGTAGGGGTGAGCCCCAGCAAAGAGCTTTCTGGCTCATTTTCAGAGGGCTGTGCCCCGGTGGGGGTCATGGCAGGCTGGTCCCGATCCTTCACCCCTAAATGGGACTGCTCCTTCAGCGAGCTCTAGAAAGTGCCACTGGCTACACACACATGCATGCTCCTGCAGATGCATGTTCACACACCATGGTTCATGCACACGCAGGCCCTGGCATCACCTCTCTGGCTGGAAGCCGTTCCCCTCCCAGATGGACACCCAGAGGTCAATATGGCAGTGATGGACACGGGCGAGATACAGCTGGAGTTTCACAGTCCCCCTAAGACAGCGAGCATCTCCCACCCCGCTCCTGCCCCCGGTTCTGCCCTGTGAGTGATCTGAGTGCAGGGACCGTGCACCATTGCCCCATAGGATGGGCATTTACTGGTGCCTCCATGCAGCAGAGAGCGTAGCAGCACTGAAGGGGTCAACACGTGCTGGCTGATCCTTTTAAATACCCGCTGACAGAGGCCGTCCAGACAGACCTGGCTTGCCTCAGAGCTGGTCATGCGCTGAGACTCCCAAATCCAGCCCTGGGCCCCTTGGTAGCTGGCACCAGGGACCTGAAGGTGTCCTTGGCCAGCTGGGGGGGACTGGCAAGGCTGCCCGGAGCGTGTTGTCCCCGGAGTGCCAGGGCACGCACCTCAGGGCGGTCACCCGGAGTTCCCATCAATCCATCTGCAGCTGGCCAGACGCTGCTGCCTGCTGCGGCGTCCAATCCCCCTCTCCTTGGCAGACGGCTGGAGAGGCTCACACCCTGCCTTGAGCCTCAGCGCCCTGCTCTGGAAGTCCCACCACCCCCGGCCTGTGACCCCCGGCTTTTCAGTCCCAACCACGCACAGACACACACACGGGCTTTGCAAAGGCCGCTCCATCCTGCTGCAACCCCATGCTGGCCACCTCCCTCCTGACCCCAGCATGCTGCTCCACCCCTGCCCCGTCCCCTCCGAGGGGCGGCTTGCCATGCCTGCAGCCACATGTCCGTGGCCCTGGAGAGCAGGGGTGCTCCAGGAAACATGCCTGGGGCTGGGAAGCTGGCTCAGAGCAGAGGGCGGGTCTGGAGCACAAAGCTGTAAGCGCCCCATATGCAGCACCTGCGACTGGCAGCAGCCGGGCAATGGAGAAGGGATGCCACAGCCCTGTGACGGAGGTGTCTGTGCCCAGAGCATGGCCAGATCCGTCTCCTGCTGCTTTTGTCCTGCCCCAGCCGTCTCTGGCCCGCCACCATTAAATTAGGCAGCAGTCTAATTTCATGCACATTAAGGGAGCACTTCTACAGGTGTGTGCCTGTAATGCACATTAAAAATTGTGAATTTAAGATATTTGAGCCTAAATGTCATACCTGCAGGTATCAAATTTAGGTGCGATTAATTAAAGTGTATTAACACATGTGTAGATGTGTTAAAGTGCATTAATGCACATGTAGACATGTTAAAGCACATTAATGGTTTAGATGCGATTAGTTAAAGCACTCTAATGTTCTTGTAGACATGTTAAAGTGCATTAACGCACATGTAGACACATTAAATGGCATTAATGGTTTAGACGCGATCAGTTAAAGTGCGGACCTCCTCCGGCGGGCTTTAAACTAGGCTCGTCGG
>NW_017728994.1:46524271-46537922 GCF_001723915.1 Gavialis gangeticus | reverse complement strand
AAGTCAGTCCACACACAGCATTAATGCACTTTAATATCTGCATTTGTAGATGTTTGCTAAAATCCATTTAATGTGCATTAAGATAATGCGCATTAAATATAGGGGCGCTTAAATGCACATGTAGACATACCTGTTGTGTTGCTTGGCTCTATGTGATGCGGCCTGTAAGCCCACCCGGCCATCAGACAGACCCCTCAGGAGAGAAACGGTGATCGGGCCATCTGGAGACTTCCCCAAAGGCCCTGGATGTGGCCAGGCCTTGAAACCGCACGCAACTCACTACATACATAGTTAAATGGCAGACTCCGCCGCCCTGCCATGGCCTCCCTCAGTCCTGGCGTACAGCGCAGGCTCCCCCTCATTGTCATTTATGTGCAGCCCCATTTATTTGCCTTTTCCCCAAGCCCCAAAGGTGCTGGAGGGGGGGAGCCAGGAGAGGGACTGGCTGCGGGCACCTGCCATAGGCCTTGCCTTCAAGGGGGCAAGAGGCAGTGGCCTTGGCAGAGGGTCTCGGGCAGGGGTGGCAGGGTGCGGAGGGGTCCACCAGTCCATCCCAGTGTAAGTGGATGTTCAGGCCAGGGGATGAGGACAGTAGGGCGTGAGGCAGCCACATCCCACCATGGGACGCTTCGGCCATACTGCTCGAGCCACATCAGCAGCTCGGGGGACCCAGGACTGGTCTAAACAGGGTGGCCACAGAGCCCTGCTAGAGGGCTGGCGGGCTGTGATAAACCCCCAGAAGCTGGGGGGCTTCACCCATGGCCAGCCCTGAGCCCCCCGAGCTGTCTGGGTTTGCCGTGTGCCCATGAGGATGAGGCAGGGGTGACTCCAGGCACTATGGGGCAGAGAGCTGCAGTGTCCCCCATGCCCGGGGTAATACATCATGCCTACATTGGCACGCAGGGACCTGCCCATCCTCGCTCTCCCGGTTTCCCGTCCCTCTGCTCCCTCCATGCAGAAGAGTTCAGGGTTTGGCCCCCATGTGAAACAGGGGACTGGAAGACCCAGAGCCAAGGGGTCAGGAGAGCTGCAAGCTAGGCCAGGCCCTGCCACTGACCTGCAGTGCAGCATTGGGCACCTCACTTCACCCTCCCCTGCAAAGGGGCAACAGGCCTCTCAGGATCTGCAGGCATGAGCCTGCTGCACCTCAGCAGCTCATCTGTGTGTCCTAGACCCTGCGTGCCTGGCAGAGTCCCCTCCTGTGCTGGAAGCCTGGGTTTGGGAGGAGGATCTGAGCTCTCTCCTGGCTCCGGGAAGTCCCTAGCGGCCACTGGGCTGCAGCACAACGATATCCCCACCCTCTCCCTGGCCAAGGATGTGCCACCCCCCTTCCCCGCCTCCTGGGGAGCTCACCCTTAATTAACACTACTCGGAGACACAGCCGGGAGCCCAGGGGTGGGCAAAGCATGACTCACATCAGCCTGTCCCCAGCCACACTGCTTTGCAGCCCCGTCAGACAGAGATCGGAGCTGCATGGCCCTGGGCATGGGAATGCAGCGCTGCAAGGTGGCCCACACCTGCCGCACACACACGCAAGCACAGACACACATGCGTGCACGTGCATGCACGCCTGCCCGGCTGCAGTATGATCCCTGGGTGAATGCAGCATGCTGGGTCCCGGGTGGGGAGGGCAGGTCTGGGCCCCGCTCTGGGAATCCCCCCTGCCTGCTTAGCTGCCCCGGCTGCTTCCAGCTTTCTCCCTACTGAAGAATTATGTAGCATGAAGAAGCAGGCGCCACCATCTTGAACTGACAGTGAACTTTGCTTTCTACATATAAATACAGATAGCAATCACACCCCAATCAGCGCACAGGCTTCGGGGCATCATCTCAGCAACTCTAACTTTCCCATTACGATAATGTGATTTTCACTCAGTCTATAATATCACCAGCCATGAATAAAACAACTGGCTCCCGCTCTCCTCTCTCATCCTCCCTTTCTTCCCCCTCCCTGCCTTCCTCTGGTATCACAGTCTTTGCATACTAATGACAGCAGAGCCATGCAGCCAGGCCCTGAGGTCTCCTGGGGTGGCCCTGGCTCCACCTGGGTTTTGGGGGACACCTGGGGGGGTCTCCCCGGGTGACCTCTTCATCTTTCTGGTGCTGCGAAGGGTGCACAAGGGATGCACAGAGGTCGCGGTTGCAACCTCCAGCTGCATCCGTCGTGGTCCAGGTCGGTTGTACGGTGACGGGCACCTTTGCCTTGCAAAGCAGCGGTGGGGCTGGGCTGCTGGGGCTGACCCCTTACCTGCCCCCAGTCCTGGGACCCCCCTATCTGGGGCTTTGCCTCTGTTCAGAGCTCCAAACTCCCCAGTCTTGGCCCTTAGTGTAAGGAAATGTGCAATGTGCTGTGGACAAGGGTGGGGTAGAGGAGCCCACGGCAGCCCCTGGCCGCTCTGGAGTGGGGCGAGCACCCGGCTCCCAGCAGCCCTGGGCTTCGGCTCGCACGACTGCCTGGGTTTGCTCGGCTGGCTCTGGTGGGACGGCCGCGGTGGGGTGAGCAGAGACCTGGCAGGGCTCAGTGTGGGTGCTGGCAGGGAGCTGTGGGGGTCACATCCAGCCCCAGCCCTGCCTGGGGTAGGATCAGCCCCATCCCCACCAGCCCGGAGAAACCCCGTGTCCAACCTCTGAGGAGCATGACGTAGCCGGGCATCGCCCCTGCCCCAGCCCCTGTGGCCACCAGCATCCTGCTATACACTCCAGACAAGGCCAAGGCTGTGCCCCCACTGCAGAGGAAAGCAACCCCCCCCCAGTCTGCACCAGTCTGAGCAAGCGGGACCCCTAATACGTCATCGGTCCGACCCTGAGCAGAGAGGCAAGATCTTCTGGGCAATAATTTTTGCCACGCCAAGTTTCCCCCGGGCCCTCGGAGTTCAAGGTCAGCGGCTCAGATCCTGGCACTGCCCCAGCTTTGCCGGGCTGGCACCGCTGAATGTGCACCTTGTACACGATCGTGCTACCCCAGACGGGGCCGTGGCTCTGCCGGTGAGATGCGGCGTGGCCTCTGCCCCAGGGCAAAGCAGACAGCGGAGAGGGCTGCTCGACTTCCCAGCTCCGATGGGGCTGGGTTTGCCTGGAGAGTGCAACGTCCCCGTGCTTTGGGGGCTGTCTTATGTGCAGGGTAATGCCTTTCCTACCCCTGTGCAACCTGCTCAGCACCGCTCCTTCTCTTCCGATAGCTTCCGGCTCATGCGGGCTGCGTCTCTTCTTGAGAAGCGGTGCCCAGGAGGGAACCCAGGAGTCCCGACCTGCGGTACCTGCAGCGTCTTATCCCCCCCATGGCTGATCTGTGCTGTGCCAGCAGCATCAAAGGAGCGGAAACGAGGTGGAAATGGTCCATACCGGTGCAGACTGGGAGGTGCGGTTTATACACCCATTGCTGCCTGGAGGAGTCAAGTCAGGCGGGGGGGTTCTGGGGTTTTGCAGGTGGGCTTTGCTCTCTTGTTTCTTCTCTTGTCATTTGGGGGGATTTGATTATCACCTTTAAAGGGGAAAAGCAATTGCTGCTTTCTACAGAGAGCCCCGGCCTGGCTGCAGTTGCAAAGTGGCTTTCAATTCACACGCCTGTAGGAGCTGGTTTCCAGAGATTGTGTCTGGCCCCTTCCCGTGGCACCCGCTAGGCACAGGGCTTGGGGTTTGTACCGAGGGTCCTGCTTGAAGCCTCGGAGATGGGCCGTGGACAAGTGTGCGGGTGCACAGGGATGCTTCGCCCGGACTCCACGGCCTCTTCCAGTCCTGTCTTCCTCTGCGCTGCTTTATTTCCTCCTTCTCTCCGTCTGTCAGCCTGGAGCCGAGGGCTTGTCTCCCTCGCAGACTTCACTGATAACTCAAGTGTCGCCCGTAACTCACAGTCTGTCCACACGCCACGCGCCCTTCGCCGGAGCGCGCTCGGCTCTTAACTCAAGCTGTCTGCTCTGCGAGGAGGCAGCGAGCGCAGCGGCATCCATCACGGGCTGCCAGCCTCCACGCAAGGGCTGCTAGTCCTCCAGTGCCTTCCCACAATGCCCTTCACCACGTGCCCCGAAAGAATGGATGGGTTCCCACGGAAGGAAGTCATTGAAGGGCTTGGAAACTATTCAAAGTTTCCTAAAGAAGGGGTCTGTAAAGCAACGGGAAAGTATCACGATGCCCTTTCATGCATCCATCTGGAGCTGGAGAGGAGCAGCAAGGATAACGAGGGCTATGGAGGGGCTTCTCAATGAGGAGAGACTAACGAGGCCAGGCCAGCCTAGACAAGAGCTGCTGGAGGGGGGACAGGAGGGGGTTTCCAAAATACTCCATGGTGAAGAGAAAGTCGCTTGGGATTGCTTGCAGACCGTCTCTGAGCAAGGCGGACCCGGGTCTGACCCTGCACAGGGCAGCTCTGACGTTTCTAACCACAGGTCTTTGTGCTGGTGCAGACGTGGGCACCCAGCGTGGCATTGCAGCAGCATCGTGGGCAGAGCTGGGATTTGCAAAGAGGGAGGGCGGCAGCCCGCGCGGCACATCCTTATAAAGACGCAAGGCGCTTGTTTCTCCAGCTAAAGAGAAACTGGAAGCTTAACTCACACGCCCGGGGCCTGGCGCTATATTATTCTGTTTAAGGAAAGCAGAAACAAATATAACTTTATTGGCACGTGCACTGATGGGCTACGTTATATCTAGCATTTAAAAAACACAACAAACTAGGCAGAAATAATCATGTTGCTTCATTAGTCCTGCGGTCGTTACAGTTTAATGCCCATCTCTTATCTGAATAGCTGTAACGACCACAAAATCAGGGAGATGCTGGCCTTTCTTTTGGGCGCTGCCCGCTCAGGCTTTGCTTAACCAGAACCGAAGCTCGGGCCGGCCCCGATCCAGCTTGGAGGTTTTATTGCTCTGGGGGCAGAGTCCTTGATAGAGGATATGGGATACGGGTCATTTGGGGCCCCCGGGGAGGACAAATGGTCTCCTGAACGGCTTTGGATGGGGTTCCTTTAACTTCTCTTTGCTCCTGGGTTTGGAGGAGCTGAATTTTTCCAGGGGAGTCATTAATTATGATGAACGTCAGCAGCTGGCAATAGATGGGAGCAGCGTGGGGGTGGGGAGCTAGGTGCAGGGGCGAAGAGGAGATGCACAGACACCTGCCCAGGCCCGTGGTCCCCTTGCTGGGATCCAGCTGGCACGGGGCTGTGGGGCGGCAGGACCTCGCACGGGCAGGAGCTAACTGACTGCTCTGGTCCTGCCCCAGCAGGTGACGGGGAGCAGCGAAAAAGAAGGACAATTGCCCCCCACCCCCAAGCCAGGACAGGAACTGGAAGGGCCCCTGCAGGCCTGGGTTCTGCCCCGGCCTCTTCCACTGAGCTACAGGGGGCTGTGCCTCAGTTTCCCCACCCTCACGATCCCACTCCCTTCCATGCACTGTGCAGAGACTGAAAGGCAGGTGTGATCCCCACAGGTGACCCCCTCTCTTGGTCTGGCATCTAATCGTTTTGCTTGCCCTTCTCTGCACCTTTTCTACTCCTACCTCATCCTTGTGGAGATGCGGGGACCAGAACACAGCACACCGTGTTCAAGACGTGGGTGCCCCACAGACTTGGATAGTGGCACAATGCCATTCCCTGTTTGGCTATCAAGTCCCTTCTTGATGATGCCCGACAGATTATTAGTTTCTCTGGTCACCGCTGATGTTTTTAGAGAGCTGTCTATGGGCTCCTTCCTGCATCCTAGGAGCCGGCTGTACCCAGCACTGGATTTATCCGGGTTAGAAGGATGCAATCTGTCTACAAAGAGGATGTCCTGTAAGCAGCGCCTTGCGGGCTTCAGGATCAGCCCTGTCCAAACCAGCCCAGACAGACCCCAGGGCTGGCCAGGGCTCTGCCAGGCATCTGCTGAAAGATGCCCAGACAGGGGGGTGAGACCCCACGACACAAAAGGAAACGGGTCCCATCCCGTGCCAGGGTCCCTGCTGATCCTACCCAGGGTGTGTTCAGACCAATGTGAGCAAAGCCCTCCGCGGGCATCTGGGAGAGATGCTTTATCCCTCCTGGGAGTGCTGGTGCCATTGCTCCAGCTGTAGCCATCTCCGGGACTATGAGGGGAGGTGGGAGAAACCCCAAAAGGTATGCACATCACCAGCTGGGCAGAGGGGAGAATTCCTTCACGACCCCTAAAGCAACCAGCCCAAGCCCTGAAGCATGAGCCTGGATTATGGTCGCTGGCCTAGGACAGCACTGCGAGTGTTGTGAGCGTGCCGAGCATGATGCAAAGGGATGCAGCAGGCATTTGCATTCACAGTGTCGAGGCCCTTTCCAGCCTGCCCTCCCATGCAGCCTCAGGGTCTTGCTCCCCGATGCTGGGTTGCATCCCATGGTGAGGACCCCAAGGGGTGGGTCCAGGGGGTGCAGAAGTGCAGTTGACCCCCCTTAGGTTCCTCATGCACCCAGACTTTAAACCCAACTGCCTGAGAGAGGTAACAGCATCAATTCAGGCAACACTGAGGGAGGCCATTGATTTCACGGCTCCTTATCCTCTCCCTGATTCCTGCTAATCTCTCGCCACTCACAGGTGTGAACAACCCCCTCTCCTTTGCAATGATCTTGATGCTCCATTATTCAACCTACCCTTTCTCCTGCAATGCTGTCTCTTAACCATTCCTGGTGAAGTCTCTCCCAGCCCGGCAACTGTTTTGAGCTGTTTTAGCTGCTGGGGTGATTTTAACTCAGGTGTAGAAATGACTCACAGTGAAGCACTGGATGCGCTGCCAAGATGCTCAGGAAGGCTAGATTTTGTTTTATGAATCTGAATAAAAGATGCACCTTTAACTAGAAAGACTGCAGGACTAATGACACAAGGTCTTTGGACTATTCTAACTAATTTTTACCAAGTGTGTTGAGTTGTTTTAAACTTTTTATATCATCTCGCAAATCAGCGTGCATTCCAACAGTTGTATCTGCTTTTGCTATGATCTTAAGCTGAATAATAGAGCGTCAAGCCCCTGGCATATTAGTAAAGCTTCCAGTTTCTCTTTAACTGGAGAAAACTGTGATGGTCTCTGTGATGATGTATCCTAGATCCTGCCATGCCCAAGCCCATGTGGACCCATGCCTCCCTGGCAGAGCTTAATTCCCCTCAGGCCTGAGAGTTTGCCATGCTGGAAGGCTGCTTTTGTTAGACTCCAAGGTCCAGCCAGTACCAGGGTTTGCCTTTGTTAGCAGAGGGTAATGCACACCCCCACCCCACAAAATGCCCCGATTTCCTTCCTGCTGTGAGCCCAGCAATTAGCTCCTCTCAGCCTGTTCCTTACTAATCACCCAATTCTCCCACCCTGCAACTTAGGTTTTACAGCCCCAGCCTCCTCTGGGTGACCCTCCTGCTGGATCTACCTGTCACAGTCTACAGGGATGTCCAGCCTAGTGGGTAGAGCTGGGAGTGAACCAGGGATTTTAGGGCCTGGGGTCAGAAGACATGAGTGAAGAACGAAATATCAAGCCAGGGTCAGGGGCTGGGAATCAGAGGCCTAGTTACCAGGTCCAAGGGACAATCCACAGGCCAAAGTCCAAGCATGGAGGCAAACTAGGGGCTGAAGCCAGGAAACAGATCCACAGGGAAATCCAAGGGAGAAGCCAAAAGCAGGGTCAAGGGGTTTAATCCTGGGGTCTGCCTGGGGTACATGCAAACACTGATGTGCCGCTCCAAAAAAAAAAGTTTAAATTTTATCAACCTATTTAATTTCATGAGGATTAAACCCCGTGGAGTGTACAGGCACTTTCGTGTATGTTAGTAAAGATGTTGGCAGTCCCCCTGGAGCAGAGTCAGGGGTGACAGTAGCAGTTCCTTAAAAGCAGCCCCAAAAGCCATGAGTGGGAAGGGGCCGGGGGTCAGCAGGCTGCTGTTCCTTCCTTAAGTGCTGCTGACCCAGTTACCAGGGCTGCAGGGTGGGAGCCTGACACAGCTGACCCGGTTCCCCAGGCTGCCTCTGTGCCCGGCACGGCTGCCTCCCTCCCAGGTGTGGAGACCAGGCTTGGACGCAGGGGCCTGGCAGGTCTTATCCATGCACCTCAGAGCTGCTCTCCACACCAAGGGTGGTGTGAGCCCCTCCTGACACCATGCAGCACTGATGGGAGTCTCTGCAATGGCTCCCTTGCCCTTCTCTGACCCTCAGTGCAGTATCGGGCTGAGCCTGAACCGAGGGGCGAGACGCTGTAGCCAGGACCCTGCATCCTTGCCTCCTAAATGAAGTCCTGCTCCAAACAAACCGCCTCGCTCCCTTTCGCTCATTATCCCCACTTTACAGAGAGGGTTAACTGAGGCAGGCACAATGCTGAAGGCAGCCGCGTAGAAGCCAGCAGTTCTTCAGGACCCCATGGGGCATCCCCTCTGCCCATGGGAGCTGAGGGGATTTCCACCCTTCGCCCCATCCTCTCTCTTCAAAAAGAGCTGTAAAAAATGTGGATCAAAGTGTCTCATCCAAAAGGGGCCGTTAACTCCCCCCGCACACGCACACACACACTCCTCCTCTCCCTAATTAGATGTAGAGTGAGGAGCTAATGGAGTATCACTGCCAGGGACTGCATGAGCTTCCCAAAGTGCTGACCTAAGGGGAAAGCACTCGGTGACTAATAGATACACATTAAGGCAGTGTGTCCTTTCCGTCTCTCGGTCTCCGATGCAGCGGCTTGCGGCCTTGAGGGGCCTCCGGTCGCCGCTCTGGGTCGGGGGTCCCCAGGCACGGATGTGAGACCTGGGCTGTGACCCGGAGACAGACTTGCACATGGTGGGGGGAGGTTTGTGCATGGATCTCGTGGGGAGCAGGAGGGCACCACAGCCTAGGGAGCAATTCCCTCCGCATGCAGCAGCAGTAGGTACTTATCCTTTGGGAGGGGTCCTCCCTGGGAAGGCAGAGGCTGATTTACTAAGTGCTTTTCACCCTCAGCCTGTCTTTCTCTCCGGCTGTGGATAATAAAGGGAGCAGGTGAGAGATGGAGCTAGGAAACAGGGAGCTGTGGGGAACGTGATTTCCTTCCCATGGTCGACCTTCACGCCTGCCCCACATCCTGGCCTCTCGGGCACCGGAAGGCACCAGCCCTGCCCCGTTGGACCTCTCGGGGCTGCAGGAATAGGCAGCGGGGTGGACGTGTCGCCGGGGCAGCGTCAGACAGCCGTGGGGCACGGTATTGGTGCAGCGCTGCCCAGAAAACCGGGAGCCGATTCCTGGGCGCCGCGTTTCCCATGCCTGCTTTGCCTTTAAAGCCATTTGGAGCAGCCCGGCAGCCTCACATGGACGTCATCTCTAACCTTCAGCATCTGCAGCTTCATCCTCCCCGCAGGCCCTGCGCTGACATTTAAAACCTCACACCCACGGCAGCACAGCAGCGCATGGGTGGGGGTGTGCCAGGCGCTGTGAAAGGCGCTGTGTTCTTGCACATGCATGTCCGTGCACGGCATGTCATGCAGCATGCATGTGCCTGCTGTCATGGGCACGGGGCACCAGGCATTGCTCTTTCTGTCTTATTCACGAAGTGCTTTTGACCCACCGGCTCTGTATTTCTAGCTGCCAGACACCCCCTGGTTGCTGCCATTGCCTGGCATGGTCTCTGCTCCCTGTCCACACCGGGGGACTTGAGACTAGCAAACAGCAGCCAGCGCCTGGCCCTGCTTACCCAGGGGAAGGAGCTGCGCCCAGATGGCCGACGGGCAGCAGAGGGTCCTGGAAACAGAACCGGCGTCTCAGGGAAGCCGGCGAGTTGCAAAGGGCTGAACCAGGCAGAGCTGGGCACGCTGGGATGTGTGCGACCCCTTGCTCAGTGCTGGCAAACACTGGGACCCAGGCAGGGGCAGATCCAGTTGTACCCCACTGATTCGGGCTCCCTCCAGAGTTTAAACCCAACTGTCTGGGAGAAGCAGCGGCATTTCTATTCAGGCAGTGCTGAGGGAGGCCATTGACTTCATGGCTCATGATCATCTCCCTGAATCCTGGGAATGACCCTTTCTCCTTTGCAATGGTGTTGATGTTGCACTGTTCAAACTATCCTTTCTTCTGCAATTCTGCTGGCCTTTAGCCTCTCCTGGGGGTGTCTCTCTTCCATTTCCCAGCCCTGAAGACTGTTTTTAGCTCGAGATAAAAACCTCAACTTAGGGGTGGTCCTCTTAACTCAGGTGAACACTGGCTCAGGTGGGGAAATGACTGACAGTGAAGTCTCAGAGGTGCTTTGAAGAGGCTGAAGAAGGCTAGATTTTTGTCTTAGAAATCTGAGTTAGAGACGTGCATTTGCAGGATGAATGACACAAGATTCTTTGCCTGTTTCAACTATTCTGGGCCTAATGTGTTGCATTTTTTCAGACTTTGTATATCGTCTAGGGAATCAGTGCCTATTCCAATAGGTATATTTGTTTTTACTTCGATCTTAAAGAACAGAGTGCCAGGCCCCTAGCACACAAGTAGAGCATCGAGTTTCTCTTTAACTGGAGAAAAATGCTTGAATCCCCTTTTTCCAAATCCGAGATCCACCCACGGACAGAAGGGTGCATGCACACACATGCATGCACGTGTTGCAGGACTTCTCCATCTCGCTGCAATCTGACCCAGCAAACTGCACGGACTCCGACTGAGCACAGCTGGGGTCTTAGCCCCAAAACCCGGCTGGTCTCCCACAAGGGCCGGAGGTCCCAGCCCCCGGGCTTTGGTGGAAGCTGAACCCAGACCCGCTGGGACACCACGTTTGCTCAAACCAGATTCTTTCCCCTGTCGCTTGGCTTTTTCCCTGTGTCCTTGGCCTTGGACGCAGGTCCCTCCAGGGAGACCGGGCTCCTAAAGCAAGGAAAGGCCAGGACGCAGGGCTCTGAATTGCACCATGCGGCGGGATTGCTGCCTCAGTGCACAGGCAGCTCAGACACCCGGCATCTGCTCATGGGGCTGGGGCATCACAAGGGGCATTATGCCCCCTTGCATCGAGCTATAAAGGCTGAGCCACATGCCACGATGCTGCAGGGGTGGCATGGAGGAAGCAACCCATGGATCGAGCTCTGCAGGAGGGCGGTAGACCTGCTGGAAGATGAGCAACGGCCAGGATCCCAAATCCTTTCCTGCCCCGGTGCAGCATGAGCGCAGGGGCACGACCCCCGAGCCGGGACCCTGCGGGGTTGGTGCCAGCAGCAGCATTGGGGCAGCCCAGCCCCATCCCATCCCCAGCCTGAGCGATGCAAGGGGGGGCAGGCACTGGCCCCCGCCAGAGTCACTCAGCTGCCCCCCAACCCTCTCCCAGGCAGGACCTCCCTTTCCCTCCAGCCGGGGAGGGGGAAAGAAGCAGCTGCCCCTCCCCTGACAAGGTGCAAAGCAATCAGAGCCGCGGCTGGCGAGCGGGGTCACTCGCTGGGACTCGCATCGGGGAGAAATCCTTCCAGCGCTCCAGCAAACCCCTAGCGCCAGACAATCAGGCGCGCTGTCACCAGGCTCATTCCGACTGTATAAAAGCAGTAATGAAATTCACGGCAGGATTAGCCTCTCCATCCAATGGGCCGGCGCCGCGGTGACATCTCGCGCTTATTGCCCGAGTGTAACACACCATCTAATTTACGTCGTGTAGCGAGCGGGAATGAAATGTTCGTAAAGAATTGCTGCATCTCGTCACCTTAACTGCGGCCCCGGGCTCTGAGGCATCTGTCAGGGAGAGGAGAGCGGAGAAGGAGACGCCTGCCTCTCCGAGCCCAGGCCAGGGTGAGGGGAAAGAGGGGACATGCCTGGCCTTGCACACTCAGGACACACACACGTGTTCCTGGGAGGACACACGTGCAGAGGGGACAGGCAGCCACTGCATGCATATAGGGCGAGGGTGATGGGAATGGGCACACGTGTTAGGGTGTGTGCATGGGGCAGATACAGGTGTGCAATGCATGCCTGGGTGAGCAGGGGGGTGTCCACACCTCCTGACACACATGCCTGGCGACCAAGGACCTGCCTTGCACACGCGTGTGCCGGCCCCTCTGCTCACTGCAGCGGCTCCGCAGTCTCCTGCACATTTCTTTGCAGTTAATTTTGCTGGAGCCTATTAGCTCGGTGCCTGCCGGGGGTCCCTCTTCCTTGACTTCTTCAGTTAGAAAGTTTGCAGAAAAATAGCCCTTCCTGTTGTGTGGGGAGTAATAGCGTTTCCGTGTCCGGAGGGGAGTTGGCAAGACAACGGGAAAGTTTATTAAGGGGAAGAGATTGAATTCCACCAAGCTTAATTGAAACTGCCGGCGCAAGGCAGGGGCGGTGGGGGGGGAGCGGAGGGTCCTGCCAGAGCCATCCAACACCCACCCCCGGCACACTTTAGAGAAGCTAATTGGGAATCCAACAAGCTGGGCCTGTTGCATTGTTTCCCCTCCATCTCCTCCGCAGATCCTAGCCGACGCGGGAGCCTCGGCCTTTCCGGCGTCAGAGCAACCAGCATCCTGGGCTGCATCGGCAGGAGCGGTGCCAGCAGATCGAGGGCAGCGATTCTCCCCTCTATTCGGCACCGGGGAGGCCACATCTGGAGTCCTGTGTCCAGTTGTGCGCCCCCCCCAGTGCAGAAAGGATGTGGACACACTGGAGAGAGTCCAGTGGAGGGCAATGAAAATGGTTGTGGGGCTGGGGGACAGGACTGGTGAGGAGAGGCTGGGGGAACTGGGCTGATTGAGTCTGGAGAAGACCGAGGGGGATTGAATAGCAGCCTTCACCTCCCTGCCGGGGGCTGCAAAGAGGATGGAGCTGGGCTGGTTTCAGTGGGGGCAGATACAGAACAAGGAGCAATGGGCTCAGGCTGCAGCAAGGGGAGTTGAGGTTGGATATTAGGAAAAACTTTCTCACGAGGAGCACTGGAACAGGTTACCCAGAGAGGTGGTGACGTCTCCATCTTTCAGACCCAGGTAGACAAAGCCTTGTCTGGGATGATGTGGTAGGGGCTGGTCCTGCTTTGAGCAGGGGGTTGCACTAGATGTGACCTCCTGAGGTCCCTTCCAGCCTCCTTGTCTGAGAGTCTATGACAGCTTCAGGGCTGCGGGAGGTCACAGCTCTCCCCCCGCTGCCCCAGGCAGGCCCACATCAGCCAAAAGGCAGAGCAGCATCGCACCTTATAGACCAGTGCTTCTCCATCAGGGTGCCGCGGGGTGCCTTGAGATCCTTTCAGGGGTGCCACGCCACACTGGCACTGTGGGGGACATGAACGAGATCCACGAGATCAACCCAGGGATGTCAAGCGGGGATCCAGAGTGGCAAAGCCATTCTTCTCTGTTGTGGTCCTTGGAGTTTGTAGCAACAGGAGAGTGGCTCTAGGATGTTTCTGTAGTCAAAAAACAGTGAACATTAAGAGCTGGCATCTTCCAAGGGGGTCTGGAGTCTAATGAGGGGGTCTGGAGTCACTGAATCATGAAGAAGTCAGGCTGGAAGGGACTTGCAGGGGTCACATCTAGTCTGACACCTGCCTAAGGCATGATCAGCCCTGTCCAAACCAGCCCACACTAAATTTTGCATAAGACTGTCATTGACCCTGACACACTCACCTGCCACAGGTAAAGCAGAGGACCATGCTTCTAGGAAATGTTATCATGATGGGATCAAGGGAACCCGGGTAGAGATTGCATCCCCTGCTACAGAGGAAGGAAAAACTCCTCCAGGTCTGTGCCAATCTGATCGGGGGGGAAAATCCCTTCTTGCCCCCAGTGATCATCGGTCT
>NW_017728994.1:46509933-46519271 GCF_001723915.1 Gavialis gangeticus | reverse complement strand
CACTGGAACAGGTTACCCAGAGAGGTGGTGACGTCTCCATCTTTCAGACCCAGGTAGACAAAGCCTTGTCTGGGATGATGTGGTAGGGGCTGGTCCTGCTTTGAGCAGGGGGTTGCACTAGATGTGACCTCCTGAGGTCCCTTCCAGCCTCCTTGTCTGAGAGTCTATGACAGCTTCAGGGCTGCGGGAGGTCACAGCTCTCCCCCCGCTGCCCCAGGCAGGCCCACATCAGCCAAAAGGCAGAGCAGCATCGCACCTTATAGACCAGTGCTTCTCCATCAGGGTGCCGCGGGGTGCCTTGAGATCCTTTCAGGGGTGCCACGCCACACTGGCACTGTGGGGGACATGAACGAGATCCACGAGATCAACCCAGGGATGTCAAGCGGGGATCCAGAGTGGCAAAGCCATTCTTCTCTGTTGTGGTCCTTGGAGTTTGTAGCAACAGGAGAGTGGCTCTAGGATGTTTCTGTAGTCAAAAAACAGTGAACATTAAGAGCTGGCATCTTCCAAGGGGGTCTGGAGTCTAATGAGGGGGTCTGGAGTCACTGAATCATGAAGAAGTCAGGCTGGAAGGGACTTGCAGGGGTCACATCTAGTCTGACACCTGCCTAAGGCATGATCAGCCCTGTCCAAACCAGCCCACACTAAATTTTGCATAAGACTGTCATTGACCCTGACACACTCACCTGCCACAGGTAAAGCAGAGGACCATGCTTCTAGGAAATGTTATCATGATGGGATCAAGGGAACCCGGGTAGAGATTGCATCCCCTGCTACAGAGGAAGGAAAAACTCCTCCAGGTCTGTGCCAATCTGATCGGGGGGGAAAATCCCTTCTTGCCCCCAGTGATCATCGGTCTGAGCTGAGCGCAGGGGCAAGACCCTCCAGCCAGAACCCTGCGGGGTTGGTGCCAGCAGGAGCATTTGGCATGCTCAACACCCAGCGCCTCTGGGGGGGGGCTTAAAAGCCCCCTAAAACATGGAGCAGAAATGGGGATGGGGGCCAAATAGCTAGGAAATCCCCACAACAGAGCACGGGCATCGCTGCGCCTAAATCACCCCCCACCAGTGTCTGCCCAGCATCAGCTTGAACCCTGCAGCGATGGAGAGCCCACAGCTCCCCTGGGCATCTCTTCCTCTGCCTCCCTGCTCCAACAGCCTAATGAGGGGACCCTTGAGTCTAAAAAGAGTGGAGAACCGCTGTTGCAGACTAACGACACCAGACACGGGCAGCCCAGGGAACCAGCCTCGATGCACGGGCAAACTCAGCTCACCGAGCGAGCAGATAACCATTTTGCATACGGTCACTGCCTCCTGGCCTCCAGCCGTGCCGTCAGGGCCCAGGCGGCTGCCCCTTGGGAGCCGGGCGGCCTCAGCCCGCTGCTCCGTTCCCAGGAGCTGGAGGCTATTCCCGGTGCCCGTCTGGTGCAGAGAACCAGGGGGGCCTCCAGGTCTCTGGACACGAGCACAAGCCCCTGAAAGGTTTGCTGCTGTGGCTAAGAAGCCAGATCCCCCAACCCAGCCTGCGGGACCAGTCACCCCACCCTGGGCTGAGCAGATGGACCGAGGGGCTTCCTGCCTCCCCAAATGCAAAGCTCACAGGTGCTGCTCAGCCCCCTCCCCTTGGAAAACGCCAAATCTTCGTTTTCACTGTTTTTTTGGCTATGTAAAAATAGCAGAGCAATTCTCCTTTTGCAAAGTGCTCAGCACGACCCTGACAAGTCAGCAGGTTTTTAACACGGTGGCTTCCTGTTTGAAATCTCTGGGGTTATACTGATGTCAAGTAGAAGGCGAGGGCAAGGTGCACCTATGGACCAAAGGAAGTCCCAGCTGATGAAGGGGGCTTCACATCGAGACGGCTTGCACTGTATCAGTCTGCTTTGGCCAGTCTTGTGTCACGTGGCAGAGAGCGGAGGCTGCATGGGAGAGTGGCCTGGGGCTCAGCAGGGTTTTCCCCTGCTCCTCTCTCCCTTGCAGCCTTTAAGGTCCAGGCAGGTCTGATGCAGACGCTGTGCCTCGTGTTCCCATGCAAAATAGTGCCTTTTCTCCAAAAACATGTGCAATCCCTCAGTGAATCTGGCTGAACTCTCAGCTCCCACCACTTCTGGTGGCCACGAGCTCCATCCTTTAATTGCACGCTGGGTGAAAAGGAATGTGCTGGTGTTCGTTTTGAACGGCCAGCCTGCTCGTGTTATGACCCCTGTTCTTGTCTGGCAAGAGAGAGTCAGTAACAAATCCCGAGTGACTTTCTCTTCTCCACTGAGTATTTTGGAAACCTCCTCCTGTGCCTCCTCCAGCGTCTCTTGTCTAAAGTGACCAGGACTGGCCTCTCCAGTGCCTCCTCATATAGGACTCATCACCCTTGTTGCCCTGATCTAACTGCTTGGGCTGGAAAGAAAAAAAAAAGCAGCTAAATAATATGGTACCAAATGTCCTGCTATTTCATTTGTGACTTAGAAACACAACCACGCAGCAGCCAACCCCAGTTGGTTTCCTCCACAACGTTTCCCAGAGACTTTTTGGTCCATTTCCACTAGGGAAGCACCCGGCCAGTACATTGCCCAGCTCGGATGGCAAACTCTGGGCATGAAACAGAAAGGCATTTTGAAAATGGACCTTGCTTTTCATCTCAGTCACCATGGAGGAGGGGACCAGACCCCGGTTTCACTTCCCAAGCCCTGGTACGTGGCCACAGCATTTGGGTCATGAATTCTGCCAGAGACTAGCTGAAACTAAACTTAGTCATGAGCAAACCTGCTATGATGAAAATGCTCCTTGGCTTTTAGGTTCTGGGAAGCCCTGGTTTTTGCTACCCTAATGGCACTAGCCCCTGGCACTGATGTCATGTACAAGCGCCCTTAATGATTATAGGGTAAAGCAAACTTGTTAAAGAGAAAGTCGGGAAACTCCAAAGCCCGCTTGCAAGATCAGCCCCGCTCATCCCCTGTGCTTCCGGAGCAGGGGGCTGAACTAGACGACCTCGCCAGGTCCCTTCCAGCCCTGCTTCCCTGTGATCCTAGGATCTCACTCAGTCTGTGCTGCTATCCCAAATGCATTAATATTCTGTACAGTGCAATGTCGCGGCATTAAGAAGGCTGCGGGAACCATTGATTTAAATATGCTGACATTTGGATATTTCAAATCACTGCCTCTGTGTGCCATTAAGACTTTTATTTTATCTGCATTTAACTCCCTTGATGATCTCACTTGAAAAAAAGCCGGGAGTTTGGTGGGGATGAAAGCGCTGCCCAGGGACCCGGGAGATCTGGCTTTAGGTACTGGCCAGTGCCACGGACTTAACCATGGGCATTTCAAGCAATCTTTCCAGGCCTCAGTTAATCCATCTGTGGAATGGGAATACGAATCCCTCCTTTGTCTGCCAGTCTATTGAGGTACCAGTCCTGTAATGAGTTACACCTGCTCTTGCCTTGATACTCATCATATGTCTGTGTGCCCATGCTCCTGCTGGCACCAACCCCGCAGGGTCCTGGCTGGAGGGTCTTGCCCGATGTTGTACTGGGGGCAGGAAGGGATTTCCCCCCTGCCCAGACTGGGGGGTTTGGCCTTCCTCTGTAGTGGGGGCACGGCCTATGCTTGGGATTTCTTGAGCATCCATCAACAACCCTTTGCATAAGCAGGACGCTTGCTGCCGCAGTCCCCGAGCTTTCCCTGTGGCAGGTTCAGGTGTGACGTCTAGTGCCGTGTCGGGGTGACAGTCATTTTACAAAGAGTTTAGATGATGGATTTGTCTTGGCTGGTTTGGACAGGGCTGATCCTGCCTCAGGCAGGGGGTCGGACTAGATGTGACCTCCGCAGGTCCCTGCCACCCCATGGCTCTGTGCTTGTATGATAGATCGTGACATCTAATAATCACGTTCCATGCTCTCCAGACCGAGTGTCACTGTTGCTTTGTGGTATGTGGACACGCCACCATTGCAGCTGCTTTAATGTCCCCGTGCGGCACTGCAGGTCCACGCGCACCTGTGCGCAGACACAGCTGGGACACAGCCCTGCACCGCTGCAGAAACAATGCATTTAAATATAGCACCGTGCGTGTGTCACTCCTGCTCCTCTAACCCACCCCATGGAGAATCCTGCCCCGTGGGCCACGTACCGCACCCCATCACATCTCAATTCCAGGTCGCACTTGCCCTTTAGAAGCAAACAGCAGATTTGTAATGATCTGAATGTGAAGGGTGCATCTGTGGGTTATCTGGGGTACAAAGCGGGTTCTAGGTCCCGTGCCCACGGTGTCTGATTATAGAGCTGGTGCCTGCACCATTGGAAAATCCCTTTTCTTTGCATATGCACCAATTAGGAATTATGTCTATCTTTGCAAAGGGGAGAAAATGCGATTTGGGTAGAGAACTATCAAGGGAAGCTTGAACATGAGATTTCCTCTGTTTGTGCATTTGCAATGTTGCAGCAGCTAGAAGACAGGGGCAGAGGGTCTTCTCAGGTATCTGTGTCTTGTTCCACACCTGGCCCAGGTAAAAGACCAGATACCCAGGTGAGACTGGAGGTCTGGCTAAGGGTTAGGAAGTGGGGGTGGACTGGAGCCTTGTAACCCACAAGTTACCTCTTCAAAACCTGCTCGGTAGCCATTGACATGCGTGGATCTAGGCTTTTGAGAAGAGGGGTGCCTCGTCATCAGATACAACATAACACATATTTTTCTCCAGTTAAAGAGACACTAGAAGCTTTACTAGAAGCCTGGTGCTATATTATTTCATTTAAATTCAAAGCAAAAACAAATATCACCATGTTGGACTTTGCACTACTTTGCTATACTTGATACCTTCAGTTTAAAAAACCACAGCAAACTGGGCAAAAATAGGCAAAAGCAAAAACAGATATAACTGTGCTGGACTTTGGACTAATTTGCTATATGAGATATTGCATTTAAAACACACTGCAAACTGGGCAAAAATAGGCAAAAGTTCTTGTGTCATTAGTCCTGAAGTCATTATAGTTAAACACATATCAGATTCATAAAACAAAAACTAGCTTCCTCAGGTGTCTTGACAGTGCCTCCAATACTTCCCTGTCAGTCATTTCCACATCTGCGTTGAGGTTTTCAGTGAGCGTGAAAAACAGCCAGCAGGAAATCAGGAGAGACACCATCAGCAATGGCTAAGAGACAGCAAAATTGCAGAAGAAAGGAGAGTTTGAGAAGTGGAAAGTCAAGATCACTGAACAGGTGAGAGGGTCGTTCACACTTGTGGAGTGAGGAGAGATTAGTAGGAATCAAGGAGCTGATCATGAGCCATGAAGTCAGCTGACTCGCAGTGCTGCCTGAATGGAAATGTCACTGCCTCTCTCAGGCATTTGGGTTTAAAGTCTGGGTGGCGCAGGAATCAGTGGGGTGAAACCATCATTTCAAACCTGGATCCACCCTGAGCCACTAAAAACAGTCCCTTTTCTGCTCTATATCAGTTCCCACCCTCCCCCGGCACAGCTGGACTCTGTCTGGCCTAGGTGTGAAACGGGGAGATGCCCTCACTCCTGGTCCTGCTGCAAGCCTACCAGCAAAACTACCTCCACACTAGCAAATGTGGCCATCCCTGGTGACAGATATCACCAACCCTAGAGAGGAAAGACGGCCTTGTCTTGCGGGTGGCCTTGCCATGGACACGTTCTCTTCTTCCTTCCACCCTCCTCCTTCATTGGTCTTGCCTTGCTGACGTGTCCCTTCATTAGTGGCCATCCTCCCCCGGAGACCTCATCATCCTGGTATGGCCTCGTCAGTACAAAGCCAGGATGGTTGTTGCTTTTCAGACGAGGGCTTGAAGGCCAGGAGACAGCAGGAGCCGTGGGGATGCTCCGTGCTGTACGACACGGGGAAGACGACCTCTGAGCTGGACAGGGTGAAGCGTGGAAATGTGGATGCTGTGGGGAGATCCCTTGGTTGAATCATTAATGGCTTGCACTTGAAAGGCTCAAAGGAAGGCAACGAAGCTTTGGTTGTCCCACTTGGCCCCCTGCTCCGGTCTGAAGGAGGATTTGGAGAAATGAAGAAGGTCAGTGGCTAAAATAGACATGAAAGGTGAGCAGAGCATGGCCAGAACTGGTCTTTATTCACACCTGGGAATCTGCAAGAGGTTTGCTTCAGCCCATGGCTTGAGTCCACCATCCTGACCCATCACGACGCCTGTCACAGTCCCGATCCATCACGAGGACTGCGAAGGCGCCGTGAGCCAATCTGCACCGAGCGAACCCCTTGTCTGGTGACAACGCAAGTCAGGAGTATTTACCGGAGATCCCGGCGCCTGTAACTTAAAGCTTCAGCGAAACAAATTGGAACTGCCTTCTGGAGGCCATTGGTATAAATTACAGCCCCAACATCTGTCCACATCTGCGGCGTCTAGACGAGCCGTCTCGGATTCAGGGGAGGGTGGGATGGAGCGATGGAGGGCTTCGATGCGGCTGCCACGGCATCCCCCTCCTCCCTGCAGTTCTCCTACTCCCAGACCTGCAGGTCTGGCCTGGCAGACGGCTTGAGGCTGGGGCAGAGGCTCCATGCCTGCCCTTGCTGGACCGGCGACAAGTCCTGGAGAACCACTCTGGTCTCATCGGGGCCATCCCTGCCATACCTCCCGCTAGGCTGAGGATGCTCTCGGCCCCTTGACCCACGGGTGGAGGTCAAGGAAGCCTCCCCTTCGGGCGGCCGTCCTTCCACGGGCCCCCGCGCAGCGCTGGCAATAAAGAGGCCGGGGGCCTTCGTTCTGAGTGACTGTATTTTTTTTTTTTTTTTACAGTTCCTAGCACAAACCTTCTCATTTATATGTAAAGCAGCCATTAGTCATAGCTCCGTTCCCTCACACTGCCTGATGTACAATCACATTTTGCAGTGGATGAATCTTTCCACACAGCTGCTCGGCTATGAATAATCCGTCGCCAGGCCCATAAATCAGAAAAAAATCATGCGCCTCCTTCGCCTGATCCTTACACAAAGTCATATATTTTACATGAGGACAAGCTAAATATTCATGAGGTTTTAAAAGGCTCTTCTGACTCCAAGGGACTTGTTGTCGGGGTTGTTTTTCTGTTCGGTCAAGGTGGCTTGGGCGTGGGGCTATTTTTTTGGTTTCTCTCTCTCCCTTCTGCTCCCCAAGACTTTGTCCTTCCCTCGTGACTTTTGTGCCAGGGGCTGGCGTTATAGAAATATTAATGAATGAATCAATGCAGCTGGCTGGGGCCTAGCAGATGAGGCTGAGCTCAGGTCTGAGGAACATGGACTGGATCTACCCGAGGTGCCGCGGGCTGTATTTTACGTGCACTGACAGCTCTGGGTGAAGAAGACCCCAGCCTGGGGGGTCAGGGGACACTCCCAGGTGGGGAGTGAGGTGTCTTGGCGGGCAGGGGGTGGATGCAAGCTAGGAGTGGATTAGCAGGGGCAGGGCAGCAGGCAGAGTTAAGGAGCCTTGAGCTGTGCCTGGCAGAACAGATCAGGGCGCGCCGTGGACTCAGCAATTTTTAATAGGAAAGAAAGTGCCTCTGTTCAAAGCCACCCCTTGGGTATTATTACCCTCATTTACATATAAGCAAATATCATGTCCCCAGGGACGAAGGTGTAGGGCCACCCCGAGAGTCAACAGGTGCTCTGGACCCGTGGGTCTTGGCTGAGGGGGTGCCGCTGATCTGGAGGGCTCTGCGGGGGACTCCAGGTTCACTCGAGCAGCCCCTGGAAGTTTTCTGCTCCCCCACGCAGGCTCTCAGCAAAGACAAGGCTGATTTGAAGGCTTGCCCATTGGCGCCCTGCTCTGTTTTGCCCCGATTGCCAACGGCTTTCCTCCGGCAGCCGGATATCACCAGGCTGGATGCCGGTTTGGGTGATAATCCCGTTCTCCTGCCTGTGCCCCCTGCTCCTGTGGGCTGGGAGGAAGGTACCATGGCAGCCCCATGTCACTGGGAGACTCCAGTACACAAGGAGCCACTGAAACTGGGATCACTGCTGCCATGGGCAGCACCAAGACCCCAAAAAGCCTTTGAGAGAGATGGAGCATAGGGCTGGAAGTTCCCTTCCAAGTCCTTTGAGGTTCCCAGGTCTCCGGCACCCTCCTAAAGAGCTGTCTTCACCTAGCTAGCCCTGCCCGCGTGCTCAGAGCTGTACAAAATGCAGCCACAACAGCAATCCCTGCCCCAAAGACAGTGCAGAGGCAGTGCCAGACCACGTCTTGCCAGTTTTCTCTTTCTATTCCCTTCATTTTTTCCCACCCCCTCTTTGTTTTAACTTGGAAAGCATTAAATCTATGGCCTGCCAGAGAGGAGGAGAAGGCCAAACACACACAGATGGCGAGCCCACAAATTTAATTTAAAATCACCCTTTATTATTCAAAATATTAAAATTCCGGCAATCATGCCCAAAGGAACTGCACTGATTAAAGCTCCCTAATGCTTCATGGATAGACCCTGCTGCTTCCTCCCAGGGTCCCTGGGACAAGAAATGAAAACCCTCTGGAAGGCGGAGAGAGGTAGAGAAATACCTGCTGCACGTCGTTTCGCCAACGTTTAGTTACCGATCCAATCAGCTTCACTTAAAGCAAAGCACCAGCTGTTCCTTATCCAATTAATGATTGCCACAGCAAATTAGCAGGGAGATACACCAGGCATGGATGTAGTCCGTGGAGTTTGGAAGACAGGCAGCAATATGCTCCTGCAGAAATAATCGCCACAATCAGTTCCCAGGTAGGCAGCGTCTTTCATCAGGACTCCCAGCACGGTGCGTGTCGTGTGTCTTGCTGGGCTTTGGACAGGAGGGGCAAGGTATCGTGTCTGCTTAGAAGAGCTGGGAGTGGAAATCGGCCAGAGCAATTGTACTGCTACAGACAGAGCCATGGGATCAAGAGGCTGGACAGGCACTGGTGGGGGATGATGATGGGAGCTTTGCAGGTTTACTGGGCTGTGCTGGTTGCCCCCTCTCCCCTTTCTGCTCCATGTGTCAAGAGGTTTTTAAGCCTCCCCACAAGCACTGGGTGTTGGGGTTGGGGCTGGGCTGTGCCAATGCTCCTGCTGGCACCAACCCCGCAGGGTCCTGGCTGGAGGGCCTTGCCCCCGTGCTCAGCTCAGCATCGCTCTGCACTGGGGCAGGAAGAGATTTCCCCCCTGCTCAAACTGGTCCAGAATGGCGGGGTTTGCCTTCCCCTGCAATGGGGACACGGCCTCAGCCTGGCGCCTCTGGGGCATTTATTAACAGTCCCCCTGCTTTCCATGTGGCAGGTTCAGGTGTGATGCCTGGTGCTGTGTCAGGGCTGGTGATGGTTTTCTGTAGAGGGCTAAATACGGTTCTTGTCACTGCATAGTAGCTGTGATGTAAGTGCATTAAGTGATATGATTATA
>NW_017728994.1:46502430-46504933 GCF_001723915.1 Gavialis gangeticus | reverse complement strand
TTTATGTAGAGTTTAGACAATGCGTTTGTCAGGGCTGATCCTGCCTCAAGCAGGGGTTGGACTAGATCTGGCCTCCGCGGGTCCTTTCCAGCCCCACGGCTACAGGATTTCTAGGATGATTCTAGCGATCACGAGCAGCCAGGCTCTCGGTGACTCTCAGCCACATCACTTGTACCTAAATTTTGTTTCAAATTTGCCCTGCACCCATTTCCAGCCCCTTTGCGGTGTGACCAGGCAGGGCAAAAAGGGATCAGTTGCTTCTCACCCCCGGACCCTCCATAGTTCTGGATCTCCATTTCATGCACTGAGATCGCTGCCTCTCGCCCGATCGGTGTGGAGTTTGGATGCACAACACATTTACCTGCCTTTGAGCAAGATAAAGGGGTCACGGGTACAACACAAGCTGCTAACCTGGGGTAAGGGACTAGAATCAGGTGTAGAGCTGCCCAGGGAAAGGTCAGCCGTCATGATACCCTGGTGTAAGTTGTACTGATGAAGTGCCGTATATCCGCAGCGATCATGGGGTATCCATCTGCTGAAGGGGCTGTGATGGAGCCTGGCACAGAGTCTCCTCAAAGGGGTAACTGCAGTCTTTGCAAGTATACCTCAAAGCCAGCCCTGCTGTGTTTCCTAGAGCAAGCGGAGGAGCCCACGCTCGTCTTTCCTGGCTCTCCTTGGAGCTGCATCCAGTTCTGCCCCGGGAGAGGGGCTTTACCTTCTCTTGCTGCGGAGAACAAGGGCCACCCCAAGTCTCAAACAGACAGCTCTTGCTTTCAAAAGCTTGTTCATTTTATCCCAGATCTCTCACACAAAAATGCATGCCTGCTTCAATTAGGGCCTTTATTAGGGCAGAAGTCACCCAGCCAGAGGGTCTCTACCCCCTCTTCGAAGGCTTACACCATTTCTCTGTCCCCTGTCCAGTCTGCACAGCCCTGCAAACCATGAAGATTGCTCCACTATTCTCTTTCCAGGCCCAGAGCCCCCAAAGCTCCTCTCCCGGTTTCCAATCCAGCCTCTCAGGCCAGGAGCTGACACCTTGTTCCCATCCTCTGCCCCATTCCTATGCTGGTCTCATCCACCTTCCCTCCAGCCCCCTGGCCATCTCACCTTTGCTTATATGTCAACAAAGCTATTGAGGGCTGTGGCTGGTAGAGGTCCATCAGTCATCTCCTGCTTCCTTGTCTCTTTAGCCCATTCCTTCCCCATGTACTAGCTTGGTGGGAAAAATGAGGCACACAACATCAGTCATAACAACGTAGCACAGAAGGATCCCAGTAAAATCCGTGAGCCATCACAGAACCTCCCACATGTTACACCTGTGTCCGGGCACATGGCCTAGCCTTTTCCTTGTGCTCCCCCTTAGCTGTATTCACCTGTTGTCTCTGCCTTGGACTATAAGGTCTTTGGGGCAGGGCATGATCTCTTGTGGGTTTGCTCAGTGCCAAGCAGAATGTGATCCTGGTCCCTTCCTATGGTGCCCAGACCCTGTAGTGATACACTTAACAGCCACTTTAATAACCCCGGTCTCCCTTTCGGGCTGAATAAAGGAGCTACCCCCTGGCAGCGTGTGAGGTCAGGCACAATTCAAGCTTTGTAATTCCTTTCACTGGTCTGTGCTTGTTATAATCAGAAGAAGTTCAGCTCAGAGAAGTCACCGATAGATAAAGCAGCCTTAAGGGCTTTGGGGTAGCAATGCGGGCTCCTGCAGTAGTACACTTTTCAATTTCCCTACAATTAAGCCAGCCTCAAATGTTATTGACAAATAAAGCACAAAAGCAAAACCACTGAACCTTTCACGCTGCTACAAAAAGGTTCCACTTACCTCCCTGCCAGCTGCCACACGCCTGGAGGGCTGAGACTTAGAGCCGTCAGAGCCCAAACTCTAGGGACTCCCAGCCTCTTGCAACAGTGGAGAGTGGCTCCATTCTAATTACACTACTCCCTCATCCTAATTACTGTTATTTAGGTAATGCCGAAAGTGTAGGCAGTCTTGTCAACAGCCTGGGAAATACCCAGCGTGGTGACACGTCAGGCATAACAACCTGCTTTAAGCATCACCATCCAGCCTGCAAGACCGGGGGAGGGAAGGGACAGGCTGGCACACAAGGTGTGACTGGCCTTTCGGAGCTGAAGGGGAGGCAGGAAGAGGAATTAAATGATCCAGGGGTGAGAGCACAGACATGTGCAAGGGGACCTTGGGTGGAGGGGAAGCAGAGAGATAGAAGCAGAGGAAGAGTTGTGCTGAGCATGGAGCAACAGCCAGGGTTTCAATGTGACTTTTAGTTTGCAACGAATCCATGGACACAATGCTTTAATTCCCAGCAAGCCAAACTAAACTATGTCTGAGGAGTTTTACTTTAATGCACAAGAAAGACTTTTAAAGAGTCGGGAAATCCCGTGCATGCAAACAGACATGCAGTTGCTGCACATGAAAGGGAAAAAATCGTGGTGTGTATATGAGCCCCATATCTGTAGCTCCAGCCACAGCAAAGCCCAGCCAGCA
>NW_017728994.1:46495986-46497430 GCF_001723915.1 Gavialis gangeticus | reverse complement strand
ACTGGTCTCCAACTGCAGGCACATTTGAGGTGGTATTATATCATTAGTGTTTGGGAGAAGGGGTTCTCATGGTGTGTACAGAGTCTAGCACAGTCAGTTTCTGGTCCCTGAGTAACACATGCTCACAAGGCTCTGCTAACACACACCCCAGTGTTCTGTGGAAACAAGACCTAATTTCCCAGTGAAGTCCAGTCCTTATTTAAATAATTAACAGGCACTTTCTCTTTGCTGATGGTTGGTGCTGGGGCACTTCAGGGTCAAGGCAAACTTAGTATGTGAATTCAGGAAGGGGGCTTCCCACAGCCTGCAGTTCTGGCCATGTCCCCCATGCTTCCTTCCTGATCTGGTTATGGGGGTTAGGGGGTTGGAAATGGATCTGGGGCTGGGACACATGACTTGTGAGGAGAGACTGAGGGAACTGGGATTATTTAGTCTGGAGAAGAGAAGACTGAGAGGGATTTAACAGTAGCCTCCAACTCCCTGCAGGGGGGCTACAAAGAGGATGGAGCTGGACTGTTCTCAGTGGGGGCAGATGACAGGAAAAGGAGCAATGGGCTCAAGCTGCAGCAAGGGAGCTTTAGGTTGGATATTAAGAAAATCTCTCTTACAAAGAGGGTGGTGAAGCCCTGGACCAGGTTACCCAGAGAGGTGGTGGAGTCTTCATCCTTGGAGGTGTTTAAGACCTGTCTGGACAAAGCCTTGGCTGGGAAGATGTAGTTGGGGCTAGTCCTGCTTGGAGCAGAGGGTTGGACTAGATGTGACCCTCCCCCCCCCACTCTCTTCCAGCTCTCGTTGTCTGTGATTCTATGAATATGTCAAGTATATTCTTTCCTCGGTAATCTTGATGGTTTCCTTACTAATTTATAGGATTTTTCTTTTAGCTGTAAAGAATTGAGATGAACTCTTTAAACATAAACCAGCTGCTTTTCCTAGCTCACAAAAAGGTGACATTTGTAGTATACCTCTTTTTTTTTTTTTTTTTTACAGGCAGCTCTTTTAGCTGCACTTGTTCTCATGGCTTTTGTGTAAATGTTTGCTGTGGTTGACATAAGACACTTGTAAAGGTTAAACTTGATCTGTTTGGCTAGGTGAAAAATGCTGATTTTTATCAAGGCCACAGATTTTTCAGGTTTTGTGCCCTATGAAATATTTTTAAAATGAATATATATAAACATATTAATATATAACACTTTATATGTGCATATATATCTGTTGACTCAGGGTTATCTGTCTATGGGTGACAGATTTATATCTAGATAGATAGAAATCTCTCTCTCTCTCTCTCTCTCTCTCTCTCTCTCTCTCTCTCTCTCTCTCTCTCTCTCTCTCTCTCTCTCTCTCTCTCTCTCTCTCTCTCTCTCTCTCTCTCTCTCTCTCTCTCTCTCTCTCTCTCTCTCTCTCTCTCTCTCTCTCTCTCTCTCTCTCTCTCTCTCTCTCTCTCTCT
>NW_017728994.1:46485503-46485855 GCF_001723915.1 Gavialis gangeticus | reverse complement strand
TGCAGTGGGGTGGGGAGGGGCGTGATGGGGTGCCCCACCCCCCCGCAAGGCCTGAGGCGAGGGACTGGGAGGGGCGTAATGGGGGTTTGGGGGGTCATTATGGGGTGCCCCCCACCAAGGCCTGAGGCAGGGGCTGTTGGAGGGGTCCTCAGTGCAGTGTGGGAGGTGCATTATGGGGTGTCTTCCTGCAGAAGGGGATGAGGCAAGGGTATGGGTGGGCAGTGGGGTGGGGGAGGGGCATTATATACGGGTTCCCCCAAGAAAGGGTGGGCAGTGTGTGCCCCCCCAACAGGGCTGAGGCAGAAGTCTGGGGGTCTTCAGGGCAGTGGGGCTGCGGGAGGGAAATTTGGGG
>NW_017728994.1:46480122-46480503 GCF_001723915.1 Gavialis gangeticus | reverse complement strand
TATTTCTATATCTCTAGCTGTATCTCTATCTCTTATATAAATGGGCTTCATGTAGCATTTGGCAGAATTAAACGCGAACCCTGGGATGAGGAGCTGAGCCCTCTCCCCCTGTCCTTGCCTGTCCATCAGGCCCCTTAGAGCCCCTGCCCACTACAACTCCCAGAAGTATCCGCGGGCCTCCCGACTGCGCATGCGCCCCACGGCGGGGTGTCGAACTGCGGCCGCGAGGGTTGCTGGGGGTTGTAGTCCCCCTCCCTCCCGGGCCCTCGCCGCCGCCGCGGCCGGGGACTCCATGCCCCGGGGGTCTGCGCGCGGCGCATGCGTGCGGGGCAGGGGGGGGCGGAAGAGAAGCGCAGGTTCCTGCCTGCGCTGGCTCTGGCC
>NW_017728994.1:46462301-46479911 GCF_001723915.1 Gavialis gangeticus | reverse complement strand
GGGGGGGGTCTTCATGGTAATGAATGGGTGGGGGTAGGGGTGTTATGGGTGTGCCCTCCCAGGACTGAGCAGGGGCTGGTGGGGTACAAAGCAATGGGGTGGTGGGAGCTGCTGGGGCTTGGAGCTGTGGGGGGAGGCGGGGTGTATGGGGGTAGCCAGCTGGGGGGCTCTGGGGTGGGGATCCCCTCGATTGGTAGGATTTGGGGGCCACGAGCATGCAGAAGAGGGACACGGTGCCCAGGGAGGGGGGCATGCACTGGGCAGAGATGTGTCGCGGGTGCTCCAGCCTGCCTGGGCACCAGTGCCTGTGGGGAAGGCAGGTCCTGCCCCTGCTCTGCCAGGGGGTCCCATGGGTGTGACTCCCCCCATCACAGCCTGTCTCCATTGCTTTTCCTCCCCACCCCATTTCCCCACCGGGCTGGGGACTGGCCTCTCTCGCTCTTTCCATCCGCCATATTTTCCTTTTCCTTGCTGCTTTTAAAAGAACGAGTCTGCCCGTTGTCTTGGATCCTGAGCCAGACAGTAGTTTTTTGGGGGTGTCTGTCTCCGAATCTGGTGTGTGTAGATTAGTGGTTTAGATACACTGGTTTCAACTCTCATTTCATTCCTCTTGATTACAGGTTTAATTCCAGATTGTTTTGGGGGTTTTTTTGGTTGGTTTGGGCTGGAAAACAGTTACATCAAGACATTTGCATAAACATCCATGCCATGTTAACTGACCATTCATTTCAGGTGGCCTCAAGTCTTCTGCCTCCCAGGATATCACTCAGTTGACGGGCAGCATTTGCTCCAAGTTTGTTCTGGATTAGTCCTTTCAGTGGCACAGATCTAAATCTCTTCCTCAGGAGCAAAAAAAAAAAAAGGGGGAAAAAAAATCAGTTTAAACTCTCAGAATTTATGCCCCAGGTGGAACTAACGAAACACTTGGTACAAATCTTGGTTTTCATTTGCACTTCAAAAGCGGTAGAAATTCTAAGCGTATAATGGCCTCCATTTATTTTCTTGTACAATTGATAGCCCCTTGAAGCCTTCTCTCCTCCTGTTCAGACCATTGGACTCTTCTCTCAGCGCCCTTTATTTTTGTTAGATTTACAGGCTTTCGGGTGGTAGAGGTCGGAAATGTATGCGGTGCCTGAATAGGTTTGGGGTCAAAACTGCCTCCTTTCGTCTATAATCGGTCAGAAGTTTGCAAGAGATTCCATTGTGTGTGGTTCCCACCAGGTTGGTCCACTCATTTGTGACTTTTAGGCTGGATCGGTCCAGCTCGTTAGATCTCAGATGTAGCAAAGCCTCACACCCTGGAAAGGGCCCAGCTGATAAGTCGTCCTGCTTCCTGGCATTGTAGACGCATCACATCGGTGCTCTGCGCTGGTTCCCCATGGAATAAAGATTCCAGTTTGAACTCTTCGTCCAGACATTCAGAGCCCTCCTTGAGATTGGCTTGTGCTCCCTGAGGCCCACTGGGTCTCCCACCCTCCATCTGTGCCCCACAGACTGCAGAGAAACCAGAATTAAATCACTGAGTTCACTTTGAGTGTTAAGAGTGGCCAAGACACTGTGTGCTGAGAAGTAAATGTCAAAAGTGTCTCTTTTGAGTGCAGTTTTCATGCAGTAAGTTCTTCACATGCGTACCTGCAGTCCATGCAGACAAGCAACCAAGCAAGGAAAAACTGTGGACTGCTCACATGTTGTCTTCTGCTAATTGGCAGAGGATGGAGCAGTACTTTTCTTTTTAATGCATTGTTGGCTTTTTCTCCCCAGCACCGAACTTGGTATGATCTGAGCATCTCCCCAGTAATTAGACAGGCAAAGCTGAGCTTCACAGCATCTTTTGCTTTTCTCCCTTCCATGGTTAGAGAGATTCTGCATCAGTTAGGATGGGGTGGACGAGAGAGAGTTTTCTTAACCTGAACCAGGTTGTGGGGGGGAAATCCACTGGGTGTTGCCTTGATATTTAAATAGTTGGAGTTGCTTAGATGCCATAGTGAGGAGAGCCACATAAGTACATGCGTAGATCTGGAAAAGACGGATTAGATGCGTTTCAGTCAATGCTGACTCATCCACAGTAAATTCTCCTGTCTGTCCAAGTGGATGACAAATTTGGCGTATCTTGATTCTTACTAAGTGGGTCATAGCATGGCTCACTTCAGCCCAATCTATTCATTATTGATTTGCACAGCGTCTTTTCATGAGTGTCAAGGTGCCTTCCTTATTTAAATATTGAAACACTCTTTGAAGAGACCAGACTCATTATTTCTCCGGGCCCCAGTACAGTATTTACAATTTGGCTCTGGATTCAAACAAACAATAAGGGTTGGAAGCAGCTTTGTAGGTGGTGATATTTTTGTCCTTGTCTGTATGGTTATTTTTCATTTAAAAAATGCTTGCCTAGTCCCTGGCAATGATTTTGGAGCAATTTCTAAGTCACTAGATGTTGGGGAAGAAAAAAAGTGCTAATTTTTAATGTTTTCCTGCCTGGCTACTGATGGAAAATGTCATGTTGAAACCTCATCCTGTGATGACTTCAGGAACGAAACAAATAAAAGAAAGAACAGGGAAAGGAAAGACAAAGAAAAGACCTTAGAAAGGTCCCCCTGGCCCCCCTCCCACCGTCCCCTGAGTGTCAGAAATCAGTTTATAGGTTTGACATTTTGCAAAGCAAACCGGACTGCGTTTTCCTGGTAAGCGTGTGTAGGTGCGGCTTATTGCTGGGATGAAAGGAAGGTCCGGTCCTTCTTGTTTGGTAGGTAATAGAGCCGATAACAAAGCTATATTGATGCATTCAGCCCACGTCTCACGAGTCTGGTAGATACGCCTAAACAATTATAATACGTTTTATCTAGAACCTTACATTCTAATTAATATAGGTAATTACATTCTGTTTACCCACACTTCTCTTACAGTTTCCAACAGACGCACAGTAATATTCACTTACAATACTAAACTAGTGGGTCAATTGCTGGCGTGTGCTGTTAAGCGGCTTCACCCCAGAGATAGCAGCGTTATCAGTGGTGAATGGAGAGTTTCCTCCCATGCAGTTAATACATTAACCTAATCTTTTAAAGTTTCTTTTGAATTAGAACCAGTTTATACAAGTAAGATTTTATTAAGATGCCATAGATGATATAGACCAGCACTCTAGTACAGATCTAGTCAGGTACGGGAGGTACAGAAGACTCTAGGTCAGGTACAGGAGGCAATTAGGATCACTAGTATCTTCCTAGGTACATGTCATCCCTTTCGAGGTGTTGCTTAAATAGTTTAGATAAAACTACCCTCTTCATAAGGTGTAACTTAAAAGAAATGAATGCACAAGACAATTGGATGTATTCCATTAAGAATTTATTTTTGGGAGGGGGAGGAAATGATTGCTTTAAAGAGAGCCCTGCTTTTTGTTGCATTCAAGAACATGGAATTTTGTTACAACCATTTACGAAAGTGCTATAAAGGAGGGGCTGTGCAAGTGGCTTCCATATTTGAACAGGCTGTTTAAAAATGTAGATACAGTACTTAAAGAACGAATGCAGCAGGCTCAACTGAGACTTTGATTAAATGTCATATAAACTAAACTATGTACGCCCGCATAGAATAGTAGATATTTTTTTTCAAAGTAGCTTCGAATGGTTCTGTTAAGTGTACGAATGTTCTGATGATTATCTTTTTAATTAAAATGAGAAATCTTTGTTTAAAGTGGCATTCTTTTTTTACGGCCTGTTACAGTCTCCGTAACAATCATTTCTTAAGTCTGAACGTTTTTAATTCCAGGAATCCATTTATATAAAACTATGTTTAGACTTAATTAAGGAACGATTCTTACAAAGCTTGTAAATAGCCAAGAAAAAAGGGACAGAAAATAAAACTGACATTCACACTTAACAAAATGATTGTTACAAGGTATGTAATATGCTATAAAAATACAATAAAGCCCTTTTTATAAGAGTTCATATTTTTTGTTCCTCATTTTGAAAGGTATTTAAGAAAAATATCAAGCCTATATGAAGCAACATCTGTTTCCCCAAACGGACTAGTGACAACTTCAATTGTATTTAATTAGCTGTTCACGGTGCTGTACCTGACCAGTTTGGGATCCTATTTAAAATGGCTTTCCAGGCAGCATTTTAATACATAGTTTTACTTTCTCTTTTTCACTCTCGAGGTCCTTGCAGTAAGTCAGCCAGTGGACTGAATGGCATTCAACATGATTTGTGGCTTAAGGGAAGCAAATGGGTAATCTCTCCCATCTAGATTTCCTGCCCTGGAACATGGGTGGGAAGATGGTGATGCTGGCATTCGTCATGATTGTCTCTTCTCTATGTCCAAAGTAACAGTGTCCTTTCCTGGAATCGAGTAAGATGGGGCATGCCCCGGGCAGTGTATGTCTTTGTGCTGATAGCACTGCTCCTCCCAAACCTTATATATGCCTGGAGAATTTTAGGTGTACAGGTGCTATGTTAAGGACAAAGTATGTCCTACACCCTCACACCGCGGTTTATAGCTCTCAGCAATTGTGTGTGGCAGAGCAAACCCTGAGTTTCCTTAAATTTGATATTGGTAGGTTTGTGGTGACTTGACTTCCATGAAGTGAGTCGGGCAGTGTGCTAAGTAGTGTCCATACATGATCTGTGGCTTAAGAGAAATGAATCCTGAGCTGATTATCTGTTTTTTCTCTGTCTGCGTAGGAGGGGGAACAGATAGTCAAAATCTCGCCCTTTACAGAGGTCCAGCTTATGTTGACTTACCCCTGTTGGCAGCGCTAGGTCTTTAATATCCCAGAAATTATAAATGATCCTTTTCAAATTCCTATTTCATAGAATCATAAGAAAGAAGGGTTGGAAGAAACTTCTGGAGGTCATCTAGTCCAATCCCCTGTTCCAGGCAAAATTTTTTGGGGGTAAACTGATTTTTATGGCTCCCTATCAAAAGAAAACTACAAATATACTGTTAAGCTAATGTCAAGCATCTGAGGCTAGGGAAACATGAAGGAGATAATTATCATTTTTTTAAAGTGGTGGGAAAAACGTAGAATTAGTGGTTAAATGTAAGGTGATAGCTTCCCGTTTTTTTACTTTAAATGTGTGTTTAGTAATTTGGGTTAACTAAATTGGAATAATATTTTTCCCTCAGTTGGAGGGTTTTGCTGAAGCCAACATAGATCTGAACTAAACCTTGCTTCTAGCCCAAACTCCTGCTTTTGGCAGCAGTTTTCTCAAAGGTTGATACAGGCTTTAGGTACTTCAGCAGTTTCACCCTCACTCCTCTTACAACATTTCATTTTAGCCACTTTGCTCCATTAAATGTATGCAATTATAAAAGCAAATGGCAAATTTGCTATCGCATCATTGAAGTATTTAGCTTCCTAGACTTAGAAAGCAGAATTTGTTGCTCCGTGCCCTCCCCCTTACTATATATACTATAAACATCAGAGAGAATAGGCTGACCTTAATATTTGCTTCCCAGACTAAATCGCCGCCTTGCAGCAGTTATTTCCCACTGAATAAAAAGTTTAATTTCACGCCCTGATTAGTGCTAGTATGTGCAGGTGGATATTTATTTTATGCAGCTAAACTAATCTGCCTTGGCAAATTATTTGCCAGTCAGCAGAGCTATAATTCCTCATGAGTATTTGGTGCTAAATTATAGTTCTCATTAGTAGGGTAAATCAAAGCATACTAACCACAAGGCTGTGGTTAGGCCAGGGTTTTCCCTTTATATATGTTTTTAAAGACTTAGGATAAATTGAGAATGACAGGAACACAGCGCATTGTCAGACTGGTGGGCAATGGAGAAAGAAGCAAGGAGGTCATCTTGAGAGGAAGAATAAAAGAAAATAGACTCCAGCTACCCAAGTAAGACCATGTGGGCAACACAAAGCAATCATGACTTATCTTGTCTAGTGGGAGCTAATGAGCAAGACAACTTGACCCTAGTCTGTGCATCACTTATGATAGTTTCACAAAGAGCTGGCCAGTGATGTGTTGGCTCTTCCTGGCTTCCAGGTCCAAAAGCAAATCAGATGTTAAAACATTTCTAGCATTCTTTCTTTGCATATATGCTAGAAGAATGGGCTGTTCTTTAAATTCCAGGAATTGTGGGGGCCAGGGACGTGCTGTTATTGATAACAAGTCCATCCATTAAAATGTGACCCACCTTTGGAAAAAGGTGTGAGGGTGTGATCAGAAAAGACTCCCAGTTACAAAAATTGTTTGGCAGCTGGATGGCACAGTACACAGTTGTCTTCTCCCTACATGTTCCCATGTTAGTAGTTTGTCTTGTGTCATAAGGGCTTTTTAATGGAAACACTACGATTACGGTGGAGCCTGTTTATAGTTAATAATGGAACCACGAAACTTTGTTTACAACTGAGCGAATGGTAAAGGTAGCTAGAGAGGCATCCCATTAGCTGGTCATCTGCACAGCCATTTCAGCAGATGGAGGGACGTGATTCTTCCCCTCTATTCAGCACTGGGGAGGCCACAGCTGGAGTCCTGTGTCCAGCTGTGGGCCCCCACTACAGAAGGGATGTGGACACATTGGAGAGAGTCCAATGGAGGGCAATGGAAATGATTGGGGGGCTGGGGGACAGGAATGGTGACAGGCTGAGGGAACTGGGCTGATTTAGTCTGGAGAAGAGAAGACTGAGGGGGATTGAATATCAGCCTTCACCTCCCTGCAGGGGGGCTGCAAAGAGGATGGAGCTGGGCTGTCCTCAGTGGGGGCAGATAACAGGACAAGGAGCAATGGGCTCAGGCTGCAGCAAGGGAAGTTGAGGTTGGATAGTAAGAAGAACTTTCTCATGAGGAGGGTAATAAAGCACTGGGACAGGCTACCTGGAGAGGTTGGGGACTCTCCATCCCTGGAGGTTTTGAAGACCCAGCTCAACAAAGCCCTGATTGGGATGATGTAGTCAGAGCTGGTCCTGCTTGGAGCAGGGGGTTGGACTAGATGTGACCTGAGCTTCCTTCCAACCCTCATTTTCTATGAGTCTGATTTCTGACTCCAGTGAAAATGGTCTGATTTAACTGTGGACATAGCATGTTTAAATCTGGGGTGGAAAATCAACAACGTGCTGACCAGTTTGACTTAGTTTTCTTAAAAATTTTGCCCAGATGCAAGAATTTAGTTGGAACAAGCCATTGCTATTTGCTCATGGACTTCTCCAGTGGAGCTGGCTGCTATGTCTGCCCTGGTGCATCATGGTGGAAATAGGCAGACAAGGTTCTTTGCGTAAATCTGATATCTTTTATTAGGCCAACTATTTAGTTGGTTTAATAAAAGATATCAGATTTACCCAAGGAATGTTGTCTGCCTATCTCCTTAGACTAACGCGGCTACAACCTACACCCCTGTAATTGTGGTAGAAATTGCCTGTCAGTGTGTCGATCTCAACGTTTAACGAGTCTGACTTGCAGTCCTACTGGCATTTCTAAAATCCCACCTTGTTCACTGCCATTTCAGTTCCAAGATAGTCTTTATGGCCATTTTATTTATACAGCATTTAAGGTGCTCATGCTCACAGTTGCTGAATTTCGTCTGGTTTGTCTGTCTGGGGAAAGTGAAGAAGTAAAGGGAAACAGCAGCTTAGCATAAGCAAATCTAACTGCTGCATCTAAATAGTAAGTGTTTAAAATATAATTAATAAGCAATGAAACATGAAGTCGCTATCTTGACAGCCTCATGAGACGCATTAGGGCTGAGAAGATGCCGGGCCCTAGAGAAACCATAGAAAATCAAACATTTTCTGATACGTTGTGTTTATTAAAGAGTGGTACTTCATAATATAGCTTTCTCTGAGGCTCTCGGGAATGGGAAACGTCATCTCTGATTTGCAGAAAGGGGAGCTTGAAGCTCAGAAAGGTGAAAGAATTTGACTGTTGTTGAGCAGTCAGCGAGAGAGCAGAGGAGTGCAAGGATCCGGCTCGGCTAACATCTAGCCCCGTGCTTCCTACCATGTTTTGGTTAATTTTACATTTGGCTAATCACCTGTTAAGAGAGCCCATTTTTATCATCAAACAAAATTAATTTTAAAAATGGTTTGAAACTGTCTCTTTTAATGGGATCTGAGCGTTCCTAGTTTTAATCTGCCTCCTGAGGCTTGTCTTTCTTCTGGGAAGTACAGTGTTACATCATTAAAATATCATCTCCCACTGAGAGAAAAATCAGCCCCATTCACTAAGTGGTGAGACTGCAACAATGACAAGTATTTCTAAAAACTGCATTAAAATTCATTTATTCTCTTTTGTCTCCAAGATCCACAGACCTGGTAACCAGAGGGCCTCTCAGCCTGCTTGTAGCTATGTATGCATAACCGAGCCCGTTAGTGATAGGGCAGGGTGCAGTCTGCTACGGGGAAGAGCCCACCAGTTCTTCGTTCTGCCTCCGTAGCTGCAGGAAGGTTAACCAGACCTGCTGCTGCCGAGCAAAAACATTATTTAAAACAATTGGCCATAAATTTGCCACCTACAGCACCTTCCTGGTGCTCTGCTACGGTGAGAATTGAGAAGGGCCTGATATTCTCTCTGCTGCAAAGGCACTGAGTGTGCACATCACCAGCACCATTTTCATTCACAATGCACAAGGGCAGGAAGAAAGGGAAACCCTGGGGGTCTGTGAGACTCCTCCTGGAGTACATGGCAGGGAATTCCTGCATACTCTGTGGTCTGGAGCTCTGCGCCTGTCTGCAGTTGGTCCGGAGCGGGTCTTGATGCAAACCTGGAGGATCAAGAAGAGACCTTGAGGCAAATTGTGATGAGAATACAAAGGTGCAACAGGTCTCTGCTAAATGATCCTAGCCATCCAGGATGGACTGGACTCGATCTTCCAAGGTCCCTTCCAGCCCTAATGTCTATGAAATCCACTTGGCTGCACTTGCAGGACAGGCAGCTTGTCCCTGTCCTTCCTCCTTGGAAGCACCTGGAGGGAGATCTGAAGAAGACGCAAAGATGAGGTCCCTTCCAACCCTAATTTTTGATGTTATGGAGCAGACGGCTGAGAACCGTCATCGTAGTTTCCTAGCTGTCTGCTGGGAAGAGGCTTCTTCTACCTGCATGGTTGAGGAATAAAATTGCTCCCTCTCAGAGATCCTATGAGCACTGTACATGTCACCTTCTTCCCAATGACAAGTGTCTGGTGAGCCACAGAGAAACTGGGGAAAAAGGTTGAAGATACAGGAGGTTGTCTTCATGGTCATCAATTTATCTGTCTGTCCCTCTTCCTCCCCCCTGCCCCCCAATAAATCAGATCATCCCTAAAAAGACCCTAGTATTCAGGAAAGGTAAATCTAGATGTGGGTCTAGGAATCTATCATCTTCTGTTTCAGTCTTGAGCAGAGGAAGGTGGTTAGCTGCGTTAGTCTGAAGACGGACAGAAGGCAGGGTAGAGATGCACCTTACAGAGTATCTGAATCAGAGTTCAGTTTCTGGGAACAAGGGCTCACTTCATCCGACGCTAGCAGGTTTCTGATGCTTGCTGTTTTGTGAAGGAGCTGGTTTAAGGGAAGAAAGCACAAATCCAGATCTAGAATTTGCAAAAGTTGCCCAGTGTCCTGAGATGAAGGAGCATTTTCATACTCCGAACAGCAACCACAGGAGGAGGGAGAGCAGAACAAATTGTCCCAGTCAAAATGTGGTGAATCCATGTGTCAGAGGGCAGTTTTCAGGGTGGCTGTACCTTGTGGAAAGGATGTTTCAGACTGACAAAGAAGAGGAAGCAGATCAGAAGGGCAGCGTTAAAACTCACAAGTATTCTCCCTGGATCCCAGTGTCCCTCCATAGATGCAATAAGGCGGAAGAGACGTTCCTTAGGAAAAACTAAGGGACTAAGCAAAAGGGCTAAAGAAATGTGCATGCCATATCGAGTCTGAATTAGATTTTGTTTCCTCTCCTAAGATAAATGCTCCTCTGATGTCCATAGTTAGGGCTATGGCAATACCTCCAGGTGGGGAATTAAATCGGCGTGATTTAACAGAAGAATAGACAAGTCTTGGGAGAAACGTGCATCCTCTCAAGAGGAGTTACAAGTCCTATTCTAAATCCAAACAGTCCTTTCAAGGCTCCCAGAGGGGCACTTGTCATCACTGGCGGTGGCACTCCCCTGATACCGCGATGACTGAATAGCACATGTAGCAGATGAGACAAGTAGCTATTCCAGGGGGAAAGGGATCCAGAACTGGGGTGGTCGGTCAGTCCCTGGGTGATACATCTTCAAGATCGTCTGGTCCCCCAAACGTAACAGGTTTGCTGCTGAAGGGTGGAGCAGCACTGAGGTGGTGGCCTCTTCCAAATGTGTGCCTGGCTGGCCTCATATCCCACCTGACATATGGGATATGGAGCTTATTCCTTAAGGTTATGCGTTGCACCGGCTCTATGTAGTCTTTTTCTTCTTGTACTCTCAAGAGCCCTCAGCAGTCAGGAGATAGTCAACGGTCTTATCTTTCTGGCAGACTGGAGCAATGGAGGCAGTGAAAGGCTCAGAAAAGGACAAGGCTTGTGCTCCACTCTGTGCCTGATCGAGAAGACCTGGGAGCCTGGCAAGGGAAGAAAACCAAGGGCAGAAGATGCTTGACTTGAGGCATCTCAGCTAGTTTCTGAGGAAGCCCAGCTTTGAAAGGGAAAATGTGTTAGTCTGAGGAAAATCAACCAGGCGAGGAAAGTCCAAGGAAAATCCACCTTTGGCAAGGGATGTGAAAGATGCAGACCCTCGCATCCTATTTAGCAGCCTCTTTAGCTTTTTCTTTTTAACTGCCTTTGGATTCAAGCACTTCCAATACAGCTCATTATTCTTGCACCTAATCACAACTCCCAGGGTATTTCTAAAGATAATCATATTAATACCTGTCCTCAGGCAGGAAGATGTTCATCGTTATCCGTTCCTCAGTGAGTTTCAGGTAAGAGTCCAACTAAAGACATAGCGGTCTGAAGTCCTTCAAGGACCATTCAGATCCAGTGTTTACTGGCTAGGAACGCAGGACTAGAAGGGACCTCTTGTGTCATGAAGTCTATTTTCTGGCTATTGCAGGCAGCAATGTCATATAATCCTGGTAATACATTGACCAAGTTGCCTCTTAAACTATTAGACTGTATTTTCCCCGAGCAGTCCTGTTCAATGGCTGTTCATAACCTCACTTGTTTGGTGGTAGAAACCTTTTCCCAATTTCCAGTCTAAGCTCATTCCTGGCCAGTTTCTATCCATTCGTTTTTGTGCCAGCTTTGTCCTTTAGTTTTAATAATTCTTTTCTTGTCGTGACTTTTAGCCCAGGATGTATAGAGAACAATTGTATCCCCTTTCAGCCTTTGCTTTTTTAGAGTAAACGGGTTAAGTTTTTCTAGTGTCCACTCATAAGATAGGCTTTGCTTTCCCTGTGATCATCATAATTGCCCTTCTGGAATTACATGCAGAGTTTGCAGTAATCTTGAACATGGCTGACCTGCATTGTACAGAGCATTGCAAGGAGGTATTATTGGTGTGTCATGAAATGGCTTTATTTCACCTGGTGTGTCCTAGGCTCTCATTTGTCTTGTCTGCGATTGCATCACGTTTGACAGGTCGTACTCATCCAGTGATTGGCTTATACCCCCATGTCTTTCTCTTCTATTTTTCTCAACCCTTTGTCCCCTGCTCCCAGCAAAAAGCCGTGTTTGTTCTAATGTGCATACGGTTGTGTTAGACTATTTGATCTGTTTGCGTTCCTCCAGTCCTCGAGGCCATCTGGTTCATTTTGTAGGATTCTCCTCTGCATTGATGACTCCTCCCAAGTTTGTCGTCTGCAGATTTCATTAGCATGCTCCTAATTTTTGTGCCGGGGTCCTTAATGAAATTATTTAAGGTCTGCCTCAAGGCTTATCCTTGAAGAACTCCATTACTAACCTCTTTCCAACCTAATAGTTCTCCTTTCAGCATAACCCCTTTCATCTCCCTTTTCCCAGTTCCTTACAATTCTGATACTCTTCTCAGTCTTCTCGACTTTAATTTCCCACGTGACACTATATCAAATGCTTTACTGGAGTCCAGATAGATTAGATCTATCAGAGTTTCCTTGTCTAGAAAGGCAGTTATTGTCTCAAAGAAAGAGATCGGCTTAGTCTGCCACTAATTATAATTTATTCTGAAATGGAAAAAGAGCTACCTAGACCTCTCGTGATGAATAGCTCACCTTGGAGTGGAAATCAATACACAATCTCTCGGGGTCTTCATTTCTCTGAAAGACCAAGCAAACTGTCGTCTTTGGTTGGATGGTCAGTAACCTCTGGGACGCGTCGGTCTGCTCCCTGATGTAATTGTTGGGGATGTTAGGGCCATGTGGGCATGCTGCAGCAGAGGCACACGGGGCATCTCAGTCCTGCTGTCCCTGCCCCTTGCACCTGTGTTCATTTCACTAGGAGACTCCGACTTCCTTAACCTAATGCCTCTCTCAGATGGTGGCTCAGCACCAAGAAAGGATTTCTTCTGGGTCAGAAGTGCTCAACCTTTTGGCTTTTTGGCCAGGTGAAACAAGGCTGGATTGAGCCCTGGGGCCCAGCACCACCCCTCTCCCTGCCCTGCATGCCACACTTGGGTCCTTGGGTCCTGTCACTGCCCCCTGCACACCAGAATTGGGGCTTGGTGCCCCCATCTTACCCTCTGCATTCTGGGATTGGGCTCTGGGGGCCCAGCTCTGCCCCTTGCATGCCAAGGTTGGGGCCTGGGGGCCTGGTGCCACCCTCGCCTGGCCCTGCATGCTGGGATCAGGTGCCCTATCCAGCGCACAGACCCTGGGGCCAGATGACATGGCATCACAGACTGGATCTGGCCTGCAGACCGGGGGTTGAGCACCCCAGTTCTAGTTGACTCAGACTTAATTACTATTGCATGTAATAGTTTCAAGGGGCACAGAGATTACTTTGATATTGGGTATTTGTACAAAACGGGAAGGAAATGCAGTATAAATTGATCAGAGCTCAGAGGAATTAGCTGTGGACTCTAGATGTTCTTGCATTGGGTGAACCGATTCTGCATTCTGATTGTGATATGTGGTATTGGTGGCCAGTGTAAGCCACCAAGCAAAGCAGCTGACCCCCCTACACAAGGAAGCCTCCTTCTCGTGTCTCCAGCTCAAACAACGGAGCCTTTGGGCATGTCTACATGTGCATTAATGCACTTTTCCTAATGCATGTTAAATTTAGTACCTCCAATGTGAAATACTAAATTAATGCACATTAGGCCACCCTAACGTGCAGTAGTGTAAGCGCATGCTTTTTAAGTGATGCTTAATACACGGTTGCCTGTTTTACTGCCCATTACCATAATAGCGCAGCCTTTTACGAATGTGCAGTAAAATAGACTACTGCGCATTAAAGCGCACTTGTAGATGCACCCATTGACCAGAAGTATTTAATTTTGTTTAGGAAATTTGGCGTCTCTCTATAGGGATCTATTTTGTGTGTGAGCTGCAAGGTTTTCCTCAAAGACAGCTGCTGTCGTCCAGCAGTAGTTAATGGGCACTTCCGTGTGTCTTTCTTCCTTTCTCTGTGATTTCTCAGAAGATCTGGAAGGAGAAGTCACTAATGATATTAGTGGCGCTGGCTTCTTATTGGCTGAGGAGGCCCCTTTGTTTGTTCAAAACTACCTTACCAAAGAGAGAAGTTCTGGCATGAGCTGGGTGTTTGTAGCTTCCTGCATTCATCCTGCACAAATCCATATCTTGGTCTCTGTCATCCAGCATCTGAAGTGAGAAAGGCACTGAAGTCTACCATACTACAGTGGTTGAGATGGTGTGTCCAGGAAGCCTGCAGGTCAGTCTGCTTCCAGCGAGCAGGGTCAGAGTCCCCCTGTTGAAGCCTTCTAACCTGAGATATCCTACACATTGTATGACATGATTTGGTGGCCCTCTGATCATATATTTGTACCTTGTCCAGATTTTACAAGCTGGAGCACATCTTCTGCGGGAGAGTCTGAGTCACAGAGAAGGAACTGGAAACCCCATTCAATTTAACTTCTCCCTGAAGTCAGATCACCCTAAAAAAATCCATTGGTTAATGCATCTGTGGACCTTGTAGAGGCTGTAGAATAGGAACATTTATTTTTTACTTGCCCAAAACTTCCTTTCTTTGAATTACAAGGTCCATAGATCCAATCATCCCTTTTTTGGAGGTTGAAATGTTTGGAGTATTTCTTTGGCTAGTAGGATGTGAAGTCCTGCTTGGTTCATAAAGTTATATGCTCTGCAGTAGGATTTCAGTTTATTGCCATAGAACATACAAGCTCTTTAAAGAATCCCAGTCTGCGGGGGACGTTGTCTCAACTGGAGAGCTCAGGGTAGCTGGCCCTGTCCTTTCACGCTAGTGATACACCTTGCGCGCCTGCATAGCTACACGCAAGCTTGGGATCCTGCTAGTTAATGAATTTGTGAGCACTGCGGTTCAGAGGAAACCTTCAGTAAGTCAAAGTAAATGTTCCTCTTCCTTGCTAAATATTTACCAAACAAGGTGGTATAACAAATTACCGCCGTCTCATCTTTTAATAAATACTTCTGCACAAAGCGCAGCCTAAAAGAAATTAGCATTTACCAGCCCAGCGGTTGGTCTAGTGAAATGAGGGAGATGTGGCTGCTGTTTTCAGGTTTGAAATGCACAGGCTAGAGATGTCCTCTTGGATTGAAAAGGATGCTTTTATATATAATTTGATTGAGGCCAGTAGAAGCTATTAAAAACCCCCCAGTACTTACAGATTCTATGCTGATACAAGCAGATTCTTCTTTTTTAATGCACTTTTCTTTGTGTTTCATATGAAAGAAGATGCACTGGAGTGAGGGCAGCCAGATTTTGACTTTTCATGTATTCGTAGCAGTTTCAGTTTTCTAATTATCCAGCTCTGGATTTATCCATTTTCTATGAAAGTGGAGACAGAGATATTTAAGAACCTTTCTTGCACAAAAAAAGCCCTGTTTCCGCTCAGTACTTAATTAGCACTTGTTTATGACACGGCGCCTGATTTGATTTTTAAAACAAATTGCACAGTAAAGAGACTGATATTTAAACCGTATAGTAACCACAGCTCCAGCTGTGACTCAAATATTGTAAGCCTTCAGGGGTTGTGTTAGGCTTAGAAAATAGGAACTCAGGCCTGTAATTAAATGTCCTCTAAAAATCAGCCTTTTGTGGGGAAAAGTGTGGCATGCCACAGGATTTAAACTATTGACTCATTCAGAGAAAACAGTCTGCTGTTCCCAATCTCACTAGGGACTGCCCAAATCTATTGGGTTAAAATGGAAAAAGAAGAATACGTATCTAAAGAAGACTACAATGAGCTACGGACTGCAGGGAAAAGCCAAGGGCAGCAAAAAAGCAAAATGAGTTATTCTGGCCCATTGGGTTATACTGGATAAGAAGGGTTTTATTATATAGGTAGCAGAGGGAGCTGTGGGGGCAGGAAGAGAGATTAGAAGGAAAGTAGGCAGGTTAATACAAGGAGAGATTACATTTTGGGCTCCAAATAAGTCAGAGAGGGTGTGAACTCATGTTTAAAATCTATCTTCAATAATAATAATAGTGAGCAATTAACAACAGCAGCTTTGAGAACAAGTGAGGAAGGCAAATTAGCTTCTGCTACCGATCAGGTAGGAAAATCTGCACAAAATAGAGAGAAAGGAGTTAGCAAATTAATTTGCTGTACCACTAGCAGCTGTTTAAAACCAACAGACAGACAAACCATGCAGAGGCCTGGGGAAGGACTTTGAGATTTGAGAAATGCAAGCGTAGCGCCACTTATCAGAGAAGGAGAGAAATGATTCCCGCAGTTATCACCCTCATAAGTCTAACTCCCGTCCCATGTGAAGAACTGAAGAAAATATTAAGAGAACTTGCTACCCAACTGGAGGATAATGAAACCAGGAGCAATAAGCAGGATAAGTAGTGTTTATAAAAAATGAATAGATCTTGCCAGGCAATTGATTGTGTTTTTGATAGAGTTGCAAAATTACTGGTACAGTAATTCTGAAAGATTTATGAGCGAGAGATTTAAAAGATGATTTTAATGAAACTGGTGCAACTTTTGCATGCAGACAAGGCCTGAGTCTGTTCTTAAGCACCTCAATAAGTTGTTTTATATTCAGGTGGCAAATGCACATCGCTGCCCTCCGTGCTGTCAGTCTAATACGATTAGTAAATCTAAAAATGCTGTTTTCCAGGTTTCTTTTCTTAACCTGTTCATTTATGCCGCAAAAGATAGCTGGAGCCTTGTTCACATCTGCTGTTGTGAGAATGGCATCAGCTTTACGTTCCTAAGTGACTGACTTGTCTAGCTTGTCCTTTATTCCAGCCACCCAATATATTAATCTTCCACAAGTCAGAGCTGAATAGTTTTGGCTTAAGCTTGCCTCTTCCATCAGAGTTTGCAGTTTGACATCAGTGGGACATATGCTCCCGAGGGCATGTTCACATGCAAACTTAGGTTGGTATAGTGGAGAATTCCAGTGTAGACCCAGTTGTATCAGTAGAAAGGTGCTTTTTTAATTAATGTGGTATATTTCCCTTCCTGTGTAGCTTTTTCTTGTATAGTTTATATACCCTTTCCTGTACCAGTTTAAGGTGCTGATACTCATACTACTGTATCTGCACTAGGAGTTGTGCTGCTGCAGCTATTTTGGGGGTGGGGGGAATCATATCCCTCTCCAAAAGAGCTTCACCGATGCCTGTATAGATCTAATTCACTAAGGTGATTTTGAAAGTCCCACATGGTGCCCGCATGTAGCCTAACTTGATGTTCCAGTCTTTGAAAAGTTGGCTTATATGTTTAAAAAATAAGGAGTTCACAGTAAGAGTTAATCTACTGGACAGCTTCACATGGCATTGGTAGCACTGAAGTGCCTTTCTTTGGACGTGACGGATTTTAAACCAGGTATAGATGTGTGCGTAAACACCTTCCTAGCTCTGATGTTATGGACACTTATGCGAGCACTTAAGGAAAGTCCTGCTAAAGTCCACTGAACTGTTCACATGAGTAAAGATACAGGCTCGATTATGAGTTTGCAGAATCAGCACCTTAATTTTCAAGGCTGCCCCCCCCCCCCCCTTACCCTTATTTAACAATGTTATCAAAATCTAGAAACCCAACCAATAATGGCATATAAAAAAGACCATTTATAATGTAGTCCACGACACATTTTAATCTAAAGTTTCAGCAGAACAGTTCTTTGAATTACTTTTATGAAGCCCTGGCCTGATATAAATGTTTGCTCCAAAAAAATATTTGAGTGGTTTAAACCATGCCTTAAATCAGTTACTTAAATTATCCCTCTCTAGGCTTTACCAGTGTAAAGCAGTCAGCTAGTCCTGTGATGGAGGTTTATTATCTTCATTTTTGGCTTGTTTCCTGACCATGCAGCTCCTTACCATTTGGTCAGTTCTGAGATTTTTACCCATGTCTCCTGCCTCCCAGCGCCTTACCTGTAAGACTGGCGACACTATTTTTTTTTGTTTGTTTCTTTACTGTTTTATCATGCTGAAAGGCAGCTCCAGGATGTGCTTCAGATAAATGTGGTTTTGAATAATGTTCCTACCAGATATTTGACACCAGACATCGCTCCTTAAGTTTTTCAGAGCATGTAAGAATGTCAGCTATGGCGCACAGCCATGGCTC
>NW_017728994.1:46448524-46462275 GCF_001723915.1 Gavialis gangeticus | reverse complement strand
CCCCGCCCATGCTGGGGGCTGGGGTCTCTGCAGCACCCGCTTCAGCCATGCCCATCCCAGCCATGATGAGTTGTGGTGGCAGCCCCGGCGCGGGCTCCGGTCCCACTTTTTCGCACGACCGCTCATCCTGGTTGGGGCAGGCAGGTCCGAAGCGAGCACTGCAGAGACCCTGACCCCTCGTGTGGGGCAGCCCAGGGCTGGGGCTGTTCACTCAGCCTGGGGGTCAGGCCTACCCAGCAGTGGTGGGGGAAAAGCAGGACCCGGAGCCCATGCCAGGGCTGACTTGCGGCTCCTCTCTGCCACTGCTTCGTCCACCAGCGCCACATCCGGGCTGCCCCGGGTCCCTGCATCTAGTGGGGTGGAAGTGAGGAGCTGCAGGGCAGCCCTGGCACCCACACCAGCATGCTCATGCCAGCTCCCTGACCACCCATGGCCCCATCCCACACAGAGAGGTTTGGTGAGTTGTTGCATGGGGGGAGGGAAGGGGTGCTGACCCAGCCTGCAACAACTCCCCGTGTGGCCCATGGGCCCAAATAATTGCCCACCCCTCTGTTTGAGGCTGAGCTGAGATTAGGATTTGGGAGCCATTTCATCCCAGGTATGCGATGCCTTTACTGAAACGTGATCTAGCACATTAAGCACATGGCTGATGGAGAAGCTTTATAGACAGATATGGTAGCCATGTCCCCGTGGCCATATCTCCTGAGCACCATCTTGCTTATTGGAACTTGCGTGTGATGGGGTTGTTGGCCCACAGGGTAAGCTGACCTACTGCTTTTGAAAGGTGTTTGAGGATTTTAATTTCCACTGAAGCCAACAGAAGGGACCCAGTGTTAATAAATGTCTTGTCAAAATGCTTAATGCATCTTCATCCTTGGAAGCCTTTAAGAGCAGGTGAGACAAACACTTCTCTGGGATGGTTTAGACAGGGATGATCCTATCTTGATCAGGGTGGACTTGACCTCCTGAACGCCCTCTCAACCCTGCATTTCTATGATCCTGGTCTTTGGGCTTGAGTTCAGGTGCGGGACTGGAGCTGGGCATGTTCTACACCTTGGGGTTTGGAAAACCATCAAGGATTAATTACCATTTTGGCCATAGTCTCCTCAGTGCAGCCTGGTCTTCTGCTCCACCCATCTTCTTTCTCTAATATTACGTTACCAAGTTAGAAACTATTTAAGCTCAGAGATAATGTTGGTCCCAAAACAAAGGGGAACATACTGTCCTAATTAGGCTGGAAATTAGGTGGATGTTTCTGACCATTGGAAGAGTAAGGCCCTGGAACAGCCTCCCAGGAGGAGGAGTGGAGGCATGACTTCTCCAGCTTTAAAATAGAGATTGATAAATGTATGAACAGGATTATGTGATGTAGTTGCCATTGGTAACAAGGGACTGGACTCACCGGCCCAGACACTTCTTTCCAGTCCTGCATTGCTATGATTTCACTTATCTAATTTCTAAACCCCTCCTGCTTTGGAGTCCACTTGACTGCAATCTAATTTAGTGACAGGCTGCGTTTTATCCTGTCCTCTGCGTATTTTTCTCGTCCGTTTGGAATGTCCCATGCCCCCATAAAAATTGGACATTTGGCCTTTCCCTAAACTCTTATATTTACCATCATTCAGTAGGGGCGGGGAACAGCAGTTGCACCCAGAATGTCAGGGAAGGGATTGTTAGTGTCCACAATTCAGAAATGTAATTTATAAGCAGGTGAGTGCTAATATTTACCATCATTCTGTGTACACTGAGGCTGTCTCTACCCTGGCATTTATCTTAATCTTCTAACCATTGCCCTGTGGCCTGTTCGGCTCCGCTGGGGGTAGCAGCTGTGGAAGCAGTAGTGTAACTGGCTGCTGGCATTTTGTCACTGAGGCATCACACCCTGCCCAGAGATGGAAATGCTAGTGACTGGTCTCTGCTAGTTCAGCACGGCTCCAGTGACGGAGGTCTTCATGCATTGACATGGGCTTTTTATTAGAGACGTTCCAGCATGCTTCTAATGTAAAACAGTGAAAAATGTTTTCATTGTAAGCATATCGCATCCTTAAGGCGACTGATAGCAGAGCAGCAGTCTCACAGGTGTTGATTTTGGGATTGAAGCTTTGCTCATGTGGCTGGAAACCTCTAACATGCTCAAAATCGGCCAGAAATTAGGTTAGGTTAGCTAGGTCCAAATGTAAAAGGAGGTCTCTCTTTATGTCTATTCTCTCCTAGCCCCGAATACACATGCCCAAAGACGGATTCCAACTTACATCTTCTGGATACCAAGCATGGCTAAAGCAGGTTGGACTCTGTTCCTGTTTCTTATCTCTTGTGAGGGGTTGTGTCAGACACCTGTGCTTGTCTCATTAAGTAAAGTACATGTACAGTTCCAATGCAATTGCAGTGCCATGCAAGCTAATACCCTGCATTGTCATGTATGTGTGTTTTTGGTTTTTTTTGTACGTGTGCATGTTCTGTGTGCATCACCTCCTCGCAAGCCTTACGAATTCACCCTTCTGTTTTGAACTTTGATTTGTAAGAATTGTCTGCAAGGGAAAGGGCTCGCATCACGAAAGGAGGTCTTCAACAACCGCTCCAACTGCAGAATTAAAATGAGGCTTCAAACATAAGGCTATACGGTGGTGGTAATAATGGGAAGGCCAGCAGGTTAGTACACACGAGACTTGCATCTAGAGCCTAATTCAGATCTGATTGGGTGAAACCCATTTGGACATTTGCTCACATCACATAACCATCGTGCAGTTTGACACAGTCTGACACTGTTGGGACTCCCTGCTCAGAAGTGGCCTATTGTTATATTACTTGGGCTATTATTAAAGGCCAATCTTTAGATGTCTCAACAGCCTAGCTCTCGCGTTTGCTGTCAGCCTCTCACTTCCGCGAGTGAAAAATTCCCCTCCAAAAAGCATCTTCCTAATTTACAGATTGCATGTATAGAGGTCTTCCTGGCACAGACCTCTTCATGGGAGAACCCAGTGTCAACAGAGCTAAAAGTTGCTGTTTTTGTGGGAAGCCAGAATGACTGTGTTGTTATGGCAATGGAAACATGGAAGCACACGGAGAAGCTGCATCCTGTTGTCGTGGTAACTAGGGTTGTGAAAATGATGAAGTGGCGTGTTGAAAGGATCCGAGCCATTACGAACCCAGGAGGAAGAAAGAGCCAAGTCCGTTGTGTTGGCTGGCGGGGAGGGGAATAAACTGGGATCAGTTTATGACTGGTCTGAGTGGAGTTATTGATGGTCTTTCTATGAGTAATAACTGAGGACTTGTTCCTGCAGGGTGCTTAGTGTCCTTCACTCCCACTGATTTCAGTGGGGCTGAATGGTTCCAAGCACTGAAAGAGTGAATGGGGAACAACAACTTTTGGTGGTCTTGGTAGATTTATAACACATTGCAGGCGCTCTGTTTGTGTGGCTGCCTCTCGTTCTCCTTAGTCCTCTGCAGGAGTGAAGGGAAGCTAGGATATGGAGGCTGATGCCTTCTTGATTTAAACATCTGCTGGAGATCAGTAGAGGGATCTCAACTCCGTAGTCCATGTCTGGTGCGACAGCTCTGGTTTGTCGACCAACAGGGCACTGCATCCATTTTTTCCTTTGCTGGTGGGCTGGGCGATAGGGAAAGGGTAGTGTGGGTTGTTCCTGAGGTCAGCCTGTTTTAATTTTTACTTAAATGATGTGCCTGTGCTCTGAGCCACGTGGAAGGGGTACATGTTATACCTGATGGGCACACACAAAGTAACTGTGCTCAGTATGCAAGCTGGCCACGTGGAGACATTTATTAGTAGATGTTTAGGATTGTGAATCCAAAAAAGATAACAAAGCCGGTAGGGAAATATATATCACCCAAGCGAGGGACTAACAGAGGGATAGGGGTGAGGAGGGGAACAAATCTACACTGGGACACAAACCGAACAAAACATCATATTTAGCAGAATTGGTGTGCATGGCCAGCATCCTTCCCATTCAGTTTGCTAATAAGCAGCTACCTCTCAAGTCTTGCTTCTCCTCATTGTATGACTTCAGTAAAGTTGCGAGCCTGCACTGGTGACATCCAAACCTATTGTTGTGGAAATTGCGTTGAATTTGGAATAGCACCGCTATGATTTTACCAGGGCAGGGTGGCTTGTCTTTTGTTGAGACAGTAATAGTTTTGGTAAACAGCGGAGATGGTAGGAGCGAGGCGAAAGTTAAATGGGTTTGGTTTGAGGTTACATGTAAAAGCTTGCCTTGTTTGAAAAGTCCATTAAAAGCAGGGTTTTTTGAGGCAGACTCACTTTTGTTAAGAAAAAAGAACCACCTACGTATTCACCCAAAGAGAATGGAGCAGTGTTTGTGCTTTTAACAGGTTCTCCAGTAATGATTCTTTTCCTCAGTGTAGCCGAGTATTGATCTGCTGCCTGGCTTGCACACAACGTGAGAAGTATCCCCGTAACACAATGTATTCATGTGGCCTAAAAGCACTTTATATTACAAATGAGGTGGAGGAAGATGGAGTTCTGCAAGACTGGACACATACTATAAATATCCATAAAACTGACAATTTTATCTAAAAACCGGGCTGGCTAGATTTGCATATTTTCAGCCCGTTTAAATTGGAGCTAATCGTTGAACACTACCTGAGCATGGGTCGCCCACACTCATGCCATTACCCTCTGCCCTTTAATAGCAGGTTTTTATATTTAATGTTGCTGTGCTGTAGTGGAGAGCTAGATTATGTACATACGTGGGCTAGAGGAAATGCAATACGGATGACCAGAAAGACAGGTTGGCTTCAAAAATAGGCTTTTCAGTAATTTGTAAAGCTCAATTTTCTCTCTGCTTCCTGTGAGTTTATCCCTTGGAAAAAAAACCCCCAGATACTTGCAATTCTTGTGTCAAGTCCCGGTCTTGATTTAAACTTGTCCTCCAAATTGCATCAGTTGGCAACATCCTGGCCTCTTGTTGTTGACCTTTTTTGAGGATTATCTTAAATTGGTTTCTAGAAGCAAAGTTTTAATGTGCATATAAAGATGATCAGTGGAAATGTCTTATTCCCGTTCCTCTTGCCATACAGATACTGTATGATTTAAATCAAGCTGTGAAGTTGGGCAAATTAAGCTCTTAATTGGCTGAACAACCTACAAACATTACTTTGATTACAGTAACGCAAATACCAGGTATTGATCTCTCAGCGAGGACATTTAGAGTTAAAACTGACCGTGGGACTTCAGAGGTACCATTAGGTGCTTTAGGTATTGTATCGCATCGGATACGTAATATAACACACTCATCTGAGCCTCCCTGCCTCCCACGGTCCCTTGCAGTAGGATTTTTAGAGCCAAGTTATAAACCTGTAAAAATGTTTTATACTGGAAATTCTGGTGCTACCTTAACTAGATTGGTGCCAGCAAAGGCCAGTATAATCGAACAAGGCAGCTGAGATATTAATGGGCTGTACTTCAGTCAAGTCAGCTGGAAAACTGGGTATAAAAACCAGGACATTGGTGAAAACCAGATTCTTCCATTAGAGCCAAGTGTTTGTAGAAGAAGAGTGTTGGGAATCTAGAGATATTTTGTCATATTGTCACTTGGCATTGCTTCCTTACCTTGAGAAAGGCATACTCTGCATTTCCAATGGGTTCAGAGAGACTTTAGATTATTTGAAAATTAAAATGCATGCACTGATTTCTTGGGAGGGAAGTTAAAATAATCTTTCTACACACAGCTCATTAATAATGCTTGGCATTTATTTAGTACTTGGAGAATGTAAAGTGCTATGCAAACATTTAAGTAGTCCTCAAACCGCTCCTGTGTGGTAGGTGCACAACATAACAATAATCCCAAGTGATTGCATAGAATTATACAAAATTGGAGACAGTAAAGACTAATAAATCATCCAGTTCATCTCCCCACTACTGCAGGATTTTTCCCTACAGTACATAATTTGGGAGCTTTAGAGTCAGCCTATGCAGATTCCCCAAGCGATGGGTTTTCATCCTGTCCTTGGGAGACTCTTCTTTTCGTACAGCCTCCGTGCTTTCAGATCCTGCAGTTGGAACGCTATGGCTTCTGCTCACCATTCATTTAATTTCTGTGTCATCTTGTCTGTCATCTTCGGTGACTCTGCAGGCCCTTATTGCTGTTGGTTCCAAGTGCTGCGCTCCCTTTGTAATATTAAATCCTCGTTCCTCTTTGAGTCAAGGTGATGCTCAGATGGTCAGAGAAATAATAAGCGACTTGCCCAAGGTTTCCCTGAAAATTTTTCCTATCCGAGTCAGGAATTAAACTTAAGTCTGCTGTGTCCTGGGTTAGCTCCTAACCTGTAGGCCATCCCTTCCCTCCACTGCTCTGGTCATATATTAGGATTTCCAATCCTAACGGTGTTAATAAACTTGCCCCGTGTTTCCTCCTTGGTGCAGCAGGCTTCTGACTGAGACTTAGGTTCTCCTGTAATATAAATAGCAGAACAGACGGTAAGGGTACAGCACCAACAGCCGGGCAATTAGTACTTAACACGTCTCATGCTGGCAAGGCAAAGAAAGGCATCCCGGGTTAGTGCCAAATGGAAAGAACCCACAAGTGTGAGGGGCATGGGAAATGGATGGAGGTATTGGTAGGAAAAGAGGAGAAATGGGAGGCATATGACATTAGTGATGGAGAGGCAATTGTGTACAAGAGGGGAGAAACAAAGGCAAGCTGTGAAGGTCTGGCAGGTTTGGGGATGGGACTTAGCAGTGGTTGTGCGTTCCCTTTTTGGGAAGGCTAATGTTTTTTGTATCAGCTTGATTACAAAACCTCACTCTAAAACTTTCAGATATGTTTTGTGCTTTAGATCTTACTAAGGAATAGTGCAGAAGGCTGCTTTTAATGAGTCAGAGTAGTAGTAGTATTTAGACTTATGCAACTGCTTTATTAATGTCCTATTTTGGATATCTGTATGAAAGCCTTTACATGCAGTACCTTCAACGAAGCAGATGGCTTTTGCATTGGTAAGCTCCACAGAGGCATGCAGTGATATTTATGCCCTGTGGATTGTAAAGTTGCTCTTCATGGAAATGGCAGGATCCACTGATGACAAAGTGGAAGTCCCAGAGGAAATGTCAGGTTATGACACTGACACTTCCTTGGATTTCAAGAATTAATATTTAGGACTTCTGGAGGTTGTTGTGGTCTCTACAGAGTCATCCAGCACCAGGTTTACTGGGAATCTTGTGCATATTCCAGCTGGGAGTGCTGGCTTCAGGTGGGGAAAAACTTCTCCTGCACATCTAAAATTGATCCCCCACAGGTAAGGAAATCCTTGGGTAATATGTGCAAAGTGGATTCAGGGAATTAGCTTAATGAACTTGCAATCCCAATGCAATCCCTTCTGGAAAGTTATGATCAACAGCAGAGGTACAGGTGGACTGCAGAAAAGTTGATCAACTGCAGAAGTTCAGAAATGGTTTAGAACAACCACATAGAAAAGTCACGGCTGGGGGAAAAATTTTATGATGGATTGTGTAGAAGAGTTTACCAAATTTACTATGAGCTTTTGGTTGGCATGAAAGAGAAACTGGGACTCTCGCAACTGAGTTCAATGATCAGTGACTGGGTAAGAAGTCCAGTTTATGCCCAAAGTCAATTAAAAGTGGGAGGCTGCCATCTCTGAATGTTGCTGGCAACAGAACCAGTGTTTTTATAAATAAGGAAATATATTGTTGCCCCCTGGGTTTTAATTTTCTCCTGGGAAATGGTGGAAATGCTAAAAGGCCCTTAACTGGGGTGGCACTAAGGCTTTCATTGTGATTCGGCAATGAAGGAGAAGCATGAGGCCCCTTTTATTAATAACCCGTGAAAGCATTTGGAAATATTTGGGCCAAAGATGTGAATGCGTTCGTGGTCATTTAGAAATTCAGGGCGGCCCCGTTTATGATAGCGGCTGCTTTTCAATTCTGCAGGCCTCTGAGGCAGGATCAGTCAGCTAGGGCTGGCAATTTGAGGAAGCCGTAGTTCCCTGTTCATTTTATAGCTTTAAACTTAACAATAGCATGCTACCAAAAAGACACTGACTAAGCAAATCTGAATGATCTTTTCTGCTGGAAAACCCCCCCGTTTAAAATAACTTCAGAGCACAGCAGCCTGGGTTAGTGAGAGAATGTCAGCTGTAATTATAAATTTTCTGGGTTTTGTTTTTGGCTTAATTAAGATTATAGTTTGGGGGGGGGGGGATTTCTTCCCTTTTATATTTTTCTTATTTCCAAACAAAAGCGGAAAAAAAACTTTTAGAGAAAGTTATAAAAGTATTAATTTGCTTTGGGCCATTCTAGTCTCTTTGGTAAATTCATAATTAGGCATGGGTTTTTTTTTTTAAATGTGTATTCTGGTCTCTCAGGTATATAACTGCTCCATAACTGGTAAATCTGTATTCATATGTTAGTGTTTTTAAAGGCATATTATTTACACAATTCACTGAAATGGCTCCTTTGGAAGCTGGGTGACTCTCTCAAGTAATTATGTCTTTAGTATGCCTAGTATCCACAGTTTAAAAAAAAAAAAAAAAATCGAAATTCAAGGAAGTAGAACTTACTGTTCATTCAGGGTTTTTTCTTTTTTTGTGGAATTTTAAGAAAACGCCATATTGGCCTTGCCCTGCACCCCCTCCCCTCCCCAAGATGTGTAGAGCATATGATGAGGTGTGTGCCAAAATGCCGTTTATTTTTAGCGTGGGTATTTTTAAATCATTGAACACTAGAAACTCCTTGTTTCCCTTTTCCAGCATTCACGTTTTTTTCTTTCATTCAATGCATGTGCACGCGTGCATGTTAACTTACATGTGTGTATATGTGCATGTATTGGGAGAGGCTACAAGATCGACGACGGTTCCTCAGCTGAGGATTTGTATGTCACCTTGAAGTCCATGTATCGATAGACACCGTCCCCTGAGAACACCATTTTCTAATGCAAACACCAACTGATTCGTATTGGCATGTTCCATATAACAAGCTCATTTCAGTAGTGACACAATGTGCAAATTGCACATGGAGTGCAAATGTCAACTTGGTATAAATTGCACTCTGGCATTTGTTGGTCCCTCCAAGTACAGGGACAAAAGGTGCAGTTGAGCAGCTCTGCAATCCTGTGACTCTGTTCCCATGCTTTTCCGATGATCTTTGATGAGTTTTTTTAAAACAAGGAGAATGTCAAGAATTCCCCTGCCCCCACCCAGGAAATCCCAAGTCATTTCGCTGTCTGCTGTGTCTATCATGGTGTCAACAGAATCAGGGTAGCAATGCCCCTGTGACCGCTTTCCTCTCGCTGTGCGTGGCTGGCATAACCTCACCCAGGACACAGATCCTAAGCCCCATTTCCTTCCTTTTTATTTTTAAAATGCATACAAGCAATGAGACTCCCAGAAGGGGTGTCGCGCAGGACTCGGACAGATTGTAGGTGGCCAAAGGCCTCGCAATACTCCTATGTGCAAAGTGACATCTTTTCATAGAAATGAGGGATGGAGAAAGATTTTTTTTTTTTGTCACAGCTAGTCCAGTCCCAGCAGGTACAGGTGGGGATGTTATTCTACAGCAAGTCTCCATTGTGTTTTTTCACTCCTATTTTACATGAGTCAAGAGCTAGGACTTTGATTGCTTTGGGAGAAGTCACATCAGTCATGCCTAGGTGGACTTCACAGTCCCTCTCCCTCTTCCATCTGCTTCAGCTTTCTTTAAATTAGTCTTATTTCGTTCCCCTTTGATCCCTACTGGGCCAAATGGAACAATTCCCCTGTCTCCTTAGTGTTACTCATAAAATCATAGAAAATGAGGGTTGAAGGGACCTCAGGAGATCACATCTAGTCCAACACCCTACTCAGAGCAGGACCAGCCCCAACCACATCATCCCAATGGGATGCACCTGAAGGAGTTGCAGAGCCACTGGCCATCATCTTTGAAAACTCATGGTGATCAGGAGAGGTCCCGGATGATTGGAAAAGGGCAAACATAGTGCCCATATTTAAGAAAGGGGAGAAGGAGGATCCAAGGAAGTACAGACTAGTCAGCTTCACCTCAGTCCCTGGAGAAATCATGGGGGAGATACTCAAAGAATCCATTTCTAAACACTTGGAGGAGAAGAAGGTGATCAGGAAGAGTCATCATGGATTCACCAGGGGCAAGTCATGCCGGATCAACCTGATGCCTTCTGTGAGGAGGTGGCTGGCTCTATGGATGCGGGAAGACCAGTGAATGTGGTATACCTGGATTTTAGCAAGGCTTTTGATACCGTCTCCCACAGCATTGTCACAGGTGAGCTAAGGAAGTACGGGCTGGATGAATGGACTGTGAAGTGGATAGAAAACTGGTCAGAGCATTGGGCACAGAGAGTAGTAATCAATGGCTCAGCCGGTATCAAGCTGGAGTGCTCCAGGGTTCGGGCCTGGGGCTGGTTTTGTTCAAGGTCTTCATTAATGACCTGGAAGATGGGTTGCAGTGCACCCTCAGCAAGTCTGCAGATGACACCAAGCTGGGGGATGTAGTAGATACACTGGAGGGTAGAGCTAGGATTCGGGGTGACCTTGACAAGCTGGAGGATGGAGCCAAAAGAAATCCCATGGGGTTCAACAGGGACAAGTGCAAAGTCCTGCACTGAGGAGGGAGCAGTCCCCTGCACCGGTGCAGGCTGGGGGTGATGGGCTGGGCAGCAGCTCTGCAGAAAAGGACCTGGGGGGACAGGGGACAAGAAGCTGGACAGGAGCCAGCAGTGTGTCCTCGGTGCCAAGAAGGCTACTGGCATCCTGGGCTGCATTGGTAGGAGTGCTGCCAGCGGGTGGAGGGCAATGATTCTTCCCCTCTATTCAGCACTGGGGAGGCCACATCTGGAGTCCTGTGTCCAGCTGTGGGCCCTCACTACAGAAAGGATGTGGACACATTGGAGAGAGTCCAGCAGAGGGCAGCAAAAATGGTTGTGGGCTGGAGGGCAGGACTGGTGAGGAGAGGCTGAGGGAACTGGGCTGATTTAGTCTGGAGAAGAGGAGACCGAGGGGGATTGAATATCAGCCTTCACCTCCCTGCAGGGGGGCTGCAAAGAGGACGGAGCTGGGCTGTCCTCAGTGGGGGCTGATGACAAGACAAGGAGCAATGGGCTCAAGCTGCAGCAAGGGAAGTTGAGGTTGGATATTAGGAAAAAAAATTCTTACGAGGAGGGTGGTGAAACACTGGAGCAGGTTACCTAGAGAGGTGGTGCAGTCTCCATCCTTGGAGGTTTTTAAGAGTTGGGTAGATAAAGCTTTGGCTGGGATGATGTTGGAGCTGGTCCTAGTTTGAGCAGGGGGTTGGACTAGTAGTTGGAGCTGGTCCTAGTAGTTGGAGTAGTTGGAGCTGGTCCTAGTTTGAGCAGGGGGTTGGACTAGATGTGATCCCCTAAGGTCCCTTGTAGCTCTAATTTTCTATGATTCTATCCCAGCCAAGGCTTTGTGTAGCTGAGGTTTCAAAACCTCCAAGGATGGAGAGACTGGCACCCTTCTGGAGAGCCTGTTCCAGTGCTTTATTATCCTCCTCCTGAGAGAGTTTTTCCTAATATCCAACCTCATCTTCCCTTGCTGCAGCTGGAGTCCATTGCTCCTTGTCCTGTTGTCTGTCTCCACTGAGAACAGTCTTGCCCCATCCTTTTTGTAACCATCCTCCAGGTAGTTGAAGGCTGCTAGACAGTGATCATATTCTGTGTCTATGTGCATTCCTAATGACTGTGTTGGGAGATGGGAAAACATTTTTAGGTTTTTCTCACGGTTAGGAGAATCCCCAATTACTTAGGCACTTAAAATGTAACAACCCAAATCACAGGGCCCTGTACTACAGGTGCATTCAACTTTGAGGGGCTTGGTCTGGTCTTAGATGTAGAAGAGAGATTCTTGTTCAATCCTATTGTTTTCTTCTGGTTGAAAATGCAGAATAAGGAGATCTGGATTTTGCATTTTAGCTTTGCTACTAACTTGAGAGTGAGCAGGCATCACATTACCCCTCCTAGAAAATGAAAGGTATTATAGTAGTCCTATGGGTGCACAAATGGCAGAGCAGTGGATGCAGTATTTAAAACCTCCACTCCAGATTGCTGTGCATCTCACTGGTGTCTTTAGGACACTTCCATTTTGATCTTTATGCAAAGACTTTAATCCCATAACAATATCTCTCAGCAGCGTTGATGCCTTCAGATAGACTTTTTGGAAATCTGAAACACTATTGTATTCCTAGACAGCATCTATAAAAATGCTATCATCGATTTCTTTTTTCATGCTATAACAAATTCAGATTTTCCTTGCAACGAATTCTTTGTGCGCTGTATTGATAAAATATAATGGTAGTAGTAAGGCCTATTATGTGTTTTTTTTCTAGGAGAGGATGCATTTCTGACTTCTAACAAAATACAGTAAAATAATATGATGTGGCGTCTGGTACCACGTACCTACTGCAGGGACACAGAAGAGAACAAATTTGATATAACAGGACTGGTGAGAGAGCTTTTTCTGTCAAGGTAAAGCGTTGTCATCAGTGCTTAAAACCTGACAGAGAGAAGACAAAGAGTAGGAGTAAACAGTCAGTTTTTGACATTGGGAAAGGTTTAACACTGGAATTTATATTGGACCTGGTCTTGTGCTTAATGTATTAATACTTGGCAAGAGGCATGAACAAAACAATAATCTAGGTCAGGCTAAGATGAAGAAGACTGAGGATTACCAGGACTGACTGAAGTTAAGTAAATGGATTTCATGATAGCAAATGAAATGCAGCATTGATAAATATGAGATAAGGTCTGGACTGAATAATTTAAATCTATTTGTTGCTGCGTTCAAAATGAGCGTTTATTGGGTCAGAAAAAAATATCTTCAGTGCCCTCGGAGAGGCTCAATAAAACCTGAACTCCACCATATACTGGTTGGAAACACGTAGCATGTGGAGAATGGGCGTTTAGAGAGATGGTGAGCAAGAAGGGATGTGATGGGGCTATCTGAAATAGCACGTGCTCTTGAGAAGGCAGATATGGTACTCCTATATATCTTTAACCTAATACAAGAGCAAAGGGGTGTACAAACGCAGTCGGTGTAAAACTGATCAGAGGAAACATAGTATAACCTGATAAGAGGAACTCCTAATTAGCCCGTGACTATCTTTCCCATAACATGTAAAAGAGTCTAGCAGGGTTGAAGGAAGAATTAGACGTTTTCTATTATATGTTATATTAGGGAGGATATAAACTTGTGCTTCTGAGGCTATGCCAACCACAATGTGTTAGGGGCTAAAAAAAACAAACCCAAACTGGTCTTGCTGAGTTTATTGTGTTACCAACAATTGTTTTAGGTATTTTGTGCCAGGCTTCTGCCAGGAGGGTACACAAGTAGGTGTCTCATGGGTCTGACCCGAACCCACATTTCCTACGCCTCCGGTGCGGGAGCGTGTTTCTGCCTGCAGCAGAGGCCTGGGAACGGGGACTTCTTTTCTCTTTCTGGCTGTGTTATAGGTTTGCTCTGTGGCCTTGGGTAAGACACTTCTTCATCTATAAAATGAATATAACAGCCTCACATGTGTTGAGGCTTATTAATTTTTGTAAAGCACTCTGGGGTCCCAAAGTTGTCACACAAGTCCAAGTCCTAATCAAATGACAGAAGCGGAGAGCTGCTGCCATGGGTTAGGCCCAGTGCTCTGACTGTGGCCAGATGGGAATACTGGCATTCCCATCTGGCCGCAGTCAAAACTCATAGTGCTTTGTGCATCCATTTTGATTTAAAAAAAAAAAAAAAAAAAA
>NW_017728994.1:46432251-46448384 GCF_001723915.1 Gavialis gangeticus | reverse complement strand
CTAGCATTCCCATCTGGCCGCAGTCAAAACTCATAGTGCTTTGTGCATCCATTTTGATTTAAAAATAAAAAAAAAAAAAAGGCTGTAGATTGACACGGGTTCAGGAGAGGATTTTGTCAGTCTGTTTTCAAACAGGAAATGCTGAGGCCAGCCCCTTGTTTGTGGAGCTGTCAGGACAAAAGCAAGTGTTTGACATGCAGCTTGGTCGGTGGCTGGGGATGGGGAACGCTGAGATTTTCAGAGATCAGGCTGTAAATGAAGTTGTTCTGTTGGGTCACTCATCTGATTTACACACAAGCTGTTTCTATTGAAGCACCTGGGGCCTTTTGTTCAAGCTTGTGAATAAGCTTCTTTCAGTCACCAATTGTAATTTAGAGTCTCTGCTTCTTTGAAAAGGTAGAAAGTAAGTACAGGAGTGACATTTTCCCCCACTGAGCGCACCTTTGGTCTTTTAAAGACGACAAATCTTGATTTTTTTTTTTTTTTTTTTTAATCGACATCGGATCTCTAGCAGTAATATAAATCTTGTTATGAACATAAGAGAAATCCTAGCTGACTGGTTCAAGAGCCAGGCGAGGAACCAGTTATTTTTTTATTGTCTATTCTCTTTTGGGCTTGAAATGATATTAACCTACTAGATTGCATAGGTAAGTAAGTAAATGTGGATTAGCTGCCAGGGCTCCATGAAATGGATGTCTAACATCCCCTTCCCTGGATAGCGTCAGCTTCAGAGGAGAGAAGGTAGGATTTCAGTGTCTTTTTTACAATGGAGAGAGTCCAGACTTTTCAAATCCATAGAAAACAAGGGGTGGAAGGGACCTCGTCTAGTCAAAGCAGGACTACCCCACTAAACGTACATGGTAGTGCAATATGGACCCCTTTTGCAACCAGAAGAATTGTTTGCTTTCTGCTTCATGTGGTTGGATTTGGTTCCTGACGTCCACAGAAGTAGAGGACTATCTTGGGTCCCCTCACCCCGCTTGTCCTTCCTGCCTAGTGCAGGGGGCTGGACCCGATGGTCGGGCGAGGTCCCTTACAGTCTGTGAATCTATGAACCTCTCGTACCGTGTTATGAAAAATAAGGGGTTAAAGTATAGTTGGTCCAGGAAATGCATGAGAAGAATAAAGGTAGACAGAGTGAGCTGAACGGTTGGGTATGCTGGCTAAGCAGCCTTCGGCTCTGTGCGATACTTAGACCCCTCTCTAATGGTGCGGTTTAAATCTCTAGAGCAGTGGTCTTCAACCTGTGGTCCACAGACTATGTCTAAGGGGTCCACGAAAGAGGACTAGAATCAGTCAGCAGGATGTGAATAGCCATGCTTACTGTTCAAAGGGGTCTGCACCTCCATGCAAAACTTTTTAGGGGTCGGCAAATGAAAAAAAGTTGAAAAACACTGCTCTAGATAGTTGTATAAAATGCCCACTTCTCGGCTCCTCTACTCTGGGCTTCTTACAGTTTTTTTTTTTTTTTTAATTCCACTTAACAGGGCAGCTTACAGCATCAGCTGTACTAAGTGGGTTGGAGAGCAAGATGGAACCGTTTATCTTTGCTTTAGCGCCTTTGCACCATAGCTAATCTCCTCGTTCCTATGAGCACTTTGACCAAACGGATCCGGTGAATAGGGGACCTGGCCGAACACACGGGCTTAAACCGATTTAAATTAGCATATCAAAAACACGACAAATGCTTAAACAAATATATGCCTTACGCCCCTGTTGGTTTTTGAACTAGGGTTGCTCGGCTGCTATGGTGATAAGAGCTTTATAAATAGTTATAAAGTAGAGTTTTTTGCCTGGGGGAAGATAATTGGGATTTAGAGTTCTTTTGTGTGTGGGAGGGAAGCATTGTCTGGTAGGTTAGAGCAGCAGACGAGGAAGCATGACTCAGGTTTCAGCTGCTTGCTGCAATACCCTGGCAATCATTCCCACTTCGTCTTGCCTATCAGGAGGCTAATCTCTCTACCTGGCGTGGGGTTGGAGAGGTTTAACGTTGAAGGAGTAGTCGACTTCTCGGATTCGAGTCTTTGCGTGAAGAGGAGAGTTGATGAAACGGAGGTGAGATTGCATTACAGTAACAGACGCTCCTCAAATGCAGGTGTTTGTAGATGATGTGCTCTGGTGAATTTTTCAAATATGACTTATTTTTGGAGGAGGAGCATCAGTTGGAGCAATGTGTCCTAGTGACGTGGACTAACAGTGCCTAATGGCAGTTTGGTCCAAGTGGTAGCAAATTGCGGACCAGATAAAAGCCATCTTCTTTCTGCCCGTTCCAAGATGAACAAATCAGCAGTGTACCCTTGGTGCCAAGAAGGCTACCGGCATCCTGGGCTGCATTGAGAGGAGTGTTGCCAGCAGATGGAGGGCAGTGATTCTTCCCCTCTATTCATCACTGGGGAGGCCACATCTGGAGTCCTGTGTCCAGCTGTGGGTCCCCCACAACAGAAAAGATGTGGGGAGGTTGAAAAGAGTCCAGCTGAGGGCAATAAAAATGGTTGGGACCTGGGTGACAGGACTGGTGAGGAGAGGCCAAGGGAACTGGGCTGATTTAGTCTGGAGAAGAGAAGACCGAGGGGGATTGAATAGCAGCCTTCACCTCCCTGCAGGGGGGCTGCAAAGAGGATGGAGCTGGGCTGTTCTCAGTGGGGGCAGGTGACAGGACAAGGAGCAATGGGCTCGAGCTCCAGCAAGGGAAGTTGAGATTGGATTTTAGGAAAAACTTTCCCACTAGGAAGGTAATAAAAAACTGGAACAGATTACCTGGAGAAGTTATGGTCTCTCCTTCCTTGGAGGGTTTTAAGACCCGGCTAGACAAAGCCTTGGCCGGGATGATGTAGTTGGGGTTGGCCCTGCTTGGAGCAGGGGGTTGGACTAGATGTGACTTCCTGAGCTCCCTTCCACCCTCATTTTCTATGATTAGCCCCATAACTCCCACATATTCAATTAAAGCTCAACTTGCAACTCCTCCCAAAGCAGCAGAAAAAGTGGCCCAAATCGCAGCTGCCATCTCATACCCATTCCAGCTGTCCCTTCCACTCAAATTTCCTTCCAGCCCCCTACCACTTAAAAAAGGCTTAATATGATGTGGGGGTGCAGACATGAATATAATGGTTTGAGATTTCATCTAGCTAATCCGTCACATCCTACCATTTTCATAAATAGGTGCCCATTTAAAATGTATCAGCATTTCACCACCAGTAGCAGTTACAGCATCAAAAAATCGGGTAAGAACAAGTTGGCTGTCAGAGCACAGCCATATTTTTAACCTTGTCAGTACTTGCATTTTTGAACAACCATGAGCAGTTGCTGCTGTTTTTCTCCTTTCAGCAGTCTGGCCCCTTTGGTGCACGGGATCCGTCTGGAAAGGTGAAGTCTGCTGTATTAACTGCTTTGCAATTAGCAGCAGAACAAGTAGAAAGGCCGAACTCTTGCAAACTGCCTCTGGGCAGCTACTGGCCTTCCTTGCCTTATCCCACCCACTCTGGGGGCAGGAAACAAACCCGCCGCACCTTTTCTCTCCTCGGCAGCACTCGATGTGCTATTCTTTTTCCTTGCCGAATCATTCGCTGTGACGCGTGTTAGGTGGCTATGTGTGAAATAAGAGGGCCGGTTAATTGGAAAGAAGTCCATTTCTTTAATACACGTGCCCACGCTAATGCAAAATGTTGCCTGACGGTCTCGGACCATCATGTCTTCCCCTCCCCTTTTTGCCACTGGCATCTTTAAATTCCCGTGCGGGGCAGATGGATCAGGGATATGTGTTTCTTGAGGATGTTTCAGCCTTTAAGGCCAGCTGCAGCTCTGCTGCTGCCGTTCAGCTAAGCCTTGAAAGATCCTGTAATCTGTGCCATCCTGTCTCATACAGTCCCATCTCATAGTTGTCCTTTCTCTGCAGTGCTCTATGCCCAGATCTCTGTGGCTGGGCTGCTCCAGCCTGGCGGACAGCATGCCCTCGCTGCGATGCCTGTATAACCCAGGGACTGGCGCACTCACAGCTTTCCAGGTACTTTCTGTCTCTCTTTTTCCTCTCTGTCCTCTGTGTGTGTGTGTGTGTGTGTGTTTGCTTCTTGCTCTCTCTTGCTTGCTTAGATCCATTTATTCTGCTTCGTACTGTGTACTTTCCTCACGTCATTCAAAAGTCCTCCAGTAATTAACCTCATCTCATGTAGATTCTGAGCGGATCAGTCCAAGGGCATTTTCATTACGTTGATTTAATATAATCATTTTGCCAAACTTGGCCAGATACCATCAACTGTGCCATTGGTCCTCAGGTGTACCAAAAGCATACCGCTGACATCCAGCAAACATTCGTTGCAAACAGTGTGCATCGTCGCCTATGATCCCAGCTTGTATTCAGCAACTGCATTAACTTTTCTGTCCATATTTTCCTTACACAAGATGATGGTGGGGTGTTGCGGTGCCATGATGAGAGCCAATGCCCTGCATTCGTATATTTCGATTGGATTTGTTAGCAGTAACCCAGGAGCTTTGGTTATAGAAAATTAAAACACACACAAATTAATAAGAAGCCAAAACAGCAAATTTATTTTGCTTTGTGCTCTGATGGCTGCCAGATTCAGACTTTGAGCTGCCGCGGTCATCTAGTTCAGCCCCAGGGAACAGGGGTCTGGACTAGATGACTGTTCCAGCCCTATAATCTTACAGTATGTTTTACCAGGCCAGTGGTGTTCAAGTGTGGCCTCAAATAACCAGTGTGTCCTACTCAAATTCAGTTACCGTTTATATGGGGTAAAGGATGATAGGCAACCATTGGATTTTCAGGTCCCAGGCCATTCCAGATTGCTGAGTTTTGTGTAGATGTAAATGGAAAGGGAGCGCAGACTTGGGCATGTGGGTGGTACGTTCACACTGGACTCCGAGAAAGCAGACAATTGATTCGGCCCAAGCCAGGGCCTTCAGGCAGCCCATTGCAACTCAAGCCTCAGGGTTCACAGCGGCATGGATTATTTCAGGGTCAACACTAGAGTTGAGGGGCTGGTGTCTCCAGGTTGGTGGTGGCCAGTAGGGCTTTTCAGCAACATGGCTTGATGGTCCAGGGTCAGTGACTGACCCCAAACCTCTCAGAAATCCCGAAACGTTTTTGACGCGTCACTCTGCCTCTCCAAAAGTCATGTGCAAGACACTTGTGTCTTATTTTGGGTCTGGTTTCCTGCTTCCAGAACTGGCAGGATGAGGAAGTGCTGTGGAAGCAATGTTCTCAGTCCCAGCGGAGGCTTAAGTGTCTTGCATCATTTAGCAGCAGCCCTTCCAGCTGACCTAGCACTAGCACCGATGGACTCTGGAAGGTGTCCTGTCAGTCCTTCTTGGCTAAGCAAACTCCTTGCAGTGCTTTCAGAAGGGGAGGGGAGAGGACTTTTTATCGGGGAGAGCTCGGGAGCAGAGCAGGATTTAGCACCCTACTCATCCTCCTAGTTTGCCCACTTGAAGTGAATCAGGTGGGCCTCATTTTTGGGCTGTCAGCTGATAAAAGAATTTCAGACTTCTTAAACTGGTTTAAGAGAATAGTTTGTGCAAAGCAGTTAGCCCACCCGCTCCTCTCTTCCAGCTTCCTGTTATTTTTGATGGCATTTATATTTCCTTGTTTCAGTTTAAAAAAAAAAAAAAGAAAGAGAGAAAGAAAAAAGCCCTTCCTTTTCCATAGAAGAAGGGAGTTTGTACCTGAAAGCTTGCAAAGACCAATTTCCCCAACTATTTAGTTGGTCTAATAAAAGATACCGCATTTACCCTGCCTACCTTTTACATAGTACCCCTCATCTCAGCATGTCTCATGCTATAGGTCTCCGAGTCAGTTTTGAATAGACCCTGTCCCTTATTAGCTCTTTAGGTCTGATGAGATCTTTCCCTCGGCACCTCTGCCTGCTGTCTTTTCTGTTGCCGTCATCTTAGCAAGAATTTTTCTGCACAATTTTCAGCGTAACATTGGAGACCTGCTTTTGAAGTCCAGCATTTTCTCACATTAACTTAATTTTTTTTTCCTCTAGCAAGCTTCAAGTAACTGGAGAAGAATATCAATGTTCTTTGCTCATGGCAAGAGGGAAGGTGCCATCTGGAAGGCCACTTAGTCACTGCTGAATTTGTCTAGTTATTTACATGCTTACCTTGAGATGCTCAGACAGAAATGATGAAACAGGCGCTTCCTGTCAGCTAAAAGCCTGCTGACGCCTCGTGGGAAACGTTGGCAAAAAGTCGATTTAGAGACAGTTCTGTTGATCTGTCAGATAACTTCCATGTTTCTCTTTTCTGTGCGTTTATTACCAAGGATGGACGTGGAAAATCAGGAACGTAGAGTTCCTTAATTCCCTTTGACAGTCCTTTGTGGCATCACAGCAGTTGCGATGTTGGAGCGGGAGGTCTGATTTAAGGTGGGGGGAATAAACATTAGGAATAATATATTTCTCCGGTGCCTTTAAATCTCAGAAGATCCCCAAGTGCTTTGCTTACGCCACGGAAAGGCAAGTCATCTTTGAGGGAGGCCTGCAGCTGAATGACAGCGTTTGCAGGTAAGGAATGAGAAGGAAATTTTAGCAATGAAAAAAGAGCCAATTTCCTACTCTTTCCTGGAGCCTGTATTGTCCATGGAGAACAAGCCAGGATCCCAAGTCTTCCCAGGTGTTATCCTCCAATGCAACAGAGAAATCATATTTGCAGAATAAAAATTGTTGTGAGCAGAATTCTGTGAAAACAAATCTCTTGAAAGTTTTTGTACACACTGGTAGGTATTAATGCTTTTGCATCCTGACTTAAAATTAAACTCAGTATAAAAGCAGTCATCCTATCAAAATGCTGTGTGTTTACAAGATTCAAGGTTACAAGAGTTAAATAGGCCAGAGGCTGAATATGCCAAACATTATTCTATTGAATATTTCCCCAAAATAACTGTATAAAAGGTATTTAGTAATAAGGTTCCCCCTTCTTAGTGGTGAAGATTTGTAGAGTTCAAAATATTTGTGAGGCATTGTTGTTCCCAGTGTACAGATGAGCAGAGAGAGAAGCAGCGTGTTTCAAGAAATTGCCTGAGGTCACACAGCAAGTTTGTGGGGGAGAGTGCTCCTGTCCATTTGTTTCGTTGTCTGACTCTTCGACAAGTAGGGCTAGGACTCAGAGAGACCTGGACACGCTGGAGGACTGGGCCAAAAGAAATCTGAGGTTCAGCAAGGACAAGTGCAAAGTCCTGCACTTAAGAGGGAGAAATCCCCTGCACCGTGGTGGGCTGGGCAGCAGCTCTGCAGAAAAGGGCCTGGGGGGACAGGGGACAAGAAGATGGATAGGAGCCAGCAGTGCGCCCTTGGTGCCAAAAAGGCTAATGGCATCCTGGGCTGCATCGGGAGGAGTACTGCCAGCAGACAGAGGACAGTGATTCTTCCCCTCTATTCAGCACTGGGGAGGCCACATCTGGAGTCCTGTGTCCAGTTGTGGACGCCCATGACAGAAAGGATGTGGACACATTGGAGAGAGTCCAGCGGAGGGCAATGAAAATGGTCGTGGGGCTGGGGGACAGGACTGGTGAGGAGAGGCTGAGAGACCTGGGCTGATTTAGTCTGGAGAAGAGAAGACCAAGGGGGATTGAATAGCAGCCTTCACCTCCCTGCAGGTTGGATATTAGGAAAAACTTTCTCACTAGGAGCATGGTGAAACACTGGAGCAGATTGCTCAGAAAGGCGGTGGACTCTCCATTCTTTGAGGTGTTTAAGACCCGGCTAGACAAAGCTTTGGTCTGTCAAATAACAGACAAATAGGATTGGATCGATGTGGCTGGGGCTGGTCCTGGTTTGAGGAGGGGGTTGGACAAGATGTGACCTGAGGTCCCGTCACACCCTCATTTTCTATGACTGTGAAGTGTTGCATCAGGTCCAGGCAGTGGGGTACCATGGGCCAGGTCTGTGACCAGGCACCTGACGCAATTTGGGAAGCTCCCCAAAATGCTCCTCATGTAGAGTTTAGATTTTGGTTGCATACCCTTATACAGAGTTTTGCATACTCTTATGAAGAGTTTAGATGATAGTTGTCTGGGCTGGTTTGCACAGAGCTGATCCTGTCTCAGGCAGGGGTTGGACTAGACATGACCTGCAGGTCACTGCCAGCCCCACTCCTGTATGACTCCCCAGGGCATCTCTGTGGAGACCCCAAACCGTTATCCTGGGACTACCCATTGGAGAGCAAAGGCAAGGGTTGGTTTCCTCGTAGTTGAGTTTGCAGTCACCTGGTGGGCAAGAGAGGGTTGAGAGTTGTTATATACCTTTTCCTAAAGGTTTTGCAGAATACTTTCTGAATTCCCACAATCTGCTGTAATCGAGGCATTTGGATGAAATACTTGATCATGAGCAAGGCACCAGGGCCTATCATCTCTGCTTATGGAGGTGGCCTTGATCTACTTGGTTTTCCTCAAATTGAACATGGCCTCTCTTCTCCTGACAGCTTTGCTCGGGCAAAGCCTGAGAATCTTTCAAATGAAGTAAATGAGAGCAGTTTTTATAAGGTTGCCAGGCCTGGTGGCAGGGAGGGGGGCTGGACTGATCTGCATTGCACCTTCTCTTTGCACCAAAGCCATGTTTTGGAGGAGGGTGGGAGGCAAAGATAGGGTCATCTTGAGGCAATCAAATCATGCAAAAGCAACAGCCTGTTACAGCCAGGCAGCAGAGCAGCAGGCTTCCTTTCCAGCTGACTTGTTTGCCATTTCTTTGCACCATGATAACCAACATAGAGGTTGATGCAGCTTGAAAGAATGGGTTTTTCAAGGCATAGGGCCAGTAGCTCATCCCCAAATTCTGCTTCCTTCATAAACTTCATAGCGAGCTTCCTCCTGTTTATTCATGCATTTTGTTTGAGAAGTCGACTTTTTTCGGCACTGAAGAATACAGTGCATTTCCAAATGAGAGTAATAATTGCATTATTGATGGACCGAAGGTAAGTGACCCAGAGAAAGCAAGCTGTGCGTGCTCCGCAGTCACCGTGCTGCATGCACAAGTTTGTGGCAGTTCGCCTTAAAGCCCAGTTATTAGCAGGGCTTGGTTTTGCATCTAACCAGAGGGGAAGCGTATCGTCCAGTCAAAAGATCCCATCAGCATGGAGGTATTATTGTACTTGACCAAAGCCTGCTTTGTATTCCCTGCTCCGGTTCTTTTCCAGTCGCCCCGCGAAATGTGTCTGAAGGCTATTTACAGCGCGATTCGAAACCTGCATCATAATTTTGATGCCTAACAGCTAGAGTCGGTGGCTCCGGCACCCCCCGGCCAGCAGCAGGCTCTCCCCCGTTTATGAATGTAGTTAGGTGGCCCCCAACTGTTTACAAGACAGCAGAGGTGAGTGCTTTGATTGACAAGTCAGAAATGCATTAGATCATTCCCTCTGCCAGTCTGTGGTTCATGCTGTTAAAAATGTCAGCCTCTCCAAGTTTGAATGGCAGCCCGAGGGCCTCAGAAGCTTTTTGTTTTCTGAGATGGAAACACAAATTGGATGTGTGCCTGAGCGCTTCATCCTGGGCTGTAATTTCATCTTTTAGCTAAGAACCACAAGGTACATGAGCAAAGCACCCTGTAAACAATAATACTGGGGAAAAAAATAAACAAGGTCGTGTTTCTGGTACGTTGATCCACCGGTGTCCTGACCTCTATCACGTTGAACATCTCCACTCTGATTGCTGTTCCCTTTGGCATTACAATGAGAGGGAGAGAGACTGACATAGGAGGCAAAGATTTAAAGTTGCAGTGTTGTTGCACATTTCTTGTATTGGCTATGAAATATTGAGCTGCCACAGTGTGGCACTTGTGTTTTTTAAGCAAAGTTTCTTATTGAGATGCTCAGGTCTGCTCTGCCTGCTTCCATTCTTCCCACTGTCTTGCTGGTAAGGTTGGAAATTGGTACCGGTTACATGCAGGAAAGGGGATCAGGAAGATGACAGATATGCAACCCAATTAACCAGCTAACTTCCTCATTTAAACACAGCTGGGGGGGCAGAGTTGGACTTTCAGGAGTCTAATTGTACCTGGGGCAAGAGGAGCACTTGATCTGCTTGCACTGTGTGCCTGCAGTGATGGGCTCTGGGAAATGGGTGCGGTGCTATAGTACAGTGCGTGCAACCCGGTTGTACAAAATCTACCTCTTGCTGTGTATCCAATGACCTTGACATCCTGGCCAGTTGATTAGCGGCTCTAATTGGTGCCCCATGGTCTTTCAATACTGAGGAGCCTATCGCAGGATCCAGGCCCCGCCACAGAACTCCACTGCAGGATGTCCTCTTTCATTTCAGGTGGGCTTGCAAAGACCCACCTTGCAAACCTGACCCCAGATGAGCCAGGTGGTGGGTTTGGGGGTTTTGTTACTGCTGCCGGAGGGGGATTTGCAATTCAGGTGCTGGAAGCCAGTAGGGTTTTTGGCTTTGCTTCGGCATCTGACGTTTGCCAGCTTTGCAAATCAGTCTTCCGACCTAAGTACCGAAACAAGGGAGGCAATAGCTGTTCTAGGAGCAAATGCTTACACCCCTCAGCTGTTTGCCACTGCAGATAACAAATGGGATCGCTAATGAAAATGCGCATTGTAACGGGAAAGCTTCCTCGACTTCAACCCCGCACTAATGATCTTGTTACTGTATAGCAACCGGCGCCCTTCCTGGTAAGCTGAGGGGGTGAGGTCTGTCGTTCTACCAGCATTGGTTGGTTGATCGGTTAAAAATGATGCCAGGCAAGCGCGGGTTTTTCCTCTCCCCGTTAGAAGTCAGAAAGGTGTGTAAAGCTATTTTGACAAATGGCATATGTAGCTCCACGCCGAAGGGATACAGGTATTTTTAAATTTAGCTCTGGTTCCTGAGGATTGCGAACATCTGCTAAGAGGTATTGTAGAGCTCCACAATGCACTAATTGAATTACTCTTTTCTGGAGTTGCAGACTGCACTAATTGAATTAGAATCAGCGTGTGCGTGTGCATGCGCGCACGCGCATGTGTGTATGCGTGTGAGAGGGAGAGAAATGTGTATGCGCGTGTTGCAATGTGTGGAGCGGAAGCCTTTGGGATGGAGGAGGTAATGGGAACCGTGGCGGATCATGCGTACTGTGCTGCTATCTAATGGCTTTTTGTGGAACTGCAAGGTCTCTTGGGAAGAGAGAACATTTTAATCCTTGGCATGACCTAGGGCTAAGCTCATCTCACTTAATTCAGATGGTCCCAGGCCATTTTTCAAAGCTTTAAATAATGGCAAAAAGAAAGTTTGGCGTGTTCGCCTGAATTTCTAGTAAGCAGGGGGTTTTTTTCCCTCCTTTTTTTTTTTTTTTTTAAAGAAAGCTTTTAAATATAATTTTTAAATGGAAATACACGGGTGAATTTCCAAATGCATGAGCCCAGATCTCACATTCGTCTTTCTGCTTTATCTTTAGAGGCAACTCTAATGCCTCATAACCGGAAGAGTGTGATTAAGCATACAACATCAGCGCCTCCCGTTAAATGTTAATATCTGCCTCTCTCCCTCTTCCTCGTGAAGGTAGCACTGTGCCAGCCGATTGTAAATCACTGGGCTTGGCTGTAATTTTGTGTTTGAACAACTCCATGGAAAGTGCTTCAAACGTAGCCAGTTGCACGAGATCAGGTTCTACAAATCTCTGCTGAACCGGCAAAGAGTTAAAGGATGTAATTTTACCATGAACCTGGGAAAGTTGTGAAGCACTCAGATGTGCAATAAATCTTTATCATCCAGCCTTTTAAGTCAATGTTAGTCACAACTCAGCGATTCCTGTAAAACTGATATCATGCGTACATAATTCCAGGGAAGTTGAAATGCAAACACATTTCAGAGAACAGAACAGGAGCAGCCCTGTTGCAAAGCAGGGCTTTAACTAGGCACCCAGGCCATTTAAATGTGCTTGCCAAATCCTAAAAAATCAAGAGGTGAGAGAGAGACTCATTAAGTCCTGGTTTTTGAGAATTACTCTTCTATTGAGAAGTTATGTCCTGCAGTGTACGGCCATTTCCCGTTTTATGTGTGTAAATAATCGAATGCTCCATTCTGTGGGCTTTAGAGAGCTAGACGCCGTTTGCAGTAGGTCCTCACTAATTTCCAGTGTAATATTGCTGACTGATCTTTCTCTAGTCTAATAGCAGAGGCTGTGCTATAGTGAGGGCTCATTGTTAAGACTTGATGGCTTTGCAGAACATAATGAAGTAATTTATTACGATGCTGTGTAATATAACTAAAACTAAACTACGTGTCAGAGGGAACAAGCAACCTGGTCATTTTCTATGGCATCTATTCACCTTCTGCCTTTGTGAGGATCTGCAATCAGCCTTCCTTTCAAAGAGCAGTATAAAGCCAGTCAAAAAATTTGGTACACTGATATTTTGATGTAAAGCTTTTTTTGGAGGAGACGTGTTAGCCATTGCCATCGCTGGAAGTCTGTCTCCTTTATTCAGATTTGTAGTTGCTTTCCTTTAGAGCAGTCTCCAATGGTCAGCCTTCTTGGGTTCTCTTCCAAATAATCCAGCAAACTGTTTCCAGGAGGCATTGCCAATCAAGCATTCAAGTAATTCATTGCAGGCAGAATGCCGCTGCCCAAATGTTGCAATTGGGGTGCATATTTATTTTTTAAACATTTGCCAGTGTCATTTGGCACCGTTGTCAAATGTTCGGTGACGGCATCCCTACGCACCTCGGTCAACAGCCAGCCATGTGCATGCAGCTTTGTAGAACAGAGCCTGTGGCGTGAGTTTCCAGATATGCAGCCACCTCCCGAAAAACCTGACCACGAAACACTCGAGTCCAGCCAAAAAAGAAGCCAAGAAACCTGCAAACACTTCTGATTTCTGCAGTTGCTTCTTGAATGATTTGCATTCCCTTAGCATTTGGATTAATTAAGTCCTGCAGAATATATTAACAGTGTTTTACAGAAGCAGGACGTTGGATGCCATGGGCCGCTTGCTTAGATGGTCCTGCTTTGAGCTGGGGGGTGGACTAGATGACCTCCTGGGGTCCCTTCCAACCCACATTTTCTATGATTCTTACTCTATGGCAGGTTCAGGGATTATGTCTTGTGTTGTCTTGGGGTTGACTGTAGTTTTGCCAAGAGGTTAGACAGTGGATTTGCATGGGATGATCCTGCCTCAGGCAAGGGGTTGGACTAGAACAGGGCATCCCAAACTGGCATGTGTACCGTAACACAGGAGAAATTGTATAATGGCGGATTTAATTTTCATTCTAATAATAATTGGCATTTAAGGAAGGGGTTAAAACATAAAACATATACTGCTAGGGGTGCTCAGACAGCTGGTAAATGTGCAAGCGGATACGCAATAAGAAAAAGTTGGGGAACCTCTGGACTAGATGACCCATGGAGGTCCTTTCCAACCTGACTTCTCCATGACTCTTGATTTGGCGAGGTAGGTGATGCATGCTAGCCCATGCTACGCTCACAGTCCATTGTCAAATGCTACAAAAAACAACACCTGATGGTTTGGATTGTTTTTAATAACAAATTTGCAGTGTGAAAACCCCTGCTAGCAGCACCTCTTGCTGCCAGGGCCAGGGATTGTAGGCGGCTTTACTGAGCTGTCTTTATGTGGCGTAGGAGTAGGCTCGGCGCAGCTTTAAGAAGCTGTTAGTGGAAGAGCCTCCATTCCATACAGTGTATGGAGTGCTCTTTAAAACAATCTATTTCTAGGACCTAAATTGTCCTGGGACCAGCTCTTGATATAAAAATTCATAGAAACCTGTTTTTCAGAGTGTGGTAACTTCTTGCCATAGTGCTGTAGTGTTAGAATTCACATTGGCCAGGTTGTTCTGTAAATTAAACAGTGACAGCTCCCCTCGGGGGAACAGCCAATGTATTTATGATGATGTGCTGATTACACAAAATACACTGCAAGCAGAAAACAGCTGCAGAGAACAAACCTCTTAAAAGAATACAATTACAAATAGCACCCTCAGTATTTCTAGTGGTGAGAGTAAAATACAGCATGCTAATGCCGCTTTGCTAGCCTGCTTCCAAAGAAGAAAGGGGATAGATGAAGCAAAGAAGCTAAAGTGTGGTTGAATGCACTTGCAGTGCCAATGCAGAATGGCATGTAATCTGTTCCTGAAGGTGAGGGGCAAGAACACACCACAGGCATTGTCTCTGCTAAACTTCCTTCCTTCAAATTTCCTACCATTGCGCATGTAGGTGCATTTGGGTAACCTAGTGTTTTAACCATGCAACCCTCTTCCAAGCAGATCTAGATGACCTCGCAGTTGAAAAGACCCACAGATGGTCTACTTGAGTGGTCTAACCATTGCCAATAGCAGTGGAGCTGTGACCACAAGAAATTTTCCAAAAATGGGTCTTCATCTAAAAGCAAGACTGACTCCTACTACGGCCAACTGCTTGTTTTGAAGACTCGCACCCAAGATCGCAGTGGACATCTTCCCATATGCAGCATGCCAAGGTCCTTGCATCGGAGAGTTTACCATTGCAGTATCAATGTGGTGCAACAAAGCGTGCAGAAAAACAGAATGAGGAAAGGAGACAGAGGTCACACTTTCAGTACTCGGCCCAGAGAGCCAGGGCAGGAACAGAGGGAAGGGGCAGTGGTGCATTGTCCGCTCGGAGGGGGAACAAAGGATGGGAGTAGGAGGAGGTGTTATGCCTCCTACGGGAAGTTACCTAAGGACTGGTGTAGGATCACGTGGTCTGGGGAAACTTAGCATGCCATGGCTGTAGCAGTTCCCAGCACCACTAAGGCCTCTGTGTAAGTGGGCTTTTAGTAATATGATCATTAACGTTTGACTTAATGTCTAGGTAGAGGTTTCTGCAGGAGACATCAGGGGCCAGAGGTGTCCTTCCCACCCACGTGGGTTCATCATGCACAGGGCAGGTAGGAGCTACATATAAGACTGCAAAATCTCCCTTGCTTGATGGCATCCTAGTGTCACTTTTGTACTGGCCTCTGTACAGTACATGTCTGTGCCCAGGCAGAGTCTTTTGTGTAGACCCCTAGAAACCTTATTGAGCTTCCGATGTATAAATCTGGTTTTACAGCCAGCACCGGCAGTCTTTCTGTCCGTCTGCCTTTTGGGCTTTTTTTTTTATTGTTATTTTTTTTTAAATCAGTTTTAAGCCTCTTTCCATTGTCCTGCTCTGCTGACATGTATCCCATGTGGCAAAAAGGAGTTTTGTATAATCTCCCTGCTTTAATCAATAGAATAATTGATAAACCAGATAAGATTTAAACTGATTACCTCCCGAGTAGAATCCCCCAGGGTCCCTGGACTCTCTTAATTTTGACATGTGTGTTGTGTACCCCGCGGATGAAGTGCAGTGTGAATTATCTGTTTTTATTTGCTTAATGACGGGGAGGGTGTTAAAGTCAAATGTTTAATTAACCCAGCAATGGGCTGCGCTGTCACTTACACACGCATCCAGCTGATTGAGATATCTCACCGAGAATACTGAATAGGAATGATAATGTGGCACTGAGACGGAAGATTGCTTTTTCAATCCATTTGCTGGGTCACTGCTTTGAATGTCTTATTGGATGAAAGGCATTCAGCCTGGAAAAAAAAAATCAGCATTTAAGTACATTTTGTTTCCCTGGCCCCCTCTCCACCAAGAAGTTAACTAAAGCAGATATGTTGTAGGTTTAATAACTCATTTGTGTCCTAGGAAAAGGCTGTGAAGAGTGGGGCTCGAGAGCTCGTGGTCTGTAGCTGTAGCATTTCCTACAGAAACAAAATTTTACTAGCCCGAAGGTATCTGAATGTGAGCTGTTACAGACACACACCTCTTTACCCTTCGTTCTCTGATTGCTTGATTACCCACTTCATTTTATAGTCACCCTCGTGCTAGCAACTCTTCATCTCCAGTCTGGGGGGGCAGGATAGGCAGTCACCTCTTTGAAGCCCCCCACCCACTTCAAAAAATCCTGCCTTGAAGTTGCTGGGTTTCTTTTTTATTTTTTTTTAGCAGAATCTAATGATAAGGGTAATTTAAAGCATTTTAGGAGTTGTTTCATTATCTCGTGCGTATTGTGTTGAGCCAGACAATCAGAACAACCTAGGGGTTTTGTGTGGCAGCTATTGTTAAGAGGCAGTGGTACTGCCTAGCCAGATGTTATGTACTCCAACCCTAGTTCAGCACCCTCATTTTCTATTCTTTTATTAG
>NW_017728994.1:46417034-46432087 GCF_001723915.1 Gavialis gangeticus | reverse complement strand
GGGGGGGGGGGGCGGGGAGGAAGGGAGGGGAGGAGAGCTTGCCTGCTGCCTTTGATAAAAGACTGGGGAGCATTTACACATGTGCATCCTTGCTGGCTTGTAATGAGTTTGTCCTTGCTCGCGCACGGACATGAATACATGATGTATTAGAAGTTAGTAAAGTCTGACCTAGAGCCAAAGGATAGTTGATGTCCCTTCCATTAATCATATCAAATAGAGCCAATTGCTGTCTGGGTAGCAGTAGGGGAAAAACCCGTGTGTTTAGAGTAGTAAAGCAGTGCTTCCTATGTTCAGGAAGGAGCATGGCCCTGTGGGTAGAGTCGAGCGATTCTGTGCATTAGCTTATTCGGTGGCTAGGCAGATCCCTTTGGTTCGAGGGGTCAGTAAGAGCAAACAGCAAAGAATAGGAAGAAGAAGCATGGGCAGAGCCTGGAGAAGGGCTGGAATGATAAAGCCTTTGAGGTGAAGAAGTACGTGTTAAGGTTTGGAGATAGGAAGCCAGCCAGAGGATCTGGAGAGGAGACGGGTGGGCTGTAGCAGTGGGGAAACGAAGCCCAAGGAGGTTAAAAGAGTGAAGGCAGGGGAGGGGGTGGATAAGGGGTTCGGTAGTGGGCTTGGAGCGTGCCTCCCTGAGAGGGATCGCTGAAAGGAGATGGAAAATAGCGCGTCACAAAAGGACGTGGATTCTACAGAGAAACTAGCCAACCTTGCAGTCCATTTATCAGAGTGCTTTCAGTTCCCAAGCAGATGAAGCCATAATAAATATTGAGCAAAGAAAGTTAATCTGTATCTAGAGAATTTTAATAAATAAAAAGTTTAAAAAACCTCTCCCCAGACCTGTTGGCTCTTGCTAACTCTTGTTAGTACTAGAAATATGTTTTTGGCAATTCTTTGGGATGTTAGCTTATGTTCACAACCTGTAATAGCTGACTTGGTGCTATTTTTTTCTCCATATGTGGGAAAAAATCAAGAAAACAGCTGGTTCTAGGATATATCAGCACAGATAAAAGCTTTGGTTTGTCCCAAAACACAAGCAAAATGAAAGGGACTAATCCTAAACTTGGTATTTCCGCATGCTGAAGTGAAGTGTTAAAAATGAATTTTTGTGTTCCTCAAATGAAGGAATGCAGCAAAGTGAACCAGCAAGGAACAAAGCCGGATGATTTTCTTCCCTTTTGAAGTGTTTCTGTTCCATCCCAGTTTGCCTCCGTGGTTTGCGTGTCTCAACATTTCCTATTCTTAAGGGTGAATTAACTTACGCTGCAGTTGGTGGTGGGAGATGGAACAAGCATTTGAAAGATCAGAGGAATTGTTAAGGTTGTCTCAGAGACTGGAAAAAGTAGTTTGAAGGAGTGGCACAAAGCCCGGGAGGGAGATGGACGCAAGCACAGGCAGATCGCGTGGTTCAGGACTACTCCCAGGGCCTGTCCTAGCTGACTACCATTGTCTGATGCTCAGAAGTTTACCCAGCATAGTTGCTAGGGTGTATTTAATCAATTGTCCTCTGTACACTTGGGAATATAGGTGTTTCAGATCCCTGGAAAAATGGAGGTGCTGCCAGATAGCTGAAGCACAAAACGTGGGGCATATCTACACGTTCATTAATGCACGTTAGGTAATGCGCATTAAATCTAGTACCTCCATTGTGGGGTACGAGAAGAAGATGCATTAGTCTATTCTAATGCGCGTTAGCTGAAGAGCACGGTATTTTGTGACACTTTAATGTGCATTAAAATAGGCTAGTGCACATTAAAGCTCACATGTAGACGTGCCCGTGGACTGCAACATTGCACAGTGCCTGCAAAGGTGGAGATTGACTTGATTATGTAGGAGAGAAATGCCAAAACAGTCATGTGTGTGCATGCACACACACTTATCCCTGTGCATACAGGCACACGCAAATAAAATGCAACCCAAGTCCTCAGGCTTTCTGTCGCTCAAGCCCTGTTATGAGGAATGGGGAAGTAGCACTGCCTAATGCAGATGTCTGAGAGTTACAAAAATAACCAGATGTCCTGATTAGCAGAAGCAAATGTTCTCCCCTTAATCCACGTGAAATCGTATTCAAAGGCTCTCTGGATTGTGTAAATAAGGCACCGACAAAAATTGGAATATAAAGGGCCATCGGCCAACTAGCTTGTGAGGCTTGAAAGCTTGAATATTAAAAACAAATCTACCACTGTTGACTCTCTTGAATTCATAGAACAGAAGTGTTAAGCAGGGCTGCTTCCTGGGGAACGGGGAAAGGCTGTTCTCATTAGCCATATTTTCACTCGCTCTCTTCTGAGAAATTCCTAGTTAAGTGGAGCTAGCTTTTTTGAAATTCCCCTGCATGGAGAGTTTCCACCACCTGGCTTCCGGTTTGTTCTGATGCAAAAGCCACAACTTTGTACTGTTGGAAATATCTGTTTATTCATCATATCTTTGATTAATGTTTGTACCAGCTTTTAAAGACGTAAGTATTAAATTGAATTCGCTATTCCCCCGGTAACGTTAAGACTTCCCACCGCTTTACCTTAATCTTTGTAGTAAATTAATAACTGATGAATGAAAAGAATCAGCTTAGTATGAAAATTTGTCTTAATTTTCCAAAGTTCTGCTGCTACCTCGCAGTGTTTGGGGTAGACACACGTTCTGCTCTGACTTTATTGGCTTTGTTACAAAGCGAGGAAAACACAGAGAATCTCTTTCGCTGCGTGCAAGGGGTTGGGGCTGTATTAAATTCCAGGAGATCTCGTCATTTTGGAGGTGTGGCATATATTAAGGCAGTTTCAGGTTGAAATTTAATATATTTACATATACATGATCTCACGTGTGCATGCGCACACATACACTATCCCACCCTTAATTGTACACTTGCTTAAACCTCCAATTTTAAGAATTATTGGGAAACGTGGTTGCTTCTGTCTGGCCCTGTAGCCCTGGATCTGGCCCCACTGTGCTAGGCACTGCACAGACCCTTTAAAAATAAAATCCAGGAAGTTTCACTCATCTGATCTGGGTTCTTGTTTGTGCTGCGGGCCTGCGATCCAAGAACGTGCTGTCACCTCCTCCTGCGAGCTCATGGATCTAAGAAGCGTTCAGTGGGCACGTCTATACATGCACTTTAATGTGCATTAGCATAGTTTAATGCTTATTAAAGTGTCACTAAAAAAGTGCTCTTTAGTAAATGCACATTAAGATAAGCTAATGTGCATTTTCTTAGTACCTCACAATAGAGATACTAGATTTAATGCACATTAACTAAAGGACTGGGTGTGTACACGCACCCAGCAAGTAGAAATGCCACCCTCACCTGTTTGTGAATCCCCTGTATCATTGATTAGAAAAGGCATCAAATCCCTCTGCCTCCTTCTCTAACCTTTTTTCCCTTCATGTCCATGATCCAACACAAACCCTTTGCAGTTAGCCTGGGACTTGAAGGAGCTCAGAAATGGTCTCATCCTTCAGCCCGTGGTGAAGTCTCCCCTTGCGCCTCGATGCTGCGATTGATGGCCGTCTTTCCAAAACTCTCGTTGCAGCTAATGCTCAGAGCTGCAGGTGCCAAACAAGGTTGGAGCGGACGTCCGCCCCTCCGCCTTTCATTGTCGTGAGTCTCCCTGCGCGTTACAGCTGTCGCTTTTGTTTTATCTACCGAGCATGTTGAGTATTGCTTTCAAACCTGCCCTTTTCACACTTGTTTTTCTCCAACCAGCCCAGTCCACCTCAAAGGTGTTGGATAGTGCAATGACTACTCAAATAGCAGGAATCGGAAGGTATTGCCTCTCTCAGGGAGGAGGAAAGAGGTTGCCTTGAAATGGTTAAAATGGACTCAGAGCCCATAACTTTTAACTAAAATATTGCTTTCATGCTGACACGGGCTATGCCAGGTTTCATCCTAGCACTGTTTGAAATGGCTGAGATATTTATAAAGTGACAGACTGCATTTATAAAATCAGGATGCCGGCAGTCCCATAACGATAACAGTGCTCTTGGACTCATCTATCACTTACAAAGGTTATTGGAAAGGGAATGTTGGGCCTTCGCTGTACTCCAGCGCTAGACTGGCATTTATTCTCTTCCCCCTCCCCCTTTAAACCATGTTCTGGCTGAGAGAGGCACAGAATAATTCAGGGTGCTTTTTCCATCCTTTCCACTCTCCTCTGCCGTTGCCCACAGCCTGACCCAGACGGGGGGAAATTCTGCTTTCTGGCATCTTGGGACCACCGAAAGCTGGATGGGACAAATAAAACTTCTCGTCTCTTGGCAGGCCGCTGCATGCTGCCTGGCACACTTAACCTGCGGCTGGATGGGTAAACGGGCCTTCTGCTTCATGATATCAGTCTGCAGACAGATTGCTGAGACACTTAAACTGCTGCCTCTTGGCTCCTCCGGTCTTCCCCGCACTGCACCGGGGGTGACATACCGTTCAATGGAGGGCACACCTCTTTGGTCACCTCTGCAAGGAGTCAGAAACTCTGACCTCCTGCTTCGATGTGTGGGAGGAATGGCTGGTCCCTTAGTGTGCCTGCAGGTTCGAAGCAAGGCCGGATCAGCAGCGTGCTTCAGGAGATGTTGCTGCTAACGTCAGAAATGCATTATCAGTGGAAAGGCGCTACGCAAATACCTGGGTAGTGACATCTGAAATCGAGGTTGTGCTTGGGCTCATCTCAGCTGGGACACCACTCCCATTCCTCTGTAGCTTGTGGGGCTGAGATGCCTGGAGGGGACTTCCTTCCTTCCACACTGATAAGTAAAAACTCATGCTGCTCTACCTTATATTGCCTAGAATGAGCCTTAATTGGTTGGAAATGACCTGGATATGGGGGAGCTCGATTAAAGTCCAGGCTGCACATGACGACAAATTTATAATATTTTTTCCAAGGCAGGCAAGTACTGCCTGTATTGGATGCAGGTGTTAAAGCAGTAGTTGGTTTGAAAGGCCAGTGCGGCACAAGTTCTGGCCTTTGGGAGACTGACAAGTGTTTTGCCTGCATAAACAAAATATTTTTTCCCCCTGAGGTCCACGCACACCTAGTTTCCCTTAAGCTCATCATCTCTGTCAGGTTAATCAATAGGCACCGTATGGCAGAGGGTCAGTAATCAGTGTCATCGTGCCTTTAAATCGTGTTGAAAATTTGCTTAAAGCCTGGGCCAATTAACATCGAGATGATGAATGGATGGGTAGATGGGAAGAGCCTGGCGCTCAGGGGCTTTGTGAGAAGGAGATGCTCAGCTGTTGAGCAGCAGACACCAGCGAATAAAATCAGCCATTCATGTGAGCTCAGTCCACCCACTCTTAATGATAATGTCAATCTAGCAAAATATATACACATTGGAGTTGTCATGAGTTCATAAATCAAAGGAGTTTGTCAAAGGCATTCAGATTAACGAGGCAGCAGCAATAACAAGTCAAATTTGCATAGAGAATTGCCCGAATCTCAGTAAATTATGATCCTGTTTTTCATTTGATTATTTGCTAATGTCTCAAGAGGGAGAATGATTATATTAGCATGCAAAATCTACTCCAGAAGTAGAAATCGGAGGTATAGCAGACCAGCACACGATGACAATTAATCAGTTTCTGCATACTAGCATAAATGCACAAGGCCCAGAAATGAACTCTTCTTTTTTATTATTATTTCTCCTTGCTACTGATCCAAATGGTTCAGCTTGACAGAGACTTTATATTGCTTTAACAGTGTTCTGAATTGTGCCTGCAGGCAAGACATAGTTATGCAGCTATAACCAACCTATCCATCTGCCAACCAGATTGGAATTCTCCTATCCAAGGCTTCCATTAACCCCTACTGACAGCTCCAAACAGGATTAAGAATTTGAAAGCATAAAAAATAGTCGTGCTCCTTGCATAGACGCACGGTGCTCCCCCACCTCCCCACATTTGAAAAAGGGCTGAGTCTGTCCTGGTTTAAAATTGGTGTTGGGCAACACGGCACCAGAGACGACCTCCGCTGTTGGGACTTCCACCAGCTCTGTCCGGTGGGTAGCCCCTGGCTTATCCATGCACCCACATTTGCTTGGGTAGGCTCTATACAGAGCATACTGCTTGCCATCACGTGTCCGAGACTTTCCCGGCGGGTCTCGGTGTGTGGTGTAACAGTGTATTCCATGTGGCAGGGGCTGGATGTTAGTAAAAAAATAAAAATAAAAAATGGTGGTGGTCACTGAGATACAATGTGCCATGGATGCCATGGAATGACATCCTGGTAGCTACAGGCTGAATCCAGATGAAGTTGAAAAGGAGCCCCCCCATAGCAGACAGCTCTCATTTTAGGGTAGATGAACTACAGAAGGAAAAACCGCTTTGCGTCGGCCTCTGACGGTAAGGTGAAGGAGGATGCCTAAAGGCTCAAGTGGGTTCAGGAGTCGGGTGTCTGCCTTCCGTTCCACTGACATTGTGCGACCTTGTGTAAATCCAGTAGCCTCTCTGCATCCTACCTATGAACGTGGCAGTCTGAATATCTCAGGAGCACCCTGAGCTTCCTCTGTGAGCTTTAGAGGAAAGTGTGCAATTCTTTGCTGTGCCTGTAGAAGATAAGAAGAACAGACCATCTCTTGCTCTGGTTTTAGTTTCCCAAGAAGCAGCGATGAAATCCCAGAATTTGCCCCAGCTGCAAGAGAGGTGGTGCACGGGTTTGGCCTGCAGTCTCTCCTCGCCCCTCCACCCTAATAGATGTCTAGTGCCTGCATCAGCCGCAGTAGCTGTGAGCCATCAGTATTTCTATTTAGTTGGTTTAATAAAAGATATCACATCTACCCAAAGAACTTTGCCTGCCAGTATTTCTAATATGCCCCGGCTTAATATCCAGCCACCAAACGCTCCGTTCTAGAGCTGTGCCGCAAAACGTATTTTGATAGCCGCTAGAGGGTGCCCAGAGCAGTCCCCCTTTTGTCTTCCTTCCTCCCTGGCTCCAGGCATCTCTCATGTCATGCTGAAGCAAAGCTCAGACTGATGCTCCAAAAGATTTGGGTGGGGGGGGTTGCATTGAATTGCTCAGCAAAAGGAAATGCAGGTAGCTGTCCTTTTCCTGACCTCTGGTACAGCAAGTCTACCTTTGACACCAAAGGCTGAATGACTCTGATACAGATACGGTTACTTCTGAAGTATTCGGAGGCTTATAGTGCACCTGGATTGATGCTTTCCCTGTCCCTGAGAAATGAGGGGGAGTTCTTAACATCTGTGCTTTGTTTCTTGAGCGTGATCACGCTTTCCAGTCATTCCGTCTTCACCAAGCGGAACTTCCTCGCCAGCAAAAGTGCACGAACAGCGCTCCTCTTTAATAGTCTGCTATTGGAGCTGCTGCGTTGGTGCCGTGGGATGGTGGGGCGCCAAGCTGTGAGCCACCATATGCACTTGGCAGTCTTTGTCTGGTCTTTGTTCAGCCAACCTCTTAGCCTTGCCACCTATAAACATAATGAATGCAAAAGGGTCCTCTGCTTGCCTTTAACATGAGATGTTCAGCTTCACGAAATGGGGAAAACTTGCTGCGTGGAGATGAGAAGGAATTTCAAAATACGGGCAGATGATGCACTTTCACCACCGTGTTTCTTGGCTTTTGATGCTTTAAGTCATGGGAGACACTGGATGGTGGTTGGAGAGGCAAAAAAGTGGCGAGATTTTTCTTTAAAGAATGGGTGTGTGGGGGGGTGATTTTTGAAGTTTGCCATGAGGAGGAAATTGACATTAAAAAATTCATGTTAAAATAGTTTAAGAAAGACCTTCCTAGAAATGCCTCACCATTATTGCAGATTCGTTTCTCTTTAATCTCCCCCACCTTCCCCCCCAGTATTCCTGCATTAATGGCTTGCTAAACTGTACTGACAGGTGCAGAAAAGCAGCCTGCACGCCTCTGCTTCCTTTTTTTCTTTTTTTGCACACATAGGGTTTTCACCTGGGTTTTCACCGCTTTGTCTGAGCCAGATTTCATATGACTTTACTCCTAGCTGAAGCCTTGCATGAAAACTTTCAAAGCCTCACCTCTTCTAGCAATTTATCAGGCCTGTTTATGATTGATTTCCGTTACAAAACCCTGGCTTCAGCATCCCAGATGTCATAGTGCCTTGTGCGTTCTTTATCTTGTAAACTCGCTAGTTGGCTTGCAAACCTTGATTTACCTGGAATCCCTGGGAATGATTTATGCCATCCCGAGAGGTTTTTTTGGTTGTATTTTTTTTCCTTTGTCTTCCCTTTCTCAGAAGACTGCGTGTGCACTTGCCTTGCCTCCTTGGTGATCTTTTCTTCCCCTTCGACAAAGCCACCAACTTTTGAGCTGCTTGGATCCAAATTGCATCTGCAGTGGGTATCTGCTCCTCTGCGGGCTTCCCCGCTGTTCACACTGCTGTCTGCTTGTAGGGTACCAGCTCCTCCTTTCCCTGCAGATGCAGCCCTGAAGTTCATCACTGAGGTGTGAGCTTTTTGAAGCATCTAGTGTGCCAGGAGTACATGAGGAGAGGAGTTCTGGGAGTCGGGGCTGAGTGCGGGTGCAGCCTCTATCATCGAATCCTTTACTTATCCCATCTGCGTCACCTCTACCCCCTTGCACAACACCCCCAAACAAATATTTAAGCAGGGCAGAATATCCCGAGCCTGTCCACACTATGGAAACAGAGCGAGTGGATGGATCCCTGTGTTCTAGCATTGCTTGTATGGCCAACGTGGGGAATACTCCTCCCACCCTGGTCATTGTTAACTGAACGTGTGCTGGAGGCAGGTCATGTCCTTTGAAAAGCTGTCGAGCACCACTCTACGGCAAGTATTTGTGGTTTCAGGGTGAGCAGGGCAGAAGTCTCTTGGTGGGTTTTCTGAACCCCAGCCAGGAGCATTCTCTAGAGACACTATAGCCCCTCCTTTTCTTTCCTTTCCATCTCATCTTCCTTACTGGTGGCAGTGGTGTTTAACACTATAGGATCGCAATCATTTGCTTCTGGAGAGAGGGGGAGATGCATCAGTGATGGGTCTAGCACTCTCACGAAATTTCTGATGACCCAATTCACACGAAAGTAGAGCTTTGGCTGGCCACTGGACTCCACATGATCCGTTAACGTTCAGCATACTGTTGAGTGTTGTAATATAAGTCGGGATTGCATTTTATTAGCAATCTTTTGTTTCTTTTAAAGAAAAAAAGGATCTGTTGAACACCTGCTATTGCAGGGAATTCAGAAACAGATGTTGCTGTACCACATCAGGTCATCAGTTCACCACCTCTGGCATCCCACTGCCAACAGTGGCCTGGTACGGATTACCTCGGAAAAAAGCCAGAGCAACCAGACTTCTCCACTCAGTCGGCCAAATGGTGCAATGTTACATCAAGCAGGAAAAATGTGCTCAGCCACAACAAGCCATTTGGTTTACAAGTACAAGTTAGCCTCAGGTGCATGCATGCATAGAATAACCCAGCTTGAGTAGCTGCAAATACTCCGTTCCCTTTCCTCCCGCAGAATCATACTGGGGATAAGAACTGAATTAAAGCTTACTTTCTTTCACAGAATTCCTCTGAGAGAGAAGACTGTAGTAATGACGAGCCCCCTAGGAAGATCATTCCAGAGAAGAATTCACTTAGACAGGTATGCTCTTTAAAAATACAGTAAAACTTTCTAGCTACTTGGATCTTAAGACACTTTGGGAAGCTGCAGCTTGATTTTTAACTGGCAAACATGTCATGCTCAGACATCTGAAAGTCCTTTCTTTACCTTCCTTGGCAGCATGAGCATGCACAAAACATTGTACCTGGGAAAATCAAACACACAAGTTGGGCTTTCATAAATATGAAGAGTGATGACACTATCGGAGGAAACCAGCCTGCTCTGTGGAGCACTATCAACTGTGACTTGGTAGCTGAACTTTCTTTACTTGCTATTCATCAAGAACGCTCCAGCCTTGTCTTGTAGTAATCCTCCTTTCTCCTTTACAGTACGCTTTGCCTTCCCATGAGACTTTGCTTCCAAGAATCTCAAGCAGTTAAGCTTCATACCACCTGAGAAAAGTAGATTTTTTTGGAGACACTGTCTGGGCTGATCACCTAAAAATAGCTGTTTTAATTTCCCTCTAAAATACGTTCCTGTGAATGAAAACCTGGACAGCAGCAGGGAAAACATTTCATACAATCCCTTTTATATATAAAAGCTAATTCCTTTCTGTGTTAACTTAAGCTCTTTGAAGTAGGAAGTATATCTTCCTCTGTGCATTACTGAACACTGTGGTGTTCAAGAAATAAATGCCACAGTGCCTTTTTAAAGAGAGGGAATCCTGAACTCTCTCTTCTTTCCTCATTCCAAAAAAAAGGATGATTTACCTGTTGCAGTCAAAAGAGCCATTTTAGGGATTCCCCCATCTTGGCTTAGCAAGAAAAAGAGGCCTTTTAAACTAGCCTCCCTGTGCATGAGGTTAATTTTACAGTGTATATTAAGCACTTTGATGTTATGGTAGTGGGTGCGGTGTAAATACCTTGGTCTGGATAAGGGACCAACCCTTCTAGTCATAGGTGTTTTAAAGAAAATTATTTCATTAAAAAATTCCTCTTTTCCCAGGCCTCAGCAGAAGGGTCTATTCATCCCGTATCAAATGTACAGCCACCAGAAGTTGGGGTTGTGACTAGGAGAGCAGCCAGCCACAGAATCCGGGGCCCTTGGGCTCTGGTGGACCTGGCAGCTGGTGGCAAGAGGGTGAGCGAGTGCTAATACAGTCCCGGTCATCCCCCAGCTGCTTTGCCTGTTGGCAGTACTGCAACCCTACCTCCTCTGCCGCTGTCTCCATGCAGGAGCTGCCACGTACCCCAGTTAAAGCTGCCACTGCAGAACATAGCAGTGGCTGTGGCCGTGGCAGCTCTGGGTCTGGCATGGGGCATGCAGCCAGAGCTGTGCAGTGTGCCCCATGCCAGAGCTGCTACCACCGCACACCCCGGGCACTGGATCCCTGCAAGGAACCCTGCAGCCTGGATCTGGCCTTGGGCCCAAGGTGAGCTTGACACCCCTGCTGTAGATCATGATGCAGCTTCATCCTGTCTTCCATGGTGTGAGGATGCACTATCCTGCCCAGAAGGGACATGAGACTAGCATGTTGCTTTTGTTCATCTGCTTACCCCTTTTTGTTGTTAGCTAGTTCCCTAACCTCCTGCCCTTATCATGGTGTTGCCCCGTTTTTCTTCTGTGCAGGAGGTTGCATGGGTGCCAACACCCTTCTTGCAGCTTCGGGGTCAGAGTTAGACTTGCCTGTGGTGGACAAAGCTGTATGGGTTCCACCAGAGAATTTCCTAGTTGAGTTCTGCAATCTCAGTTGTAAACAGCCTTTTCCAGGCTGTCTTGCTAGTCTGACACAGCATCCAGGAATAAGAGGAGCAAAGATTTGCCATCTCCTATTAGGGACTTCCACATCTCCTACAACCTGCTGGATGCTTAGTCACAAGCTGTAAGACTGCAATCAGACACATGCATACTTGTAACAAGGATTTAATTCCCTGCTTGTACTGAGAAGCTGAGAAACCAAAGATAATGAGCATCACGGCAGAACATGGAATGTGTGTGGGCCGATGGAACAGAGATGGTTTCCCAAAAGTCTTTGCTTGTACAAAGAAGTCAGCAAGACCTCACCTTAGACCAGTCCACTTGAAAGCAAGGCTAGATAGCCCACTTCTCCAAGGAGCACAGAATTGGCTGTCTACTTCATTAGATAAATGGGTCCTGAATTTTGAAAGAAGTGATCGGATACGTCCAGTACAGGTTGATGGTCTGGAGCCCTCCGTAAGAGAAAGGCAGGAGTTGCGGTCCATTCTTTTTGTTCCCAACAGGATCAGGAGGGTAAAGGACCTAAGGCTCTTGGGGAAGGGGAGTTGGGAAATGGGGACAGTGCATTGTATTCTAGAAGGCTGTCTCCAAAGAGGACTTAGCCTCGTTAACTCAAGGTAGTGTCTGCATATCTCAGTATGGAGAGCCAACTGTGTGCTCCTCGCAGCAGCCAAAGCCAGTCACAGCATTGAGTTTCCACAGGCTTAGATGCCACAAAGCCAGCGGTGCAGGCAGCAGAAGTCTGGCAAAAAGGAAGCCTTCTAGGAAGATGCTGGATGAATCAGTAAAGCAGCATCTCTAGCTAATCCTCCTGGGATCTGTAAGAACAGGCATGAGACCTGATTCTAGTTTGAGATGCTCTTCTGAAGAAGCATGATGGCAGGTGCTACCATTTCTTTTCAATGCTAATCATTTGACTAGTCTCAGGAACTTCAGGCAGGAACCCAGAGCTCTGCCTTGTATTACTGCTGCCAGTGCATATGATCTAAGTGGGGCTGGTCCTCCTTTGAAAGCAGGGGGTTGGACTAAGATGACCTCCTAAGGTCCCTTCAACCCTCATTTTCTATCATTTAAAACCCCCGGCTCTCTTCAATCATAGCCTAGTACCTTGGGCATTGAGAAGATGGCTCTGTAGCAGAGTCAGGTCCTTCTTCTGTAAGTCACAGGGAATTGTTACTGTCCTCTTGACCGAAGCTCTTGTGCCTATGAGAAGATTGATCCACCACAGTGACTCAACCAGGGTGCTGGGGGGTGCCATGAGGTGTGAGGGGATAAGTGCAGGCTCCCTGCCTAGCTTCTGCCATACCCCCACTACCCAGCCCCTCTGAAAGGAGGTAAGCACTGTCATAAATAAATGAGTCGTTGCATCAGAGTGCTGCTCAATTCACAAGTGTTATGGAGTCAAACAAGGGGTGCTTGGTGTTTAAAAAGGCTGAGAACCACTGATCTAACATCTGATGTGTATAGGATTCATGCATAGGGTGGTTTAGTCAAGGATGCTCCTGCCTTGAGCGGGGAGCTGGGCTTGTCTGTTCCAGCCCGTCTTTCCAATGAACATTTCAGGACTGTAAATATACTTGCTGTCTTAAGCCATTAGTGAAGGCACAAAACTGTCCGAGGCTTTCAGTCTAGGTGCAGCCCAAGGCATGCATAGGTGCAGTTTTATGCTGTTCTCCCCCCCAACATTAAGGCATGGGGAATCGAATGCAGCAATGGCTTGCGTTTCGGAAGGATTGTATGCTTAGGGACCTACTTAATTCACAGTTCAGCGAATTTTGCGGAAATAGCGAAATCCGGGATTTTCTGCGAAATCAACAACAACAAAAACCTCAATAAAAATAAAATGCTGGCTCCCCGGTGGGGGAAGGTGCTGGTTGGCAGGGCGGCATGAAGAGCAGCAAACAAGATGGCAGCTGCCCCCTCATCCCTCCCCCCCCCCGGGGGCCTCTGCACCAGTCAGTGCCGAGGAGCAGGTCCTCCCCACCGATCAAAGTAACACAAAATAACGGCAGAATTAGAGCTTTACGCCACGATCAACCCGCAAAAATTGGTACATCCCCTGTGATTTAGGTAGATGTATGCTTCTTGCATAAATAGGTAGATTTATGCTTCATCTTTCCATCGCACTGTTGTAAAATGCTGGAGTTTGGGTCCGCACGCGTGGCACAGAGAAGTAGCTCCTTGCTGGGAGGATGTTATGTCTGCAGAGGGGGTGCTCGTAATGTTGCCGTTCTTCCCCTCCTCAGCGACACTGCTCCTTTCAGATTGCAGGCTTGGAGCTCTGGACCTCGCGAGATGGACCTGCGCAATCAGTCCTCGGCATTCAGTCCTCTGGGCCGAAAGGGACTTGATAAAAGAGGTGCACCTCTAGAGATGTGAATCAAGGTAGGGCAGGTGCCCAGCAAACCTGGACAGGAGTGGGCCATCTCAAGGGTCTGTCGTGGTGGTAGACATGGAGATCGGCACAAAAGATGGAAACAGAAGGAGATGAGAAACGTGGCATAGTTGGCTGGGCTGTTACGCAGGGCATTGAAGCAAGGATGAGAAGGTTTTACTCTTGAGAGCTGTCTGCTATGGTAAAATAAAACGGTGAGGTGTAAACTGACAGCCTTGGTATAAAAACAGCCCTTGGAAAAAACAATGACAAGTGGCAAAAGTTTTTGGCAACTTTATTTAAGCTAACAAACGAATTTTCACACTGCAAAGTTATAAATTAATTTTAATAGGCTGATCCAGATGGTCCATTTGGAAAATGGATAGCTTGATCTGTTGAAAATTAAACTAAATTTATCTCTCTCATACTTCAAACTGAAGTAAGCGTGAGAAGAGTGCCCATTAAGTCCAGCACATACAGATGGACCGGCAGGTCACACATGGGACTAATCTGATTCATTTTAAAAATAAATGCATGAGTTATTGAATCAGGTTGCTGTCTCCAGCCCTGTGTGTGTGCGTGTGTGCACAGCCCTTTCAAAGGGACTCACAAATGCTTCAGTGCCTTTTTAACCTGTGTGTTTCCATTTGAATTCAACTTCCTTGCCAAAAAACGTAATTAGTTTTCAGTGCCTATCATTTAGCGCTAGACCCAAATGCTAGATTGATTAGGTCAGGCATTTGTTATTTTAAGGGCTACGTCGCCATCCTTCATTTATGAAGAACATGAGCTCAGTAGTCTTGGGGAGTGAGCTGGCCTTTAGAAACTGGGAAGGGGAAGCTCTCTGGGGGCCCCTCAAGCCTTTTAGCTCCTGGGTGTTTTAAACAGAGCCATGAATGCAGATTTGTAAATTTATTGCGGTGCCATCTGTTTTTTTTGCAAGAACCGTATTATTGTTGGCTTGTATCTGTCTATTGTGGTGGTCAGTCCCCGGGAGCTTGCCCCCATCGTCCGAAGGAGAGTGATGAATAGCGGGGGTCAACACGAGTAGGTCACAGGGCAGCTGTCCGGGGCTGCCCTGAACTTGATTACCCCACCGGTTTTTAAAGGCGGTAGGCACAATGCAGCTTGTTTAAAAATCTCCCCTCCATCTCTTGAATGGAGTAATAATGAAGTGCCTTTTGCTGTCAGGGCTCTTTCTGTGGGCGGGCTGTGTGGGGGAAGGCAGTGTCAAAGGTGCCTTGTGGGGAAATGCTGATGGCAGCAGGATTGCTGTAATGCATGTTGTGCCGCAAACCAGACTTCGGCCTCCGCCGTCTTTCTGCAGCGCTTCCAGGTAGAAGGCAGGGGAAAAATCCTTGGCATGGACACCCCCCCCCCCCCCCCCCCCCCCCCCCCC
>NW_017728994.1:46399307-46416975 GCF_001723915.1 Gavialis gangeticus | reverse complement strand
TTGGCACAGAATTTGTCTGCTGTTGGGATTTAGGATTACATTTGGAAAGCAAATATAGTGCCTGCGGCCTGCCATAGGGCCTGTTTTGAAGACAGGATAGGCACCAGTCCACCCGGAAGAGCTTGATGTGCAAGACAAACCGCAGCATGGGAAGACAGACAAAAGGACCAGGCAGGGGAAGATGGAGGGCAGTGGCAATTGGACATTTTACTTGTAGTCTGTGCTCAGGCACGTTTCATCCCCCTCCAAATGACCCTCCGACGTGCATCACAAAGGGAAGTTTTGAAGGCCTGTTTGCAGGCGCTTCCCTTAATCCAGATGAGAGGTTTGCAGTTCCAGTTTTCCTCTTCCTGAGCAGCGGATCGGGGCCCTTTCGAATTGCCCTGCTTAATGCATTTCTCCCTCTTAATAATGTGTGCTGGGAAGAAGTTAGGTGCAAAGCCTCATTAAAGTAATAAATACTTAATAGCCTGTTTAAAAAAGGGGGCAGGGGGAGGGGGAGTTTTCCCCCCTCCCAAAACCGAATTAAAAGGGATCCATTTCTTTAACGTGCAGCCAACGTTTATCCAGAGCATTAGGGAGGCGCCGGAGCCTGAGTCCCGACGAAAACGGGGCCTCGTGGCACAGAAGCCACTGGGTCCTTTCAGCATCCGTGCTAATGGGATCTGTCAGCCTCGCTGCATTTCTGCATTCCTCGGTAATTGAGTAAATTGCCAGCCTTGTCTTACTCCCCCTGCCTTTTGTGCTCGTGTCCACTTACCATCTGAAGAACGTGGGCCGTGATAAATAAAGCCCTGAGCAGGGCTCTCGCCTCTTTGAAAGCAGCATGTTGTCGACCCCCCAGTTATATTTCTTTAAGTGTTTATGTTTTTCTGTATTCTTTCCCCTTGTGCGGCTGGCACCCTGCGGATCCGAAGCCATGAGAGAGGCCAAGAAGCTAACAAAGTGGCTGTCCCCTTGTTAGCTTGTTCTTTTCTTCTTTAAAAAACAAGATGAAAACCATCTGGCTCAGGGCATTACATTTTCCTCCCCTGTGCACCTCTATAGATGAAGAGTTTCACCTGCAGTGAGGGTTTACATTGATTAGGGAGGGCGCCGTAATTCAAGCCTCCATCCACTCCAGTGATACTTTGCCGTCTTTAAAGGTGCTGACCCATTGAGTTAAACTGTCAGGGGAGGATAAAAAAGGAGCTGCATCCCAGGAGGTAACAGCTGCCAGGTTTTCAACACCTTGCGCGCTGCTGGAGAAGTGTCACAAATTGTCAATGGCAAGAAAAATCGCTCGGCTGCCATCTTCCCTTAATCGCGAGCCTCGTGAAACAGAAGATTTAAACCTTTGCGGATCCGCCAGTCACTGCCAAAAATAAATAATTGAAAGTCCAGAGGGTTTCTGAGCGCTGGTTGCCCCAGAGAGGCTGCAAATCGCCCGCCCAGGTTCAGAGTAACTTGATCGGCTCCGGCTGGGCCCAGCCTGGCTTTGCGCTCTTGAGCGGGCGGGAGGGAAAAGCCACGGCAGCTCGAAAGTCTGACATTAGCGTGTCTACATTTAAAAAAAAAAAAAAAAAAAAAAAGTCTGATTCATAAGCCAGTGAACTGAGAGGAGACATACTGTATTTTGCTCTTTTGAGGGCAATTTGTTTTCAAGCAGCTACCAGATGGCTAAATACCACGACATTTCTTTTTTTCTTTTTTCTTTTTTACAAGAGATCCAGTTTTCCTTGCTCTTTGTTTTCTTTTCTTTTTTCTTTTCTTTTTTTTAAAATGCTTTTGACTTTGCTGAATAGCCCTGTGGTGGCATGGTGACATACCCCCCTTTTTTCCTGCTTTGATGGATGAAGGGGCGGGGAATTTAAGATTTAATGCCAGCTCAAATAACAGGCAGGTTGGAAAGGGGGTTTTGCTGTTTGTTTTAAGTTAGTCATTTTAATTGTACTGAGTAATTAGAAGGTACACACAGCCAAGGGAGCTTTGTTATGGTAATTGCTCAAGGAAACCCACTCCCCATCCACCATTGCCATGTGTTGAGACACTTCTTCCCTCTAGTGGCAATATTAAGGACTCTGCGGTTCGCAGTCAGAAGGTGTAATTGCAATATGACAAACTGCGCTTTTGGGACAGTCCCGTAAGCGTGTTAGCTTTTGGGTTTGGCAAGTGTGAATTTTGCCTTACAACATTCCCACAGAGACCCCCTTTCCCCCACCCCTGGAAGCCCACTAGGCTGCGGAGAGCCACATTTTAATCTTAAAAAATGTAAATATCTATATCTACGTATGTATATTCATCACGGTGGCTTCTGGGTAATGCTTTGCAGCTTGACTTAATTTTAGTCTCCGGTTTTTTAATTACCCATTTATAAAGATGCTTTTCCATTTGTAGACATTATTTAATACTTTCTGAAGCAGCACCTCGTTTGAAATAAATAAATAAAGTGCATTTCTTTTCCGTAGTCCATGTGCAAGACCTTTAAGGGTAATTAATGCAGGTCTCCCAAGACTCTGCAAGCGAGATGAAAGCGATCTTTCCAAATCTGCTGGAGTGATTTGTTTATATATCTTCCCAGTTCTGCTGAATCCTTCGGAGTCTAATAACTTTTTCTTTTTTTCTTTTTTTTTCTTACCGTTTGACAATTTGTGCTTAGCTACAAAAGCCCTTGTTCAAAAAGAAGCAGTTTAATAATCTGCTCCCTGAAAATGACTTGGAGGAAGGCTATGGGCTCTGTCTTTTTGCTGTGTTTTTATTAGTGTTATCTTTCTCTGATAAATCATGTAATTATTAACTAGTGGGGAAAAAAATCTTATTGAGCTCCTGGGTTGCAGTGTCTATTAAAAAGAGGAGTTTTGTTCAAGGACTTGGGGATTCTCTGAATTAATGGCCGAAGAAATGGCTTTTCCGCAAGTTGAAATCCATATAAACGCAATTCCACTTTGGGTTCGGTGCTTCAGCCGGGCTCGCTGCCTTCATTCCCCATCATTTCGGAGGGGGGGGAAGCGTGAGCCCAAGGAGCTCAGGGTCACGGGCTCTCTCTTTAAATAGACAGTCTATCAGATGGAGCCACACAAGCACTGGAAAAAACCCAACTTAAAATACTTGTGGAACAAATTCAGCTAAAAACTCGATGTTTAGTGAACTACAGTCTAGCATTTTGTGGCATTTTAAGCCGTTGGCTGAGAACGAATGCGGCTTTGTGGTCTCCCCTGCTCCTGACATGATTTGGGGCTGCCATATAGTTGTAGGGTTTGTTTTTTTTCATTAGATCTTGTTTTGCTATAGGGCTGCTTAACACTCTTCTCAAACGGCTTTTGCAAGGTTAAAGGAATGCAGTTGGTAACAAGTTTGTGTCATTTTAAATATATACCTCCTAGTAAATAAGGAGGAGTCGGGCAATCAATCCCTTTTAGTGTGTTATATGTTTCACCTGACAACTAAACCCTCTATTGATTAGCCATTACTTTGTTAGATAATCCTGTGTCATTGAAGCCACTGTAAAAATTAAACTCTTTAAAATGTTTTACCCTAGCAGCAGTGCGAAAATTGAAAACTTGTTCAGAATTACAGCCGGCTTCCACAAAGAAGGTAGTTTTCAACAAACTGGTTTATGTTTGCATGCTTTATACGCAATATAAAAACATATTAAAGCACTCCAACGCAAAGCTATCTGCCTCTGGCGTCGAACCAGGCTACCGTTTCAAAGTGCTTCCTATGGCACGGAAACCTGTTATCTCGACGGAGGGCAAGGAAAACCTTGGCCGCCTTCAGACAAGATAAGAACTTTAAAGGGGTCCATTTTTAAGGCGATCTGAAAAGTTTTTCCTCTTCCCAGACTTGGGGTCAGCATTTAGTCTCCCAGGCAGCCATACGAGCTGTAGCACCAAAGCTCAGTTTGAGATAGGATCCAGGCAAAAAACAGATCTGGGAACTGGAGACTTGCGGAAGGAAGGAATACATCCGCCCGATATTCGTTGTAACCTGTTAGCATGCATGCGTGCACTGTCTGTGACTGAATAACTTTGACTTCTGTATTAATTTAGAAGAGCGCTTGCTTCACCCTTTAAGTTCTAGCTTGAGACCTTCCTGAGCTTGCTGTAGGGCATGTATAAATCTTCACCGGGATTCACTGCTCTTCTTAGTTACTCGAGACTCAAGCATTTTTCATGTTCCTTTTAAGTTTCAGCTCCTTTCACCGTTTTCATGGCAAGACAAAGTGCGGAGGAAGAACTACATGGCTGATGGTTTAGCACTAACATAGCACATGATATTTTCAAATCACCGTGCAAAGGCTGATCCTCCAAATAGATTTGCAAGGCAGGTAGCTCTATCCCCAACTCATGGGCGGGGAAGCAGAGATGCAGATGTTTTGACGAGGGAGAAGGAATCAACTTCTCAAGGGTTTTCCCCTCAAATTACAGGCTGAATCCACTTTGGATGAGGTTTGAGTCGAATAGTCTGGAGCGCAGTGCAGGCAGGCAGTGTCCATACCTCCCCGTACCAGTTAGGTCAGTGTGCCTCTAAATCGTAATTCATAACACTTGGTTCTCATCTGTCCCCTGAGTAGGAAGCACTCAGCGTAGCAAACGGATGGTTTTATGGTGTCAGCAAATTTCCTCGGGGAGGTGGAGGCCGTCAAGCTCCTTTATGCTTGAGACCTAATCCCAGGTTGAGTCTAGACCCGTTGTGCTGACCCACGTGACACAGGGCTGTTTGAGAGGATTCATGCACTCCCGTCTTTCAACGTCTCCTTTGGGATCCAGCGTTGGAAATTGCCAAGTGCTGCCTGCTCCCCACCCTCTCCCGCCAGGTCTTGGCGTTCTGGCTTGGAGGAACGTCGGCGTGAGCCAGAGCATCCTGCAGTCTTGTTAGGGCTCGTTCCTTTCCCAGTTAGGAAGTCCTGAGAAGAGTAATGGACGAGCACCGTCCGGGGTGGGAAGGTTTATGCACCGAGCTGTGGGCCGTCAGTCTGCACCTGGACTGAGTGTTGGACTTGTGACGGGGGCCGAGCCTGTTCAGCTTGGGGTGGCTGGAAGGGAAGAACCAGCACAAGGGAGGTTGGCTCTGGTGACTGGCTTGGGAGGAGACACCAAGGCCTCTGGGCCTTTACAGTGTGTGGACTGAGAGTGTTATGGTGTCTTGCAAGTCTGGGGTTGAATGAATAAACTGATGCTTTGGAAGGAAGACCTTGAAGGCCCCTGGGTAAGGTGAGTGCCCCTGTGTGTCCCCTCCCATCCGCTGTCCCCCTCCATGTGCCTTGCAAGGACCTGTGCAGTGTGCAGCCTGCCTTTCTTTGGTTTACCAGGGCATTTCTTTGTAAGGCATCAAAATAAATTGCCTTTCCATAAAGGCAGTTCATTGCTCCCTATTTATCCTCTGGTCCACTATCGAGAGGCTCAGCAGTTCTCGTCACCCATTTCCAACATCTGTAGACAAGCCCCTTTCCTGCTTTCTCACAGAACCACAGACAGTGAGGGTGGGAAGGGACCTCAGGACATTGCATTTAGTCCAGCCCCATGCTCAAAGCAGGGCCAGCCCCAGCTACATCATCCCATTCTCCTTTGCTGCCCCTTGATTTGGGAAGGAGATTCCTCGTAAACTTCTCCAATATTCCTTTTGCTGCGATGCCTTCAGTGATAGTTCAGTACCTGGTGCACTGGTGGTGTTTCCTTGTGCTCTTCCCATCGCTCTGCTGTCCTCTACTTGGATTCTGAGCTCTTGTTCTCTGTTTGTTCCTGACTTAATGTAACAGGGTCCTGATTCATACCTGCAGCTTCTGGATGCCACAGTCATCCTGTTACCGGTAGACTGAGTGTTATCAAACCAAGCTTGGGCAGACAAGGGCTTGGGAAGAAAAGATCTTTATTAGGCCCCCTCTACGTGTTACAGGTGTTGCCCAATTAACTGGTTAATTATGCAGCTACCTGGAGACCAGCTACACATGCAAGGTAGCTATCACACAATAAAAAGCTCCCATCAGCTGTAAAGTTAGACCTTGGAACTGTGTACTGAGTTTATAGCTGGTTGCTATCTAGCTCTGATTTGCATGTGCAGCAGGGTCTCCCCTGCAGCTGGGAGTCCCATCAGCTGCTGGGCTTTTCACTGGAGGGGTGAACCATGCCCAGCATAAATACCCGGAGCCTAAGGGACTGAGGCATCTGTCATCCCTGAGGTCCAGGGGTGCTGAAAACCCCCAGAATCATGGCTGCCCTAATCCCTAGAGCTCCAGGGTGCAGGAGGCCCCCTGGGCTGGAGGATTGCTGCAGAGGCCATTCCTCCTACCAGGGGTGTGAGAAACCCTGGGGACACTGATTTCTGGGCGCAGGGGTTTCCTGCACCCCCAGGGCATGGAGATCACTGCAGCAGTGATGCTCCATGTCTGGGGGTGCATGGTGTGCCCTTCAACTGGGGTGTGTGGGGCTCCCAGCTGTGGGCCCTTGCTTCTTGCTGGTGGCATCAGGCTCCCCCTGCACCAGCATAAGGCGCAATGAGATATAATGCGCAAGCCCCCAACCACACCTCCTGCCATGCACGTGTGTCCTGGCAGGAGATACAACCATGCATTAGATCACATCGTGCCTTTACCTGCACGTGTAGAGGGGCCTTAGAGACCCGTCTGGTTTAGGATGTCTGAGCTTAAATAGCAAAACCCATCAAACTGCAGCATGAGCCTTCTTAATTATTCCGTCCATTGCACTTCCCATGCATTATCTCATTCATTTAGTCTGGAGAAGAGAAGACTGCGGGGGGATGTGTTAACAGTCTTCAAATACCGCAGGGTGATTGTAGAGAGGATGGAGATGGGCTTTTCTCTCTTGACCGTAGGGGACAGGACTCGGAGAAGCAGCTTCAAGCTGCAGCAGGGGGAATTCAGGTTGGAGATGAGGAGGAACTTTCTGGCTCCAAGGGTGGTCGAGCATTGGAGCCAGGCACCTAGAGAGGTAGTAGACTCTCCATCCTTGGAAGTTTTCCAGAGCAGGTTGGGCAGACGCTTGGTTGGGATGGTTTATTAGGGACAATCCTGCCTTGAGCAGAGGTTTGGACTGGATGACCTTGTAAGGTCTCTTCCAGCCCTACTTTCCTATCACGGTGTGATCTCAGAGGGCTTTACAAAGGAGGGGAGAGCACATCCCTGAGGTGTCTCCCGAGGCTGAGGTGTCTCCCGTTGTCTGAAGAGGTAGGAAGAGATGTCCCGTGCCCAGAGGACATCTGATCCAAAAGGACAAACACCCAGAAGCTGGGAGACTGGAGGTACAGTCTGCAGCTTATCAGGTCTGCTTTTGTAATGGGCCTTTTCCCCCCAGATATTTTATTATAAGAATCCATAGAGGCTCAGGAAAAGAGCACCTCCCTCCGCCCTTTGTCTTTATACTCCTAAACAAGCAAGAAAAAAGAATACAAAACTAATTTGTCTCCTCTCCCTCTTCCCTTTTTTTCCTGGTAAAGCTTGAAATTGCCATATGGTTTGCAATATTTTCCCCTTCTATTTAAAAAGTAAATAAATAAGAATACAATATATCCATGCACGGAGGGTAGCATAATGCTATGTACACACACATGCACGCACACCCTGTACAGATGAACAGTGCACACTTGTTTGTGCGAGCCTTCACACTTCACCTCCCCTCCTTGAGGAGGAGAGCGGTTCAGAAATACAGTAGGGTGGCTTCAGAGGGCCATGAGAGTACCTTGCACCAAAAATGAGATGCCCGCAAAGCAAAGCTGTGCTCCTCTGTTGAGAACCATTGTCATCTTTCCACAGACCTACAACAGCTGTGCCAGACTGTGCTTAAACCAGGAAACCGTGTGTCTAGGAAGCACCGCAATGAAGACGGAAAACTGCGTGGCCAAAGTAAGTGATCGAGTGGCTCTATTTCGGTGTCTTTTTTGTGAGCAGCGTGTTTGCTGTTAAGCAGGGAGAGGTTATCCTGGAAGAATGGGTTATGACAAACGTATTTTGTACAGCAGACGCTTTGGACCGCCTTTCTGGCCTTCATGGAAGGCCTATCCCCTACCTTTTGGGGTGCTGTGCTTCTGCATGGGGAGTGGGAGTTTGGGTCCCTGGTTTCCCCTGTCCACAGGGTGGCTGCATGTGTAGGAACAGCAAGTCCTTCCCAGGGAGGAGGGTTTGGGGGTGGGGTGGGTATTCTTCCCATTGAATGATTGTCTCCAGCACCCTCTGCCGGTCACTACCCAGAGTTACACCTGCACGTGCCGGATGGAGGCTCTTTGCACGCAGGGCTTTCTGATGCCTGGCACCGCAAGAAAAACCCGATTAACAATGAAACCCAACACAGCAGTGGGAATGGGAAGAGATGTACTAGATGCACCCATTGGAAGGGGAAGAGCTGAAATGTCAATAACCACCAGCTTTTTCCTAAACCTAAATATAACTAGAGAAAAAGAAGCCAGCTCCACGAGGGATTGTGCGCACAAGCGGAAAACATTCCAGCCATGATACCATATGCATAAAAAGGCCTGTGTAAAGGACATGTTTAGCCTTGCATAAGCTTCATGTTTCCATTGGAAGGAGGTTGGAAGTAGGCATGCAGGACAGATCAGTGCATGCAGCCATCTGTTACTGGAACCAGCTGGCAGTTTGTTGCTCCTCTGTCACCACAACACGACCGCTATAAAACCTACCCCCTCTTCTCACTGCTTATTCCTTGGATCTTCTCCTTTCGCTTCCTTTTTCAGCTTGGAGAGATCTGTGCAGGATCCACCTTTGAACCAGCTCTCAGCTGTTGTTTTTTCAGCCTGGGCGTCACTGGTGCAAAGCTGGATACTGTGGCCCCTTTTTATTTTCCATCAGTAAATGGGCCTGTTGCACAACTGGCACTGCATGCAGGTGATTCACTGAGCAGCTTGTGGGCCTACAACCTGCCATCACTCAGCTTGTAGTCGTCATGGGTTAGAGGTGCAGTCCATGGAAACTACATATCCCAGCATTAAGTGCTGCTTTTCAATTCAGGCAGCCAGACTGGTCTCTCAGCTCAAGAGATAAAGTACCACGTACTGACATCTGAAGTTAGACCCATTTTTTTTCTTTTACCGAGTAGGTGAAATCCTCCTTGACAGCATACCAGTGCAGCCCTCAGCAAAATGCCCTTTGTGTATCGCAGGTTTGTATCCTGGTGTCACAAAGCTGCTCGTGAGCAGACTAAAGCCGCCAGCATGTGCAGTCAGACTGCAGATTCTGCTTGGTGCCCATCTATGGGGAAGCCAGAAAAGCAGATCGCTCCTAATAAATATTTTCAACGGGTTGCTGACAAGCTGCAAGGCAGGCGCCATAGACTGCGAGACACCTTTCATGTTGTTGAGATAGCGTTGTTCTCTGGCCCCAGAGATAGAAGCCTGCATCTCTTGGGTATAAGGATTGCATCTCTAGAACATGTGTTTTGCATTGGCTTATAAAGGGCGTTCTTCTGGATACATTTCCCCACCCTGGGTAATTGCTTCCCGTTAATACTGACTCGTGTGTTCCCGACACTCTGGCCATCCAGTTGTAAAACAAATAGGTTTGCTCAGAACCTTTCGTAATGTATCAAAGCACTTCAAAGCCCAGCTAGCTGGATACTCAGAGTGGAGCCACCAGCACAGCCTGGGAACTGCTTAACACAGGGTGGAGTAGGTAGGTTGTGGGCTAGCCCCCTGCACGGGGCTGGGTTTTATCCACCGTGATTGATAGGTGTCTCAAACTTGGACAGTGCAATTACAAGGAGAGGAGAACTGCTGGCAAGGAGGTGCCTAGGTTCCTTTACTTCACTGTCTTCCAGTTGTACCAGGATTTTCAACTTCTCTTGAGACATCCATTTGCAAAAGATGGAAGGGATTGTTATCTCATTCAAAAGACCACACTTCTAGCGTTACCATCACCCTTCTTAGTGCGGCGGAGCAGTGTCAGCACCGAGTCCCAGGCACGTGTCAGCTTCGCCATTTAGTCTCTTGTTGATTCGATCATGTTTCAAAATAGAATGACTTGTTTTGCAGCTGCTGAGCAGGATTGTTGCTTGGGCACCATTGTGGCTAAACTTGACGTCATGGCCCTGCTGCATTCAGTTTCTGACCTTGGACAGTGTCTGATATTGTCATTTCAGCTGGGCTTGCAGATAGAGGGTCTCCTGCATCCTCTAGAGCAGAGGTTCCCAACTTTTTCTTATTGCGTACCCCGTTCCAGAGGTACCAGCTGCCCACATACCCCTACCAGCATGCATTTTGTATTTTAACCCCTTAAATAACCAGTTATTATAATGAAAATTAAATCTGCCACTACACAATTTCTCCTGTGTACCCCCCAGAGATGTCTTGCGTAACCCCCAGGGGTATGCATACCACAGCTTGGAAACCCCCAGCTCTAGAATTGAAGCCACTGGACATGCAAGCATCTCAGATAGGTACAGTCTGTGCCACCTTTGGTTGCAGTCAGCCATGCTAGTCATTCTTCTTCCTAAATTGGAGAGAGCAGCTGAAGTTAAATAACATCTTAGAGTATTCTGCAATGTAGTGTCGAGATGTCACCCTGTAGCCACACAGTGTCACGTCTGGGTCTATCACAAGATCTTGTCCATGACAGGTTTTGTGCAGTACCTAGCTCACAGCCAGTCCTCACATAAGACACAGGCTGGCAGCATCTTGGACAGTTAAGTGCTGTGGCTCTCTTGGAGGGGGATGCATGCTAATGTTAACCCACCCCCAAGTTTTGGTGATTTTTTTTTTGCATGCATGTTGGCCTCATCCCTGCCTTTTGGCAGGAATTTGTCCTCTGAAGCTCTACCATATTGGAACCTGGAGGTACTTGGATACAGCAAAATGAACAGAGAGCAAGTAAGGTTGTTTTAGACACGTTTGCACTTCAAACACTTCCCAGTGTGCATGGAGAGAGGAGGGTGTGACATTTACGTTTGTTTCATTGAATTGGGTGCATGGGTGTTTCGGGATGGAGGTGTCCCCTACACCATCTCTTACTACCCTCCTTCCAAGTACCTGGTTGGGCTGTGTCCTCCTCTGCCGGCCACAAAGGTGGTGGTGACTTCTGCAGAGGACGTGTGTCCAAAATGGTAATAGATCTGTGTGCAACTTCTTTACATCTTAGCCGCACAGAACAACACGGGACACATTTTCCCTCCACGCCGCTGCTCCTAGTCTGCCGCTGCGGATGGATGCTGTTCCCAGGAGTTAGTGGCATTTGGGTGAAGGAGGCAGAAGCTAGCTTGAACCTCAGCTCCAAGGACAGGGTGTTGATTTTAATGAGGCTCATTGAAACCCAGCCAAGTGAGCATCTGCCTCTATTGTTTGTGCCATGTTCCACGAGCCAGGATCTCCAGGCCAGGCAGCACCGTTGGTGTGTGCTCCATCCCTTATTAGAGGAGTGCGCTGTTTAAAAAGCAAACAAATGGGGGCGGGGGAAACCCTCCAAACCCTGGCATGTCACCGATTCCAGGGATGCTTCTGGCCCTGCAAATGTGGTGTCTCATCACCATTCAGCATCCTATTCCACTTGCTTTCTGCTGCTGATCTCAGTTCCCTGTGTGCCAAGGTGAGCCCATTTCTGCCCCTCTCCGCAACGGAGCTGGTCTGGGTTTTGCGTAGGTCTTGGTTTAGTCGGCCCTTCTGCCAGAGACCATGCAGGAAAGTCCACAGGATCCTTGGCTGTGTTATTGTTTCCTTTAATGGGTAGGAATGAGACGTCTTGTCTGCTACTGTTCTCGTCAGTTGGACTTGATTAGATCTGGCTCTCACTGTCCGTCCTGGGCCTGCCAGATCCTCCTCTTCCCTGGCTCCTTTCTAATTCAAAGGGCTTTCTCTAGTAAGAAACTTGCCGGTTGACACACCAAGGCACTACACAGTCAACACACCACACAGGTCTGTTGTGTATGAACGTCTACAGCCGGGCCAGCTTCAGTCTTGCGTTGTATGAGAGCAGTGTTCGAACCTCCATTTTCCAGGGGAAGGAACTTTTTCCTTTCCTAGCAATCTAAAAAATCCTATGCTACCAACACTTGTTTCAGCAAGATCTCTGCCTGCCAGAGCCAGGCACAAATCAGGCCTGCATTTGCACCCCTGGTTTGCCTTGCTTCGGTGCGTGCAGTGATGACACGATTGTCAGGATTTTATTTCTGGCTGCCAGGATTTTATTTCTAGCTGCCACCATTACCCTGGGTCCTAGGGCAAACTGCTTCATGACCATGCTTCAGTCTTCCCTCTCCAGAAAAACACCTTTCAAATACCTGGTGGGCAATTACAGAGGGTGGAGAAGGGCTATTCTCTGTGGCCGCAAGGGGCAGGACTCGGAGCCATGGCCTCAAGCTGCAGCAGGGGAAACTGAGGCTGGAGATTAAGAAGAACTTTTTGACTCTGAGGGCAGCCAAGCTTTGGAGCAGACTTCCCAGAGAAGTGGTGCAACCTCCTCCATCCTTGGAGGTTGTCAGGAGCAGGTTGGACAGACACTTGGTTTAGTCAGGGCTGATCCTGTCTTGAGCAGGAGGCTGGACTAGATGACCTTCTGAGAAGTCCCTTCCAGCCCTACTGCCCTGTGATCCTAAAACACAGCTAAATAATACCAGTCTCAAGGCATTATAAGGCCTTATAATGAGATGCTTGGATAAAGGAGTACTTCAGTAAGCTGCAGTAGCACCCTGCAGCTTGGCCAACCTCTTTAGCATATAAGACCCTAATTCTTTACTCTGTGATGACACTATACTTAGAACTTCAGGACTACTGAATGCTTTTACATGACGGTTTTCTTTCGAGGAGGTGTAATTTTATCTAACCAGTTTCCCCTTTGGTGTTCAGAAATGATGGAAGAAGTAGTCCAGTGGTAGTACAGGCACTTTCTGCGCCTGCTCCTCTTTAGGTCCTAAGCCTATACGGACGCTGGCCTGCAGACTCTCAAGCACAACATTGTCCTTGTATTTGCAGATCTACAAGTTCTCCTTAAAATCAAATACTTGGGGTTCTGTGCAGGATGCCCCAGATAACGGTAGAAGGAATCGATCTGAAATCTTTCTTGCGTGTGTCTTGGATCCATTTAAATCACACTGCTAGCTCCTGCTCCATAAAAATGCCCTGGCATTCACTACTCTAGGGTCATTGCAACCATTGTAGACTGTGGCCAAACCACAGAGCTGCCATTTTTCTCCAGAAGGCAGAGTTTTGCAGAGCTTTGAAACCACCAAATCCTCTAGATGTAAGAATAAAAGGGCTGTTTCTTGGATAGAAACAACATGAGTAATTACATTTCTTTCCTGATATGCCCCAGCAGTTCTGATCAGAAAGTATGTTCTTCCACCCCCTTAACTCTGGGACAGAAACGATGTGCGATACCAGGTGGTGTCTGACAGCTGCCACGCTCCACCCTGATGTGCCTGTGTTGTCATGGTGGTCAGTCTGCCCTCGTTAGAGATTGGGTATAAATTGCCAAGGGATGAAAGGTGCTAAAATCATCATTTGGTCAAAAGAGCCAGTGGTAGGGAGCGAGGAACTGAGTTAATTCCGTTGACGTGGGTGAAGTTGAGCAAGTCACTGCCTTTCGGTGCTAGATTTCCCGTCTGTGAAATGGGGATAACACAAACAGCTTACTGGTATTTGAGAAGGGCATTGTGGAAGATCACTGACTGCCCACAAACACGCTTTAAATATGTGAAGTGCAGCATGAAATCCTGAATGTTTTAGACCACTGCATCACAAACAGATTCAGAGGCCTTGACTTGGTTTTGATCTTCCTTTCATGGCCATCGGTGGGGGATGGGGGGCGTGGTTTAACCTTAATTTTGAGGTCTCTTTTTTTTTTTTTCTTTTTGGAGGTCAAGTCAAGCTTTTTGCTTCAGGTCCCTTTCCCACCCCACACCCTCCCTGTCTAATAATGTCTTTGCAAATGACTAAAACAGAAATGTGATATCCTCCCCCCGCCCTCCCCCCATAGCACATTCTCCAGATTTTGATAGACTTGTTTTATTTATTTCCAAAATTATATCCGCAGGAAACAAGCTGTTTAAATTCAGATTATGCTGAAGCAAAATGGTCCTGGTATGAGAAGCAACGTGCTGTTTTATGAGCGCAGAGTCCCTTTTCTCATAACTGATTGATAGTAAATATTTTCCTGAAGAATTATTGCCAACCATGAACAGTGCAACTGTTTCACTTTTTTTTTTCCGTGCTACTTGCTGTACCAGCCATTGTCTGTAATTAAGATCTACAATTCACAATGCAGACGTTTGCACTTCCTCTGGGTCTGAGCTATTTATAAGGCATTTCAGCTGTTCAGAGTTTCTTTTGAGTGTTAAACTACATGTTAACAGGCTTCTTTAGTCTCCAGTTACACAAACACTTTTAGGCAGTCTCCTTTTTCACTCCCCCCCCAACCTCCAGAACCATTTTATGCGTCAGCAGAGCCATGAATTAAACAAGAGTTAAACTCGTTTTTGGTTGGGATTTTTTTATGAACAGCCTTTGAGGATAATTGAAGCAATATCAATATAATAGTTAGGACTCATAAATCACCTTTGAGGCAAGGATGGCTAAATACCGGACGCGTATGGATTCTCACAAATTGTGCTGCAGAGGTAGAATGAGATTTCTTCCCCGCCCCCCCGGACATGATGGAAGAATTTACATTCCAGAAGTTCAGCCAACCTGGTCGTCATAACTCACTGCTTTGACCACCGGCTTGAACATCTCCAAAGCCAAGACTTGGAATTGCATTACCATTCACTCGACCTGCTTGTCCCAAAGGAAGAAGTTGAGTTCCTCGCGGTCAAGGATCGGGTGTTTCCTAAGTGAAATCTTAAAAATTGAGCTCCTGCCTTTTCTGCACGGGCATGAAAGATGGAACAGCAGCTTTTTTTTTTTTTCTCAAGAACAAGAACGTGCCCAGCTGTCTTTAGCTGAAAGCCTTCTGTGCATGTGTGTTAGGACATAAGCAGTGCCATACTGGTCAGGCCCATGGTCCATCCAGTCCAGTATGCAGTCTCCAGCAGTGGCAGAAATGGATGCTCTAGGGAGAGCGTTGGATTGTGATGCTGCAGGATGAGTTGTGGTTATTTGCACTCAACACCGGCTATGGTTTTGTGGTATGAAGAGTCAGTCGCGTTGAACTCAGTAAGGCGTCTCCCTTTGTAAAAGTTGGCTCTGCTAAAATGCTCTGGCGTCCTTCATAATGAAGGTATAATGGCACCAGCATTTTGAACCCTAGATGACTGTGGAGGCAACCAGAAGTGTCGCCTCGCACGAGATCACCCCTAGGACGATGTCCAGGCAGGCGTTACCTCCGCAAATGGCTCAAGACTTGATTTTCCAAGTAACGGCATTGGCAGGCAAGGTGTTGCTGTGGTCTGTTTCCAAATGTAAGGCTCCCAAGTAGAATTTCTTTGGAAAATATGAAAAGTCCTTGGGTTAATACTTACGCTGTGAACGATAGGATCGTAGGAGAGTAGGTCTGGAAGGGACCTCACACGGCCATCCAGTCCAGCCCCCATCTGAAAGGCGTGTTTAGATCGCAACTCGCTGCGGGGACCCCATGCATATAGTTGAGTGACACGCATCCGACACTAAAACCAGTTCTGATTTCAACCGAAGCGAAGGAACCGATGCAATGGAGTCAGTCTTTCTAGACTGATCCAGATCATGGTGGGGAGGCTCTAGAGCTCCATTTCTGGGAGGGGATATCGTCGGAAGCAAGTTCATCATCGAGCATGTACTGCAGCATTGCCCACTGATGCATGCCGGATCACCCGCACGCCGAGATCACATGGCTGCTCCAAAAGTCAAACGATCAATTCGCCTCGTTTTGGCTCTGTAGTTAATGCACAAACAGTGCGATCTGCAGGGCTGTAATTGCATTGTTAGGGCCAAGGAACAAGCCTGTGCCTTTTCAGCAGACAGCTGGCAGGGAAAGAGGCATGTTGTTAGGAAAGAGAGAGGCAAGGCAAATAAAATTACTGCTAACGCTCAGAGATCGGCAGGAGTCCTACTTGCCTAATCTTACCGGTGGGAGCAAGCGGCTGTTGTAATCCAATTATAGCAGCATAAGCAATTTGTTAGACACTCCGCATAATGTAACAATTTCCCAATAAACTCTGACTTGTAATAACGTCGGCAAGAGCCCACATAAATCTGCCCGAATGGTGGGGGCTGGAGTGTTCGGCTGGGGGCTTGTAATTTGTGCCATCAGCACGTTTTGCAGAGTGTGGTATGGTGCAGTCTTTCAGTGCAGGAATTTTAAGGAGAAAAGCGCGGCACGCCCCTTCAAGCGCAAACCGTTTGGAAGGGGCAACGGACCTGCCAGACAAAGCAGGGGGTTGGCTTTGGGAAAAGGGGAGGCAGAATTGACTCCGAGAGCTAAGCTGGAGGGTATTCGAAAGATTTAAACACATTAAAAGCACGTTAGTGGCACTGACGGCAGAAAGGACAGCCGGAGGAAGGAGGTGAGGCAGCCTGGCCTCCGTTTGGGAGGGGGGAAACGAGCCTCTTCCATACGTCGAATCCTTTGAAATATTAATAAAGAAGCTTAAGTATTGACAGGATGCTCAGCGCTGTGCAAGACGCGCGAGAAGGCATCGTTCCTGTCCTATGCAAATTGCACTCGCCAAAGGTTAAAAATTAAACCGTTCCTAGCTTCCACCCCCCCCATCCTCTCCATTGCAGTCTCGAGCTGGTCTCATGCATATTGGCACAGCATCCTGACAATAAGTCTGACAGCTAAAATGCAAGTCTGGACCCAGTCACTTTGCATGTGCCCCAGCGGATTGAACTTTTTTGGCACGATGACGAGTATCCCCTCTGGTTCACCCAGGTCTGTACAAAGAGCTAATCTAATTCCGCTGTTATTTAAATGTAGGATCATGCTGCCAGGCTCTGCCTGTCACTCTTTCGGGATGGCAGGCACCGGTTTGGGGGTTACATTTAGCAGGAGCTAAACCACCCTATACTTGATCATCCCCCTCTTTACCATCTCCCCTTGCTACCATGCAAATAGGCGGCAGTCAAAACAATGCAGTTCCCTGCATATGCAACATATGGACTTTAAATGGTTTAGGACTCAACTGGGCTTCTCAAGACCACCCCTGTATCAAAATAGACTGACTTCTCAGTACTTCATCTGTTTACTTCGGTAGAGGCTCCTGTGAGGCTGCTTGGCAGAGTAGCCTTTATTGCACCTGTAACAGCACAGTATTTTTCTGTAGGAGGACTAGTTCCTGGCTACTTTGGAGATGATCTCCGTGGCTTGCTCCTTTCTTCTGGAGCTTCTGTGAGCAGCCCTAACTGTTTTGACTCCGAGCGCCCAGGTACCGTATAAGCTCCTCTGTTTTGAAACAAATCACTGACCTTGTGCATAATCTAGGGCTGCACCAGCCTGACCACCCCACCCCTCGCACGCACATCCAGCACAGCCCTTTGCACACAGATGCTGTTTGGCGTGGTTTTAAGCTGCCTTCGCCTATAAACCCAGAGTCTTAGTGCTGCGCTGCATTTTATTTAAACTAGAATTAGCAGCCAAGACGTGCCGGCAGGTTTGCACGATGGAGGCACCGTGCATCCTAGCGCGCAACCCAGACATCCATTGTTTCTGATCTGCATTATACGCCAACGTGACAAGATAACAGCGCTGGGACAGTAAGCCTTGTCGAAAGTATCCGAATAAATATTTCCTTGCTGCATAAGCATGGGGGGGGGGGGGGGGGGGGGG
>NW_017728994.1:46396888-46399202 GCF_001723915.1 Gavialis gangeticus | reverse complement strand
GGGGGGGGGGGGGGGAGCAGGCTTAAACAAGGCAGATCTTATCTTAGTTTACAGAAGCTGCATCAATAAACTGCAGTGCTTCTAATAAAGCCACTCAGTGTCTGGATTTAACTAATGGCTGATTTTCACGGCCTTGACAGTGAGCTGTGTGCGTTTTCTCCTGATATTGTAAAAATAATGAGAGCAAATTAGAACAATCAGTTTACACAGATAGCTCCTGATTGGAGGTGATGGGCAATATGGCAGCGGGTAATCCATCTTCGGGCTCCTGTCACATTAACTTCAGCAGTGTGGAAAAGATCAGGCGGAGCAAGCCGGGATCCTGCCCAATCAGAACACTGAAATTAATGAGAAGAGCATTGTTCTGTGATCAACCTTTTAATTAGCACGAGTGGAGATGGAGGGAGTGATGAAGCTGGCAGCACAGCTGCACAATACCGGGCATGTTTTCTGTGAGGGGGAGGAAAAACATGGGTTTTAAATTGCCCCTTCTGTGCTCCCTGTACACCGGCAGTGTGTCTTCATCCGAAACTCCTTTTAAAGATCTCAGCAGCTACATCCAGGTTCCTCTTGCAAGTGGGGCTGTTACTGATGAGAGGTTTAGACCCAGGTCTTATCGGGGTGTCGGTTAGGAAAATGTGGACTGCTGGTTCAAAGAACCCAAATCCCCGGGTTGGGAATTGGATGCAAAGTTTCGCCATGTTCCTAATCAGGTGGATAAAACGGCAGCGAGGCTTTTCTGCTTGTTCACCTTCCTCTTCAGCGGTGCGACTCTTGCTCCAGAATAATTCTCTGAATCTGGGTTACAAAGTGGGATTAGACATTTGCACTCATTTCCCAGTGCTCTTTTGTTCTTTCTTTCACCTTCATTTTCTGTGACGTTGGAAAGTGAACACAACGCGAAATGATTATCCAAAGGCTCTGGCTTTCTCTTATCCTTCCTCTGCAAGAGATAGCAGCTAAACACTCGGGTTAGCAGCACACACTAAAAATAGAAACTAAAATTAATTATGTCAGTCAAACCTGAGGACTGTTCTTTTTTTTTTTTTTTTTTCCTTTCTTTCTTAAAGGGGATAAGAGCATTCCTAGGGAGGGATTGAAATTTGGGTGTGGTGGATTTCTGAAGAGGAAAGCAGCAAAAAAATATTAGAGAATAGAATTAGTGGTTGCATCAGGATAAGGAAATTTATAGCAAAAGCAAGTAACTTCCTTAATACAGTGCCTCCCGCTCCTGATGTCCACATCCTGTTTTTTCAGTCCCTGCTTATCCCTTTCCGTGACCCAGAGAAGGGCCGATGTTTGAAAAAAGCAATACTATATGTGTGTATATTGTGTATATAGTGTGTGTCTATAGTGTGTGTGTGTGTGTGTGTGTGTGTGTATATAGTATGTGTGTGTGTGTGTGTATAGTATGCGTGTGTGTGTGTATATAGTGTGGGTATATTGTGTGCGTATATGTGCATGTATGTATATAGTGTGTGTGTGTGTGCACGCGTGTCTATATGTGTCTATATGTGCATGTGTGTATATAGTGTGTGTGTCTGTGTATATGTGTGTCTATGTATATATATGCATGTGTAGTATTGCTTTTTTCAATGCAATGCAATATATATATTGGGGGTGGGGGGTGTTCCATGTCTATGGTAATTGTCTTTCAGTTTGCAGCCAGGGCATTTGTGCAGCCTCTCTTCACTTCTCCACACCCAACAACCTGATTACTGGTCCACAAATAGACTCTTTTCCGAGAGTTTCTCAGCAGAATGTAAACTATGAGCACGAAGCTGATATACTGTGCGTGTCGTCCTGTACAGACTTGCTCTCGCTCTTCCACGATACAAACCCACCCGCTGATTGACTGCACACGACTTTCTTGCGTGTAGAAAGCAGTAAATCCACGGAGCTGAATTTAAAGCTTTCTGTTTATTCCAGGCAAACTGCTACATCTTCAGTCACTGTAGTAAATCTGGACTTTTCGCAACAGAGAAAGTAACGGTAATTCTTCTTTACAGCAAATGGGAGTTCAGTTATAACGGTGTTGGTCAACATCATTTCCTTTTTCACAGTGGTACAGGACTGAACATGGCCGAAAGCAATCGGGAGAAGCCTTTGGTTTTGTGGGTTATATCGGGCACCCCTGTTTGCTGTTTCATTCTTGGTGGACCTTGCAATGCTCCCGGTGCTTCCCATGACGAGACTGCGTTTTCATTTGTTCATAACTTTGCCAGTATTTCACCTTTTGAGCTAAAATTTTACCTCTGCCTTGGGCAGAATTTTTTTTTTCTGGGTTGTTTTTTTTTTTTTTTTTTTTTTTTTT
>NW_017728994.1:46395578-46396755 GCF_001723915.1 Gavialis gangeticus | reverse complement strand
TTTTTTTTTTTTTTTTTTTTAGCCTGAGGGGAGAAATACAATTCAGTCTACAGGACAAATGGTGCTCTCTTAATGAACAGCTGTTCGACATTTTGTTTTATCCTTGTCGTTCCGTGTGTGGCCCCAGGCCTTGTTTATTGTGCACTATTCAAACTCTGCTCCAAAGACAGAATTATTCATTTCCACGGGGGCTCTTTCTACGATGCTCATCACTGTCATTTGAGCACCTCGCAAGCCTTAATTAATCTTCACAACAGCCTTGCCGGGGGAAGGGAGATGGTATTCTCCCCATTTTACAGAGCAGTAGCTGAGGCACAGAGAGATTAAGGGAAAAAGTTGGTGTGCCCAGTCTCAGAGCTGGTTCTTAGCAGTGTGTAACATTTCATGCATGGAGCGTAACTACCACTGACTTCCTTTGCAGCCGTGAGTGCTTGGCACTTCTGCAGTTCAGACCCTAGGGTTTCAAGTCTGGCCTAAAAAAACAAACAGGAAAAACATTGAGGCAGAGGTGGAAGATGCATCAAGAAAAGAGGGAAAACCACTCGTGAAAAGTTTGGGGGTAAATGGCATCCTAGCATTGAGCAGGGCTTTTGTGGCAGAGGCAGGGATACACTTGGATTCTCCAAGTCAGCCTTCAGCCTCTTCAGTGCAAAGCTATCTTTTCTCATCCCGCCAACCCAGGCTTCAGTCACCACCCACTCACCTTCCAATTTCAGCACCAAATGGAGCACGGGTCCTACAGAGAGGCCTTCTATATCCCACCTATGCACTGACTGAACCACCAGGAAAAATATATGATTAAGGAACATTTCTGGTATTGATTTCGGCAAAGGGAAATGAGATACAGCAACTTTCCCTGGGCACCCACTGAAATTAGGCTGTTATCAAAACACATCCCTTTTGTGTAACATTTTAAATCAAGATTCTAGGGAATGTAAAAACATTGTACCTATTTCACAGATAGGGAAATAGAGGCAGAGGTGGAAAATGCATCAAGAACGCAAAAAGTGTCACACCAGGCAGCAACACAGACTGAACCGGAAAAATATATGATTTAAGGAACTGATGACTCTTGTCCTAATGTGTATGCACGAGGGAGCCAAATTAAAGTTGCAGAGGTAACCGTGATGATGTTATTTTAATAGTGTGTGTGTGTGTGTGTGTGTGTGTGTGTGTG
>NW_017728994.1:46393816-46395567 GCF_001723915.1 Gavialis gangeticus | reverse complement strand
TGTGTGTGTGTGTGTGTGTGCGCGCGCGCGCGCGCGCACATGAGATTTTACATGCACTGTAGTTTTATCAGATTGAGGGTTACAGCCAAAGATCATTGCCCCAGAGGTTAAAAACTCACCTGCAGTCAGTTGCCATTCAATCGTAGATCAGTAGACTAGAAATGATCACTGTTTTCGGTCATTAATTCTGCATCTAAAGATGCGTCCATTGTGATGAATAAGGAGCTTTAAGTAATTTCTTCAGTAAACTAACCATGGACTTTGATCACAAAAAGCTCTTTTTCCCCTCCGTGTGCGGCTCATTGAATCACATAACCACTGTGGCCAGGAGCAGACTTTTCTGTTCATAATGGCGTCCGCTAGGTGAGTTTGATTTCTCACCTTTCCTTTGCCCTTTCATTTTCACTCAAATGTGTTGTTTCAACACTTCTAAACACTCACCATTTGCTATCTCAGGACTGTTTAAAATCTGATTTTTGGGGGGTTATTACCATTTCCATTTTTTTCTAACAGGACTTTTGGTGTCTTGCATGGTGTCTGAGAAGCTTAAAAAAAGCCTGAGAGAGAACATGCCCGAACGCTGCGTTGAAGTGCAGAATAAGTGTAAATCTCTCTTTGCTCAGTTACCCTCTGCAGCATCTGTTTTAAAGCAATCCTGTGACCCCATGTCAGCAAATGGCTTCTTGCTTTAGTTTTGCTTGCTGAAATCTATTGAGTGGTTTAAGAAAGCAATAGTATAAAAATATTTTAGATTACAGGTCTTTTACAAATGCAATTCAAAGATAAAATAGCTTATATGGCATATATCCTAGCGACTCAGGCCAGGATGGTCTCTTGAGTAGAGAACTGGACTAGGAACCAGAGCTTCAGGGCACTTATTCCCAACCCTGCCTGCTGTCCTTGATGCATTATCCACCTCTGCCTCGGTTTCCCTGTGAAATGGGTATAATGTTTTACATCCTCTGGAATCTTGATACAGAACACTACACAAAAGGATGTCTTCTGATAACAGTCTAATACCTAGCTAAAGTTGCTGTATCTCATTTCCCTTTGTTGAAAGTAACATGAAAAATGAGTGACTGAGAAATTAGCTCACTTCACAAAATTAAATAATGTATATAGTCAAAGCAAATCAGGACGTTTCAAAGCTAGCTGTTCTTGAGCTGAAAATGCACAAAAATGGGGAGGCTTAAAACCCTCAGATCTAAAGCTGTGGAGTAGTTTTACTGGGGTCTCTTTGTCACTTCCCAGAGAGATTCAGTTAAGGGCTTCGGACTACACGAGAAATTTCTGCCCAAAATAATCTTGTTGAGAAAACTATAACAAGGGAAGAACAAATATGTCTGAGAATGCACTGGCTTCTGACACCTTAACTATGGAGTCGCCACCGTGACTCCATAATGGAATATCCTGGCATGGGGTACAGTATTGGAAATAGCATGAATATGCCACACGTGAATTTATAGTCAACTTAAGGAGTGTTAAACCTTACACACATGTGCAAATGCACATACTGCACTTCTAGCACTTCCTTCTTTCTCTTGCGGGCTAGAGTTGCTCCAACTCATGCTTAGCTACAGCAACTGGCTCATCTCTCGGTTGTGCACTCTGTTTTCTTAAAATTTCAGTAAGATTGCCTTATACCTTGCACATTGAATCTGGCTGGAGCACGCCCATTCTGTCCAAGGCCTGCTTTTAGATTCATTTTCCCTAGAGACGCATGTTCCTGAAAACGCGAGATTTTTGTGGAT
>NW_017728994.1:46393358-46393805 GCF_001723915.1 Gavialis gangeticus | reverse complement strand
TTCTGCCACACCGAAATGGAACAATTCTCTGCTGTGTTTTGTGTCCCCTTTTCCAAATTGGTCTGAAGTTTTTCTCTGTTTTGTTTTATGTCTCTTCTTAGCTGTGCTGCTGCTTTTATTTTGAGACTAGGGTGTTACCCCGTGCCTTCAGTCCTGGAGTCTTGCCATGCTTGATACACATCTAGGAGACAGGTATGTAGGAAGTAGGTGTCCCACGAGCAGAGGATTTCGCTGCCATAGGTAGGACAGGACTGTCTGTAGGAGACCCAGGAATAGAATTAACCTGTGGTTCTGCTGACGCCCCTCCTAGCTATTTGCCCGCTGTCTTCAGTGTCATTGTGCAGAAACTACATTCAGTAGTAAGTTTGCAAGTGAAGCTCTCAGACACTTGGAAATGACAGTGTTCGGGTTGCAGGAAGCCAAGGGTATTTTTGGTGCTGCCTTTTC
>NW_017728994.1:46368093-46388358 GCF_001723915.1 Gavialis gangeticus | reverse complement strand
ACTGTCTGTAGGAGACCCAGGAATAGAATTAACCTGTGGTTCTGCTGACGCCCCTCCTAGCTATTTGCCCGCTGTCTTCAGTGTCATTGTGCAGAAACTACATTCAGTAGTAAGTTTGCAAGTGAAGCTCTCAGACACTTGGAAATGACAGTGTTCGGGTTGCAGGAAGCCAAGGGTATTTTTGGTGCTGCCTTTTCTTGGACAAGCTCAATAGTTGGGAGAAATGTTAGACAAGCTTTCAGGCACTAAGTGCAGTTCTCCGGTCTGGTCCTACTTTGCGTTCTTGTCTGTATTCATGGGCCACTGAGTGTGCGTATCCTTAAAGCACTCAAGATCGGAGATGTTTTGCCCTAGCAGTGCCCTTATAGCTGACAAGTGCCCTGCCTCTCTCGATGCTCTGTGCTCAGGGCACGAGGGGTGCTGCATTTCCCACTCCGTGGTTCTTCTCAGCAGGTTTGGCTCGAGATGGAACTTCTGCAGTCTGCTCCAGACCGTGCTTGGCCTACAGCTGTTCTCTGGATCCAACCTGCTCTACCCTTTTTCTTGTTTCTGTTCCCAAGCCGCGTTTTAGTTGTGCTTTTTTTTAATTTCTCCTTTCTGGTTCCAACATGTGACTCTTCCAGTTGACCGAAGCTCCATTTCCCCTCACCCGCTCTCTCCTTGACTTTGGCTTGGCTTCCCTCAGGTCTCCTGGCTTTAACCCATGTCCTTTCTGTAAGCAGGCTGTACTTGCCATTTGTGCCTGCCTTCCTGTAGATTTGTGCCACCAGTACACACACAAGTGTAATTCTGTCCTGCCCTGCTCAGGTCCCTATAACAAAGGTTTTCCTCCTCCTGCTACTTTTTGGTTACTCAGTCTCAAGGGCCAGATGGTGCCATGTTAGAAAAAGTAGGTGCAATATGGGTTTTCAGGAACATGAACAGAGTGGAATAGGATCAGATGTGGGTCCTAAATTCACATAGACACCCAGTACGTGGAATGGACTCTGGCCTGAAACATCTCCACTGTCAGGCTCTTTACTGATCTCCCTGGTCCTGCCTGTCTGTCATCTCCAGCTCCAGTTCTGAGTAGACAACCGTCCCTGGTTCCAGGCTCACGTGATGGGTGGATCAAAACCTGATGACATTCAACGCAGAGAAATTCAAGGTGCTCCACCTTGGGAGAAAGCACCCCACGTCACATTTACAAGCTCGACAGCGCTACACTCACTAGCACCACGACTGGAAGAGACTTGGGGTCGTGATGGACAACAAGATGAACACGAGCCACCAATGCGATGCCACAGCCGGCAAAGCAAATACAGCTGGCTTGCATCTACCAGTGCATCTCAGGCAAGACCCAAGAAGTCATCCTCCTGCTTTACTCAGCTCTGGTGAGGCCACAGCTGGAGTACTGTGTCCAGTTCTGGGCTCCACACTTTAGAAAGGACGTGGAGAAGTTTGAGAGAGTCCAGAGCAGAGCCACACGCATGATCAGAGGTCAAAAGAGCAGGCCTTATGAGGAGAGTTTGAGAGCCGTGGGACTCTTCAGCATGAAGAAGCACAGGCTCAGGGGGGACTTGGTGGCAGCCTATAAGTACATCAAGGGGGTGCACCAGGAACTGGGGGAATGCCTGTTCACCAGGGCACCTCAAGGGAAGACAAGGTCTAACAGTCACAAGCTGCTGGAAGACTGTTTTAAACTGGCCATAAGGAAAAACTTCTTTACTATCCGAGTCTCCAGAGTCTGGAACAGACTCCCCCCCAGGAGTGGTGCAAGCGCCTACTCTGGACACCTTTAAGAAATGCTTGGATGCTTATCTCGCTGGGGTGATCTGACCCCTGCTGACCCCCTGCCCCTTGGGCAGGGGGCTGGACCCAGTGATCTTGCGAGGTCCCTTCCAGCCCTAACGTCTATGAAATCTGTCAGTACCAGCACTTGAGGTCTCCTCATAGGATCATAGAAAATGAGGGTTAGAAAGGACCTCAGGAGGTCACATCTGGTCCACCCCCCTGCTCAAACAGGACTCCTTGTGTGGTTCTTCCTTCAACCCTGAGGAAGGCTGTGATGTTAGACATGCCTACCCCTTTGTACCCTATGCTAGCCATGGAGCCCCTCCTGGGGAGAAGCACTGGTCAATGGCCAGCCACACCTGGAGAGGAGATGGGCGCTGCCAGGTCACTTTGCCCAAAGAATCACCAAAAGCAGCTCAGCTGACCGTGGAGAGGAGGGGGGTTGTTACAACTTCTGAGGTGCCCCAACAGTTGCAGCGGCCTCAGGACTGACTTGACAAGGAAGGGTTGAGATGCATTAATGGGACTCTTGGATGGAACAGGCCAGTATTCTTTCATAGCTTCTGTGATGCCCCTCGGAGATCCAGCCTCAAAGTTTACGAAAATGTCAGCATCAAACAGCTGCAAAGCTGATCTTGGTCAACACCAACTGCAGCTGGCAAGAGAGCTCCCCTCTCTGCTAAGCTGCAATGCACAAATTAACAACCTTCGAAGTCTTCTGAGGAGGCAAAGCTGCAGACTGAGATTCTAGACAACAGGCATTCCTCCACCATATAGAAGGGCTTTATGTTCAGACTATAACAGCGCTGTCACCATGCTAGATGCTGAGGTCCAGCTAGAGGGTCTTGCCCCTGCTCAGGCTCAAACCGATGCCATGTTTGGGGTCAGGAAGGAATTTAAACCTGTGGTCAGGTTGGTACAGACCGGGGTGGGAAGGGGTTGCCTTCCTCTGTACTGGGGGGCATGGCCCTTTACCCGGGACCTCTTGAGCATATATTGACAACATTTTATAGAAGCAGGATGCTGGCTGCTGTGGCCCCCCCTGCTTTCCATGTGGCAAATGTGGGTGTTAGGTCTATGTTGTGTCGGGGTGACGGTCGTCCTAAGTAGAGTTTAGATTATGCACAGGCTGGTTTGGTCAGGGCTGATCCTGCCTCAAACAGGGGCTTGGACTAACTGTGACCTCTGGAGGTTTCTTCCAGGCCCACTTCTCTATTACTCTATATGGACAACAAGGTTTTTAGGAGATCTTGTTCCCCACGCAGGGAAGCTCGTGAACTGGTGCATCCATTACTGCAGAGGTGGCAGATGCAGCCTCTGTGTGTAGTGAGCAGAAAGCAGAGCAGCAGACCAGGCAGGGAGCACAAGGCAGAAAGCAAAACAGAGCAGGCAGAGAGCAAAAAGGCAAGCACCAGGCAGGGAACAGAAAGCTGAGCAGCAGATCAGCCAGGGAGAGAATGGGAGTTGGTCCTCAAGGGAGGGTGAGGAGGCTTAATTTGTGACATGTCTGCCAAGAAGTTTGGCCCCTGCTGTATTAGTGGACACCAGCTGTCAGCTGTACAACTCATAGGATGCCAGAAAACTGGACTAGGCAGAAGCTGCAGGCATCGCTCCATCCATCCCGAACGGGAAATCGGGGGTCTCCCCTACAGGATGTTTTTCTCAGAATGGGCCATCCACAGACTCCCACAGCCTGAGATCCCATCCTCTTTCTGTTCCCTTTTCCTTATCCTAGCCCCAAAGAGCTGAACAAACGCATACAGTGGTGCCAGATGACAGAACAAGGAACAACAGGCTCAAGCTGCAGCAAGGGAGGTTTGGGTTGAATATTAGGAAAAACTTTGTCATGAGGAACATGGTGAAGCACTGGAGCAGGTTACCTGGGTATGGAGTCTCCATCGTTGGAGGTGTTTAAGACCCGGCTAGACAAAAACTTTGGCTGGGATGATGTAGTTGGGGCTGGTCCTGCTTGGAGCAGGGGGTTGGACTAGATGTGACCTCCTTCGGTCCCTTCCAGCCCTAAATGTGCATGAGTCTGAGTTCAGGATGGCAGTGCTTGCCGCCACCATCCCATCTCTCCAGAGCCGGCTCACGAGTCCCAAATGGCAAGGTGAGGTACCTCCTGATTCGGAGTGGGGCTCAGCCATTACAAGCAAAGTTCTGTCCTTTGGGTTCTCCATAATACAGAAAATATTCATGACATGCCTGGCAGCGCCTTCCAGCAAAGAGAGTCCATGTCCACCCACACTTGGGTAACTGGCTGATCACCGGCGGGTTCCAGCTGAAGCCTGCAACAGCCTTGGATCCCTTCCTTTCCTGATCTCCTGACTAGGAGTCCCTGGAGACAACAGTTTGTAGGAGCTGCCAAATGCCTGACAGGTCTCCTGGGTCTAGGGTGGATGTTGTGAAGACTGCTCCAACACCATTAGTGTGTATGCATCTCGCACTGCCAAGCCGTGCTTTGGCTTGCAGACAAAGCCTTGGCTGGGATGATGCAGTTGGGGCTGGTCCTGCTTGGAGCAGGGGGTTGGACTGGATGTGACCTCCTGAGCTCCCTCCAATCCTCATTTTCTGTGATTCTGCATATGAAAATGGGTTCTGTTTTTTCTCCTTCCCTTCCTACACCACCTATAGCAGGTGTCAGCAAAGAGGGGCAGAGTATTGGGACAGTTTATATTACACACGAATGTCCTGGAGCTGAAAGTCACCAGACTAGCCTAAAGCGTTGAATAGAACTGCACAGGGTAACTAGCATGTAGTTGATGCACGTGAAAAGCCTGAAGGTGTCCTGAACCCAGTCATCCATACCCCAGAGAGAGAATGAACTTAGTCTGTCCCAGAGGAAGCAAAGCTTCCTAGCAATGTCCTGTGTGCACCAAGGGGGAGAGGAATTCGAGACGTATACCGCAGGTTTTGGACAACAGATTTTCCTGCATTCTGGTATACAGTCTGGCTTATTATAAATCCGTTTTCCGGTTTGCACCTGGGAACAGCCCTGAAGCGCCCTGTAGCCTCTCTGTTTGCCGGGACCACAGATGTGTGTTGGTGAATAACTTCTCGAAGCTGGGCAGTGTCTTTTGTACATGGTCCTGTCTATTCATCTGCTCCCTCTCTTCCCAGGAAGGGGAGGGGAGCAGTGATACCGTTTATGCATTTGTGGCTGGACAGGCTGTATGTCTCAGGCCCGATTAATTTACCATTGGTCTTTCTGGCACCTCTCTGCCTCGCACAAGCAGTTTGTCATTGCCAGAAGCAATCCTCTATTCAGGCCCAAACGGGTTCAGAGTGGGCGCTTGAAATAAGTGAGATTGGTCTCATGGATCCTGAAAAGAAATAGAAGTTAAACTGTGTCAGGCGGTAGCGTAACTACCAGGTTAAGCCAGTGAAGCATAGCCTTGGTTTTCTCCCCAGAGAGTCTTACTGTGGCTGTATTAGACTGTCCTAGCAAAAACATTTGGTCTCCAAAGTGTATGTTATAGGCATATTCAATAGGAAAAAAAAGAAATCCGGGCAAAGCATTCCATGTTTAGGGGGATTACTAGTCCTCCCCACTCCCGCCACCTGAGATCAGACCGTGAAACCCTGCTTTGCTCTGTGCACCATTAGAGATGGGACTTCACTGCAGGACGTGTTGTCCAGTTTTCTCTCCATTCAAGATCTCCTGATAACTTTTGCCATCAGTCGGACAAGCGTCCAAGTTGGGAGCTTCCTCGGGTGAGACTTAGAGTGATGCTTTTAATTCAGACAAATGGCCCGCAAAATTGTCATAGCATTAATTCCCAAGGAAAGACCCTTTGATTAGCATCCAGGACCAGTCTTTATGAGCCCCAGCAACCTCAGGGCAGAGAAGACAAGGTATATTTCCTGTATTGAGATCAGCTGGATGTCAGCTGGCCATCAGTGCTTACGTTTTCCAGGATTCTCCGTATCAGACATCTGGTCTTGAGTTCATCCCATTTTTTCACTGAGGGTATTTTCCTTCCACACTTTAGTACCTAGGGGACAATGGAGAATATGATTTAGTTTGGGCTATCCATATTTCAGAGCTGTGTGCTGAAGTTGCTGGGGCATAATAATAAATCTCTCCTCGTGGTGCATTCAAATTCAAAGTCTACTTCCAGGTCTACACGCTTTCACTTGCTCCAAAACTGTCTGTTGCTTCTCAAAGCAAAATGTGGCCCTTCACAATGGACACGTACCCAGAATTTAGTTACAATGTCAGTTAATAATTAAAATATTTCAGCATTCATTCTGCTGACCTCTCTTCCCTTTCCTGTTAATTCCCTTGATTGGTTTCGTGGTTGGACCGAGCTCCCCTATATAACATTCATTTAGGAGAAAATAAAAATGAAAAATACCTCAATTAGCAACAACACCACAAAAAAGTTAAATTGTTAATTGAGTGAGGCTTGTAATTTCTTAGCAGAGCTGTCTAGTAAGCCCTCCTTGTAAGGCTTTGATTGTAGGTAATAAAACTGTTGCTTAATTAATGCCAGTGTTTTTTATAAGTCTCTGGATTTTACAAAATTGAGTGGAATGTGTGAACCAAGGAGTTGAATCAGATTGCTCTTCTATCATGTTAATTTAGGTCTGTCACTCCCATTCTAGATCATGATTTACAGTTCCCAGCAGTTATTAGGTGGTTTGCAAGGGAAGCACATCACTAGCATCTGAATTCTGTCTTAGGAGGAACCAAACACGATTAGGCATCACCGTCAGCTAATTCATCATTGTTTGAGATCTGGGTTTCAAATTTGGCTTAGGTCACAAATGAAGATGAACTCGGTGCATAATATTTCACACAGAACATTAGCCACAATGCTGAACTTCCACACGTTTATGATTTTGAAGGCTTGAATAGTGGGAGCTGTTGTATGTCCATCCAGGGGAGCATTCGAAGAAGTCCAGGGATGGGTTTCAGGACAAGGCGGTGGTGCGGTTGCAGAACGGTTCTGAAATCCACTTTCAGAATAGTACGTTTCTGCAAGGAAGACCAGGCCTCTCGGCGTGCTGTCTTGTACCATGTAAGCCTATACCGCCTGTTCCATGATCGAGTGGTCGGCAAGTAAACCCACACCTTTGCCTGGGCTAGCCTGGGTGTGCAGACACCCAGCAGGACTAAAAAGGCCTGTCAAAATGTGGATGAGCCACCTGTGAATCAACAGCCAGCCACACCTGGAGAGGAGATGGGCACCACCAGCTCACTTTGCCCGAAGAATCACCAGTGATGTCAAGCAACTCAACTATCCTTGGACTGAAGGCGGGTTGTTACAGCTTCTAAGGTGTCCCAATGGCCGCAGTGGCCTTGGGACTGATTTGACTTGACTTTGATTTGACAAAGAAGGGTTGAGATGCATCAAGGGAACTCAAGGATGGAAAAGGCCAATGTTCTTCCGTAGCTTCTGTAATGGCCCTCTCAAATCCAACCTCCAAGTTTACTAAGATGTCAGCATCGAGCAGCTGCTAAGCTGGTCTTGGTCAAAACAACCCAACTCCAGCCATCAGAGGAGCTCCCCTCTTCAACCCCCCAGCCCTGTAAGTCGCACCACATCTGCTCATGATACTCAGGTCATAGGAGGAGTAAGCTTGGAGTTGCCTTTTATTGAGGATGATTGTCACCCATGGAGCACATCTAGGACCTGCCTTTCCTGTGTCCCTGCTGACCTCAACTGCTAGGTGCAACTCAGGTCTCCACACAGAAACCGACTACGATGGGAGCACATAGATCAAAACACCAGCTTCCCATTGCATGTTGAAGGGTAACTAGTACAAAATGTGGGAAGTGTTTGCAATGTGCTTGCAGGGGGGAGCACTGCATTCTGCACCAACTGCAGCCTCCATTCGGTCTCCAGTATACCACCAAAGTAAGCACTGTGAAAGCCCATAGAAACATACAGCAGAGGGTCATCAGCACACTTAATGCTGCTGCTGCTGCTGTCCTTTTTCAGCCTCCCCTACTCTCCTTATAGACCCACTGAACAGATCTGATGACTAACCCAATATCACAGAATCGTAGACAAGGAGGGTTGGAGGGCACCTCAGGGGGTCACATCTAGTTCAACCCCCTGCTCCAAGCAGGACCAGCCCCAAGTACATCATCCCAGACAAATCTACCCAGGTCTGCAAAACCTCCAAGGATGGAGATCCCACCACCTCTCTGGGTAACCTGTTCCAGTGCTTCACCACCTTCCTCGTGAGAGAGTTTTTCCTAATATTCAGCATCAACCTCCCTTGCTGCAACTGTAGAACCGTGCCAGAGCAGTCCGGGGTGAGAATAGCAGAGCAGGGGCTCTCAGCCAGGCATTGAGCGTGGGGGGGGCTTTGGCAGGGCTGCATGAGAAGCTCTGCAGTTTCTGTCCGGTGCACTCAGCTCTAGTGCTTTCAGTCTTTTTCACTGCATCACTTTCTTTGGAAAAAAAGAAAAGAAAAATGCAACTGTGGTTATCCTAACACCTCCTCTTATATTTATTGCCTGTGCTGTATCTCTGAATGGCACTAATATTAATCACTAACTTTGAAAACTCAGCCAAGTTTGCAAGTCCCCTGGTGGTTAAATATTGAACTTGCTGTGATAAGTAAGGGCGCTTAAGTGAAGTACACCCTCTCTAGGGCGCTCGGTTGGACTCGAGGAATTTGTTAGCTGGTTTCACATTTGTATTGATTTTAAGGCGGCTGTCAGAACGTGGTGTCTCAGGAGGAGTCAGGAAACTTCAGCAACAAAAAACCAAAGCGCTCACTACTTCAGGTTTCTGGCCCCAGTTTTGGAGGCTGCTTGGTGTGGTAGGCATCACTTGGCCCATGGAGTGACTGAAAACACAAGATAATTACAAATCAGAAAATAATTCCAGTGGAGTCAAAGCCCAGCCATAGCTAATGAGCGAGTTTGGAAGCCTGTATGTCATTTGTAGGTGACAAAAAGTCCGTGCGTCTTGATTAAAGGTGCTGAAACTCACTTTTGGCGAAGCGTGGCGTTGTGTCGTTCAGTGCTACTTCGCCTTTCTGGAGGGATCTCTAAATGTCTTGCCAGCCCCAGAGCCCATGTCCTCCCTGGGTGGAAAGTACATATTATGTCATGCCTATTTAACAGATAGCTGAAGCAAAGAGAGGTGAAGCCACTTGTCTGGGGTCGTACAGCAAAACCAGTGGGAGAGCTGGGAGTATAACTCAGGCAACCTGACTCCCAGAGCCTGCTCTAATTGCTACATTACATTGTCAGCCCTGGACTTATCAGTGATTAATAACTAATAGCCTCGTGATTAGACAGGTCAGCCGTTTTCCCTGTCGGGAGATACTTCCATGGCCCTTTGGCAAACCGTACCAAACTTAATATGGTCAAGTCTCCCTTTAAACCAAGCTGCTTGAATTCTCTGCGATGAAATAGCAGCCTCTCAGCAGAGCTGGAGGTGGAAGGGGCCTGCGCTCTGCCTCTGGAGAGGGATTGGCAAGCTAGGAAAGCAGAGGTGAGGACAAACCAGGAGGATTAACTTTATTTGATGACTTTTTGCTTGGCCTGCCTGGCTGATGCAACAGGGATTCGTTGAAACACTACAAGAGGGGGGTACCTCCTCCTATTTTTAATTCCCAATATTCTGGGAAGAGTCTTCTGGCGCTTGTGTTGCCTGAACTTCAGAAAACCTGGTAGGGCACTCTATTAATTATTCATACGGCAGCCACAATTAAGCAAATTAAAATTAAGAAACAGTGCTGCAAATTGCTGTGGGCAGCACCAAATTGTCACAGCTCAGGGCCTGTGGCTCTTCTGTTGTGACGGTGGTAGGGGGAGCTCTAAGTCTGTTCGGAGGAACAGTCTCTCTTGCTTATCTTGCTGGCAGCCTGGCAGGGAAAGCCAGTCATGTTTTAATTTCATTTGCCATTAGAGTTACAGGGGTCTTTCTCTGGACTGATCCCAACTTGCTCTTCCTCACCGATAAAGAGTCAAATCACATGCTCTCCCATCTGATGGTATTAGGCTCATGAAATATTGGGGTCTCTGTGCAACCAACCAATGTGTTTGTCAGCAGAAGCGAACCATGGATCATGTCTTGAGATGCCCTATAGCACTACAATGCACCCTGCAAGATCTGGCAAGAGCAACACCAGAAGCAGTGACCTGTGCAAAATATTGGGAACTGACCATACAGAAAGTTGGATTGGAGACACAACAACGAAGAAGAAGACAACTGTATTAGGCTTTAATACAGCCTTATTGTAATTGCCCTGAGACAGAGGGGATGCAGCAGAGGCCTTTAGTGCATGGTGTTCAGAAGGTACATAGAGTTCTCCCATTTACCCTGTCTCCCAGCATAGGCCCACCTCAGGAAATTAAAAGGCAACACATTTTAAAGCGGTTAAAGGAAACACTGCTTTACTCAGCACATCATTGACCTGAGTCAAATGCTATAGTAAGCGTTGAAAACAGGGTGAACCAGCTGTGAGAATAATATCTGGAGTTGCACGAGGTGAGGTAGAGTGCTGGCCCTCTTGCTTCAGAATATAAGGTCCTTCTCTACTGCCTGGGAATGGAAGAAACATTTTGCACGAATGGACCTGTTCTTCATTGCTTAGGTTCGTTCCCTCCTCGGTGTGCAGGTAGCAGCAATGGCAGGAAACCGAAAAGAAGAAACGTTTTTGGTGAGTTCCAGAAGAAACGATGGATCTTGTGGACTAGAGACTCACACAATCCAAGGGACTCACCAAAAGAAGTGGTAGAAACCTCATTTCTTTGGTTTGTTTTTCATTAGGCTGGAGGTAACAACAAAAACTACAGTGTGGCCAGCTGTCCTGCTCTGACAACCAAGGAGGGAATGACAGGGGAGCTAACGGGTCCTTCTGCCACTGACGTATTTGTTTCTCTTGTAGTGAGAGGCATCAAAGCAATCTCATTTGGACTGTGGGGAAGCTGAAATAACTCTACCACCTCCTCTACTGTGAGCACAGCATGCACATGGTTTGGTGCCAGGAGAAAGAGCCCTAACCAGTCCACTGCTGCTTTGTTGCTGTGGCATAGAGGCCGTGTGTGTGGACTAGGGCTCCTAGTTGCTGTCAGCATGCAAAGAAGGACAGTGAAGGTCATGGCCTTTCCACAGTCATGGAGTTGGTTTTGTGTTATGGTGGGAATATGCTGGGGAGAGCTGCTTGGTCACGACAAAGTCTGTTCCTGACCTTTCTTCTGTCCTACACTCTCCTTTATTGATTGCAGGTCTGCAGTGTTGGTCTCACCTGCTCATCTCACCTTCCTTGGTGATCTGGCCTCTCCTAGGCCCACGTACTCTTTTCTAGCGATCCAGGGTGCACTGGAGGATTTATTTTGGCCGCGTATCCTAGGGAATCCAACATGCCTGGTAAGGCCTTCAGACTGGCTTACCACCAAAAGACGGCACAAATTGGTGGATGGCAGTTGTCTGGCTTCTACTCACTGGGTCAGAGAGAAGGGCAAGAGGCTGCGAGACAAATGTATAAAGAGAGTTTGGCCAGAGCCCACCAGTCATGTTGGTCCCGGAGCCACGGAGTAGCAATTACTGCCCTTTCAGTGTGGGGGTGATTGATGGGCATCCCAACCCTGTGCCCCCCCATGCATAGCCCCAGTCCCTATCTTTCTCCCCCCCCCACCCACCATTTCATTTTTTGTTGCTTTCTCCTTCCCTGTTCGTCCAGCTTGAACAGGTGCTACAAGCTGCTGACAGCAAGGCTGTGGGGTCATCAGCGGGTGCCAAGTATGACTAAGATGAGTGGGAGTGCCGCAAACTGAGAAGAGGGACTTACAGCCTGACTCATGGGCAGCTGCCTTCCGCCAGGGGAATGCAAGCTGTCCCTGCAGCTAGCTGATATAAGAGCCATGTCACCACCAGGGTAGAAGCCACAGTCGTGACATGGCCCTCATTTCATAGTTTCATAGTTGGTCGGGTCAGAAGGGACCTGAGCAGATCATCAAGTCCAACCCCTTGCCATGGGCAGGAAAGTACTGGGGTCAAACAACCCCAGCAAGGTGATTATCTAGTCTCCTTCTGAAGACACCCCAGGGTAGGAGCCAGCACCACTTCTCTTGGAAGTTGGTTCCAGATCCTAGCCACCCTGACCGTGAAGTTGCGCCTCCTGATATCTAGCCTAAATCTACTCTCTGTCAACTTATGGCCATTATTCCTCGTTACTCCTGGTCGTGCTCAGAGGAACAGGGACTCTCCCATAGCCTGCTGGTCCCCCTTGGCCAGCTTGTAGATGGCCACTAGATCCCCCCTCAGCCTTCTCTTGTAGAGGCTGAACAGGTTCAGGTCCCGTCGCCTCTCCTCGTAGGGCCTGCCGTGCTGCCCCCTGACCATGCGAGTGGCCTCCTCTGGACCTTCTCCATGCTGTCCACATCCCTCCTGCGGTGCGGCGCCCAGAACTGGATGCAGTACTCCAGCTGTGGCCTGACCAGTGCTGGATAGAGGGGGAGGATCACCTCCCTGGACCTGCTCAAGATCCATCTGTGGATGCAGGACAAGGTGCGGTTGGCCTTCCTGACCGCGTCCCCACACTGCCGGCCCATGTTCATCTTGGCATCAATGATGACTCCAAGATCCTTTTCTGCCTCTGCCCTGATGAGAAGGGAGTCCCCCAACCTGTGGGTATGGTGCTGGCTCTTCCTCCCCAGGTGCAGCACCTTGCACTTGTCAGTGTTGAAACCCATCCTATTCTCCTCCGCCCACCTCTGTAGCCTGTCGAGGTCCGAATGCAGCCTATTCCTCCTGTCTAGCATGCCCACATGTTAGTGTCATCTGCGAATTTGAACAGGATGCTATTTACCCCTTTGTCCAAGTCACTGATGAAGATGTTGAACAGTGCGGGCCCGAGGACCGAGCCCTGGGGGACCCCACTGCCCACGTCCCTCCAGGTCAAAAATGACCCGTCCACCACCACTCTCTGGGTGTGGCCCTCCAGCCAGTTGGTGACCCATTTGACTGTGTAGACATTAACACCACAATCTCCTAATTTTTTAATGAGAACGGGGTGAGAGACAGTGTCAAAGGCCTTCCTAAAGTCCAGAAAGACTACGTGCACTGCAACACCTGTGTCCAAGGATTTGGTGACCTGGTCGTAGAAGGCCACCAGGTTGGTCTGACAGGACCTGCCTCTAATGAACCCGTGTTGGTTGCCCGTAACCATAATCTCCCCGGCTGGCCCTTCGCAGATGTGTTCCTGGGTAATTTTCTCAAAGAGCTTCCCTGGGACCGAGGTAAGACTAACGAGCCTATAGTTCACCAGGTCCTCCTTCCTCCCTTTTTTGAAAATGGGAACCACGTTGGCCCTTTTCCAGTCCTCTGGCACCTCGCCAGAGCACCATGAGTGCTCGGAAAGCCATGCTGGGGTCCCGCAATGACCTCTGCTAAATTCCCCAGCACTCGGGGGTGGAGATCGTCAGGACCTGCTGCTTGTATATGTGCTCGCATAAACACTTGTCCAGTGGAAGGGAACATGGGTCACACCTCACATGCAGCTTTCTGTAACCTCAGCATCCCTCGTGTGTGTTCAGTGCTATCCTTTACACAGCCTGTGCTCCCCAAGCTTGGAAAGCTGCTATATAATGTAATGTCTTAGATGTACCGAATTGAACAAAACCTGGGTGGCACCAAAAGGAAGGAAACCTGGGATTAACTGATTCTCAAAAAGCCATGAGTATCCTGGTTTCTAATCCAGATTGAGCCACTGACTCTTACCAAGACCATGGGCAAGTCACTTGATTCCTTGTGCGTCATCATTTCAGACAGCAAAATGCATTTAGAAGCAGGAAACTCGGTGAAGTTCGATGCTTCTTCTGAGCGGTGATCTCCTAGGAAAAGTATTGCTAAGGGGAGGTCTGGGGGCATTACCCAAGCATCTCTCCGGGCTTAACCTGTTGGTGCTAAAAACGTATTGAAAGCTTTAGACAGCCAAGGTCATTTGGGTAAATGCAAAATCTTTTATTAGAGCAACTGAATAGCTGGAAAAATTGTTCTTTGCAAGCTTTTGGGCACAGGCACCCGCCTGAAAGCTTTATGCAGGCAGGATCCAGATGCTTCAAGAATCATGAGAGCTGCATGCAGTGCAGCCAGCCAGGGGCATTTGACCTGTTAGGTTACCCCCGTCTTGTAGTGTTTCATCAGTCCCAGCAGTCTATTCTCCTTCGTTTTGTCCAGCTTGTTCTAAATTACCCAGTCAGCCTGCCTCCCAGCACGTCGTTCCTCGCTGGTGTTCTGTCTGAAGTGAGGGATGGCGGGGGGTGCAAGGAAATCAGCAGCAACACCCGTAAAGAGCGGCTCCACTCAGGCAGGAGAGCCTGCCTGGGTCTTCTAAAAGAGAGGCGGCCGTCCAAAACTCAGCGAAACTGCCGCTTGGAGCATAGCTTCCACCTTTCCCTGTCATAAATGAGGCCTTCGCTGCTGCTGCCGGTTCCACGGTTCTCCAAGCAATAATGTGCATGTTCCTCTCCTCCATTAGCAGTAATAATCTGTGCAAGTCCCAGCAGTCCAGGCCTGGCTCAGGTAATGCTTTTTTTGGAAGGAGAAGCGCTTCTCTGCATTCCCTTCCTTGCAGAGTTGCTTGTTATCCATCTGGAGCGAGAGAGGGAACCCGGCAACTTCTGAGGGGCCTTTCACAGTGGAAGGGGGTGGCTGTAAGGGAGAGAAGAGGGCTTGGGAGCGTTGTCGACTCGCTTTGCTCGCAGTCAGTAGATACGTGGGGAGAGCGACACGTGCCAACGTGATGTGTAGGTCCATCGGCTGGGCCTCCTAGCGCAAAGTGATTCCTCCTTCATGCCTGTTCTTTGCAGAGGAAACTTGGAGAGGAAGCAGTACGGGGGGGGGACTCCGGCTGCACATCCATTCCAGCATCACAGCATTTTATTCAGGTGGTTTTACCAGCATTTAAAATCCAGATGGGAGACCTATATCATGGGGAAGTTATACAGTAAGAGCCACCAGATTCCAGACAATTAAACTTTATTAGCCTGTCTGAAACATTAAGTATTAGCTTAAAAGAATAGTTTTTAATCTCGTCTCCCTGTTGCTGTTTACAGTTTAACAGTGTGGGAGAGAAGCAAGGCATTATTGCTGCTCTCTGTATTACAGAGCTGGTGCAGGGCTGCCCTCCCCGGTCCCTGGAGAGATTCAACACATTGCTTCTGTGGTTGCCTACAGCTTTCTTCAACCCCGGAAGAACGCAGCCTTGTCTCCAAATGTCACTCTTCTGCGACGTGGCTAAAATCCTCCGCTGGGTACGCCCCAGGCCAGCACCGTATCAGATGCAGTTAGACGGTTCCTCTGAAGACGGTGGGCCCCACAGGACTTCATGAAGCACAGTAGCCTGGCCTGCCGTCTCCAGCATAATTCCATTGACCTTTCCATCTAGACGTATCATTTTTTTCCCCCTATCAAGCCGGCTGCAGTGTAGTGTAATTAGAGTCCGGATGTGGGCAAGCAGCTAGCAGCTCAGCACAGGCAATACGGTTACCTCTTTGGGTATCCAGGGGGCCATTCGTTTCTGTTTTGCGGGCGTTGGTTGTTGGGGTTTTTTTGAATTTCCACTTGGAAATAAACAGTAATAGCATCTTGACTTCTTTCATGGTACTTTCCTTTCACTCTCGGATGTGATTGATGATGATTCTGCTCCTGGGCTGCGTTGGGTCCTTAAAATGTTTTGGTGCGCTTTGCAGCGTGGAAGCCGGCATTCAGCACAGAGCAAGGAAGTCCACAGACGTGCGAAACCCATGGTTAACCTCGTAGAATCAGCTCTGCGAGATGAAGGCAGCTAGAAATGGGTAGCTTCTAAACGGAGCTTTTAAAATAAAAGTAAATGGACTGAGTTGTTTAATGGCCTTGCGCTGTAGCTCTGAGTCAAACCTTGGGAAGAAAAAAAACAAGTTCACCCAGCAAAAGGGAAGAATGTGGCGTAGGCTCCCCTTGTGCTGTCATTCAGGCCGTGTGGCTCTTTGGATCTCGGGTCTTTGTGCCAAGGCTTCCTAGATGGGGAGGGGGGACGTTTTTGCAATAGAGACTCATTCCCTATGGACCGGACTGCCTCCCACCCAACATAAAACCCCTGTTTGTTGCATCAGAAAGGCGATAATTGAGGTCTGTCAGACCCCAGGCATGTCCGTGTTATACTGTAGGCTTGCAGGCATCTTCCTTCCAGCTCCTTGAAACCATGAAGCTCTTCAGCCAGCTGGAGATATGTTATTTCACTTCCTCTGTTCCAGCTTTCAGGGTAAGCCATCTACCTTGGAAATTACAGCCCCACAGAGGAAGAGAGAAGCCACTGAGCCTGCTGGCTGCGTTGTGCACCATCCAAGCAGCCAGCCCCCTTCCCCAGGCAGTTTTAGCAAGCTGGATTTATTGCTTATTTAGGGACACCGTGGGAGATGAAGGCACTTCCAGGCCAGGCCTCCCCATTTCCATTGCTCTGGTGCATGGAGCGGTGGCTGGGCAGCAAATGGCTTCATTGCCACGCAAGACATCCTGAAAAGCCGGCTGTGCTGGAGGTGTTCAGCTGACAGTGGCTTTCCAGATCTACAACCATGGAGGCCGTGACACCTGCTGCTGTGACGTGCTCCTGAATTTTGGAGGGGTTGTTGGCTGTACACATGTTGATCTAAGGACATGAGCAGGCAAGTTTCTTTGGGCAGATGTGATATATTTTACTAAACCAACTAAATAGTTGGAAAAATTGCTCTTTGCAAGCTTTCGGGCACAAACACCTTTCTCCCTATGCCTGAAGAAGGGCATTTGTGCCAAAAAGCTTGCAAAGAACATTTTTTCCAACTATAATAAAAGATAAAAATAATAGATATCACATCTTTAATAATAGATACCACATCTTAAAGATAAAAGATATCACATCTTTAATTACTCAAAGAACCTTGCCTGCCCAAATTTTGGAGCATCTTTTGCACTGCTGCTAAACTCCAGGTCATGCCTGGGCTCCCCAGATATTTTAACCATAACTGTGCCCTTGACTGGGCCTTTTATTTTCAGCATTTGCTGCATTTCTCCATCTCTGCCCTCACCTTGCTGGTCCCCTTCTCCGTCTTGCCACTACCTTGGCTTTTCCCCAGCGTCTTTTATCTTGCAAGTAAAGTTTGAGCAGTACGCAGGAAGTTAACTGCCTGGAGTCTTTTAAATATAAGTAACACGCACCCAGTAATAAGCTGTCGGTTGTTTTTTTGCTGCCTGCAAAGAAACATAAACACAGTGCTCATTTCTGGCAGGTTTTTACTGTCAGAGTTTCTCCTATTATATTTATCTTACAATTTGCCAGGGGGGTGAAGTTATTAAGTTTTAGCAGCAGCCATCGATCAAGTTCACAAGTTAACACGATAAAGGCTCTGTGCCGCTCCGATCCGGGAAAATGATGATCCTCACTCGGTAATTAACTAAATGAGAAAGTTAAATCTTACTTGAGAGCTGGGAGAGATGAAAGAGAGGTGTTTGTCAGCTTCTCAGTGGAAATTAGAAGCAGTTTTCTGCAATTCCCTAAGCTGCTGCTCTGTCATATTTTACATAAGCACTGGGAAAACGTCTTGTAATTAGTGCTGTCATGGAGGATTTTTTTTGCTGAAGGATGTTGGAATAATTCATTAGATTATCAAGAAAGGCTTGTGTCCTGAAATGATTAGCACAGTGAAATTTAAACCATTAACGATAACAAGTTTAGAGTTTGCTGCAGTGCAGAGGCACCCGGGGTATGTCTGTGCCTATTTCAATCATTTCTTATAATTAAACATTATGTCCTTTTTTTTTTTCCACTCCCCTTCACTAGGACCCATCCAAAAATCCTGTTAAGGTGGCTCTGTCTAGATCAGTGATTTAACCAGCCCTGGTTGTGCAAGTAGGTGGTGAAATGAGGCAGCTGCAAAGAAGCGCTGCAAAGTACATGAGCCGTAACCAAAAATCCTGTGGCCCTGGTGGGGATGTGGGGACAGAAGAGGGCAATAAGGACACGTTGGATTAGTGTTGCGTGCCAGGTCCTTCTCTTTCGGTTGTGGAGACACTCAAGAAGCTTACGGTCTTCTCATATCTCTGAATCCGAGGGAGATGCATTTCTGGTAGGCCCGGTGGTAGGGACGAGAGGGGCAGGGGTTAAACTTACCTGCGCTTTGCAGAATAGGAGGGACCAGAAAGGCCACTTGCTCCAAGTATGTCTACACCACAAAAAGGTCCCTGACCCGATTCTTTGCCATGGAGAGGAAGCAACCGTGTCACAACTCTTTTAACCGCTGGTGCAGATGGGAAAATACCGGTGACTATTCTAGTAACCAAGAGCCCTGCTGGTTTTCTGGAAACAGCCTGAAACCCTGTATGCACAACGGGAATAAGCCCAGTTGTGTTTGTAGTCTATCCACGTAACACCGCAGACCTAGCACTGTGGCCACATCCAGCCTAAGTTTACCGGCACCCAGGTCTTGCCCCTTCTTATAAATGTTAAGTCTTTAGTCAGATTAAGGTCCCTTCATGTTCTTAGATGGCCTTGCAATTACAGACCTCTGCTTATGGTCACCTGTACCAGAAAACATCTGTCTGGTCTCATGAAGTCAGACAAGCAACGGCTAGCATGTCTTCACACGGAGTGCTACGCTCAGCTCTGATCAAAGCAACTCGAAGCCGGTAATGCCAACATACGTCTGTGCCAGTCCAGTGCACAACTGCTCAGACTACAGGTCCCAGCAAGCACGTCTGCTGGGTTCAAAACAAAGCAGTGGCCGATGGCTTCTGTCATCTTCACGAGTCGTGCCTCCATGTGTGAACTTGGGCAGGGGGGATAAAAAAGAAGAGGGTTGCAGTCTGTTGCAAGAGGGCTAAGTTTGGGCGCTCTCGTCTGCCATACCGAGAGGTTTTTTTATGCATAACAATGCCGTGATCACTTTGGATGCCTGTGGCTTGCAGTTACTTCTGCTAGCACGGCAGCTAATACATCTTCATCCCCACAAATAACAGAGACGGTGGGCTAATAGTCTCTTCTGGGTTGCGCTTTAGCATGAATATTTAACTTTGTTTTATGTGCCCCATGTTTGACAGCTTTGCCTCTATCAGAGGGGCCCGGTGATAGTACCAGAAGAGGAAAGTGTTGAATGCTCCAGCCAGTAGTCACTGGTATTACATTGCAAAGGTCTGTCATGAATTGAAGGCAGTGGGATGCAGTGGATGGGGAGGCATCAGGGTTTCTCAGAAAACCAAATCAGCTCTCTCCCTGCTAGTGACCAGGACCCCCACACACTCTTTAATAGTACAGCCGCTTGATAGGTTTTAATAACTGGGCTTTTTCACCTGGACCGTAGTGGATTTTTTTTTAAAGGCTTCACTTGGAAATTTTTGCACTTTTTCTTAACTACAGCCCATCGCTTCTTATAGTGAGTAAGTATGAGAGGGGAAGCCGTGGTGTGGGCTCATGCAGAGGTCAGAAGCGACTCTGCCGCCCATCAAGTTAATCTCATTGTAGACTTGTCCGCCGCTTCTCATGGAGAGGCCCCCACTAGGCAGAGCCAGCAGTTGGGATGACCCTGAGGTCCCTTCCAACCCTAATTTTCTATGATTGGGCCAGGGTTTGACTTCCAGAACAGCTCTGACTGTTGGACCACATGCTCTTTCATCCCCATTCAAAACAAGCTTTGGGGTCACAATTGGCATGAGTTGTGCCCCAAAACCATGGCATGTTTTTTTAACGGAGCTGCCTCTCTGGTACCCAGGCCTGGGAGGTAGAAAGTGCTGCAGGGTGGGATTTTGGCATATCTAGGGAGGCAGGGTAAGAGAATAGTGGAAAGTTTGAGTCAAGGTAAAGTAAGTTATGGGGTGGGGGGCGACTAGTAAGTTCCAGGTTGGGGGGACACTTGACCCTCTCTCCAGTGGATGTAAGTATGAGGTTTTCCCTGTCAGGGAAAGATCTGTATGTGCCCAAATTTATGTCCCACCCAGAGCAGCTTGTAGGCCCTGCTCCCTCCCATTTTGCACTTCTCAGAGGCCGAAAGCGTAGGTAGAGAAACGCGCCGTGTTTAGACAGCCCCGCTGTAAGATCACCGGTGCAGCAAATGAAATGAGAAATGAAATGAGATCGGCTTGTAAAGTACCCCATTCATCAACCACCTTAATCCAGCGTTTCATGGGCTTTTCTGTTTTGCAAATAGCTCAACTGCCATAAAACCGACTACAAAGTCCCTCGAGGCTGACGGTTCAGTACTGTCCATCCTTAATCATTTTATGCCAGCAATGGACTGCGTGCCAGGAAAAACCCAACCTTTCACACCAAGGAGCTCATTCCCACAGTCGCCTTTGTAATGTCAGCAGACTCGGTATAAATAGATGGCCCAGTTAGATGGTGTCTCTTTCCTCTTCCCCCCAGATACTCACTTATGGGTCACTGTGATCCGTGTTGTTTAAGTGACCACTGAATGAGAGCGTTTGTAGCTCCGGCATCAGCCATTCCCTGTCTGCACTGCATCCTTACTGAATACTTCCAGAAACATGCCCAGCATTTGAGGGGTCGTAGGTC
>NW_017728994.1:46359553-46363093 GCF_001723915.1 Gavialis gangeticus | reverse complement strand
TTGTTTAAGTGACCACTGAATGAGAGCGTTTGTAGCTCCGGCATCAGCCATTCCCTGTCTGCACTGCATCCTTACTGAATACTTCCAGAAACATGCCCAGCATTTGAGGGGTCATAGGTCCATTATGGGGGATGTGGAGCAGAAAAATAAAATGAATGCTGCTAATTGGCTTACTTGAGCAACAAAACTTAGCAGTGATGGTCTGGTATCCTTCTACTATGGTCTCAAGCAGTCAGAGATCATTGAAACCTTAATACAGAACCAGAAATCACATGTTGTTAAAAAGAGCCTCTACTTCCTCCATCAGAAGGTCTGTCCAGCCATTTCTGCTAGAGATGCTGACAGTTAATGCAGGAACAGCACTTATGCTTTGTGCTTCAAGAATAAAATGTGGCAGCAAATGATGGACCTTTACGCATATCTTAAATATAGTATTCCCCCCTTATTTGATAATGCAGCATGTTAAGTTACACCATTTTGGTGGGTTGGGAATGAGTGACTGGAGTCCACGCCTGCAGGCTAGGATTGCTTGAGTTTTTAATCCCAAAGACTTTTTAGCAAATAACTTAACAGTCTGTGACATGAGATAATCCATACCTTTCTCTTCAGTAAGTAAATATATTGTAATGTCCGTGTAAAATAGGGGTGTTTTTTTAATTTACTAAAATATCCCTGATTGTGTTGACACTGGAGTGGCACACTGGTTTGGTAGTGTTGGAGTGGCGATGTAGCCATGATGATCCAGGAAGTTTGCAAGAGGGTACCCAGCCCGAGGAAAGGGAATTTATGCCCAAAAGCTAAAATCTCTCCCACCTCTGCCGTTAGTCCAATAAAGGATATTACCCATACAAATCCCTGCCCCTCGCATTGTCAATTGGCACATAAGGGAAACAGAAATAATATTCCATCATCAAATACTTGCTTTATTTATTAGGACAGGTGCAATTTTGTTTTTACTTTGTAAGGGTGATGTAGCCGTGATGGTCCAGAAATTATGGGAAAGGCAAGGATTTTTTGGGGTGAGGTTTTTTATTGGAGCACCTGTGTAGCTGGGCTAAAGTTAGACATGCTTTTGAACATAAAGCATTCTTTATCTTCTTTTGATAATTCATAGTGGAGTAGCAAATGCAGTCCTGCGTCCTGTAAAAGAAAGGACCTGCCAGTGCAAACTGCCCTTAATGGCACTGTCTGCCAAATATTTGCTGGGATGCTGGGCAAGACCTCATGGTTGCAGCCAGAATGATCAAGTTTGCATATTAGCAGAACGAGCATTAATGAGGTTCTGTGGGACATGGCATCTTTACAGCGTGCCTTTAAAACTAGTCTTGATGGAGTGTAAGCCTGTAGCATTTTATTTTTAGCTTATGCTTTTTTCAGTTGGGTAATAGGATCCTAAAAAAAGGATGGCCATTTCCTTTATTTAGCATTAAATAAAACTAGCTTGCTAATCAGTGTGGGAAAGCATAGGCTTCCCAGGTAATAGTTAATTTTGCCAGGGCCAGAGGATGTACTTCTAGTGCAGCACTCCCACTTTTGTTCTCGTTAAATCATTGAAAAGCAAAACTTCACCTTCCTGCCGTTAAGCGATGGAATGAAGTGTCACTTTTGTCATGTCCCTAGAGCCCTTCTTCAAAATCAGACTGTGCTGAGCCCTTCTGGCAAGATTAATAGCAGAATCAAAAACTAAAACCTTTCTGCTGGCTTTGCGTGAAGTGTAGGTAAGCACCAAATGTTTGGGGCATTTTAACGCATTTTGCCATATATACTGTCTACCCAAAACTATCGCTATGCAGTTTCCTCGTATCTATCTTGTGCATTTTCTATTAATTGTAGCAGTGGTCCATTGTAGCCCTGAAGCAAATACTTTAGAGAAGGAACAAAATATAAATGCAGGCTTCTGTGGTGCATTGAAGTAGCAGATAATGGTAAATTAGAAATCTGTCTGCACTTTGCTGGCTGGAAAATGTAACTAAAATTTGTTTGTATTGAGCTGCCACTCTTGTTTTCCCATCTCATCATTGTCCTTTGTGTGCAGCTCCACCACGAACAGCTGTACTGTCCTCCAAGGGTTACAGGCATTCGTGCCTGCTTGCAGACTGACAGCAGCAAATGGGATATGCAGACTCAGCCAGTCACACGCAGGAATGTTTTTTCCTTCTGTTGTCTTCCAAAAAAAAGATGATGAAGTAGCCCAAGGTTCATTTCATGTGTTTCCTTCTTTCCTTTCCCAGACAAAACTTGCCAATGGCACTTCCAGTATGATTGTGCCCAAGCAAAGGAAGCTGTCCGCGAGCTATGAGAAGGAGAAGGAGCTCTGTGTCAAGTATTTTGAGCAGTGGTCTGAGTCCGACCAGGTGGAGTTTGTGGAGCATCTCATCTCGCAGATGTGTCATTACCAACATGGACATATCAACTCGTACCTCAAGCCCATGTTACAGAGGGACTTCATCACAGCGCTACCAGGTATTCCTGCCGGACTGGGGGAAGGACTCTCCATCTTGTCTTTGAAAGAGCTGTGGCATTTGGCTCCCTTTGATACTGGGCCTCCCCGGCTGGCGAATTTTCTCCTGGGAGATGTTTTGCAAAGCAAGTGGCAGGTCCTTGAGTGAAAGGCTCTGTAGGAGTGCAAAGCAGTAGTAATATTTCATTCAGTACTTCTCCCGCTGTGATTGAAATACGCTGTAGATCTTGGCTGTATGTCAAGGGCGTACATCACAAGGAACAGAGCACGTGGCTGGGCTTCTGATGTATGTCTGAATAACAAAACTTTTAAACATTTGACCTGCCCCTTATCTTTGGTTTCTCTTGGAGCTTTTTTTTTCCATTCAGAATGGACCCTTCATTAATAATCTTTTCCTGTAGCCACTGATTGAAGTCTATGAGTTGCCCCCAGTGAAGAAAATATAGCTGAATAATAAGTGGAAGTGTTAATCTATCGATATTTTGCACCTCTCTCTGTCTTGCCTTTCATCTGTAGATTTTGATAACAGTTTTCAAATACCTGAAGGGTGACTGCAGAGAGGATGGAAATGGGTTTCTCTTTGGCCATAGGAGACAGTGGAAGTCTTAATTTAATGATATTTTGCACCTCTGTATTGCCTTTTATCTGAATATTTGGATAACAGTTTTCAGATACCTGAAGGGTAATTACAGAGAGGATGGAGCTGGGTTTCTTTTTAACCATAGGGAATAGTACTAGGAGCAATGGCCTAAAGCTGCAGCAGGGGCAACTGAGGTGGCACATTTGGAGGAACCATCTGACTTTGAGGGCAGTCGAGCACTGGAACAGGCTGCCTGGAGAAGTTGTGGGATCTTCATCCTTGGAAACTTTCAAAAGCAGGTTAGACACTTGCCTGGGATGGTTTATAGTTTCATAGTTGGTTGGGTCAGAAGGGACCTGAGCGGATCATCGAGTCCAACCCCCTGCCATGGCAGGAAAGAGTACTGGGGTCAGACAACCCGGCAAGGTGATTGTCAAGCCTTGTCTTAAAGACCCCAGCGATCGACCCATCACCACTTCTCTTGGAAGTTGGGTCCAGA
>NW_017728994.1:46353226-46354553 GCF_001723915.1 Gavialis gangeticus | reverse complement strand
AGCCTTGTCTTAAAGACCCCAGGGTAGGAGCCAGCACCACTTCTCTTGGAAGTTGGGTCCAGATCCTAGCTGCCCTGGCTGTGAAGTAGCGCCTCCTGATATCTAGCCTAAATCTACCCTCTGCCAGCTTGTGACTGTTATTCCTGGTCACTCCTGGCAGTACTCGGGGGAACAGGGACTCCCCCAGTGCCTGCTGGTCCCCTCTGACTAGTTTGTAACAGGCCACTAGATCCCCTAGTTTAGGCAGGGATGAACCTGCCGTGAGCAGGTGCTGCACTAAATGAACTTGTAAGGCCCCTTCCAGCCCTACTTGCCTATGATCCAAAGAGGTATTGACCTTTATTTGTGGTCAGGTACTGTGTTGAATGGGGGTCACTGAAGTAGCTAGCAGGATGAAAGCACTGTACAGACAGGTGTATCACCGCCCCTGCAAGATAGGTACAGGTTTTGTTATATGAGGACTCTGAGATGCTGACGGATAAGTGACCTGCTTGAGTTTATGTGACAGGACCTTATCCAGTACTCACGAGTTCCTGGCTTTCAGCCCCACTCTCAGTCTGTTGAATCATGCCTTTAGAGGAGGCAGCAATTTGCAGTTCCAGTTGTTTGGTTTCAGGGGCTTTGGTGGACCGGCAGGGTGCTGCAGCCTTTGTCGCTGGACTCCTAGAGAGTGGTTACATTGCACGTGACCTGCTAGGGTGCCACAACTGAGATAGCCATGTTAGCACATCACTCGGCTCTGTCTTTTTAGCCTTGATGAGAAGCAAGGTAGATTAACCCAGCCAGAGTGCCATGAAAACCCAGCTGTTTTATTTCAGGTACCCAGGCTAGCTGGGATATCTCTACACTACTTTGCACTAGGTAGACGTGCCCTTAGTTGGAGGAAAAGATCATTTGGAAGAATTCCTCTCACACCGTGTTTGTCCAAGGGAGAGCCACTTGGGCCTTCGTTGCTTCTTAACCCCAAGCATTTGACTTCTTCCAAATGGATTTGTCAACATGAGATGATAATGGAAAAATGTGGTTTTAATTGCACTTCATACAAAGAATAAAAGCATCGTGGGAGCCTTGCTATGAAGTTAAATATGTAAACTCTCTGGATTTTATAATCTCATTGTGCCCGGTAATCAAATGGCTATTGTAGACTTGGAAGGAAAAAAAAGCAACTCAGTAGCATCTCAGTTCTTGTAAGCACTTGCACTGCATTATTTTGTAGAATAACAGCAAATGAGGGTGGGAAGAGACCTCAGGAGGTCACATCTAGTTCAACCCCCTGCTTAAAGCAAGACCAGCCCCAACTACACCATCCCAGCCAAGGCTTTGTCTA